>NC_135344.1:9081448-9703363 GCF_023851605.1 Tamandua tetradactyla | reverse complement strand
TGAGTTTTCTCATTTTTGTTGATGAATTGTAATTGGCTTCTTGAAGAACATTTACTAACATGGGTTGTGAGAGTGAGTAACTTTGATGCAGGATTCTTGGCAAATTGAATATTGCAGTATGGAGGGATATCTCACTATTAAACAATCACCAACGGCTCTGCATTGCCTGGACAGCTAGCCTGGCAGACTGGAAAAAATGTCACTGTAAAGTTCTTCTACTCTGCAAAGTGTAATTGTCTCCTCTTCTTTAAATGTCAACTAGAACTTTCCAGATAAAGCAGCTGATAGGCTGAGAGTGCAAGCCATGCTGGATTGGATTTACTATTATTGGGATATTCATCCAATCAATTTGTCCCTTACCCAAGGTAAATGCTATGACCAAGGGGAACCCTTTGAATGTGCACCCAATATTATCTTAATACCAAGAAACTGAGCAATGGTATGAGAAGCCATATTGGATTTGCTATCTCGATTTCCCCATGTAGGTCTTTCAGATGCTAAGAAATTTAGTTTTCATTAGAGAAACAAGAGAGATGAAAGGATCGTCAAGGGATTGGTTCCAACAGGGTGAAAATCATTAAATGGGTATTCAAAAACAGGGTTAATAAAACCAGTATTGATGAGATGGAAACAAGGATCATAATGCAACAAGTCTGAAGGTTGGGTGGGCCAAAGGGAGCCCCTACTGGTCCCATGTCATCACTGAAGGGCCCTGCCCAAACTTGCTTGATTTACCCTAACTTGGAGTCATTATAAAAGCTGGAAGGCAAAGATGATGATGAGAAACCTAATCTTGAATCACTGAGGCAACAGCCCAGCAAATTAATCAGGATGAGGATTTACAAATCCCGCTGCCTGATTATCCAAAGTTATGCACACATGTGTGGGTCAAATGGCCAGAGATTGGAGAAGAAATTCTGGATCCCTTAACATGGAAATCCAATACACTGGTTTTGTACAACCTATTGGGAAAATATTATTGGGAATGATAGATAGATTGGGAGGATATGAGGATGGAATGATTGATGGGATTAAATAAAAGTTTTGATGAAAACTGGAAGGGCTGAATTGACTTTATGTGAAATAGTAGCATCTCCTGTATCTGAATATATTCTTGGGATGGATAATACATGTGATGGGACCATTGCCCTACCTAGTACAATAAAAGTGAAGGCATGCAAGTTGAGCAGTATTTATTACACAGGATAATGGGACCCTGTAGAATTGCCCAAGACCACACAGATTGTTAATTTGAAAGAGTATAGAATATCTGAGGATCAAAAGTCTGCCACTTTAATTAATGACATGTTAGAAGCTGGAGCATTGGTAAGAAACAAATTCTCTAGACAGTTGTCTCATATGGCTCGTAAATAAGGCAGTTGGTCCAAGGAGACTATCAGTAAATTATCAAGGCTTGCTTGAATAAAATACTACTATCTATAGACACAAACTGACACTTTTGGCAAAAGCCATGAGTGCCACCTGGAATTTTGTACCAGAAAATTTCCAGATGAGAGGCATAAGAGACAATCACTAATGTACTATTGGACATGTTTTGAAATTGCCAGTTTGATTGAAGAACATAAAATAATCTTAAAACCTTAAATACCAATCATGTCTTGGGAATGTCAGAGGAACATTATAATGAAGGAAGGCTGTAGCCAGAAGTGTTCCATAATAAAATGGAAATGGTTTACTTAGGAACATGCTACTGAAAGAACCCAAAGAGATCTTTGTTGTGTTTAGGAAGAGCTCTTTTCCTCTTTGGTTGACTTTGGAACCACCTAAATCACATGAGAAGCTGGTGGGCCCTAAGGTCCCACAAGCAGTGCCCTAAGAACAGCTCTCAGTTGTCCAAAATAAATGTTGCTAGGTTTACAGGTGGCAGTTCAAAGGTAGACAGATGGCTTCTGCCTTATGAATGACGAGTGGAAAAACTTTGACTTAAGAAGGTAAGGAAAAATCAGTCAGGGTGTGAACTGCATGCTGTATCCTCCCAGTGATGGAAGAATTGAACAGCAAGAGCCTTTGTGCTTGGGTGTTCAGCAAATCAAGGGTGGTAGCCAATGGCCTGGACCATTAATCAGATAGGCCGTGGGAAAGTAGACTGTTAAAGGGACTCCTCTATGAGGCATGACCCTATGGAAATCCGTCTGGGAACCTAAGGGGCATATTGGAATAGAACAGCTTGATGCCTGTAGGAAGAATCCCTCCAGGATCAGCAAGTGATTGGAACTGGCAGGTGAATATCCTGCTGCACTTGCGTGAGGTGGCCACTTGGGTCCATGAAATAAGTGGGTATGGAGGAACTACAGCAATGTAGGCATATTCATCCAGCACCCTCAGGGCACAAAATACCAATAAGAACTGTCCTGTCTGCCAGCAAGAATGACAGACCTTGGGGATAGGTGAGGTCTTTATGCCCCAGGGTGAAGACTCTGTGCACATTTGCCAAGTAGGCTTAATCAGTGCACAGTTGGTGGCCCCAGGAGGCTACAAAAGGGTACTGACAGGGGGAGACACTTACCCTGGACAGGGCTCTGCATCTCTAGCAGTAGATGCAAATGCTCAAAGTACTATGAAAGGACAGGGACAGAAGCTATTATACCAATCTGGACTGTTGAGTTACATAACTTCAGAGTACTTTCTCAGACTTTACGGCTATAGTGTCTGATAGTAGGCAAAGAAATAACATATCGAATGGACACACCATGATGTCCTCAGAGTATGGTGTGATAGCCAATTACAAATGAAAATTTAACACTTGTTATCTAAGAATAGGGTGGAGGGCCCAGGGGGCACCTATGGGAATATTATGGACCTCAAACCTATGAAAATTCTCTGGGGACGTCTGTAACTCACTACAAAGCACTATCACTGCCCTTGTCCCAAGAACAGATCTGAATAAGACATAGAACAGATCAGAAAAGACACATCCTGCTGTCCAGTCAGAAGGGATAAGAACAATTGTGAATGACACCCATGTTTTCCCAATGGGAGGGAGGTGAATCCTGCAATTTCGCAGCTCAGATTGGACACCAATCTCAGTAAAAGCCTGAGAACCAACCAGGCCAGTGTGTTCAGTCTCCTTCCTGGAAGACTGTTTATCTGAGTATAGACTTTGGGGCTGATGTCCATTCCCCTGAACCCTTTGGACATTCTTTCGCTGTATGCTGCTTCAAATGTGGCTGGTAATCTTCCAAGGAGAATCATCACAGCAGAAACAACAGTGACAGAAAGAAAGATTCTAAGCACTTTATGCTCATTAACACATTTAATGCTCTCAACTCCACGTGGAATAAACAACAGCTTCCTGAATTAAATAGAAATTACAGTGGTGGGGGGAGTCTCAGAAGTGACCAAGGTGGATGCCTGGCTCCAGGGTCCTTGCCTGTAGAAATACATTAGCATCAATTTACTTACTTATTTTTTGCAATTATTATGTAGCTTCTCTCTGGCTCTTTTAAAACTTCTTTCTGCACTGGGTGATATGAAATTTTACTGCAATGTGTCTAGATATGTATTTACTTTAAAAAATGCAATTTATTGAGATATATTCACACACCATACAAACTATCTGAGCTATACAGTCCCTGGCTCACAGTATCATCGCTCAGTTGTGCAGATATCCTGCAGAGAATGCAGTTTTTACATTCCAATCATTCTGGAATTTCTTAGCAATTGATCCTCAAATATTGCTTTTCCCCCCCTATTTCTTATATCTTTACTCATATACATCTATGTATGTAAGTATATGGCAGTCTCATGTATGCTTTATGTCTTTTTACTTCTTTTTAATATTTTCTCATATCTGTTTCCTCATGTATCCTTTATGTCTCTTTACTTCTGTTAAATATTTTCTCATATCTGTTTTTTCTGAGGTGAATTCTGGATAATTTCCTCAAGGCTATTTTTCAGTTTATACAGTCAGTCTTCTGAGGTACTTAATCTGCTATTTACCTTATCCAAAACACACATGCACACACATGCATTTAAGTACACACATGTGTATTTCTTCAAGTTCTATTTGAGCTGTAAAGCTACACACCTTGTCTTTAAGATTTCTTCTATACACTTATTTTCTAGTTTCATTCAAATTGTTTCTATCTCATGTCCTTTGAATACTTGGTCTCTTTTTTGCTGTCCTTCTTGCCCAGATCCAAGTAATAGATATTTCACTGATTTTAATTTATAGTACTAATTTCTTCCTTAGCTATTTTGCCCAAACTTGCAGTCCCATGTCTTGTTTACCTTGAAGTATAGAAATCTGGGGATTTCAAACTACGTAGCCAAAATAAATTTGTATCTTATATCTACAGACAACTTGGCATTTAGATTCCTCAAAATAATTTTTTTTTGTAGGTGTAGGAGTTTTTTTTTTTTTTAGCTGAACCCTAGTAATCCTAATAATAGTTTGACAGTTAATTCAGCTCAGCTCAGCCAAAACAAACATCAGTCTAGATCTTGCAGTGAAAGTGCTTTGTACACGTGATTGGTTGACATTAAGTAAAGGAGACTACACTTGATAAGGAAAGCGAGTATCATCCTATCAGTTGAAAGCCTTAAGAGCAAACACTGTGCTTTTCTAAAGAAGAAATCCTGCCTCAAGCTCATAAAATCAACTCTTGTTTGAGTGTCCAGCCAACGAGACTGTCCTGTAAATTTCAGACTTGCCAGCCCCCATAAAGACATGATCCAATCCTTAAAATAAATCTCTTTTTACATATACCTGGAGATAACAAACAGAAATGGTGTTGTTCTTTCCAGACACAAAATGAGTCCTAGTTTTATATAGGAGCTGCCTTCTAGCCTCCCATCTTCTGCAAATTCACTGAGCAACACATTTGTTCTTAGGAAGTTGTTAAAATCACCAACTGGGGCCTAATTCTGAGCTTGAGCACACAGAATACTTTACCATGTTAGACTTTCCTATTTATTTCTTGCACATAGGAATTTATTTCTTTTTTATTAAGCACTGCCTGAAAAAATTTAAAACAGTTTTTGGCTAAAGTACATTGATCTCTTCCACATGTTTGTTATAAAAGCAAAGACAGGACTTTTGGAAAGATGGGTGAATAAAGTAGCTCGAGATTAGCCCTGCTCCATGGTAAAGTTAGAGAAGGGACAGGAGGGCAACTGAGGCAGCAATTCTGGAGTACAGCTGATCTGTGAGAGACTTCTCCACATAAGGCAGACTTAGTTGCAGAGGCTGAGGAACTGAGAGGCAGAAAGCTGGGGCCTGACACAGAGGCACAGAGCCCACAGGAGTGTACAGATGGGAGCTGGGGACTAAGAATTAAGCCAGCCTGCGTTCCTTGGGTACACTACCCTCACCAGCACAGCCCTGTGACCAGAAATTCACCCCACACCCCATGCACCTGAACCAGGTCACCTGCTCCCGTTCCCTCTGCTTAAGGTGCCCCCACCCCATCATCTCTCAGTGCACACACCTGCCCCACACCCATACCCGTAGTGTAGCCCAACCCACCTCTCCAGCACACCTATCGAGCACTACCTCCCTATCCCTGCAGACTGTGGCCAAAGTACAAAGGCTATGGGCACTAACGTCCATACACAGGCTACCCCTGCCCCACCTGCCCATAGTGTCACAAAGTCTCTCCCTGCCACCCCCCCCCAAACTCTACACATCAGGTTATAGCACTCCAGGCCCACGCATGTGCATGATCCCCAATCACGTTATTCAGGTCTGGGAACCACACTTTACAGCAGCCCTAGAATTGTGCATACACATGGCCCTCAGCCTCACTTCTTAGCTCTGAGAAAATGCCAACTTGTGCAGCTGGGTGACATCTGCCCCCAATCTATGAAGGCATAACACTGACCTGCTGCCACAGCTATACTCATGCACACAAAAGACCCCATGCTTTAGACCAGCATACACCAGGGTTACGTGCCCCAGACTGGTGCACCCACACAGCTACATCCTCCCTGGCTGCTGGGCACCCATGTTCATGTGCATCAGTGTAACATCCCCAACCTGTGCCTATACCTGCCCTGAAACAAAGCACTGCACTGAGAGCCCCACCCCATACACTACTCCCTGCTGTAGATCCATCCTGTAAACACAAGGCCTTAGACTACTGAAAGAAATCAACTCCCAAAGTAAATCAATCAAGATATGTACATGCCACGAAGACAGCAAAAGATCAATAAGCATATCACAATGCAGACAGACATAGCCCTGCCTAATGATCAAATTAAAGCACAGAGGAGACAAAGACATTGGAACAACTAATCAAAAATGTTCATACAACTCTACTTAATAAAATAAGTGGGATAGCAAATGACACAAAGGAGATCAAGAAGACAGTAGAGGAGCATAAAGAAGAATTTGAAAGAATAAATAGAAAAATAGCAGATATCACAGAGATTAAATACTCTGTTGACCAAATAAAAACCATACTAAAGGCACATAACACCAGATTTGAAGAGACAGAAGAAAGAATAAGTCATTTAGAGGACAGGATAACTGACTTTGAAGACTCAAAACAGCAAATGGCAAAAAAGATGGAAAAAAATTGAATTGGATCTCAGGGAAATGATAGACAAAACAAATTGCATAAATGTAAGAATCATTGGTGTCCCAGAAGGAGAAGAGAGGAGTAAAGGGTTAGGAAGAGTAGTGGAGGATATAATGGGGAAAACTTCCCAACCCTCATAAAAGACATAAATATACAAGTCAAAGAAGCCCAATGAACTACAAACAGAATAAATCCAAATAGGCATTCCCCAATACACATACTAATCAGTCTATCAAATGTTGAAGAGAAACAGAAAATCCTTAAAGTGGCAAGAGAAAAACTATCTACTACATGTAAGAGAAACCAAATAAGACTGAGTTCAGACTACTCAACTAGTACCCTGGAGGTGAGTAGGCAGTGGTATGCTATATTCAAGATCCTGAAAGAGAATGGCTTCCAGCCAATAAGTCTGTACCCAGCCAAACTGTCCTTCAAAACTGAGGGAGAGATTCAGGTTTTCACAGACAAAGAAGTCCTGAAAGAATTTGTCAACAAGAAACGGTCCTATAAAAAATACTAAAAGGAGTTCTGCTGACTGAAAAAACAACAGGAGAGGGAGGTCTGGAGGAGGGCACAGAATTGAAGAGTACCACTAAGGGTAAGTTAAAGAATACAAAGAAAAAGAGGAAAAAGAGCATATAGATCTGAAAAATAAAATAAAAATGATAAGATGTTGGAATCAAGAAATGCCTTTTCAGTAATTACTTTGAATATGAACAGACTAAATTTAGCAATTAAAAGGTGCAGATTGGCAGAATGGATTAAGAAACATAATCCAGCTGTATGCTGCTTAGAAAAGACTCATCTTAGACACAAGGATACAAATATATTTAAAATGAAAGATGGAAAAAGATTTTCCATGCAAGTTGTAACCAAAAGAAAGCAGGAGTAGTTTATTCTAATATCGGACAAAATATACGGTAAATGTAAAGACATCATAAGAGACAAAGAAGGACTATATACTAATTAAAGGGTCAATTCACCAAGAAGATATAAAAATCATAAATGTTTATGCTCCCAATCAAGGAGCTCCAAAGTACATGAGACAGACATTGGCAAAACCAAAGGGAGCGATGGGTGTTTCAACAGTAATAGTAGGACTCCTCAATATACCACTCTCCTCTATAGATAGAACAACCAGACAGAAGATCAACAAGGAAATAGAGAAGTTAAATAACTTGATAAATGAATTAAACTTAACAGACATATATGGGTCCTTGCACCCTAAAGCACAAGGATATACATCCTTCTCTAGTGCTCATGGAGCATTCTCCAGGATAGATCATATGCTGGGGCACAAAACAGGTGTTTATAAATTTAAAAATATTGAAATTATTCAAAGCACTTTCTTTGATCACAATGGGATGAAGCTGGATCTAAAAAACCACCAAAGAACAAGAACATTCACAAATATATGGAGATCAAATAACACACTCTTAAACAATCAGTGGGTCAAAGAAGAAATTGCTAGAGAAATCAGTGACTCTCTGCAGATCAATAGAAATGAGAATATAACTTATCAGAACTTATGGGATGTGGAAAAGGCTGTGTTGAGAAGGAAACTTATGGTCCTAAATAACTATATTAAAAGACAAGAAACAGCAAAAACAAGGACTTAACAGCACCTCTGGAGAAACTTGAGAAAGAACAGCAAACTAACCCCAAAGCAAACAGAAGAAGAGAAATAACAAAGATTAAAGCAGAGATAAATGAATGGGAGAACAAAAGAACAATACAAAGAATCAATAAAACCAAAATCAATAAGATTGATGGGCCACTAGCAAGATTGACAAAGAAAAAGACAGAGGATGCAAATAAACAAAATAAAATATGAGAAGGGGTGCGTTACCACAGACCCTGAAGAAATAAAAGAAATCATAAGAGGTACTATGAACAACTATATGCCAATAAACTAGAGAACTTAGTTGAAATAGACAAATTCCTGGAGACACACAAGCAAGCTACACTGTCTCAGGAAATCTTAACAAACCAATCACACGTAAAGAGATTCAATCAGTCATTAAAAGTCTTCCTACAAAGAAAATACCAGGGCTAGATGGCTTCACAGGGGAATTTCATCAAACATTCCAAAAAGAACTAACGCTAATCCTGCTCAAACTTTTCCAAAAAATTGCAGAAAAAGGAACTCTACCTAACTCATTTTATGAAGCTAATATCATTTTAATACTAAAATCAGGTAAAGATGCTATAAGGAAGGAAAACTACAAGCCAATTCTCCTAACGAATATAGATGCAAAAATTCTCAATAAAATATTAACAAATTCAATCCAACAACACATTAAAAGAATTATGCACCGTGGCCAAGTGGGGTTTGTACTAAGAATACAAAGATGGTTCAACACAAGAAAATCAATTAATGTAATACAGTACATTAACCAATCAAAAGGGAAAAATCACGATCATCTCGATTTATGCTGAAAAACATTCAACAAAATTCAGCATCCTTTTCTGATAAAAACACTCCAAAAGATAGGAATCAAGGGTAACTACGTCAATATGACAAAGGGATATATGAAAAACCGATAGCCAGAATCATACTCAATGGAGAGAGACTGAAAGCGTTCCCCCTAAGATTAGCAAGAAATAAGGATGCCCACTGCCACCACTATTATTCAATATTGTGCTAGAAGTTCTAGCTAGAGCAATCAGGCAGGACAAAGAAATAAAAGGCATCAGAATTGGAAAGGAAGAAGTAAAACTCTCATTATTTACAGATGATATGATACTATACTTGGAAGATCCTGAGAAATCTACAGCAATGTTACTTGAGCTAATAAACAAATGCATCAAGGTGGCGGGATATAAAATTAATGTGCAAAAATCAGTAACATTTCTATACACAAGTCATGACCTAACTGATGAGTCAGTTAAGGAAAAACTTCCATTCAACATAGCAACTAAAAGAATCAGGTGCTTAAGAATGAACTTGACTAGGGACCTAAAGGACTTGTACACAGAAAACTACATAACATTGCTAAAAGAAACCAAAGGAGATCTAAATACGTGGAAAGACATTCCCTGCTCATGGATAGGAAGGCTAGATATAGTTAAGATGTCAATTCTTCCCAAATTGATCTACAGATTCATCACAGTACAAATACAAATTCCAACAACCTACTTTGAAGATCTGGAAAAGCTAATTACCAAATTCATCTGGAAGGGAAAGAGACCCTGAATAGGTGAAAGCATCTTAAGAAAGAAGAACAAAGTGGGAGAATTAACGCTTCCTGACTTTAAAACCTATTATAAATCAACATTGGTCAAAACAGCATGGTACTGGCACAAAAATAGAAGCATTGACCAATGGCATCGAATTGAGAGTGCAGAAATATACCACCAAATCTATGGTCAACTGATTTTTGACAAGGCCCCAAGTCCTCTGAACTAAGATGAAATAGTCTTTTCAAGACTATTTGGCTTTCTTTCTCTTGGAAACAATGAAATTATCTAAAATTGAGAATGTTGATGGACTGTGGACTTTGGGCCCTATACATGATGCCCAATGAATACAGGTGGCTGTAGGATGCACTGACAAAGAAGTGCATTGGTGAACAGTGGTATATACTTATAAACGAAGGTAGTACTGTTACAAAAAGGAACAAAGTCATGAGGCATGCCACAATGAGAATGAAGATGTGGGACAGTTGGTGAGACAAAATAAGCCAGAAACAAAAGAACGAGAATGGTATAGTCACCCTTAGAAAATGCTTATAAGCAAACAGTGGCCTAGACTGTAAACTTTTAGAGCAGACACGTTGAGTCTGGAGTGATGATTATTATTTCTGGATTTTGAGAGGCTGTTTTATATATATAAACTGATATTTATAGATAAGAATGAAGCCGAACAGGTTGGGGTTAAAGTAACTCAGAATATAGGGGTAAGGAAGACAGTGTCTATATTTTAGAACTGTACATACTTTTTGAGGCCAATGGAAAAAGGTTTATTTGGTCAATCTAAATTTTCTGTAGTGCATAATCTAATTCAACCTATCTGTATAGCTCATTTGAACAATTGAAACACAGGAAGCACAGACTAAGAAAGAGGTTCTTTAATCTTGTATAGATTATTGCAATGCAAGGATCCATCCTAGAAGTATATTAAGCAGATAATCAGAAACTATTGCCAAAGTCCCCTGAGGGATGGGAGAAAGAATAATGGAACTATTAAACCTTACCATCAGGGACTCCCCTGATATTATGTCAAACTTTAGGGATACACAAATCAATAGGACATGTCCTCAATCACGAAGCTAACTCTTGTGAAGTTATGTAGGTAGTGGAGAAGCTTAGACTACCTATAGGTATGCCTAAAAGTTACTTCTGGAGGACCTCTTTTGTTGCCCAGACGTGGCCTCACCCTCTCTAAGCCCAGCTCTGCAAGTGAAATCATTGCCCTTCCCCCTACATGGGACATAACATCCAGGGGTGAAAGTCTCCTGGTGATGTGGGAGATAACTCTCAGAGATGAATCCAGACCTGGCACCATGGGGTCAACACTTCCATCCTGACCAAAAGAGGGGAAAAGAAGTGTAACCAATAAAGTATCAGTGATAGAGAGTTCAAATAGAGTTGAGAGGCTACTCTGGAGGTTGCTCTTATGCAAGCTTCAGTTAGATCTTGCAACCTATCGTAACCTGCCAATCCCCAACCAGGACCATTCCAGCCAATCCTAAAGAACATCTAGGACAATATATAAGATTCCACAAAGGATCCATGCATTAAAGTAACTTTCCAGAAAGCTACAACCTCCAGGTGGGTCCCTGGTCCAGATAAGTCCTGAACCCCAGCCCAGCCTCTCCAGAACATCAGATAGTTCCATCTCCCTAACCCATATTAGTGACAGACCCTTCCAATATGAAAAATTTAGAATTGCCATAGCTCAAATACCCCTAAAGAGAGGTATCCAAGGTGGTGGTGGAGTTATACAGAGAAGATAGGATTTAACAAATGAATGTGAATGCTGAATCGCTAAATTGATATTTCTTTTAGTTTCCAGTATTTTAGAACAGCTAGAAGTAAAACCCTAAAATTGTGGAATTGTAACCCACGTCAAACTTTGAAATATGTTCTATGATTAATTGTGGTGCTGTGCTTTGAAATTTATAGCTTTTCTGTATATATGTTATATTTCACAAAAGAAGAAGGAAAAAAGGTCTATTGTGATGATAAAAAAAATATTTAAGCACTCTAGCCTCCTATATTCTGGAGCTGTTAGAAGGAAAAATATGAGAGGATTGTATGGTAGCCCACGACAAACTCTGTGATCTGTCCTGTAACTACTTGTCGAAGAGGGCTTTGGAAACTATTGCTTTTTCATTTCTTTGCTTTGTATATATGTCAGACTATACAATAAAAAATGTAAAAAATTTAAAAAAAGCAAGGACAATTGAATTCAGTTGGCTTAACCCAGAACTCCGTGAATTTTCCAAATTCATAAATATATAAGCTATTTTTATGGGGTTACCTTATAAGTTATTATAGGACATTTAATCAGAGCTCACCAACACAGTATCCTTCATTTCAATTTTAATTTGAATTTGGCTGTACATTTCAGATGTCTATATATTTTTATAGTGTTGGAGCAAGAGAAAACAGATTTATATATATTTTGTGGGGGTGTTTCATTTTGTTGCTTTTGTTTTTTGAGTGTTTGCTTTTATCTCCTTGGTGAAATATAAAAATCATATCATTAGGAAATGTGGGATCTAGTCCTAAGATCCTGCTGCATCCTCCCCCCAATTCCTTTCCATCAACTTGAGGCTACCATTCTGATGATCCCTGCACCTGCCCCATGGGGTGCTAAAACTACATCCTGAGGTTAAACCCTAAGGAGATTACCCTCCCCCATCAAAGGCTAAGGAACAGCTTCTACCCCTTGGCCTCCTTCTCTCCTACTCCATGGTCTATATCAAGTGAGGTTATTCAAACCCTTGGATTCCATGTTGACATGTGATCCACTAATTGATAGCTCCAGCTCAGCCTTCTTCTAGGATCTAGAGACCTTTAATATCCATGTACCTATTTTGAACTTTTCCTGAGTTTTTCACAGACGTCTCCAAATCACCCAGATCAATCCAATATAAACCCTGAAAGTCTGAACTTGTTCATCCCACAATCTCTCATAAGTTTGTGGGAATATCAGATAACTTCTTCAAAGTGACCAGGTTATAGGCTTCTCACAGTAGAGAGCCATCTATCTACTTTTCTTTCTGACCTAACAAGGGACTTAGGCATTTCAATTGAAGGGTCTGAGGAGTGAGTTAATATAATAGTTTTCTTTATAATGAACAAGGCCATCAAGATGGAAATGAAGAGAGCCTGACCTCCAGTTCCTCTCTGCTTTCCCCAGGCAGTCACAGCATCTGGAACACATGGTTCCCAGTCACAACCATGAGCAGTAGTATCCTCCCTCTTGGAGGGTTCTGGGCAGGCTTCATCACCTGAAAAGTTCCTGACTTTTCCTTTGACTACCAGCTTAAAAGTCACCTAAGTGATACTGGTTCTGCAGCCAGGCAACACAGCAGTCGATTCCTGGCTGGGCTGCTTCTCTCACCCATGCCACTTCCTTCCTGAGCCTTTATATTTCAGCTCTAAATGGAGGAGACAGTTGTCTTTGTGAGTCCAGAAGAGACAATGTATATAAAAAAACCAGCCCAGTATCGGACATGTAGCCACAAATCTTTAATTTTCTTCAGGAGAATTAACTGCTTCCATAGCATTCAATTTTTACTTATGTTATACAATATAAGCATGAATGTACTTACGTTTAAGTTTAAGCATGAATGTACTTATGTTTAAGTTTCTATGCAAGTTGATTTCCTGGTATTGTAAAATCTATTTACTTGCCTTCCTCATTAAACCTGGAATGTTTGTATTTACATTCCTAGATCACAGAAGGGGCGTCTGTCACAGAGTGAGCACATCCTACATATTTACTGGATAAATTTACATTGTACATCCAATTTGAAATATCAAAATGAAAAAAGCTTTCACATGAACACAATCAAATCACTTTATTCAAGAACTTCGCATTGTAAAACTTAAAATAGTTACGAGATATTTGTTGTTGTTGCTATTCAAAAGTCAAATTAACGAACACTCTTGAGTTTTACCAAGAGCTAGAGAAGCAATGAAGGAAAGTGTCCAGTTGGCATGAAGCTAAGTAAAATCTATGCACACAGTACCACTTATATTTGTTAATTAAAGGTTTCTATTTTGATTTATGCTTTAGATACATTCCAGAAGCAATCTATTAAATTGTTTTAGGTTGGGGGATAAGATGAATAGTTGCTTGAAGCTGAGATGTATTGAAAGGATATGGGTGTGATGGCAATAGTGTCTTCTTTAAGAATCAAACTGAAATTCTGAGTTTTCTATATTGCAGTGTCTCTATTCTTATACACCTGTTTCAAGACCTTTCTTATCGAGAAGGTTACATGAGGGAAAGAAGGAATGACAGTGACCAGGGAGATCTCTAGAGCTAAAGTGGAAAAGCAAAGTAAATCTCTTCATTCGTATCTAATATGGCATACTGGGGGGCAGCCTAGAAAGCAGCCTGAAGCCATGGGACACGGTACCAGAGAGTAAACCCTCATCTCCCAATATCGAAGGAAGTTGGTGATATTAGCTACAATGACAGATTTCAGAAAGCCAAAACATCACTGAGTAAAGCCCTAAACCTAAGTGTTTACTTTAGCATAACTATATTTTGGAGAAAGGAAGAGAGAGAAAGAGACAGAATAGACGGACCTACTGTAAGCAAGGACTTCTCCTTAGGACTTTTTACATGTGATGTGATTGCACAAAAACTCTATAAGGTAGGTATTTATTTTAGTTTTATTTTTACAGATACTGATAGTAAGATTCAGAGAAGTCAGGTAACCATAAAACTTATAAATGGCCCAAATATTTTAGTTTCAAAGCTTGAATTCAGTGCATTGGATACCAAATGCCCTTTTGGTCTTTATAGACCAAATTTTGCATAAAACATTCTGGTTTTTTAATTTATTACTTAAACTAGGGATACTTTCCTAGAACATAGTACTTATTTTCAGGATGAATTTTATAGAGGAGTGAGGTAAATTGTATGATTGTCTCCAACTATTCCCTCCCAACCACACTTACCACCCTTCTTTGTAGGGTGATTTTTCATCCACCCCCACTGAATCTGGTTTTGGCCACACCAGGTATTTGGCAAATGGAATGTGAGAAAATGCAGCATGAGCTAAGAGCAAGCAGAAGCTGGAGATGTATTCTGAGTTTCCTCCACTCGCTTGCTTTTTCTTCTCCCATCAGAATGGCGTGCCCCTCAGAAGGGCTCCCCCTTCACACTAGATTCCAAAAGAGATGACACAGGAGCAGAACTGCAGGAGTCTCTGGTGTAAGATGGGAGTGAGAAGTAGGTATGTGTTTGTGTGCACACTGGGGACGGGCACATATCCAGCTGCCCTGGAGGAAAATGCCTTGGGGCTCGAAGCCACCAGGCTGACCTTAATGTTTTAGTGACATCCCACAATATTTATAAGAAACTTAACCCTAAATTATGATTTTTCCATACGCTATCTACATCATTTATGTGGTTGTTTGCTAAGTACATATTGATTGCCTTCTAGGCACCTGCACCTGTTTAGGCAATTTGTATAGAGAGATAATTAAAGCATAAATCCAGGGTGCATGTCCAATGTGGAGTTTGCAATAGAGGGAAAATTGCTTTCCATAGTAACTGTTGGTACATTCGAATCATGTTTCTCTTGATGGGAGGTGGCTGAGAAGCTCTGAAGCGAGCACCCCAGCTTGACTACTGGGGATGAAGGCATTTGTCATTCTGCATGGTAGAGAGATGACTCCAGACCAGAAGTATACGGTGATGTGGCCACAATATAGGTAAGCAAGCAGATAAACAGGACAGTGGGCATTACAGAAACTATGAAACAGGAACCAAGAGGGAAGTCTCCCCAGAATGTATGTTTTTTTTTTTTCCTTTTTCCTGGGATAAGTGTTTTACTTTTTCAGATGTATAGATAGTAACTTGTCATTACCATGGGTTGTTCACATGTGAGGTGAAGACCACCAGCTACTCCCCTTGGGAATTTGTGAAATTCAGCCTCATTCATTGTGATAATAATACGCGATTCAGTATTTCAGGTCAAGAGGTAGAAGCTCGATGGCTTTGCGTGAAGTGGGGTCGGCTCAGGATGCATTCCTGGTGGCACTGTGAAGGAAGCGTCACTGGCCATTTACCGCATGGGACACCTAGGTCCTTTTCATCCTATTCCTGAAAATATTCTACTCAGTTGATCCTATTCCAGCTCACTCATCAGTAGCCCTTCATGTGGAAGAAAACATTTGTTATAACCTGTTTGTTCGCAGATTGGTAACATGGTTTATAACCATTTTGATCAGAATATTACGAGCTTAATAATAGACTTGTGTATACCTTGATGTCAATTCCATTCAGTATTAAATTCCATCTGTATTATGGATAAAGATTCTCTCATTCCCTAGAGACATGGGTAAAATGAGGATGCAGGGCCCCTAGGATAGAGACAGGGCAGTTCATCTTTGCTTAGTAGATGCTGATGGGCGGGGTTGAGTCTCATCATGGTGATTGTGTCCAGCACTTAATCACAGGTTTTCTTTTCAAACAACTTCTGCATTAATCTTTGTGGTGGCATCGGTGACAGTGCCATCAGTTCCTATGCTTAGATTTGTATACTCTGCACACAAGAAGCTGTTTTTTCCCCTTTTATAATTTAATATACCACCAGTTGGTGTAGAGTAAGGGCTTATCCTATGATCCACAACAGAAAATCTAAACATTTAAAATTATGCTCACCTGAATGTGCTATTTTCATAATTCTGATCCAAATTACCCATTACAAAACATAATTTCCTATAAACTCAGTGGGCTCAGGCTTTATATGTACTCAAAAATGACAGCCATATTAACTAGCAGTTTCTTCAGGGTACTAACTTAAACTTTATAGTCGGTATCATTATGGACATATTTAAATCCTTAGTCTTAGCCCTAAATCTTTGTGTGAAAATTGTTTCTATGTCTGTGTCTATGATGGCAAGACCCTAGTATACATATGTGTGCAATGCACCTCACGTCAACACCATGCAAGTAATTACTCTCTTCCCCAAAGCACTGAATGACCAGTGAAAGCAGTTAAAGTCAAGCAACCACCTTATCATTTCCACAGGTTTCTGTATGATTTATTCTACCCAGTTAATTGTGGAAAGAAAGATAGAAGGCATCAGAGAAATAAGTGAACTTATTGTTATGGATTTTTTTTCAATGACCATTTTTTTTCCAGAAAGGAATCTATATGCTATATTTGCCATTAAACTATTGGGGTTAGGTCATGGGACAGATATGCTATCTGAAATTGATTCAGCCAGGAAACATCTATTTTATTAGGAGAATGAAGAACTTAATGCATAAATCAGGGCTTCCACAATGAAACCAGGGGAGTATGTCACAGGAAGGCAGCAGCTGAATGGGTCGGACAAACAGAAGATTTAGGACAGACAATGGCAGGGGACAGGGAAGCCAGAGCCCAAGAGGTTGGAGTGTCCAGCTCTGGCCACCATAGGTGGGAACTGGGTCTTGTAGATGCTGCTGAGAATCTACCCCCCGTGACATCCTGAAGGAATGGTGCCCACTCCATCCTTCCTCCCGAACCCCGTGTGAGCTCCTCTCTGACAAGTTCTCACTCAGAACCAGAGAAGAAGGGGATTCTGTAAAACCAACTTTCCAGTCTTACTATATGGTGTTTCATTAAATACAATCCATCTGAGAAACAAAAACATAGCTCACTGTTGACAGGAAAATAAATTTTCATAGAGAAATGATTAAGGATGTGTGGGACATTATAATTTATTCCCTGTAAGTGGTTTTAATCCTTTCCTTGGCATTAGTTATATAATGCACTGAATGTCAGCTCCCCTAAGAAAAAGCTGGGGTCACTTCTACCCACTTTATTGTGTGTTGTGAGGATTAAATTAGATAATGCATGTAAAGCAATGGCACACATCAGACATGCAATGCATGAAATGATTTCGGTAGAAAATGTGTTTGTCCTTAGGAAACCTAGATTAAAATCAAGGTCCCTCCATTTGCTGGCTCTATGTATCTGAGTAAATCAGTAGATGTCTTTAAGCCTCAGTTTACTTACCTATAAAACAGAGTGGAATATGATCTTCTTCTACGATTAGTCAGGATACAATGAAATCAGATAATGTATGCTCAAGAATCATCTTTAGGGTCAACCTTATCTCATTTTGGAGTAACATCACTTTCACTGGCCATGAATAGCTACTCTAGGACAGTAGAAAATGGAGGTGTCCATTGTGAAAGAGACTAGAACCTCCTATCATCAGCCTTCATCGTGGCCGAGCCCTAGTCCCTGCTTTCCCGATCCTTCCTGGGACCATCAGGTAAACTGAAGGAGCCCCATGGGACTCAATAGCACCCGCTCAGGTTCTGGAAGGGTTTTGCTTTCATGGGATGACTGCGTTTTTTTTTTGTTTTTTTTTTTGCATAGGCAGCACCGGGAATCAGCCCGGGTCTCTGGCATGGCAGGCGAGAACTCTGCCTGCTGAGCCACGTGGCCTACCCAGCATGAATGAATTTTAATAAGCACCATTTCCAAAATCATTTCTTAGAGATCAAACCTTATAGAACTTGACAAGAAGATTGATCTGTCAATTTGCAAGGTATTGTACTAGCAAATGTAAAGATATCTGAAAAACATACTGCAAGTGTAACGGTTCAATTATGCATGGTAAACATTGAGGATATAAATCTTTTAACCTAGTTTTCTCTCAGTTCATCCTGGATAGTTGAAAGAGTCCCTTGATGAAAAAGCTAATAGAAAAGTGAAATATGTTTGAAACTTTTTGCAGCTGTATTAAAGTGATTGTTCTCTGCATATAGTTTAATTTTGGTTTAATATTCCTCTTCCTTTGAAATATTTTTCTCCTCTTCCCCTTTGCATTTTATGTCTAATACCTTCCTCAAAACCTCATTCAAGTTGCAATCATCATGTAATTTTCATGTGGCTGATATTTCTCCTTATTGGTCACTTTTTTTTTTTTTACATTTTAATTGTGAAATATACATACCAAAAAAGCAATAAATTTCAGAGTACATTTTAACAAGTAGTTTTAGAATAAATTTCAACGTATGGCATGGGTTACACTGGAGACTAAAAAGACACTGGAGACTAAAAAGAAGTATCAATATAATGATTCAGTAGCCATACTCATTCTTAAAATCCTATCTTCTCTGTTACAACTCCTCCGTCTCCTTTAAGGATATTTGGGCAATGACCATTCTAACTTCTTCATGTTGAAAAGGGGAACGTCGATCACTTTTGTATATACCTCTTCAACTTGCTCTTCTTAATGATTCTCTTAGCATCTTAGCATTCAGTTTGCCTAGTAGAAGGAAGGATTGACAACATTTGCCTGTAAAAGTCCAGAAAGTATTTATTTTCTATTTTGCAGGCCCAGAAGCTTCTGTCACAGCTGCCTGCTCAGACCTTGTACCCTTAATGCCACCAAAAACAACACATAGTGAAGGACTACAGCTATGTTGTAGTAAATCTTTATTTACAAAATAGGTAGGCGGTAGGATTCAGTGTGTGGGCCATAGTTTGCCAACTCCTGCACTAGAACATTCTAGCATTCCTTGGAGAGAGAGTCATGGGTGCTGCTTTAATAGGAGCAAGCAGCATATAATATTGGTTTTCATCAAGGATTAAGCAACACGACAGAAGTACACCATCAGTCCTTTCATATTAGACTCCGGAGTAAGACATTCGGTGTCCAAAGCATGACTCTTCCGTTTGTTAACTGTATAAACATGAGCAAATTACTATTGGTTTTAAGCCTTGGTTCCCTACATCTGTAAGATGAGAAAAATAATATTGAAAGCTTTATATATACATGTAAATCACTCAGAAGACAAGACTGCCATGTAGACAGCACTCACTGAATGTTATAATTACTTTGCTAAAGTCAAACTTATCCTTACATTTAAAAAATAATAGGTAATTTAATCATCAATTACTGCAATACTATGAAGTTCCATCAACTTGATTTTCATTTACAGCTTATAGGCTTAAAGTAATATCAGGATAAGTCTGGTAACTAAAGAAGAAAATTGATTGCAAACTGACATTTTCCTTGGTGGAGCCCAATCATAAAATAAGGATTGTCCTAAACAAAACATATATACACACACATAAATACAAACTCCTTTACTCTTACTCCTAAATATCTCTCCAACTAAAGAAAAAAATATATGTCAAAATTGGTATTGTTGACCTTAATAGTATTACATATCAAACTTAAGGGATGCAAAATAATATTTGAACAAATTCATTGTCTTAAATTTATTTTTGAAAACAATGGATATGAAAATAAATTAAAAATGGTGAACTCTTACAATACAATAACAAAAAACAAACAAAAGGCCCAATTAAAAAGTGGTCAAAAGATCAGAATAGGTATGTCTCCAAAGGCATATAAATGGTCAATACACACAAGAAAAGATGCTCAATATCACTAGTCATTAGAGAAATGCAAGTCAAAACCACAAAGAGATGCCAGGTCTTACTCATTAAGATGGCTATAAGCAAAAATACAGACAATAACAAATGATGAAGAGAAACTGGAATTCCCATACATTGCTGAAGATAATGTAAAATAGCGCAGCTACTCTTAAAAAAAAGCTTGCAATTCTTCAAAAGTTTAAAACAGCTACCATATGACCCAGCAATTCCAATTCCAGATATATACCCAAAATAAATGAAAAGACATGTCCAATCAAAAACTTGTTTATGAATGTTCATAGCAACTTTATTCATAACAGTCAAAACGTAGAAACCATCTAAAGTCATCAATTCATAAATGAATAAACAAAATGCTGTATAGCCGTATAACAGATTATTATTTAGCCATAAGAAAGAAGTAATGACAACTTCTGCAGCATGTATGAACCTTCAAAACATTATACCCGTTAAAAAAAGCCAGACACAAAAGGCCACACATGTATAATTCCATTTACATGAAGTGTCTAGAATAGGTAAACCCATAGAAACAGAGAATAGATTAGTGGTTGTCAGAGGCTGGAGGAAGGGAGAATGGGAGTGAATACTAATGGGTACAGGGTTTCTTATGGGAGTAATGAAAATGTTCTGGAATTAGGTGGTGGGGAGACTGCACAACTTCATTATTCATTAGTCGTCATGATGTGAATTGACAGAGCAGAAAGTTGCAAGAGATATTGAGATGACTGAACCTATCACGTTGAATGGCTATTGTACAGTGTGTAGAAGAAGATGTCTGCAATGAAACCCATGGACATTCCATTTATTGACACCAGAGTACTAGAGAAGAAGGATATTTGAAGAGAAAGGTGATGCATTTAGCTGTGACGCGCTTGAATTTCAAGTCGTGTGAGAAACCCATGTAAAAGCCTATTGTTTGCAGTTATATTTAGGTACCTGAAGTTCAGAAGAGTTACGGTCTGCATATATAAATGTGAGAGTTACTGGCATATAAATCAATGTTTTCTAACTTAGTTTTGTAATGTAGTCTAGAATTAGAAATACATTTTACATTACCCGGTAATAGAAGCATAAGCTTTACTAAAAAATATTCATCCTCATTCAACTGGCTACACTGTGATATTTTCTTTTGTATTTGATTTACATAAATACCCACAGGAGATTGAAATAATTTAATCAAGAAACTGCTGTAAATGGTCACTGAAACTCACCTGTAGAGAGAATGCACAAGAAGAGAGGCCTTATATACAATCTGAGTAATTCCAGTGCAGAGCCTAATAATTAAACAAACTAAGAGAGGTTTCAAAGAAGGAAGTGAGGGCAAGTGTGATAGAAGGAAAAACAAGAGAACATTAGATTTTGAAAGCCAAAGTTGTTAATTCTTACTACTTTAGTTAGTATCCACTTGGATAGAATTGTGATATGAAGTTGACAACATCTGATGTACCCCATCACTATTTGGAATTTATTTGAAATGAGTTAGACTAATGCTTTTTAAATGTTGTATTAAAAGAGTTTAGACTTAGTTTCAAAATCCATTAAGGTAAATGTATTGTGCAGTTCTTTTTCTGAATAATTTAGAAGGCAGGCTTTCATGGCTAAGTAAATAGAGTTTTTTTAATCTGTATCTTTCTGTCATCCATCTATCTAGTATTTCTCTCTTTGCCCTTAATCAGGCTTTCAAATAAGACACACGCTGAGACTGATTTGTAGAATATGAACATCTGCTTTACAAAAACTGCTGGAGTAATAAAAAACTTCAAAATTGAAGAAAGCTTTGATCAAGTGTGATTGTAAATTGACATTAATTTAGTTATCAAATAATATGAACCAGACATTGTGATAATTCATAACAATATAAATGTCAATCATCATAACACTTCACTAGGCCTTTTTTTAGTAAAATCATGGAATTTTTATCAGCTTTGTGATCTGAGAATTATCACTTTCACAAGCAACTTTATACTTTAATTAGGTAAGAATGTCTCAATGGCCTAGCAGTTTATTCCTTTTCTGTGTCATCATGTTCTACATTTTGTAAATTGCTAACCAAAAGATGTCAAGTTCAATACTTGAATATGAATGTAATAGTAGGAGAAATGTCAATAAAAATGTCATTTTGTTCTTCTAAGGCTGTTGATTTATCTTGTTCTTTTTTGAGTGTCATCTAAATAGGTAGACATATTGAGATAAATATTTTTCATCACTGGAGAGAGCACTGGATTTAGAATGAGGTTTGTCTTTGTGCTTATCTCATTTTCTCACAGTAGTAGAATGTGAGAGATGCAATTTCATTTACTGTTAGTTATATCAGAGGGACTTGTGCAGGACAACTTAAACATTTTACCCAAAAAATTGCAATAAAAATGTCTTCTCTAGAATTATTTGAAAGCTGGCATTAAGAAACGGTTCTGTTTTACCTTAAATGTTTGCAAGTAGTTTTACCCTTGCCAATGACTGAGAGGTGTATTGAGATATCAGTGACCAGTTTGCTGAAAATTCTGTCTAAGGAACTCCAGTCTACATTCAAGTAATCCACAGGCACAATTTTCCCTTTATTTGCCTCTTTTGAGAAATACATAGATGTTTTGTTCTCTTACATTTATTAAGAAAACAAATGGAATATCCATCATTTTACTACTTTCTATTGCCTATTGAATGTATTTATTTCTATGTAAATAATTACTAATATTCATTTTAAGTTTCACTTTGAACAAGCATGAACATAAAACATAGTTATGAAAATTATTTTTGGCAACTAATACAAAATTAACAGATCCTACCTTTGAAGAATAAGCTAGACACACTTAAAATTTGGATTTTTAGGACATTTAAAAATATCTGCTACAGGGAGAAATCATAGGAAGACAGGAAATCTTCAATAGACAAAATGTTGAAATAAAAATGCCTACGTTTTAGTCTATCTGTCTTTCCCAAATTCCCTGTCATCCAACTCTGTTGGGAAAAGAGATCAACATAAAACTCAAAACAGGTATAATGTTTTATACATGAGATGCTGCATCAGGCAAAAAGAAAGTGAGCGTCCCCAGATAAGGGGACAAATCTCACTTCTCTTCTTAGCTACACTCCCATCAGAACGGCGCCTAAAGCAGGAGTCAAAGGAATGCACATTCTGTTGAGTCCTACGGTGACAATACTGTAGTGTGAGCATTGAACGGAGAATGCCAGCAGCATATTCACTGGAAAAGATAGTTAACATTTACCCCCAACTCCTCACAATGTTGTGAGAACTAGCCACACAAACTAAACTGCCAGGGGTTATTACATACAATCAAAAATATGAGAAAATCAGCAAATTTCTTAATATGAAAGAAGTGACACAACCAAAGTGAAGCCAAAAATAGGCAAATTTTATTTTAAAGGACTCAAAAAATAAGTAAAAAGGGAGAGTGAGGTAGGGAGAGAAGGAAGTTCAATCAAGAGATGAAGTTAGTGAAAAAATTGGAGAAACAGAAGAGAGAGAAAGTTTGAAGAAGAATGAGTTTCATCTTTAGTTTGAATAATATTATTACAACTCCAATGTGACAAAGCCACTTACTGGCACCTTAGTAGAATGTACAATGTGATTGAAAATGCAGATAAGCAATGGCCATTATTTTCTTCTTTATAAAATTAAAAAAGTCTTGAATGCATAATTAACATAACTAATGCTTAATTTTTATTCTATTTAACTAGTGAAAAAATACTTTCCTTCCTTATTCAGCCGCTAATCCACAATTCTGTCTTGTTCTTCCCTGGAGTCCAAGTGGATGCACACTTCTTTTGGCACAACATTTACCGGTGTTATTTTGCTATGAATTGAGAACTATTTTCATGGTCCCAAGGTATGCCTTGCCTTTACAGTTGGAATTTTAGAGCATGGAACCAAAGATTACTTTGATTTTAACTGATAAATTGGAAACATCCTGGACATACCCCTTGACTATCTGGGCTGTTTTCAGTAGCATATAAACTGAGTAATAGATTCATATAAGTAGTAGAATAGAGTAACAGGATTTTAGGTTAAATAAATCCAAAATACTTTTAATCATGGTTTCTTAAAAAATCATCTTTTTATTTTTAGGATAGTGGACAGTTAATTGAAGCCAGATTATCGCCCTGATAGAGAATATGATGCATATAAATGTACCGTCATTCATTTTGTGTGAACAGCAAAGATACATAGGTTTGAACATGGCAAGGCTGCATTTTCCTGGGATATTAGAATTTGCATATCACCAATCAGAATTAGATGATTTAGTGATATAATAGAAAGCTGCTTAGTAGGGTTTTCAGATGCTTTCATGTTATAGTGATTTTCTTGGTCTATGGTTTGAACAACTTTGTGAATAAGAAAGAACCTTCTGCAGTATAAATAGAAATAGTTATTTATCACCATATCATTTTGGATTATGGGAATAGGATTCTAGCTGAAGAAACAGTTCAAATTTCAGATATTTTAAAGGAAATGTAGCTATATAATTACCAAATGTATAGTGTAACAACACTGATAGGAGAGACAATTATTAGTGATAAAAGCATTTTTTTCAAGTAGTTAAATGGACAGATAAAATTACAAACAGAACATCATTTGATCATGAATTAATGATATTATGGATTTGATTTCAGTGAATTGATAGTTTTATGGCTATCAAACTACATCTGCCATTGCTAAGGGTCTTCTTTCCCATGCCATTAACCATATAAAGAAAAATGCAAAATGAGCCTAGCTAGTCTACATTTTCAGACATTCTTCCAAAAGCAGAATTTAATGTATTGCACCTTATTACCAATAATAATAATAATGATATTACCAATAATAATAATAATAATGACATAATTTTCTCTAATTCTGTGAACAGTGAAACCACATTCAGTTTGAGAGCTAAAAAAATTATTGTCATAGTCTGAAAAAAATTACAGAAATGAATTAGAAAAACATTTTCCATGGTTATATTTTAGGACATGCATATTTCTTGGATTACAATATAATTTAGTAAGAGAGCAACTCAGTTAAATTTTTTTGCAAAATCTTTCCTTATCCTGTATCTTTCTTTCTTGTTAATAGTTATTGATTTAATTCTTTAGTTTTTTAATGTAATTATCTAAAAATGGGTCCATAAAGAACACTGAAAATATATGAGTCTTTTTATGGGAATTTCAAATACATATTCCCTTACAGAAGGAGATGGAGACCAAAATAATACAAATGTGATTACCAAATAAAGTCACAGTATACATATGCATATATATTACAAATTATTCTAGTATGTTGCTAAAACTATTTCAGATAATTTTGGTTAAAAATCTGCAGAAAATACAATTTTTTACTCATTATGGTAATTAACATAAAGGAAAATATACCTATTTTATATCGAATAAGATTGTGGCAAAAAGAGTTCATTAATGGTGTCTGGAGTTATTAGCAACTCTAAATGCTATCTCTAACTTTAATTCATATTTCTACGTGTGTTGATCTCCTCTGTAATAAGAAATAATACTTCACAAATGCATAATATGACTTGGAAACATTGCACTAGATTTTGAATAATAAACTTCTTCATGTTTTCTCCTTGTTGCCTTCTCTTGCAACTAACAAAACTATGAATGAGTTTTGTTAGTTGCACTAACAAATAAGATGGCAAATGATGGGAAAATAAAAATAATTCAGTACAGAACAGTGTAGACTCATACTAAAGCTGTACCAGTTCTCAGGATTGTGCTTCCATGTCAAATAAAGGAATGTATATGGCATGGAACTTACCAATTACATGTATTTTTCATTAATTCATTTCATTGCTTATTTAAAAGATACCTAATGACTATCAATTATATGTAACACACTTTACAGTTATTTTGAAGGGCAAACAGATTGGTCAGCCCTGATTAATGATTCTCAACTACACATTGTTAATAACATGACTGGGCTGATGTCTCTTCCCATTTCAATATCCTCATCTACTCTCTCTGGTGGTGGAGCTAAACCCAACAGTCAATGTCAGACCCTTGCTCTGCCATCTTTAGCCCCCTCCATCTAATACCTACTTTCTCTCCATTTGGTCCTGTCTTCATAATCCTGCATACACTGATACCAGATGTTCCCAGTGGCTCTGACCTGCCAGGTTTTTTCTTGAGTTGTGTAAATCCACTGGCGTCAGAGAGATGGAGTGCTTGATTTTTGTCAGGAATGCTTGGTTTACAGTTACGTAAAAGTATAACATATGAAACACTTTCCCACTCTGGCATGCACACTGGTAAAACACAAATGGAAAAACTAGCGCTGCCATTCTGATGTCACATAGTTCATGAAGTTTGTTTATATACACCAATTCCAGTTCTTGAGGATTCAAATAAATTCCTGAGGGCCCATATGTACTAAGAAGTGAAAGTAGAATGTGAATTCATGCCTGTCCTTGAAAAACCACTCTCGCTGCCTAATACCACCACATATTTTTTTTGGGGGGGGATGTATGGTTGAGAAATTGAACCTGGGTCTCCCGCATGGAAGGCAGGCATTCTAACCACTGAACTACTCATGCATCCTTTAATACCACATTTTTAAATATCAGAATTATGATTACCAGACTGCACTTATCAACACACAACGTATTTGCTAGTTTATAATATGCCAGCCTGTGAATTCACAAGAAATGAGTGTCTGGGATTGAAAATAAAGAATTTGCTTTCAAATGTTGCTATTTCTGAGTATACTTGCTGATCAGAGCCTTTGAGATCACATAAATCCAGCATCCAACATTGTTCAATAAGATGATGCAATAAAATGAGCGCTGGAGAAAGTCTTTCAGACGACATAAGAATCCGCAGGTACTGGAAGTCATATAGTTCACCATGTTTGCAAAAGGGCAGGATGGAAGTAATTCATTGCAGATCTTTGTAGCTAATGTGTTTGGTCTATGTTGATTATCCGATGAAATTTACATGACTTGGGAAAAACGATTTACTTTTATCATGCATTACACACTATTACAAAATCTTACAAAAAATTGTCATTTGACCCTCACACTGTATAAGATGGAGAGAAGTTATTAAAGGATACATTATTACAGAAGAGAAAACACCAGTCTCTGCAGATAACGTGGGTTCCTTATCATCATCTTTCGGTGAAACGTAATAAGTGAACACTAGTCCATGGGGTGCAAAGCTGGATTCAACACTTCCTCCTGTGCAAACTTAGAAAAGTTACTAAAACTCTCTTTGACTTCCTCATCTGTACAATGGAATAAGTAAAATTATAATTATTATTTTATTATTGTTTTTATTCATAGAATTGTCAAAAGGACCAAGGAAATTCTTACATGTAAAACACGTAGAACGGTGTTCGGCATATAGCACTCATTAAATTTTTCAGTTAGCCAACCATAACCCCGAGATGATGACACTAGTTCGGAAATAAATAGGAAAGCAACAGAGATATTCCTGAATATACAACAATCCATGAGGAACGTTTAAAATTTCTTATTCCTACACTGTTTTGATCTCCATTATATACAAGTTCCATTCAATTCTACATGCACACTGCTGTCAGAGAATACAACTTAAAGGACAGCTCTTAAGCCACACTTTGCTAAGAAATACTAAAATATTCTTTAAATAAAATACAAACTCCTTTGAGTGGCATTCAATGTGCTCAGAAATCAGAACGTGAACGCTAACCTACTCATTCAATCCGATTTACTGTGACTCCTCTTCTCTGCACCTCCATTCCAGCCAACTCAACAACAGCCTGCCAGGACCCCTCTCTGCTGGAGTTCCTCTAGGCAGGACTTAGCCCCCCACCCCTATTTGATAATGGCTCCATCCTTTAAGACTTGTTTCAAAGCCAACTAGTCATAAAGCCTCCCTTGATCCCTTTAAGATATTTTTATCTCTGGCTTTATGCTACTAACTTCTTGATCATAAAACACAGATTTTATCTTTCAAATGAGATTTTTAAGGAGGTAATCAGTGTTATATCATTACTTAACTTTACTAGAGAGTCGACTTAGCAAGTCGTTTTATGCCTCATTTTCCTTATCTAGCTCCCCCAAGAATCCTCCATTCTAAAGGCTTTATGACTAGATTCTCTTCTTCTTTCTTATCCCCTAAGTTTTGAGGGAAAAGCTTGTTTAACATTATATAAACTATACAGAGGCAGGCTATGTTGATGTTGACCTTAATTCATGAGAAAATGGGCAAATAGCACACATTTTATAATGTGACATAAAAGGATTATTTTTGTATTTTTGTATTTTTTGCTTGGATAGGCACTGGGAATCGAACCCGGGTCTCTGGCATGGCAGGCGAGAACTCTGCTTGCTGAGTCACCATGGCCCGCCCTGGATCATTTTATTTTAAAAGCTTTTTATCTTATGTTTTCTGGTCACTTTCAAATTTTGCATCAGTATCTGTGACTGCAAAGAGGAGGACACATGGAACAATTTTTCAAAAAATCAACCACTACAATGTCATGATGTGGATGTTGGGAAGGTGGTAGAAATTGGAGACAAATAAGAATATGTTGACTGCATAATTATTATGGATGCAAAGGCATATTTAAGCATACCATCATGCCAGTGCAGAAACGGAAACCTTATGGAAACCAAAAGGCAGAAGTCTGAGGGCAGCTGATTTACAATTCTCACCTCTGAGAAATTAAAGACCTATAAGAGGTCACTTGTTTCTTAAAAAATACATAAGAAAGCACAGAACCAGAGGCTCCAAGCAAAAATAATGAGATGTGAGCATTTGCCATCAATCACCTATATTTGTTTTTATTAATCCTTTTTGATTTACTCGAATGATATAATTCACTTAAAGAAATTAAAAATTAATTAATTAAAAATAAATTAATGCAAGGCCCTCGAATTATAGAACAAGATTATTTATACACCACATCTCTGTCTATTTGAACAATATATTTTTAGTTTGAAAGTTTATTCAACCTTTCAAAGTGGCATGGAAACAAACCAGTAATTAAATGTATGAGATCAAAATTTATCTCACATCCTGTTTCTTTGATTACCTTATTGATGTAACAATTGCTAATTGTCTGGATCCCTTTTGCCATCACTGTGATAGATAAAAGGGAGCAAAGAAGGAAAAGATGTTCCAATCAACATTACATGGAAATTGAGTTGCTTTGGTAAAGTAAGACAAAACTTAAACTCACTTTTCCAGTCATATATATTTAGGAGACAGAGAGTTGAAAAGACTACTTACTTAACCTCCATCCAAAACTGGAATCTGAAATGACTTATTATCATCACCAAAATTTATAAACTTCATACATAAAATAAAAGCTACTATTTATTTCCTCTCCAAAACGTCAGCTGATTACTTTCCATTATTTAATAAAAGTAACAGGAAATCCGTATCATAGTTTTGCAATTGTTATGATATTCAGATGTTGGGGAAAATCCATTCATAATTTTTAAAAATAAATAGATTTTGAGAAAAACTCAAATTCTTAAGGGAAAAAAATGTAGAAAAAGTTGATACAATAGCTTAAATGAATACTGAAGACATGTCAATAACCTGACTTTATTAATCACAGTCTTTGGAGTCAGTGAGACTGCTGGGACACTGTTGACAGTTAAAAAGTTCATGTGAGACAGAATAGACAGGACCTCCACCGTGTCTCCCTTAAATTCTCTTCCAAAAGCCCAGCATCCAACAGATGTTGGAGATATCTATTTGAAGTTTACGGCAAATGAAATACAGATAGGTCTATTTTGCAATTTGATGCATAAAAATGGTATGTGTATGAAATCAGATACCAAAGGATCTGATTTTCAAATCGGCATACAAACCTCAAACAGGGCAGCCAAGACGCACTTGGAGAGAAGGATACAACTTATTTCAGGGCTTAAAAGGTACTGTACACGATTATAATAGGCCTCCAAGATATTGAAAAGTGAATTCAAACATAGATAGTTAACATGAACATAAGTAGCTCATCAAATTAACATACTGAGTTAACTTATTGCATCATTTGAAGACACCTCATTGAATTTAAAAGCACTTCCATTGATAATATTCAAATTCACGTTCTCAAATCAGCAGAATTATTTATTAAAATAACTTCATTTAAAAGTTTTGAATCAACTGATTTCTCTTACCTATAATTTATTTCCCCATTTGAAAGTTGGTCAAAGTTTGGTATTTAGGTGACAGGGACTGATGAAGACAGTAAATACGAGTTTTTAATATATTGTTAGCTCTCAATACTGACTTTTAAATAGCCGCCTCCAGGGTCCCTCATACAACCTCTCCCAAGTCCCCTGGAGCCCCTCACTTCCAAGATCCAGCAGTTAAAGCTACTTCTGAGGACATATCCTGCCCAAGAATTATCAGTATCTTCCTTCTTAAGGAGTCATTGCCTAGTGCCATATGTTCATTTATATATATATATAAAACCTTTGGAGCTGTGTGTATTGAATCTATTGTTAGATATCCAACTTTATCATTACAGAGTTGAGTTTGATGTTAAAAAAAAAAAGAAAGAAAAAGTTTCATTGATAGATTTTGGTGCAAATAGCCCCTAAGCAGAGAGCCAGCAGCATCAGAAGCACCTGAATGTTCAGGAAAAACTGTAGGAGACGAAGCCCTGCGGACAGCGACAAGACAAGTGAATTGTAAATGCCTCACCTCATTGATCTTACTGTCTTGTTTGTTGTTATAAATAAAAAAAATGTTTTCACTTCTATTATATATTTTCTGAGAGTATTCATTCAAAGTGTAAAGGGCCCTATGCAGGTTTCTACAGAGAGAAAACGATTCAAATATGGCTCATTTCAGAAAGTAATCTCTGGCTGTATACATTTTGTAATAAAGGGCATGAAAATAAACATGATAATAAACCAGTCAAGCCATACTAAAAGGGTAAATTTTAACGCAAGTAACGTATAAAAATAGGTAGCAGAACATTGAAAAAAATAATTTTCTTTATCCTGTTCAAATTATAAGTGCATAAAATACATTATTTCCTACTTACCAGCTTATCAAATTCATGAAAGTGATTATTTGTGCATATTGACCTTTTTAAAACATAGAAAACTCAAAATTCACATGGTAATTCTGTAATTTTTCAATAAAATATTTTCTTTCCCATTAATTTGTTTAGTAATGTTTATGAAATCGACTTTCTAAACAGGGCTATGTTTTAGTAACTGATCTATTTACTTTGCAAAGCATGCTTCATTTACAAGGTTTGAACTGTGGTAGGTATGAGTGCTTTGTTATTTGAAGGAAAGAATTATTTTAACCTTCAGAATTCAGCACTTTTGAAAATAGAAGATCTGTTTTTTTTATTTTTTTTCTGCAAATACACATTTGATATTTTAAAAAGTAATCATTCATTAAATCAAACTTCACAGACAGAGTCTGTAATTCAACAGCAATTAAGGAGTTTACTCTATTTGGATGAAACAATCATAATCAGTAAGCTTTGGGATATCATATGTGTGCTTTGGTATAGGAATACTTCAGAATGGTGTAATTTTGGTTATAAAGGGCCTGTGATTTTAAAGCCTTTAAAAAAGATTTTCTTATTTCAAAAGGAGAAAAAATTCCATAAAATTTCAGAAATCAAGTACGAAGGAAAGTAAACTTCACTACTTAAGGACCTTCTATAGTCTTACACCTGGAAAGAGTTTATATAATGTGTGTATTTATGTAATCAGTTTTTTATCTCTCTAATAGAAGAAAACAGTTCTCTTAACTCAGGTTAGGAAATTATTGTACATTTTTATATATCTTCATATAAAAAAGTTACAAGTAGCAAGCATATGTCACAAAGAAATGGAAGAGTAACATCAATATTGGAGAGAATGCATGCTTTTTACAATGTGTCTAATAAAAAGGATATTTCTCCAACTCAAATATCCAGTACTGACATGCAGGTTATTTTCTCACGCTGTCAATTCAGTCATATTGCTTAGTGCTTAAAAAAAATTCTGTCGTCGGGTATACATGGTAAAATACCTGATTTCAAAAGCTTTTTCTGAAACTCGGTATCTTCCTTTGATATAAAACAAAAAGGAAATTGGGAGTATAAAGGAAAAACCAAAAAATAAAAAATAAACAAAAGGAGAGAGAGAATTTGCTTATTGCAAGCCAGTAATTTTACTCGTTACTTTTCACTGCATTTACTCATAATTCGACAAGAGATGTTCATAGTCCATAAAACCTCTAGCTGCTGTTTCCATCGTCCATATTTTCACGTTTCACTGTAGCATGTTCAAAATCACCCAGGAACGCACTATTCTCAAGCAGTCTATATAATGAAAACAATGTACATGTAACACAAAGTTCATCTGCAATCGTTTTTTTTCACATATTACACATGTACAAGTATATAACAAAGACATAAAACAACATAGAAACAAAAGTGAAATTGACAGTAAAAATAAAGTTGGGATAGTCTTAATCAGGAACTAATTTCTTCTTCAAGTTTCCGGTAAATCTCAAAATGTATTTAAAGACTAAGGAGCACTTGGTGGCCAGCAACCAAATTAGGAAATGAACAGATTCATTGTGCAGCGGGGATGTCTTGCTGAAGGAATGACAAATGTCTGTAATTCTTAAGTTTGGATAAAGGCAGTGGAATGAATTTAGAAATATGTCCACTTTTCACAACTCACTATAGAATTTTCTTTTCACAGTCCCCATGTTTGTATAAATAGTTCTTCTCTGAAAATAAAACACAGTTAAAACATTTTCTCCCAATGAAAAATGCATACAAATACATCTATTTATCAAGGTATATAGAGCATGGAAATGTGTTCACCTAATTCAAGAATAGTTGATAGGCTTGAAGAGTTTTGAAGACATTAGCTGTCAAGCAAATTTAATTGGAGACAAATTAGTCTACTAGAGATATAGACTATCAAGTTCAAAAAAAATAGTCATTATGATATCTGATGACAAAATAGATGTACACAAAGACAAGTGGTATTTATGAAACATTTTACATTATCAAGTGTTCAAATTTTATCCTATAAAATTTGACAGCATGCTGCATTTAATTTGGGTGAGATAAGATACACATTCATGCAAAAATAAGAGTGCACCACTTGTATAATAACTACCAAATACCTAGTGTTTGGATAGTGATATTACCCAATTAATAGAGTGTTAGTCAATTAAAGGAATAATGTAACCAACAGTTTTATATATTAACTTCATTTTTATTGAAACTGAGTATTCAAAGTTTGAGTCATAAAACCCTGGATCTCTTCTGATATTTCATTGAAGAGCTCATTAATTTTAGCATCTTTACTTTAAAAAACTTTAAATTTGGCTTATTAATTCAATGGTCCTTTTTAACCTTTTAGCTCAATGCTTGATGAACAGAATATTAGGACTCATTTCAAAGATGCATAATGTAAAAGCTATCCTATTAGCACTGTATCCATCATAGTTCTAATGATGAAATGTCACAAGACACATATCTTAAGAAGTAATGAATAAATAGCACAACCCTAAAAACTATCAGACAGAATCGCAACAAAACAAAACAAAACAGAATACAACAAAGTGGGAGTAGGAACCAAGGTGTTTGCTTACCTTGAATTTTCTTTTTAGACCCTAGTTGTGTTGTATTCAGATTCATGTTTGCTTAGAGACCCAATGAGGCAGAACCTGGAATGTTATGGCTATTTCATTCAACAAAGCAATATTTGCACAAAAATAAATACATCCACAAAAATATGCACTTTAAAGCATTTCTAAAAATTTCTTAAAACTGCAGAAATAGGTTTTTCCTTTGGCATGCAAAAATAATTAAATCAACTAAAATATTTTAGATTTTGAGAATATACTGAAGAAGAATATGAATCTATAAGACAAACTAAATGCTAGTAAACATGCAGAACAAAATATAACTACTTTAGCTTTGAAATTTAAAATATATATATCTTTTCTAGATTTAAACGTTCCTTCCTCAAAAGTTTTACTCTTTTTAGGGCTAATGATACAGCACAGACAATATTGTGTGTATATTCAAAGGAAAAATGAATCAAACTTATCTATTAGATGTTGCACATGTAAATAGAAGTGTTTAGTATTTTAGCATGCCATGCTATCATATGCCATCTGTGTCATAAATGATATGTGGGAGATTCTATTTTCATGTTAATACCAAAAATATAATACATTATATTGCAAAATACATTATTTTGACATTAAAGTTATTCAACGAGATGGGTTAACCATCTCGGTAAGGCAACTGTTTCTGGATTTCTCGCATCTCAAAATATATAAAGATTAAAGGGAGAGCAGCATTCTGACCTCCTTTGAACTGCGCAGGAGCAAAACAACAATCTCGATTAGCATTAGAAATCAAAACCCGGACCTGTGCAGAAGTAAACTTTGCATAGGCAGGGAAGTAAATAAATCGTCTTTGGTCTGCGTGTGCATAGGCCATCGCACACGTCCACACCTCCCGCACGCACATGGGATTTAGCAAGAGCGTGGGTGGCGCGGAGCAAAAGGAAAAGCTGAGACCCTGGTGGGGTTTCAATCCTTCATAGAAAAATAAATACATGAATACATAAAAAGGAAATGAAATAGGAGGACAGAGTGGAGCTCGAGATAGCGGAGGTGGTTGAGTCCTCAGGTTATGGTTGCCATGAGAGAATCTACAGATACTGACCGCTGGACGGCTCTGTCGTGCCTGGACAGCCGGTGGCTGGTGGTGGGCACCTCGTCGAGCTCGTCGATGTCGCAGGCGTCGGCGGCGTCCTGCGAGTAGCTGTGCTTCATCACCACGACGCTCCGCCTGCTCGTGGCCGGGAGCAGCGCCTTGGCGGGCGGCGGGGGCAACTCCGCCAGCACCGCCGCGTCCCTTGTGCTGAGGTTGCTGCGGCTGCCCTTGGCGCTGGACAGCTGCGAGCCACAGTGGTGGTCGTGGACGCACCTGGACGAGGCCCTGCGCAGCTGGTGGAAGCCGTCCAGGCCGTCGCCCACGTCCGCCAGGTCGCCCGGCGCCCCCGACCCCCGCAGCGTGCACAGCTCATAGTGGGGGGGCTCGAACACCTCCTGGAAAACCGTCTGGTCGAAGTCGGGCTTCCTCTGCACGTACTTCTTCCGCGGCTGCTTCACCTGCACGATGACCGAGACGATGATGAGGATGATGACGACGCAAGAGGTGACGCCGATGATCGTGCCGCTGGTGTTGGTCAGCTGGTCCAGCAGGTGCGTGTTCCTCTTCTCTGCGGGGCCGCCACGGCAGGGGCACAAAAGAAACAGACGGTGGGCAGTCAGGATCGGGGCCCAATGCGATGCCACTGAGGTTCTCACATGAGCTGGCTCAATGGTCCAAGAGTGCACAGGGGGTGGACGGTGGAGGGACACGGGGGGGGGGGGGGAGGGAAAATGCATGCCGTGGCCAATGGTCACAGTTTGCTAACCCCCAACCAACCACACTGCTGTTGTCTCAATTCCATAGAGGTAGAAAACTGGTGGTTGCTTACATCTGGTTGGGGTGGAGACAGGTGGGGGAGGTAAATGGGGGGTGACTGTTAATGGGTATGAGGTTTCTTTGGAGGGTGATGAAAACATTCTAAAAAGAATTTTGGTGAGAACAGCACAACTCTGAATATACAGCACCTGGGGCTGCAACTGAGATGCAATATAAAGGTTTCATGCACTAGGTTTGCCTTCTTGGAAGCTGTAATTCCCAGAGGATTCCTGGGTCTGATCAATTCTGAAACCCAGAGGGACCAGCCTCTCCAGAATCATCAGTTGATTACAATCTCCCATCCTTCAGCGGGGACACCCCTTCTAAGCATGAAAGCGTGGGAAGGGGCATTCCCCAGGAATCCCTATCGAGTGGGAGAGGAATTAAAGGAGAGGGAGGAGGTATAACAGAGAAAATGGGAATGAACAAGTGAGTATGGCCGCTGAATCACTAGTCCTTGTAGCCTCCAGTGTTTTGGAGCAGCTAGAAGGGAAAACCTGAGATGAGGGAACGGTAGCCCATGGCGACTTCTGGGACCTGTGCTGTAGCTGCTTGGTGAAATGTGCTTTGAAAATGACTGCTTTTTTCTTTCTTTGCGTTGTATGTATGTCATCGTTTACAATAAAATAGTTTAAAAACAATGAAATAGGCCAGGGATGGAGGTTTTGTAGGCCTCTTAAAGGAGCAGGAGCAAACATTGAAACAAAAAGTCTCAGGTGGTGCAAGGTAGCTCAGTGGGAGAATTCTCCCCTGCCACGTGGGGGACCCAGGTTCAATTCCCAGACCATACACCTCCTCCCCTCCAAAAAAAAAGTCTCACGTTTCACAGGCCTTGAAAGTATTGCCCAGCACCCCTCCTGGATTTGAGTGTGCATGGGCGTGTGTGTGTGTGTTTATTGGCTTGAGGAAGGTCTTATGAGAGCTGCAGCATAGCATTTGGGAATGAACTTGTAATTTTAAAAACAGTATAGTTTACACAATTTTTACAAATATAATGTTGAAAAGCAGCACAATTTTATAAAAAGTGCATTCTTTTCTTATCACAGGTGTAAGAAACCTCCCCCCACCACGACTGGAAACATGAATATCTCCAAAATGTTCTGTTTTATTCCCAATATTTGAAATGGAGGCAAAAGTAGCAACAATATTTTGAAATCAGAAAGTCATGAAACTCTGAGGGAGACACCTACAGAAGGAAAACCACAGCCTCCATGGACTATTTCCCCATAATCGTGGAAAGTGTTTTTCAAAAGGCAGCCATTTAAACTCTTTGGAAACTGTCCTACTGGCCTACAGCACCGATGGCACTTAGCCAATGGAGAAACATTTACTCAAGAACCTCTATGAACTTTCTCTAAGAACAGTGGGGTTCCGTGGCAACTGAACTGTGAACCATTCCCCCCAACCCGGCTCCCCTCAGTCCAGCAGGATGGAAACTCCATTTAGGGAGGGAGGGTGCAGCAAGAACACAGGGCTCCCTCCCCACCCCCACCCCACTCCGCCAGCTCCCACTCTATAGCTCCACCAGCACTTCTCATATCCCCACCCCCACCCCACTCCGCCAGCTCCCACTCTATAGCTCCACCAGCACTTCTCATATCCCCACCCCCACCCCAGGCTCCATGTACACAACAGCCAGAAAATGGAAACAGCGCAATTTCCAATCACATGGTCAATGGATAAATAACACTTGGTTTATCCATGCAATGGATTGTTATTTGTCAATACAAAGGAATGAAGTACTGACACATACTACAATATGGATGCGACTTGCAAACATGTTAATCAAAGAAACCAGTGAGGAAAATCACCGACTGTATGTATACCAATAAGCAATTCCATAGAGGTAGAAACTGGTGGTTGCTTACATCTGGTTGGGTGGGGACAGGTGGGGGAGATAAATGGGGGGTGACTGCTAATGAGTATGAGGTTTCTTTGGAGGGTGATGAAAACATTCTAAAAAGAATTTTGGTGATAACCGCACAACTCTGAATATACTAAAAACTATTGAATTATATACTTTAGATGTGTGCATTATATAGGGTATGTGAATAATTTCAATAAACACATTATATAAAAATATGATTAAATAAAGTGTTTTAGGAGTAGCTCTTACCCTTATGATTATCATTATCATCATGTAATTATGGTTATGAATCTTGACCTTTTAATATTTCTCAGTTCTCACCTTCCTATTCTGCATTCTGAAGCACCAAAGCTAACATCTTTCCTAAACCTCATGTAGCAGGATGTTAAAATAAGATGAAATAGAACCAAAACAATAATTAAACAATGAGTCTAATCATAGCTTAAGGGTGGAGCGATTAAATATATAATGTGTTCAGTTGTCTTTTATTTCCTTGCAATGGAAAGTAAGACTGTTCTCTCTCTTTGTGCTTTGTTGCTTAAATTGTTTTAAAAGGAAAACAACACAAATGGGGAAATGTTTCCAACTTGCATTTCACTTTGGTGGATTTGTTTCATTTTCTGAGGCTGGTTTTCTATCTATGTCCAGTGTCCAGCATAGCTCGATTTCTGCCTTGACCCCCCAGTGGTTTTGCCCTCTGGAGGGTCACCAGGCACCTGAATTCACATTGTCTTGTCTCCCCGCAAGTATGTAAGTGCAAATCCACTTCAGGTGAACAAAGCAGATTGTGACCACTGATATCAGTGCGGCACTGGAATTCTTCACAAAATACCCAATTTGCCATCCATTTCAAAGTGGTTCATTGGATACAAACTGGCCATTGTTTCTACCCCACCATCAAGGAGCTGACATGGGACTGCCTTTCAGACCGCCTGTTTGTGGGCACGCTTCTCTACTTCGATTCACAGAAGCGTTGAGTAGCTCAGATTGGACTTGAAGCATGAAAGACGTCTTTGCCTGGGTCCCTTCCTTTGGAAATTAGTACTGGATCTTAATTAAAGAGTATACCTGGCATTTCCAACTGAACTAGTACAGGCAGCATTCCTGATCCAGCCATGAAGCCCTGTCTACAGAAACAAACCTTTGTGTCTAGACCAGACAATGGAATGAATGAAGAAACCTCTGGAAACTGTATGGATAAAGTCAAAGAAAAATACTTACCATCCAATTGTAAAACGTACACAGAGCTCGTAAAAGCCAGTGAATAGTCTATTTCCAAAATTTTGGGGTGCAAATATATACTGGAATAAACTTCCATCCCATGCTACAGGCAGGGAAATTTTGCAAATGTCAAGGACTAATCATTACCTTTACAATGATTTTCATCCCAAGGGTATACACAGTTCTGGAGTCCATTGCAGACCAATGTATTATTAATACACATGTTACTATGGCAGAAGAAGGTATTGCCTTCACAGGGAGCTGAAAACAAGAGGAATAAGAAAAAGGGAAAAAATATATAAGCAAAGTTCAGTAGTGAATCACTCACATTTCAAATCTAAAAAAATAAAAGATCAGAATGATAATTTGCTATTAAATTGAGATAAATGATCTGACATGAGATTCTTAGTGGTATTCAGTAGTGGTAATTATTTCTTGTGTAAGTATTGGAGTTGAAATTCCTCAGCAGATGCTCAGTTTAAAAACTGGCACAGGGTATTTTTCATCATTAAAATGAAGTCCATTATCCATGCAGGGTTTGTCTTTTTACTAATGCATTCATTTAGCAAATCCTTAAGTTATGCTTTGCCTTGCAATTCTGTATGTATAAATTTAGTATTCCTGTGCATAAATGCTTAGTTGAAATATTGAAATATTTTTTGAATGTGCTTACTAGGTACTAATGAAAAAAGTATATATTAAACCAAACCCTATTATACCATTTAAGCATAGGAAAAATGATGTCATAGAAATTCAGGACCAGGGTAGAATTCATCCTGAATAACATAAGAAAAAGTCCATATTATATTTATCAACATTTAACATATATATGGTGATGAAATTAGCCTACTTTACACCCATTTCATATATTCTTGTGATCTGAGGTATAATGATCCATGTCTACAAATTACACTGCATATTAAGATACATTTAGGTAAAATAAGGACCCAAGAAGGATAAAAGATAACTAGGAGAAAAAGTGAGATGGTAAATATAGCAAGGTAAAATGTTAGATGGTGTAAATATTAGGAAAAATACATTTCATTAGGGTAATAGGATATTTAAACTAATAAGTATCTAGAGTAATTTTGCATTATGCATTATAGTTTAAAGAGAGAGTTTTCAGGTTACCTTTTGCTTTTACCTTGGCACGTATCTTATAAAATAGAATTTTAGTGTTTTTTCTTTCAATAATAGTTGTCACCCTTTTAAGAATAGGCATTCTAGAAAATTTACAAACAAAATGCATAATTTGTAGTGGTTAGTGTCATTCAGTAAGGTTTTAATAATGACCAATACTATCTAAGCAAGACAATCATATTACAATGGATTTTCTGCTTCAAAACCAGGTGCTGCCGATGTTCTAGAAAGTTACTGTCTTTGATGTATTTGCTATATTAATAAAAATTGCCAGGAAATACATTGCATAGGGTGGCTTAGTATGTTTATAACATTCCTCGGGGCTCCCTAAACAGAATCCCTCAAACACTCCAATCCTGATAACCGAAACAAACTTACAACTCAGACAAGCCTGAGTGGCCCCTCCCGGCCCACCGTGCCGGGCCACCTCCCTCCCCTCAACCAGAGTGCCCGCTGCAGTCTGACTTCAGACTCCTGGTCCACGAACAAAATACATGTAGTAGTTATTTAAAGAAAAAAAAAGTCATAAAGAGCACAAGTTATGGGATAATATTTTTGAAAATAAAAATAACATTCTTAATGCTCTATTGAGCTAGTGATTTGTTAAACACCCTATACAATTTTATAATGTCAAATTTAATGATCTGATGTATTACTGCAAAAATCTGCTTTTTAGTGAGTAACTAAATTTGAATTTCTATAGCTAGTTCTAATGGCTTTTCAGAACTGATATGGTCTGTTAAGCAAATTATGAATGTCATCAAAATGTGTACACAAAGCAAAAGGTTTTCAGCTAATAGATTAGAATGGATGCAAAGTGCTTTAATAAAAATGTAAAATCCCTTAATTGCCTGATGAATTGCACTTGTTTTGAAAGTACAGTTACAGATCAAGTAAAGTACTTCTTTAAAAGAGTATAAATAATTATTGAACTTCCATAATGAGTCAAAAATCACTATGATTAATATTAAACAATGGGTTAAATTAAAATTTTAATATGCGAATATGGAAATTTTTAAAAAAGCATTACATTCTGTAAATGAGTAAAGTACATCAGTATGCCGATAAAAGCACTGGGATTTGGATTCCAAGCACTCAGAATATTATGATTTTTTTTCTGTTCCTGTTGCCTAGTAGTTGTGAAAATGTCTTGCGCACTATAAATCAATGTACCACTATCAGTCATTACCTGTGGTTTGACTGAGAATGCAGTGGGTACTCCAAGGATGTCCATTAATCATATGTGATTAATTACAATTAAAAACACAAACAAGCAAACCCTGATATGGCTAAGAAACAAATCTGTAACATCTTCTACTCCTTGGGCAAAGGAAGTTTTGTTTTATAGACCCTGGAAATGAATTGAAATGGGTTCTGAATTTTCTTGATACTGCATGCCTGAATATTTCCCATGCCAATTCAAATATGGAATGGTTCGTGAAAGATTCTAATTTCTGTCTCCTGCTTAAGAACTAAAATGGTAACTTCCTGCCCACCAACCTAAGACTACGTTCTCACTGCCTTCTCTCAAGGATTCTCCAGGATCTGCTTCCTCCTGAAAACTTTTTTTCACTGTTCCAACCCACTGCTGACCCCTGTTGCTCAGCACTCACTTACATTTCCTTTTGGAACACCCATTGTCCTCCACCCTCCCGATCCAAATGAGATCAGCACAGTATCATCTATACAATTTTAAAATATTCTTCCAATGATTTTTAAGGCATCCGACACTTAATGCATGTTTACTATCTTTCCCCACCAGTTCTTTGAGGCTAGGGGACATGCCTTTTTAAAATCTGTAATCTCTGGCATGGCTTAGCATTTTCTAGGCTTGTAGTACGTACTCAACAGATATTTTAATTGATCAGTATTCTTAGCAAAGGTTAACTCCAACCAGACTGCATATCTAGGTGTTCCAGGGAGCAGAACATTTGACTAGTGTGTTTTTGGTGGAGAAGAATTAGCCTTCAAGGCCACGGTCTTCAAATGCAATGTGCACCGTGATAGTCTCAGAACTAAATTTCTGCAAAATCTCTGTGGCTTTTACTATTTCTGAGGAAAGACATACTCTGCCAACTGACAAGGACTTACTGTACTTAGAGAAAACTCAATATACATTATTAAGAGCTATTGCCTTTTTTTAAGAACCAGCCCTTTTGTTTCCCAAAGTTATCTAGAAATTAATCAAAGTTAAAATTTATGTATAATAAAGTAGTAGCTAAGAAAACAATACTTAAAATCTAGAGTCCCGCAGAGAGGCAGAGTTGTGATCAGAAAAATATATACATTATTTTTAGAAATACGCTCTCTGTTTCTATCAGAATAACAAATGCAGTTTCATATTAATGTTTAAAACTATTTGCCACTGCTTTTTGGCAATGCCTTTGGATGGGCACAATGACCCAACAATTGCAAATTCACTGCACTGGAAGGGTTTATAGTCCATTGTCTTTTTATTGCCTGATCCAGTGCCAAGTGTTTCTCAAAAACAAAAAACAAAAAACATACACACAAACACACACACACAGAGATGGAAAGAAGTTATTTTTTTTAAATTGCAGTGGAATAGGCTAGTCAGCCAAAAGATGATTTATGTGTAAGCCTATCATGGCTCTGGGTTGAAACCACTCATATAATATAGAAAATGGATATTATAACGCAGCCAAAAGACACACAAGGAGGCTGTGCTCACTTTGCCTCTTCCCTCGGGCACTGACACCTGCACATCTGTGTCAAGTGCATTTGCGTGGCAGTGCCACACACCGGACATTAAAAGGACATTCAGAGGGACTCCTTCCAGATGCTTCAGCCAGTGCTGCAGTGCCATGAACATGCTGCAGAGGCAGAGCTGGCTGGGGCTGAAAGGGGGACCATTCCTAAGGCAGCGCTTCTTCCATGAGCAAAGCAGGAGTGGAGCCAGGGGACTGACCAAGAACAGGGGCCGTGGAGCTGGCCAGCAGCTCTTCAAACCCCAGTTCTGCCTCTTTTAAGCAGTTTTGCTCTTGAGCTGGTTAATTCAATTACCATATCTACAGAATGGGCATTAAAGAACATTTACCTAAGTGATTTAATTACATATATGAAGGCTAACACTATGGGCTCAATTATAAGCTGTTATTTTGAAAAAGCGTTACACAGCAGCTATTTAGTCAAAATTTCTGGCTTTAAAACCTGGTTTCACCACCATTGAGCTGGGGACCCGGTTTCAGTTCACACCCACAAAATGGGGATAACCCTAACCACCACATAAAGTTATTTTGAGAATTACATGTAATAAAGCTTTAGAAACTGTAACACAGATAGTTTCATATGGGGCATGCTCATAAATATTAGCTGTTTTTGAAGTACCATGATATTACAAAAAAATCCCTGCAATATGAAGGAGATATGATACAATAAATACTTAATATTCAATTTCCTAATTTGTAAAGTAATCATACACAGCTCACAGATCTTTTGTTAACATTAAATGAGACTGCAATTTAAAAGAATGGAGCATAGCATTTTATACATAATAGTGTGCAATAAATGCTTTTTTAAAAAAATGAGAACTAGAAACAGAAATGTTGACTCTTTTATGAAACAAAGAAGCAAATTGTGTTCCTTTAGCTAGTACAAAATTGTCAGAACAAATTAACAATAATAATAATATAATTTGAAATGAATTTGAATACATAGATCTATGAATTACTACATCTAGGGATATAATTTAAACATTTACCAACCTCCTGGGAACCAGGTGATGAGGATGATGGCTGGCAATTGGCCATGCTTAGGCAGGCGACCAGGGGGACCAGGCCCACACCACAGTGTCCCAGGTTCAAATCCAGCCTCTCCAAGAAACTGGGAAAGAACCCAATGTATAAAGAAAGGTCTTGTCTCAAAAAAGTGGATGTGGGAGTGTGTATCTGTTTAATGCTCTTTCCAACATATCTTCTTCCAAGCGCTTATTCAATATTTGAATAGTCACAACTATTTGACAATTCTTCAATCCTAAGTGTGACATTGACAACCCCTTCTATGATTCATAAAATGGCATGAAATTAATTCTTCTATTACACCAAATAGTACCACAATAGGTAATACAACTAATTAACATTACAACCTGCAGCTATTAAGCTTTATATCCTCTTGCTCTCCTGAAATTTACTGCATGAATTTAGAGAGAGATCTGAACCCGAAAACCAAGTTAGTAGTACACTGAAGACTTCTAGCTCCAAGCTCTCTGACTCCACATTCCTACACCGATTACATGTACCCAAGACAAAACTAAGTTTATACCTATTAAACTTATTTATAGCCAAGGGTATAAAAACATAACCATCCAGGATTGAATCACGTCCCCCGCAAATGACATGTTCGAGTCCTGTCCCGGTCCCGAGGGTGTGACCCATTGGTCAATGAGGTCTTTGAAGTCGCTGTCAGTTAACGTGAGACCAAGGTGACTGTGAGTGAACCTTAATCAGCAATGCCTGGAGTCCTTATAAGGAGATGACCGAGAGGAGGAGACAGAGAGAGAGAGGTCACCTTGTGACGGACACAGAGATCGAGCTCCGGACTGTGGCAAGGTGCCACCAAAGCACCGCAGGTTCGGAGAAAGCGTGGCCCACCAACACCCAGATGTTGGACTCGCAGCCTCCAAAGCCGTGAGACAGTAAATTCCTGTTGCTTAAGCCCTAGTGTGGTATTTGTCACAACAGCCCTAGAAAATTAAGGCACCACAATTCTAAGATACATCTAAGACTGTTCTGATACTAAGCCTCCTCCTGGCTAAGGCATTTTTATTCTTAGAGCATATATTCCTTTGCTACAGTCGAAGCCCGTGTAAAATACCATCCAAAGTTCAATTCTAAAAGAGAAGCAGAAAATAGAGTTTCTGCATTAAATAGATTTTGATGATGCAGGTTTTAAGATGTGTTTACACTACTTACTAGAAGGGAAGGTTCAGCTGTATAAAAGAGTTGTGATATTTCTCTTTTATCAGACTACAAGATCTTCGAGACAGTCGATGCTTTGGGCACCAAATTGTAACGAGAGATATTCAAGTCCATTCTTGCGAAGCCAAGAAAAGCTATGTGTGGGGCTTGGCTTTTAGGCTCCAAGGTAAAGTCCAGGAGTGTTTATCCAAAGTTCTCACTGATGCGACAGAATGAAGGCTAGGGTGAAAGTGATGCCAGTGTCCCCCAAGTGTGGCAACACAGCTTTCAGAACATATGTAGAAACAGATTTCAAGACTGTTCACAGGTAGTTTAATTCCAGTTAAAAAAAAATCCAGTTAAAATGTCTTCAGTGAATATTTATGCAAATATTCATCACAAATACTTGGAAATTCAAAATTTCGTGCAACATTTGCTGTGCAGAAGAGAGTTTTGTGGACCATAACAACTGAGACATACAGTGTACTGCTGAATTTCAGTCTTTCAGGGTTCTGAGAAGTCTTGAGATAAAGATACCTGCTTAAATTTGTTTAATCCAAATACTTTCAAATTTATTTATTTATTACATTATAAATAAAACAAATCAAAACCAAACTTTAGGAACTGTTTTTATGGAAATATAGGTGAGTATGGGATATCAGTAAAAAAGATGACATGAAATGTTTAATTTATCAAAACTCATACCCTAGAATTCCATAAACCTAAATGGAAGCAATGGATAGCTCTAAGATTTCAAGTTACAGGGCAGGCCACGGTGGCTCAGCATGCAAGAATGCTTGCCTACCATGCCAGAGGACCTGGGTTTGATTCCCGGTGCCTGTCCATGTTAAAAAAAAAAAAACAAGTTACATGTAGCTTTTATGGAGAAATTCTCCACATCCACATATACATATAAATAAACATATACCAATAGCACATATACTTTTATAATTGGGGAAAAACCAACTTATAATGGGAAAAAGTATTAATCCAAAAGTCACTTTTGAATTTCAGATTTTTGAATCAGTAAAATAAAAGTTTTGAAATGACACCTGCACAGCACTGTATTTTAAACTGTTGATGAACTTAAAAAGTACTGCACTGAGTACTTTCACCGCCTTCTTTGGAATGCTTTTTTGAAACCGTCATAGATTCGCACTGCGGCCACCAGGGGGCGGCGGCCACCAGGCTTCCGCGAAAGCAGCGGCCCGGGAGCGACTGCAGCCGGACGAACCGCAGCGCTGCGCAAGCCCACGGGGGCTCGAAAGAAACGCGCGCGTTGCAGCGGGGGGCAAATGCATGCTGAGCATGTCGGCATTAGCTAAGGCAGGAGAAAAGAAAGAACAGCGTCTCCAATTCTCAAAATAAAGCAGGGTTTTTTGTTGCTGTTGTTGTTCCTTAATGGAGAACTGAAAAACTCATTTTATAATGTCAAAGATTTCCTCTTCCATTCGTTCTAGGTGTCTGCAGCGGCCTGATACTTGCTGCTTTGAGTCTGCGAGTAAAAACTCCTAAATTTACAACTGCTATCTTAATGCTTCAGCTACTAAAACTTGTCATTCTAAATATTAGGCCTAAATTCTTGACTTATTTTGGAAATGAAGAGATCCCCTGAACACACTCTACAAAAGATATTAAGACAAAATGAAAATGGAAACTGGAAGATTTCTCTCTGAAACACTGAGATGTCAAACACCAGCGCTTTGTGCTTAATAATTATCATAGGTAGCCTGGTTCAAAGTCGAGGAAATTTGGAAACAGGAGTGATGTTTGATAATACCCTCCTTCCAAAAAAATTACATTGTCTAACCAAGTGCCAGGGCTCGGCGTCAGGTGCCGTCTCCGCCCCCACTCCCGCCGGCCTCCTGTGTGGCTTCTCTTAAATTCTCTTCTTTCAGCTTCAGGTCCTCAAAAACCCGCCCCTCTCTGCTGTCCTGTGTGTACGCAGCGACTTGCATGTACACACACATACTCACACATACACTCTGTCACACTCACAAACTCTCACACTCACGCATGACACACACATAGCGACACGCATCCACACTCACATACCCACTCACACTCAGACCCTCATGCTCTATTATACACACACAAACTCACACAGTGATACATGCACTTACACCCACACACCCACTCACACACAAACACACCCTTCATACTCATATCTTTGGGTCTTCTACGTTTACTTTTTAAATTTTTTATTTCCCCAACCTTTAATGTGAATGGAAATGCTACAGAAACAGGTGGAAAGCAGCAAGAAAGCAGAGGTCTTGACGTATATTTCCATGTCGGTGCTTTACTTCTTGAATTCAAATTTTAGCAACCTTGAAGATACAGATTTATTAAAATGTTCTGCTGTCAAGATGCTCTAGACTCTATAACAGAGTTTTTTCGCTGAGAGATGGGAAAAAAAACTCAAAATTATTTAAAATATGCCAAAATGATCCACAACACATATGTAGGCAATGAATTCATACTGAATAGCAATTTTTGAAAACTTGGTTATTCTATTCAATAATAATTTTTATAAATTCAGCAGACGCAAATGTCTTTTTTCTCTCCTGCCTTCCCAGGCCACTTCGGGGGTGTCCCTGACCCCTGAGCCCAGCCCCCCAGGCTGTGGTCCCTTCTCCTCTCTACCCGCCCTCTTTCCTGGGGCAGCTCAGCCAACCTCAGGGCTTCTCCTTTTCTGCTGACCTGAGTGCAGTTTTCCGCTTCCAACTCGGACTCTGAGCCCCCAACTACCCCCCCCCCCCCCCACCATGCTGCATGTCCTCTCTCTCGGACATCTCCTCTCAGGAAGCCTGAGTAACCTTCCAATGCAGTGTGGGGAACGGGCTTGGCACAGGGGTTGACTTTCACTCCCCCGCTGTCCCCTCTTGACCTCTGCCCTCTCCCGCTCCTCCCTGAACCCAGGAGGGCACCCCCATGCCCCAGCAGCTCAGCCTACAGGGGCTCCGGACGCTCTGGATTCCTTTCTCTCCCAGACACCCGAGGTCCTTGTAGGTTTTGGTGGCGCCCACCTCACCTCCACTCCCTCCCCACCCTCCCCACGGCTGCCACTGAGCCCCCGCTGTCCCCCGGGGACTGCCTCCTTCCTGCCCCCCAAGACAGCACAACCTCAGCAACCTCAGCCACCCTGCACGTTTTAAACCTGACCCCTTTCACCGCTGCTTAAAACTCCCCAAAACCTTTCCAATAAAATTAGACTATATCCCACCCTCCCAGTGCCCCTCGCCCACAGGAGGCACCTCAAAGCCTTCTTTCTGCTCACCCCAAACCTGAACCCAGTACGGCCTCAACACACCCCAACCTCATCCTTGCCCACGCATCACTCCTTTTATTTTCGAGCTCATCTTCTTTACTTGTGGTCCTGAGCTGTCTGCCTCTCTCATCAGAATGTGAGACAGAATCTTTCTTGCTCACTGCTGTTTTGATGGTTCAAAACACTTGCCATTTTGTAAGTGCTCAATAAATATTTGTTGACTGATAAGATAGAATAATAAGAAAGTTTCTTAAGTGCCTTTATCTTGCTAAATTCTCACAATGATTTTAATGTGTCTAAGGAATAACAGCACTTTTCTTAATGAACTTGAAGGAATAAAACAATGAAAACGTCAGAAATATCAATTCTCAGGAGGCATCTGAGTGTGGACTCACACAAGCTTTAAAACCTGGATTCAAGAGAGTATAGCTTGTTGCTGAAACTTATTTGTAATCAAGGAATTCTAATTACATGAGAAGCAATTGTGAAACAAATTATAAAATATATTTGGCCATCAGAATCACTCCCCGAACCATTTTTCTTTTTACAAAATGAGAGGAAACAGTTGCCCCTGTCACTGTGCCTTAAACTGAAAATGGCTACGCAATTAGAGGAAATGACATTTTATTTGGAAAAATACTGACCAGATTTGAGGTCACAAACAGATTCATGCATTTTCTTCTTCTCCTTTATCATCTTCTTGTAGTTTTTAGAAAATCAATATCAGCTTCCAAAACTCTCTGTTTCAATGCATTGAGATCATCATTAAATTATCCAGTATGTTGAGTAAGATACATCATGATCTCCTTTTTTAATACAAGAAATTCTGTTCACAAATTGTAGTTCGCTCTAGCTCACACTTATTAGATTTTCTCCCAATCTTTCTGCTAAAATGCCATACTTTTACTCTTCCAGAAGACATCAGGCTAAGTAAGAGAGTCATCTTCACATGAACATTATATTCCTCAGCTAGAGACTGTTTTTTTTTTTTTTTTTTATGTACATAGGGTGTGACTCACATCGTGGTTTATCCATTCTTTCCGGATTCCAGTATATTTGTACCCATTTTTATACTGTCACTGTGTTTGCTTTGGCCCTCCCACACAGAGGCTTTGTTCATCATATGCGCTCAGGTCAGTTTTGGGGCCTGCCCTCTGATAATTATTATTATTATATTTTTATTATAGATTATGATATTATTAGTATGAGTGTTATCAGAGTTTGTTCCATGGCTGCTGCGTCCATGTCTGTGACTGATAGTTACAGGCACGTGGCTCTTGGAATGGGACTCTCTTTAATGATATTATTAAATTTGCCAAGTCCGAAAAGAGGACAAGCATAGATGGAGCACCGCGACATCAGCCTTGTGATTCTGCTAGCTCAAATGCTGACGGTTCAGAATAATAACTTTATGTCTCCATTTAACAAACGTGTCCCGTCTATTTAGTGACAGACCCAAACTAAGATAGCACTACAGGCAGAACCAGTGAGATCAACATTATCCTGAGAACCTACCAAGAATGGCAAGGAATTTGCTATCCTTATTCTAATCCACCTGAACACAGGCAGACCCACAGTTTACTACAGACAGCTCAAACCCAAAAAGTTCCATAAAAATTCTGCAACATTTTACATGCAATTCAATGAGAAAACATAGAGACAAAAAATATTTACACTAAGTCAACTGTTTCAGTCTAAAAAACACTTGAGGAATTTAAGTATTTAAACTCAATATGCAATATTAAATATTCAATATGTAACACCCAAAATTTAAATTGACTTTAAATTCCATCTATTCCACTCAAGAACAGAACTATATGCATAAAAGTTTTTCAGTGATTTGAGTTTAGTGACCAAGTTGATACTAAAACTCTAACAGAAATCAACCTCATATAATAATGCTTTGACAACTGTTTTCTTTATTGTACAATTGGATTCAACCCAATTTTTTCTTAAAAAAGAGACAAAGACAGAAGGAAAAGGAGAGGGAGATTAAGAAGGAAGGAAGGAAAGAATGAAGAGAGGGAAGGACGGAAAGGAAAACATAGTCCTCGACAGATTGTACAACTTCATATCATTTCCTTCGTTTAGCAGCTTCATTATATTTTAAAGTAAGAAACCGCTTTGTTACAGACACACGTGTTGAAAACTTGCAGCTGTCATGTGATGCTTCGCAGGGACTTGATGCTTATAGATAACTGCGTGAAAGAATCTACGGACTTACGCTCGGACGCATTTTGTTATCCTGTTTCAGATTAACAGCAAAACATATTTTCCAAGGGACTTATTTCTGACTTAATTACCTAAAAGTGTTCCAAACATGCATAACATGCACATGCTAGCCAAATATATACACATATAGAATACATATTGCATATACATAAATGCAAATGTGCACTATATTGAGAAAGTGGGCTTAAGCTTTTCAAAACTCACCAACTCCTAATGGTGAGTCACTGGGATCTATGGCAGGAAGACGGCTATTTTCATTTCATTCTGTGTTATAACTGGTGACAGAGCTCCTTCTAGTACGTAAAATTCTCTTTCCTTAGTGAAATACAAAGTGAGTATTCTAACTTTTGATCTTAGCATTCATTAAACTTTTAAATGCTTTTGGTCTTGCTTGTTCTGGAGGGAAAGTTAAATATTGCTTGAAAAATTAAATAAGATTTTTTTTTGCCTCCTTCCTTTCTTTGATTCTTTAAAATAATGAAGTCTAAAATTGTTTTATTATGTTAATTTATTTTTCTATTCTGATCATACATGAGGCCATCTCTCTTTCAAATCTGAATGGAATTAGAACGGATCAGAGTGAGTTGATTTTTTTTTTTTTACATGGGCAGGCACTGGGAATCGAACCTGGGTCCTTGGGCATGGCAGGCAAGCACTCTTACCTGCTGAGCCACCGTGGCCTGCCCGTGAGTTGATTTTTATCATAATTTTTGGTGTATCTTTTGGTGTATATTCAACCCAGTACACTCAACTCAGTGCCTTTCTACATTAATAATAAAATCACAATCTACAAGGTGTTTTTTCTCTTTTAGGATTCATCAGAGGTACATGGACTGAGATAACATGACTGTTTTGTATGTATTATAAAATAAGGAATTTCAATAACCGGACAGATGCTAATTCTGTAAACAAGAGGCAGCTGGTAGGTCATAGCGTGTTCCTGAACAGGAATAGATAATAAAATTAAACAGTGAAATGATAATCAATCACTGTGGCAGTAAAGCAAAAATCCAACTAATATGGAAAAGAAAAATGCTGGGGAAATGAAACACTGTAAGGAGAGCATTAGCCTTCTTAGGAGAAAATATTTCAGTAAGTAATTCACTAAAGTAGATGGGGAAATGTGTGGTAGAAGCGCGGAGCAAAGTACTAGAAATAAATGAACATTTTCTGAAAGTGAGTCACACACGTGAATTGAATTTAAATGTGTGTGGTGACACCTTAGGAGGAACAAACATTTTATTCATCTGGGTGCCAGCAGTGCCAGGCACAGAATGAATGAAGGATCAAAATGAGAAGCTACCTGGTGATTAGGTTAATAAACAGCAGCTGTTACTCAACTTTCAGGGTCAAGTTATATTGGAGTGATTCTTTAAAATTGTGCTCATAATTCTATTTTGTTGCATCTCCAGAACTACTAAAAACAGTTACTCAACTTTCAGGGTCAAGTTGTATTGGAGTGATTCTTCAAAATTTTGCTTATAATTCTATTTTGTTGCATCTCCAGCACTACTAAATTTAGGACTGATAACAATAATATATTAAGATGGACATGAAGTCACCCATTGCGTTAAAAAAAACACTCACTGCAATAGGAACGTGTATTTGTTTCTTATGGTGCTGAGTAAATTTACCACAAAGTTAGTCACTTAAAACAACACGCATTTGTTATCTCACAGTTCTGTAGTTCAGAAGGCAGGTTAGGACTCAGCTGATTGTGCTCTCAGGATCTCAAAAGACTGAAATCAAGGAGGAAGCCAGGGCAGGGGTCTCATCTGCAGCACGGAATCCTCCTCCAAGCCCATTCAGATTGTCGGAGGAATTCAATCCTTTTGGGTCCCCACTGTCTTGCCGGCTGTCACCTGGGGGAGAATCTCACCTTCCCAAGGCCACCAGCCATTCTGCCACATGGCCTTCTCTCTAACATGGCCACATGCTCCTTTACAGCCAGCAGGCATACCTGCTGCAGCGTAGAATCTCTCTGCCATCCTTCATTAGACCTTCTTCTGGAAGCTTCATCTGATGAAGTCAAACCCACCCAGGTGAACCTCTCTTTTGAATAACTCGGAGCCAACTTATGAGGGGCCTTAGTTGTATCTGCAAAATCCCTTTTCCACACTGTGTCACAGAATCTTCAAGGGCTAGGCCATCACATTTACAGTTTCTTCCTGCACTCAAGGGGAGGTATTTATATCAAGGTATATACCCGGGGACAGAAATATTGAGGTCATCTCAGAACTCTGTGAATCACAGCCCACCTGCTCACCCCCAATGCTTCAAGTCCCTTTAAAATACAAAATGCATTTAAGGTTCCCAAGAGTACCATCTCATTACAGCATCAAAGTCCAAATCTCACCATCTAAATCATTTAAATCTGGTACAGATGAGGCTCTTGGGTATAACCCTTCAAGTACAGTCCCTGAGGTATGAATCCTTTCCAGGTGGACTCATGAAACTGAAGAGACAAGTTATCTTCCCCCAACATTTCCAGCATAGATGGTGAGAAAGTCATAGGATAATAGTTAACAGACATTCCAGTTCCAAAAAAAGGAGAATGGAAAATTTCAAAAAGGTGTGTCGGTGCCCATACTAGCTTTGAAAACTAGGATCATAAATGCTCAGTTTTTCTTGATCAAATTTCAAGGTCAGGGAATAACCCTCTATGGCTTTCGACTCTGCCCTTGGGATTCGTGGTTCTCTCCTGGCATTGACCTTCCTTTTCCATAAAAGGTGGCACATGTTTGCACGTGAGTAGTTTTATCTGATTGCTTGCTGCCTTTAAAATGTGGGGGCTCTGATGGCCTCTTTTCAATTTGCACTTTCTCTGTCCATTTCTGTCCAAGCTGGCAGTTTACTCCTGAAATCATTTTCTAAGGAATCTCGTGGGCCTTACTTAGATGCCATGGGTTCTGCCGCACAGGAAAAGTCCACCTGGAAACATCTTTTGGAGAGAATCGTGTCTCTCTCTCCTTGGCTTCTGCTGAAACGGAGTCAGTGACCCAACTCCTGAAGGCCTTCTAATTTGATGTAGATTGAGATGTGCAAGGCACAATCTCTTAAAACAGTCTTTTTGTCCTGAATATTCTGCCTTGTTTATGTTTCTGAAGCTTGCAAAAGAGGTTGCACAGTCACACACTCAGTCTTTCTGCCTTGTGATGCATTAAGCAGTCTTCTAACATCTTTTGACATCTGGGGAGGCTGAGGATTTTCAAAATCATCCAGTTCTAATTTCTTTCTATTCAACAGTTTTCCCCTCATTTGATCTCTCTCCTCTCACAGTTTACTCTAAGCAGCAAGGAAAAACCAGGCCAGACCTTCAGCACTTTCCTCAGTAATCTACTTAAGTATTCTCCTTTCACTTATGAGTCCTGCTTGGCACACATTTGCACGATGCAAATTTTAATGCGATTTTAATGAGATATATCTACATACCACCTAATCATCCAAAATGTACAATCAGTGGTTCACAGTATCATCATATAGTTTCACATTCATCTCACAACTGATTTTCATTACTCCACAAAAAATAAAAATAAGAATAAAGCAAAAAAGAACACGCCAACGTCCCATACTCCCTATCCCCTTAGTATGTATTTATGTTCATACACTGGATAAAGGGGGTGCCAGTCACAAAGTTTTCACAATTACAGGGTCACACCATAAAAGCTGTACAGTTACACAGTCATCTTCAAGAATCAAGGCTACTGGATTACAGTTCAATGGTTTCAGGAGTTTCCCTCTAGCTATTCTCATACACCAAAAACTGAAAAGGGACACCTATAAAAAGCATAAGAATAACCTCCAGAGTGACCTCGCAACTCTATATGAAATCACTTCATTTCTCTCTTACTCCTTTGGTCAGGAAGGCTTTCTCAATTCCAGGATGCCAGGGCCAGGCTCACCCCAGGAAGTTAGATCCCATATTGCCAGGGACATTTCTACCCATGGGGTCCACATAGTGGGGAGGGTAGTGGGCTCACCTGTGGAGTTGACGTAGAGAGAGAGGCCACACCTCAGCAACAAAAGAGGGTCCAGGCATGACTCTTAGGCCTAATTATAACTAGGCTTAGCTTCTCCTTTGCAGGAATAAATTTCATAAGGGCAAGCCCCAAGATTAAGGACATCGCTTATTGACTGGCAGTCCCCAATGCTTGTGAGAATATCAAGTCTTCCCCAGGTGGGAAGTTTAATATCTCCATATTTTTCCACAGTCCCTCAAGGAGACTTTGCAAATACTTACCTATCTTCTGCCTAGATTACTTTGGGATATATTGGGGCATCACACTAACCTGTAGAGACCAACAAAATTTCACTCCCTGTTCAAGGTTCCATGTAATGATGGTGTTCGAATAAACTAACCATACAAGTTAAATTAGATAGTGTGCTACAGAAAATATAAATGTTGCACCAAATAAACATCTTTTCCTTTATTCTCACCTAGAAGTTGAAGTTTTAAAATACAGTCAACATCATCCTAAAGGGTAACCTTTAGTCTGATTTACATTAGTCCTAACTAGGTCAGCTTCATTCGTATCTTTAAATGAAGTCTGATCTCTTTTTCAGCTTTTTTAACAGTTGCTATATGGGGTAATGCAGACTTGCATAGCTGCAGAGCTCTACCTCTGAGTCTCAGGTGTCACATACATACCTGAAGTCCCTAGAAATGACGTGCTTATACCTTATACAGAAACAGTTCAGCATCTCAGAATTTTTAGAAATAACAGTTACACCTTAGGATTGGATGTGACTGCTGTAAGAGCTTACTGTATAGGAACATTTACAATAAGTCTTCACCTGATAATCTGTGCTCTTGAATTTAATTCTCAGAGTTTGCACACCATAGTTAGTCAATATTAGTGAGGTATTATAATATCTATCTTTTTGTTCCTGGCTTATTTCATGTAACATACTATCCTCAAGATTCATTCACCTAGCTGCCTGTCTCACATTGTCATTCCTTCTTCAGCCACTCAATCCCTCTTCAGCTGCTCAGTATGCCATTGTATGTATACACCACAGAATTGTCCTTCCCTTCATCAGTTGACGTACACTTATGCCACCTCCATCCATTTCAAATCGTGAACACTGCCACCATAAACATCCGTTACACAAGGCAATTTTGCAAAGCTTTCAGCCACCAAAACAAGGATATACCTCCTGCCTGTTTCTAATAATATGTTCCACTTCCTTCTGAGCCCTCACTCGACAAGCACTCCAACTCCAAATTTCTACCGACAACTTCCCAAATTCATGCCAAAAGGCATGAATATACACATTTATGATGCTCAATGAACTCCAAACAGGATAAATCCAAATAGAACCATGCCACAGCATATTATATCAAATTGTTGAATGCCAAAGATAAAGAGAGAATTCTGAAAGCTGCAAGAGAAAAGCAATGTATCACATGCAATGGAGCCTCACTCAGCAAGATTAAGTGCTGATTTCTTATCTGAAACCATGCAGGCAAGAAGGAAGTAGGGTGATATATGTTAAGTAGGAGACTAAAATATTGCCTACCAAGAATTCTATAGTCACAAAACTCTTTCAAAAGTAAGAGAGAGATGAAGGCATTTTCAGATAACGAAAAGCTGAAGGAGCTCATCACCATTAAACCAGCCCTATAAGAAATGCTAAGAATAATTCTGCAGGTTGAAAGGAAAGGACAATGGACACAGATCAAAACCACATGAAGAAATAAAGATTTTTTTGTGAGGGTGACAACATGGGTAAATAAAAATGCCAGTACTCTAATATTTGCTGGCTTATAACTCCACTTTTTACTTCCTACAGAATCTAAAGGGAAAATGCATAAAATGTTATGAGAAATCAGTGGTTTGGGACTCAAAATGTATAAACATGTCATTTGTGCCCAAAACGTTCTTAAATGTTAGGAAATGGAGTGGTGCAGGAACATAGCTGTGTATGCTATTGAAGTTAAATTGGTATCAAAGCGAATGAGATTGTTACTGATTTAGGAGGTTACATTTAAGTCCCACGGTAACTACAAAGAAAATATTGGAGAATATGCAAGCTCATAGAGACAGAAATCAGAGTACAAGTTACCAGCAGTGGTGGGGGTGGTGGGGGTGGGGGGTGGGGGGGTGGGGGTGGCACGGGGGTGGCACGGGAAATGGAGCAGTAACACATAACTGGTGTAGGGTTTCTGTATAGGGAGACCAGGAAGCTTTAATAACCAAAGGCTGTGGGAGTACTACAAATTGTGAATGTGAATAATCCCATAGAATAGTTTGTTTGGGAGTGGTTGAGAAGGAAAAGTTTATATTGTATGTAGGTTCCCGTAAAAAGAAAAAAGAGAGTAACTAAAATGAGAATGACAATTAAATACAATACATGATCCTGGAAGGAATTTAGCAAGGGAGAAGAAAAAGCTCAATGGGAAATTATTGGGACATATGAAAAAATTGAATACAGACTGTAAGTTTTATACCAATGTTAAATTCCTTGAACTTGATAACTGCACTTAAGGTGGGTACATAAGTGAATGTTGATATTCTTAGGAAATGTACACGGCAGCGTTCAGTGTTCAAGGAACACGATGTATACCACCCAGTATTTAGAAAACAAATTTATGGGTAGAAAGGTTGATAGATGAGAGAATGGTATAGCCAATGTGGCAAAATGTTAAAACTGGAAGATCTACGTACAGAAGGTAGGGGTATGCTGGAGTTCAGATGGTTCTTTAACTGTCCGGTGAGTTTGAAAATAGCTCAAATAAAAAGTTAAGAAATTACACTAACTATAGTCACTTTTTTAAAAAAATGGATGATTCTTTTAGAGAATGTCAGGGTCGTCATGATCAACAGTATTTTTTTGTTGTCACTGTAGAACTGCTGTTTAATTACTGAAGGGTTAATAGAATGCTGTTTAACACAGTGTGTGATATTATTCAGAGATATAATTTTTGCTCAGGCATTGGTATTTTCAAATTTTTTATTTCCCAAACTGCTTAATATCTTGGTACAGGAAAATGTATTCATTCAGTTTCTTTTATTCCACTGTGAAGTACTGATTCAGGTAATCAATGAACATGATGCAAGTGGGCACTGCTCTATGACCTAAGGCAATCTTCAACAGAGCCACAAAAATAAAGATGCATATTTTCAATAATCCAGGTAAGAACTATTTGATGTATGGCCTATTTATCTCAAACAGGAGTCCTTTTTCTTTATCTACTGGTATGTCTCCAAGCTGATTCTCCTTGATGTTTGTTGCTTTGTGATCCAGAAAAGCAAATTTGTTATTATGGCAAATAAATTTTACTACTAGTCTTAGAATACACTTAAATGTAAATGTGCTGGTTTCAAATTTGTATGTACCCCGGAGAAGCCATGTTCTTTTAATGCATTTAAGGCAGACCTATTGTTGGGTGGGACATTTTCATTAGGATGTTTCCATGCAGATGTGGCCTCGCCTATTCAATGTGGGTCTTAATCTGCCTCTTGGAGTCCTTTCAGAGATGAAATCCAGAGTTTGCCCCAAAGAAGCTAATTTAGGACCCACAGAGGCTTGGAGACAGTATACATTAGGAGAGATGAAGCAGGAGACATCACCATATGCCCTATCATGTGACAGAGAAACCCCAAAGACGATTGGCTTTTCTTGAGTGAAGATATCCTTTTGTTGATGCCTTCACTTGGATATTTTCATGGCTTTAGGACTGTAAATTTATATAACCTAATAAATTTCCTTTGTAAAAGCCAATCCATTTCTGGTATATCGTAATCCAGCAGCATTAGCAAACCAAAATAGTAAAATAAATCATCTTTCTAAGAGAATAAAAGCCAAAATGAGTACTTAAAATGATTTTTTCTCCTCTTTGGCATTACTCATGCATATACCCTTCTCCTTTGGGTGAACGGTTTAAGAGCAGACTGAGCATTTTAAGTAATTCAAATGCAAAGTACCATGGAGAGTATTAAAACTGCTTAAACCTAATAAAGTAAGAGAGTGCCCCTTTGGTGATAATACTGACTTTTTGTCTTATTCCTAGGTTTCAAATTTGCTCTCTAGGGTAATGCCTGTACACTATTCATCTGAACAAAAACATCTCGGCAGATGCTAGCAGCAGTGTGATGTCATTAAGCAGGGCACTGATCTCTGGCAGAGCAGAGGAAAGGCAGAGGCATAGAGTTAGGGAGTCAGGAGAGGCAGGAATATGACACTTAAGGGAGCAGCTGAGGGTGGAGGCGTTTCTCAAGCCTTAGTTGAAGGTCAACACTTCTCCTTTTCAATGTCCTATGATCTACCCATTACTAATAGCAGTAATTTTCACTGGAAATGCTGGCATTAATGCAGTCTTTATAAAATGCTTCTAATATATATACAAGACCTAAAATTCTGGTGAATTTCATAATAAGAATTTTGGAACCCCCTCAATACCCTCATTCTTTCCCTTTTCCATAATTTACTCAGGTACAAATGTAAAAATATGATTATTTGCAAGCATATTCATGTTTCCACCCATGAATCCCAAGAATTTAATATGTTCTAGAATAGAAGCTCCATGTTATAATTTAACTTTAGTCTTATACTTGCAGTCATGTGAAAATGGGATATTATACAACTATAGCATATAAGCATAACAGGTAGGTATATGTGCACTCCATGGGGACAGAAGAGTCAAACTTCCGTTTGTAAAGCACTTAAAACAATGCTGGCATAGATGAGCAGAGCAAAAGTGACAGCAGTTTTTATCATCATCACCATCATCGCCATCACCATCATCATCATCGCCATCATCACCATCACTATCATCATCATCATCACCATCATCATCATTGCCATCATCATCATCATCACCATCACCATCATCATCTTCAACATCACCATCATCACCATCATCATGAACATCACCATCCTCATCATCACCATCACCATCTTCAACATCATCATCACCATCACCATCATCATCATCATCTTCACCATCATCACCATCACCATCATTATCACCACATTCCCCAACACCACCAACACCATTATCACCGACATCATCACCATCACCAGCATCTTCAGAAAATGGGTGCTTTCATCCATTCCCTCAAAAGAAGCAAAGTTCTAAACAAATGAACTCATATGATTAAGGGGCAGGCCTTAAATTTCTGCCCCAGTTCTGTCAAAAAAAATTATTATGAAGTCGTGGAAAGTCAATCAACTTACTTGGGCTTTGTTTTCTGTTTGAATTCATAAAATGTGATGTGTTCATATAGATGGTCTCTAAACTGTTCTCCAATACCTATAAATATCCTATGGTTCTAAGGGAATAGTCCAGCAGATACTGTAATATTATTAAATACATTCTAAACACTTCCCAACACTTTAATGAGAAACCACTTTATAAAAAGGTAGGAGTCAGAAAATGTAAAGATAGTTTCGTATTATTTGAGTAAGGTGATTTGATGACTTATTTACGCTCTAATCTTTACTGTAATCCATATAAGCATGTCATTCTTGACAATGCAAAATTCTCTCTAAACTGCTAATACTGAATAAGATAACACCATCTGGGAAACTTGAAAGTCTCTCTAATCATTCAGGTTAATAGAATTTCCTCATTTTCTTATTAAAGACTCTGAAAATAAGTTTGAATTACAGATTTCCAAGTAGCAAGATTGGTTAAAGCCCACTTCTTATTGTTTTGAAAGTTTCATCGCTTGTCTGGAATATCTAGATTTAAATACATAAACACTCAGTGCATACCCAGACACGTCAGCATACAACGACTTTGCCCTTAGATGGTAGAATCCTGCACACTTCTTAGCCAGCGCAGGGAAAGCATAATGACAAAATTACACAGGTAACATGTCAGAGAAGATATATAGGTTTAAGCAAAAAACTTATTGTAAATTTATGACCTTAGATGGTCACTGAGAATACATGATGATATTCATCCTGCAAATCAGAATTCTACTTCTTCCACTGTGCAGGAACATGAAGGACAGCTTGTTCTTTCTTCCTATGTAGGAAAAACACCCTATTTCTTCTTTCTGGATTACTCATTTACAAAGTCCACCCACTTCAATGACTCCCAGAGATGATCATTCACATGCACTGAGACTCTTTTTTAGCTCAAACAGACATATTTCTAATGATATATGCATGGTGTGCTATAACTCACCATTTCTTGTATAGTCATATTTTAAAGATTCATAGAAGTCAAGCAATCTTAGAGTGGAGTGGGACCTTAGAGGTTATTTACCTATCCTTTACCCAGCATAGATGTAGCCAGTGCACCCTTCATGCCAGATAATACCCCATTTTCATAGCAAATCACCTTTCTATCCAGAGTCCATATACTCTGTAGATATTCATTCCATTTTTGGATATCACAATATCTATGAACAAGACTTTTTTCCTCCTCAATTGCACTAAAATGCTTCCTTATGATTTTTAAACATTAATGTTATCTTTCAGACATGAATCCCATATTACCAAGAGAAATTCAAGTGGTTATCATAGTTTGAACGAAAATCTCTAAAATGAGCATCTCTTCTTTAGCCTTGCCTCATGATTTCAGATGTTTCTGCATCTTCGTCAGTCTCTTCCCAACTGATTACTCTCATTAATAAAACCCAGAAAAGAACAGACTAGTCATTTGCATTTTGACCCGCACAGTTTCCCATGAAATCTTTCCTGCCCTTTTTTTAATATAGGCTAATCCTGTATATGATGTTTCTGTTGATTACAAAAGAAAGTATTGGCTCATACTGATTTTGAATGAAATAAAACCTCAGTGGCTCCCAGGAATCAGGGGTCCTCTATATTATCATTTGGCTAATTTTTGAAGTATAATTTTTTTCATTTATCCCTGTTATAGTTTTGGTAAAAACTGCAAATTTTTATGATACTTAAAAATGTTGATTACAGCATCCAACCTATTAGCCAGCCAATGTTTAAATCAATACTGACATGAAAGTGTTGATAGCAGCAGGCCATTTATAGCTGGCTCAAGCCTGGGAAAGATATTTAGGCCACTGGATGATGGTTCTAAGATTTAGAGATTGAATAGTATTCAGTTATTTTGGTGCTCCAGAATTCTCCAATGGGTAATCAGAGAGAAGTTTAAAGGAATTTATATTTATTATTTGAAAGACTTGACCTAATACATTTAAATTTACTGATTTAAAAGAATCTTTGCAGCTGTGCTCCTGACAATAAGAGAAATCTCTGAAATTTCAAAAATACTCTTATGACCTTTTCTATTCAAACAAAAATGTAGAGTTTCAAAATGCAAGTTTTCCTGTAAAGCTGAATTTCCCAGTTTTTATCTTATGTGCATACATTTACAAAACACGAAATACTCAAGGTTTCTAAAGAACACTACACATGCCTATGTCTATATGGTTCTATGTATTAGAACATCGTTCACTAAAATTGCTTTGCTTTGCACATATCTCAGGGGATCATCCAATGCATCATTGTAAGAAGTTTCTGAAACTTTTGCTATTTGCCATCTTCCTAGGCAATTCTTCCTCTTCATATACTTTACTTGAAATTCTGTAGTTATAACACTGTTTGAAATAAACGGAACTGCAAGGAAAGCTTACTAAGGACAACCTGCAAGTATTTTAATGCAGGTTTTTAAGATTTAAACTCATACTTCACCAGAAGCTGCTACATCAGTTCCAGAGGCTTCGTAAGAGCTAAACCAAAGACAAACGAAATCCATCATCTCCCAGTTGAAAGAGGGACCTGTCTTAAGCAAGGCTGTGAGACATATGCTGAAATAAGTAATCACAATGTAATATGCAACTCCCTTGTGTCACCGGATCCAAAATGAAGGATAGGGAAATCAGTGATTTTAACAACTTATTAAAGAACACCCGCTGTGCTCAAACTGCATGAAGAAAACACCATTAACAGCTTATGAGACTTGCAGCACATCACCCACTGGAAGGACGAACAATCAAGCGCAGAGTCTTACGTTCTTGAAAGGAAGTGAAGAGCATCTGAAATCGGCTGTTGCGGCTGCCCTCGTCCGCCCACATGCGGATGACCCCAAGCCCTGTCCGCAGCATCACGTCGTTAGCCACCGTGCTACAGAATTTCGCCTTCAAATCCTCCACGGAGCTGCTCCCATCATACACAGCCACAAAATTCCGTTTGCATTCATTCGAATTCTGCATCTCGTAATCCAGGAACCGTAAGTAGATCTGTAAAACAACAAAGGCACACTAATTTCCCTAAATCAAAATTGAAAAGTGGTGCAAAGTACCAGAACTTCCCTTCCTTTGTTAGGGCTCATAAAAGAGCCTTGATTGCAATCACTCTTATTATTTTGCTCAGGTGGGTGGCAGGAAATAATGACATGCAAGTAAGGACAAACAGGCTTAATTTTTTTTAATGTTATCATCCTCTCTTTCCCTAAATTTACCATTTCCCATAACTAAATACCCCCCTCCAAGTGATTGTTACATCCTTTCTTAACTTATTTGGAATTAGTTATTAATTTTGCACATGTATGCACTGTTTTTTGTTCCACACAAACATGTTTCACATATTTCTGACGCATTGCTGTTACATTTCCATGACTTTCATTTACTTCCAAAAAATATGGAAATTATTTGTATTAATACTAAAAGAAAACAAAACTGGGATCTAAAAGACAGCCTCTGAGTTCACTGTGGTCATTTGTTTTACGTTATCACACTATTTGATTTTCAAGGTGGAGTACATGAAAAGAAAAGCAAAACAAACTGAAGAGCGATCTTACAATAATATAAAATCAAGCCATTTAGATATGTCCACATAAAAGAAAATTAAATTAGGGTACATGTAAGGAGAACACAATATTGTGCTACTTACTACATAAATTATCTTTTAAAATTCCCAACAACTCTATAAAGTAGCTCATTTCATTTTCAGATTCAGATGAGGAAACTCTCAGATGCTCGAACTGGAAATTAGCCATCAGTCCTGCTGGCTCTCTGGATGATAATGCTTCTATAATATTGCACTCCATCAGGCAAAGTGTATAAAAGCAACAGGAATTTTTGGCTAGCTACCAATGTGCGTTTAATTATTCACATATAATTAATTCACCAAAGATAATTCTGTAAAGAAGCTGTATGTCCGTTCAGCAACATCTGTGACTTCCTACTTTACCTAGGCACCATGCAACGAACTGATGATAGAATGGTGAACAAGAGGCAATGAGAACCACTGCTGAAAATAAGTTCATAGCACACAGTTAACTTCAAACAGTGAGAAGCCATATGAACAAAAAAAGGCACCATGAAAGGGAAGTCTAGAACGATCTAGAATAAAGTAGTCATTCTTCATATAGGTATCTCTTAAAGTGCCTGCATTTTTATTTTAAACCCAAATGCTTATACACTATATTCTATTAAACTCACTTCTCTTGATATAAACTAGAGACATGCATTCAATTTCAAATTGATCTATCTTCTCTCTATATGCATTATTCTTATTTACGTCATAAAATGTGAATCTTAAAAGAAAAAAAAATCTCCCTAGATCCAGTATGTCTGTCCTAAAATTTAAAAGTTTTACTATTTCAATTTTTAAAACTTTCTCTTTTGTCTTCTATTAATGAATCGGGCACCAATTCCTGTCCATCCCACCCCAAATGAGCACTTCTGTGATATTTAAAGCATCGCCCAACTAGCCTGGAAGTTTCTAAGCTACTAACTCTACTGATCCCTACAGCCTAGTCCAGCCAGTTATATTTCTAAGAAACAAATATAATAATCATATTCCATTAGCTTACACCACTAACTGGGTTGCAAGAGTTACAATACATATTTTTAAAACCTTAAAGCTAGAAAATTTCCCTTTTTCTCATATCCTGGCATTGCAGGCTTATTTTCAAAAAGACTCTACATTTTGCACATGGCATTAGTTCTGCATGAAGTAACCATCCTCCATTTTCCACCCACCAAACTTCTTCCTGGTTTTTCAAGGCCTAGTTCAATTGTTACCTACTCACTGGAGAATTTTCACTGTTCCCATTCCCCACCCATTGCAAAAGCATTCTTTACACCCTCCCTGATAAATTATGATGTTGAACATCTTTTCAGCTTAGTTACGGGTTATATTATCTGTCCCTTCAACTAAACTATCTGCTCTTCAAAAGCTAGGGAATTAGGAAGCATTTTCATAGCAGTGTTTTTCACTCTGCAAGCATTCCATACAAGTTTGTGAACGGATGTACTTGAGAATGAATAACTGATTAGAAATTCTATTTTTGTGACTTCATTTGTTCAGCATTCATCAGACATTGGACCTATATGCCAGACCTTCTTTTAAATGCTACAAATAATAATTACATGTGATCACTGACGTTTTATTATTTTCAGTCTGAAATAATATGCACTATTTCTCAAAACAAGGTACTTACAGCAGAGATCTAAGCTATGGCACAAAAGCAGGTGACATTATGTTGCAGGCTTGGAAGAAGCAGAGTCAAAATAAAATGTGAAGAATACTGAAAAACTCCTCATATAATTTTGCAGAGGAAGAAATGTAATTTTGAGGAGGAAGAATGAAAACAGAGAAATAATGAGGAACTAACCAAATTGAGAAACACTGGAAAGCACTTGAGTTTTCATATGCTCTTCATGGTAAGGTTTTCTTATATAGGTAATCTGTAATATGTCAGTTGGAAGCTATCCTAAAATTTCCAAATACTTTGATGCTAATTTTAAATTCACCACCACTGCCACAGGCTTATGAAACGTAAGTCCTAAGAAAGCCTGCATTTTCTTCATATCTAGATTATTGCTTTATTTTAGTACATCAAAAGTTCAAATATTACTTTCATAGCCCACCTGTGATCTACTCTTCCCAAGAAAATCTCATATTCCTGAAATACTATCCAAATAGTTCCAGAAAGGCCAATTTTTAAAAAGACATATCTGAAAATGTTAAACTTTCCAAGGTTTTATTAATGAGTGTATTTTTATTCAGATTCTAAAATATCATTTAATAAATTCAACACAGTTTATTACCTCTCAAAAGTATATGAAATTACAATTTTAAATACATGGATTTACCAGGAGAGAAAATATTGATTAAGATCAAATGAAAAAGTTCCTTTTGAGCTTAATACAAAAGGATCCCTTCCTATAATATTCTTATAAAGTTATAAAAGCCAACCCCTGTTCACACAGAAGGAAAAATAAAGTCTTAATTTGACAAATTCAAGGAGGAAAAATATTTGGTCATTTTATGTTTTCAGGTTGAACGTTTCAGTGGCTTAATCTGAACAATGATTTCATGTTTCCTATGTACCCTGTATGCACAAATACCAAATAAAATACAAACTTATTAAAATTTGGAAAAGAAATTTCACATTGTATATTGACAGTAACTTAAGAAATGTGCTAATGAATTATTTCATTCCAGGTTCTCAGCAATAATAGGCAACTAGTGATAACCATTTTAAGAAGAGAAAGCTGAGGTCTAAAAAAAGTTTAAGTAATTTCCTCAAAGTCACACCAACTGTGCCGGTTTGAAAGGATATATGTATCCTAGAAAAGCCATGTTTTAATCCTAATCCCATTGTGTAAAGGCAGCTGTTTCTTCTACTCCCTATTCAGTACTGTATGTTTGAATCTGTAATTAGATCATCTCCCTGGAGATGTGACTCAATCAAGAGTGGTTGTTAAACTGAATTAGGTGAAGACGTGTCTCCACCCATTGTATGTGGGTATTAATTAGTTTACTGGAATCCTATAAAAGAGGAAACATTTTGGAGAATGTAGGAAATTGTGAGAGAGCAGAACGACGTAGCCACGAGAAGCAGAGAGTCCACCAGCCAGCGACCTTTGGAGATGAAGAAGGAAAATGCCTCCTGGGAAGTTTTCATGAAACAGGAAGCCAGGAGAGAAAGCTAGCAGATCACATTGTGTTCGCCATGTGCCCTTCCAGATGAAAGAGAGGCCCTGACTGTGTTCGCCTTGTGCCTTCTCACTTGAGAGAGAAACTCAACTTCATTGGCCTTCTTGAACTGAGGTGTTTTCCCTGGATGCCTTAGATTGGACATTTCTATAGACTTGTTTTAATTAGAACATTTTCTCAGCCTTAGAACTGTAAAATAGCAACTTATTAAATTCCCCTTTTTAAAAGCCATTCCATTTCTGGTAAATTGCATTTCAGCAACTGGCAAACTAGAATACCAACCTTTAAGGAATGAGTGGGTACTGAACTCAGAGCAGTCTAGCGCCTTGCTCCTTACTACCATACTATACAGTGTCACATATTTATTTTAAATGTTAACAGACTTACATGTCAGAAGTAAAATTATAATGTTAACAAAATAAACTATAAGCAAATATATAAATAACTACATTAATAAATAGGCAGAGCAAAATTGTTTCCATTTTCTTAGAAAGGTTGAGGAACAAATGCCTATCAAGATAAATGAGATTAATAGAAAATAAACATGTCCCTCTGAAATAAATGGCTGCCCCCAAATTCTTCAGGAATATCGTTTTATAGAATAAGAGAACTGCTATAGTTAGAACGTCATTTTGCATATTCTAGTCCATATATTTCATTTGACAATTCTAGAGAGTGTGTGGCATTTTCATCTGTGATGATTTACTTGAATTCTTACATCAAATGCAATGAGTGAAATCTAAGTGCCTTCTAAATTTAAAGGTCATTCTTATTAAACAGGACACTATTTATAGAGAGGGTGAACAATTACAGCCACTACATTTTAGATAATTTTTTCTGGAGCATTCAATGATTTTAATGTCATTTTTTATTACTTAGAATAAAATTAAAATATGCCAGTGCAGAATTAGCTTTACTGGGTCCAGAGTTGTCAGTGCAAATACCGAATGCCTTTAGCCAGCAAAATGATCAAATTTCCCCATATTAGCTCTTATATAATATAAAATAATATATATAAGAGCTTTACTTCTATATAATATAAAAGCTCTTCCTTTATTATAATATAAGCTAGTGTCTTGTCAGCTGAAAATTTGTGCTATAATAATACAAAAGGAAAGAATTGCCACCTGACAATGTTTTTACTTAATTTAGAAAACTACAGAAAGCTCTTTAGTCCATCTGTTGAAGAACAGGGAAAATGATAAGAATAATATATAACTCCAGTAAAATAGTCAGATTATAATCTCTTCTCCGTGAATCACTTTGATGCATTCTTCTTTTTAATCAATTGCAAGGAGTTTGAAATGACAAGATGATTTATTAAACAGAACATGGAAAGCTTCAGACCACAGAAGCAATTTCTATCTGTCTTCCAAATCATACTAGTATGGAGAACAGAATCCCATTTTTTCGTACTCAAAGCAAGTAAATCTAGCTGTGCTGGTTGGAAATTGTTATGTACCCTAGAAGAGCCATGTTCTTTCAGTCCTGATCCAGTCCCAGGAAGCCAGGCCTGTTGTTTCTGGTCTGACCTCTTGATTAGATTGTTTCCACAGAGATGAGACGCATCTAATTGTGCATCACAATTAGATGGTGATATGACTCCGCCCATTCCAGGTGGGTCTTAATTCGTTTACTGGAGTCTTGTTGTTGTTGTTGTATGGTGGGGGTCACATTTCATTCTTTTTCCATGTGAGTATCCTGTTATTGCATAACCATTTGTTGATTTTTTTTTTGGTGGGGGGAATGCAAGGGCCTGGAATCAAACCCGGGTCTCCTGCATGGCAGGCAAGAAATCTACCACTGAACTCCCTTGCACCCCCAGTTTACTGGAGTCTTTAAGAGAGCTCACATAGAGAGAAGGAGTTCAGAGCTGGCACAGATGCTTACAGACTGAGACAGAAAACGCCTAGGTGCTAAGCAAGGACTCACAGGAATAGCCAGAACCTGAGGAGAAGAAATATCTTGTCCTGGGAGATGTTAAACTAAGAGATGAAAACCAGAGTTTTGCCCAGAAGCAGCTAAGTGTGGACTCACAGATGCTTAGAGATGAAGCCACTGGAACCTGAAGCTGGAAGCAAAGGAACTGGGAACAAGAACCAGCAGACACCAGCAAGGTGCCTTCCCACCTGACACACATCGGCCTTTCTGGAGTCAAGGTATCTTTCTCTGGATGTCTTAATTTGGCATTTTTAAGGCCTTAGAACTATAAACTTGTAAGTTAATAAACCCTTTTATTAAAGCCAACCCATTTCTGGTATATTGCATTCTGACAGCATTAGCAAACGAAAATCCTAGCTAACTTTACTAAGCAGTATATTTACAAATTAGAAAATCTAATACTAACCTATGAACTTGCTCACCCCTTTCATGTCATGATGGTATGTAGATAGTAGCATTGTTTGGGGCAATTATCAAAGATTTACCTGAACAGTTTACTCCATGAGAAATAAAAATTAAATATACTACCATCTAAAAAGTACTGTCCTTGGCTTAAGTACTACTAGGCAATTTTGTAAATGAAATAGCATCTAAAAAGAGGGTAGCCCAGAACCTCTGCTCTTGCTTTTTAATTTGTGACAACACGGTCTTTATTATCAAAATACTTAAAGGTCATCTGAGTACCTTTAGATCTTAGACTTCTAAGATCTGATGGTACAAGAATGAGATTTCCCTAAGAAAAAAATGTTGGTACTTATGGCGTCAGTTAAATTTTTCATTTTGTTTATAAAATTTTATGATTCTCATTTTGGGAGACAATGAGAGTAAACTCCATATATAGAACCCTTAATTAACGCTTATGACAGTAGTCAATTATATTTATTATCCTTAGCCTATTGCATCAGCAGCTTTAAACAATACTCAGGTATTATCTCAGAGTTCTACATTCTACAGGTTAGAAATTTTTGTGGGCTTAAGTGCATCTCTGCTCAGGACAGACAGGGCAAACCCCAGTGGTTCAACTGAGGAGCATTCTTATCCGAACGATCTAGAGAAGATGCTTCAAAGCTCATTCAGTGCCGTTCCCTGCAGTCTGAGAGTGAGGTCCCCATTTCCTTGATGGCTGTGAGCTGCAGGTAGCTTTCAGCTCCTAGGAGACACTCTTAGGTTCTCTGCCTCTCTTACTTCCTTTCCTTCTGCAACTAGTCAGAGAAAACTCTCCACTTTTAAAAGGCCTGTGTGATTAGATTAGGCTCCCCTTCGATTAACTGAAAGTGAACTCACTGATAACCTTAACTGTATCAGCAAAATCCCTTTTGCCATGCAACAAAATCAGGGTAGCAATATCATATTCACAGTTCCAGGGATTACAGCTGGAAGACATGGTGCCGTGTTCAGATTCTGCCAACCACACCTGTGTTCGTCAAATAGTTAACTTTAAGACAACTTCACCATAAAAGATGATCGACTTATTACAGTTGTCAGATTTTATGCTTATTTTTTTCTAATTTGATTCAAGTCATTTTGGATTAGATAAATAACAAAAGAAATTAATTTGAACTATTAAAGGATGGGTAAATATTAAAGGCTAGAGAGTTATTCTTTTAAGACCTTAATCATTATACAAATTACATTCATCCACACATTTTAAAAACTCCTTTCATTTTATCTCTTGCCCTGTCTTAATAAATTGCAGTCCCTTAATAGTATGGATTTGTGACATCACACTGCACTGGGCATCAGGATAAAACAATTTAGTCCCAGCTCTGTTGCTAATGAGCCAAACACTTGTGTAAGCCCTTTGTTATAAATTCATGGAGTTTGGGTTTTGAAAGGACTTTAAAATATCTATGCCAAGAAATCACTTTATTTTTTAGTTATACCAAATCCCTGCCACACTCTGCTTGGATTCTTCCTGAAGAATGCCATTTGATCTTTGGATGGCTCCAACATTAAAAAACAAGCAACAACAGAAAACTTGCTTATATTTCATCAAAAGCTAATATTCCTCTAGTTTCAACCATTTAAATTATTTGCCACAGTTAAAACTATGCAGATTAAGTCTTTTAATTTCATTATTCTTTCATCTGACAATCCTTCGAATGTTTGAAGATTGCTATCATGTCTTTTCTCTCAGATATGTCATTATTTTTTCCCCCACAGGTCTTAATAGATTGGCACTGGATATCTTAAAGACAAATAAGTTTCCAGCCTCCCCAGAATTGACATTCAGTAGTTACCATGATTTATTTCCCCTCCTTATTCTGGTGGTATTTTCTGGAGCAGGTTCAGAATCAGACATCATACCCTCCCGTCACTTCCATTATCCTTCCTCTAGAATCTTCATGCATGCTATAAGTATACTTAAAGAGCATACTTCTACATCCCACTGTTAACCCATAGGATTTCACTTTCCTGGCTCAGCTTATTCAACTGTTAAATGAGCTAATCAGTACCAGAATTTTACTAAAGGTTTCTAATGTCCTTTTTGTATCCTGTATTCCAAATCCTGAGAATTATCTACATTCTAATTAAAAATCCAAGTAAAATATATGTATTACTAAACTCAATGTTTGCATATTATATTTTCTGTTTGCCAAAATGCTGACAAGCAATATTTAATTCATATGAATTTTAACAGAACCCAAAGTAAGCTACTTAGCAATTTCATTGTGCAGTATGAACCAGTTATCATTTAGATGTTCAACGTGAACTGTTGCTAGTTTGAGTTATGCTTTGATAGACTATTCTCTGAGCTGTTAGGAACTCCATGAAATTAAAAAGCCCACATACACACTTATCTCCAGTTCTTGCTTTTCTCCGGTTATACAAGGCTACTTCTTTTCCTCTAACCTTTAAGTGAACAGAGAAAAGCCTGTCACAATAGAGCCATCTTTGTCCAGCTCTGCAGGCAGCTTCCCCCCTGGGTCACAGAATGCCAAATTCTGTAACAGACAGGTACACCTGGCCTCACTGTCCTGGGGCTGTACAGCTTCTTTACCGCTGGAAGGAAAGGGTGTGCATCTACATGCTCATGAAACCCTCTCTTTAAAACTGCACTGACAAACATCCTTGCTACGGCTGTCAGGTGGGGCTGACATGTTTCCTGTAGAAAAAAAAATCCTACTTAAAAAATCTTTCATTCATAGAGTTTAATAAAAATGGATAACACTCACATGTGAATCTATACATCATGTAAGAGAGCATAATAGACGGCAATTTAGCACTGTTATAATCAAGAATGAGTAACTAATTTGACGTCCCCAACAGCTTTGATAATGAAATTAACTCTTTCTCAGATTTGCTCAGATGCAGAGAACTGAAAACCCACAAGGCTGGAGCTGAACCATAACCTCTGAAACTCTGGATAGTTGTGCCCAGAGATTACTGACTTACTAGATTTATAGTTGGCATTTTGTTGAGGTTGGAACTTCTCATTCAGATCAGATGAAGAAAGACAAAAAGTATTTCCTGAAATGCCAACTCCCACAGAGGAGACTCTTCCTTCCTCTCACCCTGAATATGCAGTCACCAAATTCCACTGATTCTATCTGCAATATTCCCTTCAGCTTTCTACCATTGTAACCTAGTCTGAGACTCTAGGCTGGCTGCCACAGCTATCAGAGCTTCCTATTTAGTCTTCTGCTTAGCGCTGTGAGCTCTTATTTTCCTTTCTTCACAGGAAAAGCCATTTTTCTACAATAAATCTGATCACTCGCTCTCCTGCTTCAAGCCTTTCCACATACATGTCAAGCCCTTTAAGGAGACCTATTCCCCACCCCCTCTATACTTGGGTTTTTATTTGGTTACAGGTGATTGTTTAAATTCATGAAAAAGCAAACTCCACTGTGGTTCCGTGACTTCACAGATGCTACTGCTGCTGCCTCCACCTGCAAACCCACCTGATCCTGCCTACCTGTCAAGATAATATTCCACATTGAGATTAAGCTGAGCCCTTACTGCCACTTGATTCTTTCTTTGACTTACCCTACCCAGGTATACATACTCTTTTTCATCATTCTTATTACACCTTATGTATAGCTCAATGATCTTGTCTTATTGAATCAAATTATGTTATTTGCATATTTGTCTAAGAACTGAATTGTACACACGAGGCAGGGGATATCATGCCTTTTCATCACTCCAACTCCAGCTTCTGGAATTTTATACAAGTCCCTACATTAATTAATTAAAGAATGAGAAGTTCCGACCTCAATAAAATGCCAACCATAAATCTAGTCAGTCAGCCATATGTGCTCATGAGTATACTCCCTGAGGAACGAGAATAAACAGGGAAAATAATCAGTGCTTACACCAGTGATAGATACTGGCACAAAATTACTCATCCCCATATTTCTTCAGATATACCCATAAGTGGATGAATTATGGTTGTTCTAAAGAAGTGTTTCTGAAATATTGACCCAAGTCTGAACGTGCCCACAAGAGTTTAGTCCTTATGGCACTTCTGAATTTTCTTCTATCGCCAACATTTACAACTCAAGAGAATTCATATAAAATATAGGTTTCTAGTTTATTAAAAAAATGGAGGCCAAGGTAATCCTGGACCCACATTTTCTCATAACCACCTTCCAAAGGAGCCTGGTTAGCAGGAAAGCTGTGCCTGTCTCTTCCTCTAGGTCTTGTCCACCATCGTCCCCCAGTTTTGTCACACCTGTATGTTATATGCCAGAGATACATGAACTTGTAAGGACTGACAATTTCTTCCATACATAGGATTTTATCTTTAAAAATGCAGATATTGACAATAAGGGCATGAATGTCAAGAAACTTAGAACCATAACTTAATCATACCATTTCTACTCACTTTTCAGACTTGCAGAATCACTTTAAAGGTTCTTGCCCAGGTTATCAAACAATCTCTTCCCAGCACACTCGTCATGGAAAGTTTCATCAAAGAAAGGAGGACAAGTTGCATTTCAAAACCAAAATAGATCAATATCTCATGTTTGCACTCTGAAACGTTCTAAGCATGTCCAGCTGGTTAAAAAAAAAATGCATGCAATAGACGCTTTTCATGATGATTGCCAAATCTATGTTTCCCTTGAGACTGACCTTGGATCGTGGAGGAGCTCGGATGTACCACTTGCAATCAACGGCCTCGCTAGCAGAAGCTTTGCCTTCCTTCATAATTTGCATAGACTCCACAATTCCTTCAGGACCGCCCATCTCAAACTCACATACTAAATAACAGAATGCCAAACAAACATACAGAAACGGAGCTTGAATAATAAACCCAAAGTAGATTTCATAGCAGAAAGCACAGACTTCTGAACATTATTCAATATCTATTTCACCCACCTGGTAATGGTTTCAACACTCCAAGGTCTTTAAAGTCGGGATCTTAAAAATTGAGAAAAAGACAATTAGTCCTATCCTGCATTAATGACTTAAAATGATATTGAGTAATTTCCCATTAAGTTTATTCAGGATCCCATCTAAAAAATTATATTAGGGAAATTAAACAGTTAAAGAAATAGTGCTAGGACTGAAGTGTTAATTTACATAGCACTACCACACAATTTTTCTCCACACATAAGAAGCCGTTTTAAAAAACCTTCCAATGTCCTTCCTTCATCTAATCATCAAATACAATTTTTACTTCTTACCTCTATCTCCACAACTGTACAGTAGATGTTTTTGTAAAATGGATTCATAGGTAAATTAACATTTGGATAAACTTCTAGAATAGAAATGACTATTTTGTTTGATTCAAAAGACTCTGTAAATCACTGATACACAATTTTCACTGGAGATCCTGGAGCACAAAGTGAAGGTGCAAAGGCTAGGATGACTTTCCTCCAACGGATTTCATTCTGATTTCATCACCTCTTCTTCCTTAACATTTCGTAATACATCAGCTTTCAAAGTACTCCTTGGGACACCACTTTGCCAACCCAAACTTAAGTTCTCCCCAGTTTTTCTCTCCACTTCACCCCAGGTTCAGGAATCTGTCCGCTGCCCAGCTGTGTACTCTGGGGAGGCCTGTCATGCCAGGAGCCTCAGTGGCATCCCAATTGGTTGCATGCCAAAAAAAAAGGGGGTCTTTACCTCATTTCCTGGAATTGATTTTACCATGTATGCAGTCAATGGCATATAAAGGTAAGCCGGCGCCAGGGCTCCTGGAAACATTTTCTCAGTCTTACATAGAGAAACAAGCGCTTCCTAGAGGCTGTGACTTGCACAGCAGTAGTGTCTGCATTAGGCTGGTAGAGTCATCTGCAGCAGCTGTCCTGTCCCGTGGGTGGCGTGTAAGACGCTGCTCGCTCTGACGATGGGGAGAAACTGTTCTGTAGACCTACTACTGCCCTTCGGAAGCAATGCCCACCCTTATGGCCTCAGCCACTCTGACTGGATCTTGTCTACTTACGGGTGGAGGCGCCGATGACAATACCTCTCGTCCTGGAAACAGTATCCAATTCACAAGATGACTGTGAAATGCAATGTGTTCTTGCTACTAGCTATAAATTATAAGTCGGACCGTTAGAAACCTTTTGTGAGACACCACTCAGCCATGGTCTAGAACTGAAATGTGTCCCTCTTTCTGGAGGGAATGACATCTGGAGCATGAGGCTGCGTTCGTGCTCCAACTGCAGACTGTGTGTGTCTGAGTGAGCCACTCTGCGTGTCTGTGCACAGACGCACTGACCCTGCACCACGGGCAGGTCACACCAATCTTCCTTACAGATTTATTTTATGTGTTGCCTGCGATACGAGCTGATCTGTTAAAAAAGAAAGGCCTGGGTCCAGAAGCCACAAACTAGCTACGTCAGCTACAAGATTTATTTTAGTACAGGCCATTCTTGGAATGTGTTACTACAATTTGAATTAAGATACAAATTCCTTTGCATAACTATTTTGAAAAACAGTTTTTCGACCTTTTCAGAAAAAAAAAAATTTCCAGAAATGAGGACTTTCATGGTTACTTTGGATAAGGATGTATCCTGTTAGGAATTCATTTCCTTCACCTAAATCAATTAATAGTTGATTATTCTTTTTATACTTAACTACTGTGTACAAGAAAAGAGTTATGTTTTGTATAGGACTAATCAGATTCCTTATCAGCATTTAGCAATTTCATGGATACTGAAGAAACCCATCCATATTTTCCTTATTTTTATAGCAAGCTTCCCCACCAGTTACCTAGTTTCTTTATTGTTCATTATAACCTTTTTACTATTTTGCATAATGTTTAATTATATTCATTATTATTATTACTCATTATCTACTTGCTGATTAGAATGCTTCAGCCTTCCAAGGCCATACTTATGATGATTGTGGAAGAGTAGTTGATATTCTATTTTCTAGTTTGAAGGCTAACATTTGTCATTTTTATAACTCGTGCCAGACAACTTTGAGAGAAATGGCAGTTCTGGGAATTGAAAATTTATTTTTGTCTTGGTAATAATGGTGAGAGCATTGGTGGTTAAAAAAAAGAAGAAGAACTTTAGGAAAAAAAACAGAGTGTTTCTGCAATTCCTTTTGAATTAGTCACCAATAATATTACAATAATATAGACCCATGCTACCTGCAAAAGTAACAAGCAACAAAATCATAAAATAAAACACCAGCATACACTGAATTTTAAGAATATTAAGATTGATTTATTGCCCAAGGATTTATGAGAGCAATGATATATTCTTATGCAGAAGCATAATAAGATTAGACTTATTAAGCTGACTTCTACTCTGGATCTTCCAAAATCTATGCTCCAGTGAGCAAGCTGAATAAACTTAAACACGCACACACACACAATCATGATACTCACCCAGCTTTGCAATGTCCTTGGAATGAAGCCACAGCTCTGTCTGGATGCTAATGCCTGCCCACCTGTCCAATGAGCCCCAAGATGCCCCTCCCTCCCCTCTCCCTTCTAGCCAGCAAACACCCCCTTTCCATCTCTCAAACACTCTTTCTTCTGTCTGCAATGACTTTCCTCCACGTTTTTTTTGCATGGCTGCATCTTTTTCATTCTTCTGTTGTCAGCCCAAACCTATCTTCTCCAAAAGCCTTCCCTGACTGCCTCCTCTAAAGCAGCATTATCTCACAGTTTCTTCTCCCACTTAGTGGCTCTGATCACAGTTTAGTGTCATTTGGATAAGGATGTATCCTGTTAGGAATTCATTTCTTTCACCTAAATTAATTAATAGTTGATTATTCTTTTTATACTTAACTACTGTGTACAAGAAAAGATTTATGTTTTGTATAGGACTAATCAGATTCCTTATCAGCATTTAGCAATTTCATGGATACTGAAGAAACCCATCCATATTTTCCTTACGTTTATAGCAAGCTTCCCCACCAGTTATCTAGCTTCTTTATTGCTCATTATAACCTCTTTACTATTTTGCATAATGTTTAATTATATTCATTATTATTACTCATTATCTCCTTGCTAATTTTGCTAATCATTTCTTAACTTTGATGTTGACTGCCTACTTCAGCTAGCCTGGAGAAGTAAGCTCCACGAGGACTTGACCTCTCTTCTCTCCCAACCGACGATCCAGAACAGTGTAGGGTATAGTAGGGCAGAATTAATGCTACTGAACGCGTATTTAGCATAATCCTCTGTATATACAAAAATTCAGCTACTTCACCACAAGTCGATTTCACATATTATTGATGTTTCTGCTTTGATTTATACTTACTACTTTCCAGCCCAGATTCTTACAATAAATATAAAAAATTAGAACTGATATTGGAGACTGGCCTCCTGCTTGCCAAACTCATTTTTCTTTCTTCCAAGGCACATGGCTAGACTGTGTTTCCCACAATTTTTGCAATTCCCAGTAGGCATGTCACTGAGTTCTAGCCAGTGAAACGTGAGCATATAGGTTGAACTTTACTTGCAGGTTGGGCTCTTTAAAACTCCTTGTAAAATCTCTCTCTCTCTTCCAGGGTCAACCTCACAAGTCATACATGGTAGATACTGCACTCTAGCAACCTGAATTGCTAAAGGAATATGTGGGGCACAGCCTCTTCCTTGCCTCTGCTTAGACTCTATGTGAGCAAGAAATAAACTCCAATTCGTGAAATTACTGAGATTTGGGGATTTTTACGTCATTGCATCTATTATTCTTTAACTCAGAGGTGCTCAAACTGGGGTTAAAAGTGAAACTATCATCATGCTGTTCCAGTCCAGCTCTTAGAGGGCTTGGGCTGGGCTACCCAAAGACCAAAGTTCACACCAGGCAGAGTTAGACATGAATTTTCTTAGGACTTATGAACAGGAGAAAACCTTCCACGGTGGCAGCTGACCATGGAAAATGAAGGTTAGCATTTTCCACAAAGGGGTGAGGGAGTGCAAGGGCTTATAAGGATTTAGGACAGGGTGTAATCACTGAATTTCAGCAGGGGTGGGGACACAGGGCTTTGTTACCAACAGTGATCAAGGGAGGGGAGTTTCAGTGCCTTCCTTACGATACCATCTGTGCATTCTTCTCCTCTGAGGAGGTCTGATGACATTTTATTCTTGCATGGGCAGGCACCAGCAGTCAAACTCGGGTCTCCAGCATGGCAGGTGAGAATTCTGCCTGCTGAGCCACCATGGCCCACCCCTGATGACTTTTAATGTCTGTCCAGATCCTGTGGACGGGCTCTGTAAAATGACCTGCTCTCAATATGGAGGGGACTCCTTGGCCCTGGGTCCCCACACATGCTAACACTAAAATGTTCCTTGTCTTCTTCACTGCCATTGTCTCCAGAATGTACAGCAGAGTTCTCCAGATCCCACACAACATCATCCCTATTATGGTTAAGGAAGCATTTGTCTGCGCATGTTGAATACTCAAGGTAGTGTACTTAGGATACAATGAGGTTTTCTTTCAGAGAGTACCTCAACTTGTTCTCAGTGATTTTACTAGGCATTTACTAGCTCTATTCAGTTTTCCCTGCTATACTCCCTATGACAGTTTTGTACAATAACTTATTTTGAAATTGCAGAGTTTCCCTTGAGTCTTCATAGAAACACAAAATAATTAAATACATGTTCTGTTTTTATAATTGCATATATATAAATTAATTTGAAAGTTTCTAAATTTTAAAATTTCATATAAAACTTAACATGGAATTTAATAATATTTCATCTTAAATAAAAGGCATCACAAGAGACAAAGAAGGATACTACATATCAATAAAAGGGACACTCCACCAAGAGGAAATAACAATCATAAATGTTTACACTCGCAATCAAGGAGCTCCGAAATATATGAGGAAAATGTTAGCAAAACTGAAGGGAGCCACAGACATTTCAACAGCAGTAGTGGGAGACTTTAATACACCACTCTCCTCTATAGATAGAACAATCAGACAAAGGATCAACAAGGAAATAGAGAACTTAAACAATTTGATAAGTGAATCAGATCTCACAGACATATATAAATCAATACACCCCAAAACTCCAGGATATACATTCTTTTCCAACACATATGAACATTCTTCAAGAAACATCATAAAACTGAGTCTTTATAAATTTAAAAAGATTGAAATTATCCAAAGCACTTTCTCTGACCACAATGGAATCAAGCTAGAAATCAATAATCATCAAAGAACCAGAACTCTCACAAATATATGGAAATTAAACAACACATTCTCAAATAATACGTAGGTCAATGAAGAAATTGCCTGAGAAACTGGTAAATATCTGGAGATAAATGATACTGAGAAGACAACATATCAGAGCTCGTGGGATGTGGCAAAGGCAGTGCTGAAAGGGAAATGTATCACCCTATAAGCCTATATTAAAAAACAAGGAAGAGCAAAAATTGAGGACTTAACCGCTCTCTTGGAGAATGTGGAGAAAGAACAGCAATCTAACCACACAGCAAATAACAAAAATAACAAAGATTTAAGCAGAAATAAGCAAATGGGAGAACAATAAAGCAATAGAAAGAATCAACAAAACCAAAAATTGGTTCTTTGAGAGAAATCAATAAAATTGATGGGCCTTTAGCTAGACTAACAAAGAAAAAAGAGAGCGAATGCAAGTAAAAACAGTAAAAGATGGGGGGGGGGGTCATAACCATGGATCCTGAGGTAGTTAAAAAAATCATATGAGAATACTATGAACAATTAATTATATGCCAGCAAACCAGACAACCTAGATGAAATGGACAAATTTCTAGAAACACACAAACTACCTATACTGACTTGAGAAGAAATAGAGGATCTCAACAAACCAATTACAAGTAAAGAGATTCAATCAGTCATCAAAAATCTGCCCACAAAGAAAAGCCCAGGACCAAATGGCTTCACAAGGGAATTTTATCAAACACTTCAAAAATAAATAAATAAATAACACCAATCCTGCTCAACTCTTCCAAAAAATGGATAAAGGAACACTTTGTAACTCATTTTATGAAGCTAACATCACTCTAATACCAAAACCAGATAAAGATACTACAAGAAAATAAAACTACACACTGATCTCCCTAATGAACATAGATGCAGAAATTCTCAACAAAATGCTAACAAATCAAATCCAATGACACATTAAATGAATTATACATCACACCAAGTGGGGTTTATACCAGGAATGCAAGGGTGGTTCAACACAAGAAAATCAATCAATGTAACACAACACATTAACAAATCGAAAGGGAAAAAAAATCACATGATCATATAGACTGATGTTGAAAAAGCAATTAACAAAATTCAGCATCCTTTCCTGATAAAAATACTTCAAAAGGTAGCCATCAAAGGAAACTTTCCCAGTGTTATAAAGGGCATATATGGAAAACCCATAGCCAGCATCATACTCAACAGTGAAACACTGAAAACATTCCTGCTAAGATTAGGAACAAGACAGAGATGCCCACTGTCACTACTATTAGCCATCATTTTACTGGAAGACCTAGCTGGAATGATTAGATAGGAGAAATAAATGAAAGCCTCCAAATTGGAAAAGAAGTAAAACTTTCATTATTTATGGATGACATGATTCTATACTTAGAAAATACTGACATATCTATGGCAAAGCTACATGAGCTAAAAATTAAATTCAGCGAGGTGGTGGGATACAAGATTAATGTACAAAAATCAGTAATGTTTCTGTACACAAACAATGAGCTATCTGAGGAGACAATTAAGGAAAAAATTCCATTCAGAATAGTGACCAAAAGAATCAGATATCTAGGAATAAGCCAACCAGGATGTCAGGAACTTGTATACAAAAAGATTACAAAACATTACTAAAGAAAATTTAAAATGATCCAAATAGATGAAAAAACATTCTATGCTCATAGATAGGAAGGTTGAATGTCATTAAGATGTCAATTCTACCCAAATTGATCTGCAGATTCAAAACCAACCACAGTCCCAACAATCTCCTTTAAAGACCTGGAAAAACTATCAAATTTATTTAGAAGACAGAGAATAGCAAAAGATATGCTACAAAAAAAGAGAGCGACATGGGAGGGCTATCACTTCCTGACTTTAAAGCTTACCATAAAGCCACAGTGGTCAAAACAGCCTGGTACTGACACACAATTAGAAGTGTCAACCAATGGAATCAAATGGAGAGTGCAGAAATAAACCACCAAATCTGGTCAAATGATTTTTGAGAAGGCCCCCAAATCCTCTGAACTGGGACAAAATCGTCTTTTTAATAAATGGACACAGGAGAATTGGATACCAATAGTTAAAAGAATGAAAAAGGACCCCTATCTTGCACCATACGCATATACAAAAATTAATTCAAAATGTATTAAAGACCTAAATATAAGAGCCAGTACCATAAAACTTCTAAAAGAAAATGCACGGAAACATCTTCAAGATCTAGTAATAGGAGATAGCTTCTTAAACTTTATATGTGAAGCACAAGCAGTGAAAGAAAAAATAGACAAATGGGAACTCTTTGAGATAAAGACCTTCTATGCCTTAAAGGGCTTTGTCAAAAAGTTGAAATCGCAGCCAGCTCAATGATAGAAAATATCTGGAAACAACATATTGGATAAAGGCTTGATATCCTTTATATCCTTGTATTAAAGAAATTATACAGCTCAACAACAAAAGAACAAGCAACCCAATAATAAAATAGGCAGAAGATATGAATAGACAGTTTTCTGAAGAGCACATACAGATGGCTAAAAAGCACATGAAGAGATACTCATTTTCATTAGCCATGATATGGGAAATGCAGATCAAGACTACAATGAGATTCCACCTCATACCTGGAAGAATGGCTGCTATTAAGCAAACAGGAAACTACAAATGTTGGAGAAGATGTAGAGAAATTGTAACACTTATTTGCTGTTGATGGGAATGTAAAATGGTTGTGTCTCTATGGAAGAGAGTTTAGTAATTCCTCAGAAAATTAATATTAAGTGGCTCTATGACTCAGCAATACCAGTACCCTGAATATCCAAAAGAACTGAATGTGGTGATATGAGTAGACATTTGCACAATGATGTTCCTAGTTGTACTATTCATGATTGCCAGAAGATGGAAACAATCCAAATGCCCAGAAACAGTCAAGCGGATAAACAAAATTTGGTTTATACATATGATGGAATATTATGCAGTAATAAGATGAAATGAGGTCCCAAAGCATACAGTAATGGGGATGAATCTTGAGGACATATGATGAGCGAAAGAAGTCAGACATGAAAGGATAGAGACCACGTGATTCTGCTATTATGTCTCTAGTAAAGACAAATGAAAATTGTCTAAAGCTGAGAGTGCTGCTGACTGTACAAACAAATGAGGATACTGTAACACGTGGTCTGGTTGTTTTGGACACTATCCATCATGCTCAGTAGATGGAGGGAGCCGAATGGTGCTGACTGAGAAGAAGAATGGCGAACTCTGATGCATTTATATGCTGGAATATGGTGCAGCTACAAAAATGAAGGATGTCAAGAGGCATGCAATGAACTGAATGAATAAACCTTGGGGACAATGTGTCGTTGGGACAAAATAACCCAGAGACAAAAGAAGAGAAAATATTCATAAGAAAACTGGAACCTAGATTGCAGGCCCTTATAGCAGCCAAACTTATTCTGAATTGTAAATGTATTTCTGGATCCTGGGGTACCGTGCTCTATGTGTATCAGCTGGTATTTCCCTGGGACTTTGAGTTTCTAATTCGAGGGCTCAATTTTACTTTTGCCTCACAAATGGATGATATTACAGACATGGCCAGTCTTACTGTTTTTATTTGTATGAGTCCAGTGTCAGCATGGGGTAATTATCAAAGGCCTTCTTTTACGTGAATGCTTGGCAAAAATGCAAATAGCGCTGGAAAACTCAAAGTGTTGGGTGACTTTTGGACCACCTGGCTTACACTGGAACATCTGTGTCGACATGTGCATTGACGGTACAAAAGCAATGGTGATGAAACTGATGGTGCTGTAGTGGGAATCAAAACAGAGGCCCCAGGCCTTACCAGTTGGTGGCCAGTGTTTAATCCATGAATTTGCAGGAAAAAAAAATGGGCTAACTTAAAATCTCCTATATAAAACACTAAAAATTATTCTTATGTTTCTAAATCTCAACTCTTGAGTACACAGCTCTTTAAACTCCAGTAGGATGAAGCATTAAATACACAAGGAATTTCCGGTGCAGACTGAATTATGTAAAGCTTCATTGAGATAAAGCATTTAGGGAATCATTCGAGTTGTGAGCTGAACTGTTTTTCAATGGAGCATCATTTTTGCTTGAAAGACATTATAGCTAATCATATTTGAGTATCCGGCTGACATTTCCTCAAAAATAAACAAAGTAAATCCATTCACTTTAAGGAATACAGCTGACAATATCTGAATGATGAAACGCAAGCTTCAGGCAAAGAAAATGTATCAACAACAGTATTCTTGACAGCTTCCCTATACTTAGCAACTTTTTAAATGAGATTGTTGGTGATGTGAACAAATATGATTTTTATATTGAATAATGAAATCGGTCAACATTGGAAAGATCTTCATAACTCAGTAATCCAATATGAAAAATGCAGGCTGCTATAAAAAGGACCATTTGAAAAATAGTTACTGGATTAAAACAAGAAAATCTTAGATATAGATTCACATTCTCCAGCACAACTAACCTTTAGGAAACTCTCACCTGACTATCCCTTATTGAGATTTGGGGAGATATCATAGAAAAATAGTTGGTATTATCTGGAAGACTTAGAGTTCACATCCCTGTTCCAACTACCCATCTCCATTAGGCTGGCACTTTCTTCAAATACCTCAGCTAAAATCTGCAGCAGATTTAATGCAGAAGCAGATGCGCAAATCCTATTGTCATCTGATAAACCACACACTACACAGATTTGCAAAAATGTGAAATAATGCCACTGCTCTCATTAATATTTTAATGTATATTAATTAATATTTTAATATTGATCAAAATAAAATATGGTATCTGTGCTAACATGTAACTATTTTATTATTGTCATTTTATATGAATGGATATATAGGCATTTAAATTTTTCTCAGTGTAAATGTCCACTATGATAAATATCAAATGAATATAACTGTACAGGCCAGAGCATTTGGCTTCAGTAAGTTTTGTGAGGCTAGGGATTTTGAGACCAAAAGGTTTCATATTAGAAACACCTTCATTTTTTAAATGAACAACACGTAGGTTTAGCAACACTGGAATGATACAATTTGTTTTGACCTAAGGCCTAAACAAAACAGAACCACAGCTAGCTGCCAGGCTATGGGAAAATCACTAAATCTTTCTGAAACATATTTTCCTTAGCTAAAATAAGGATGCCTTTGGTGTAGGTTTTACAGCTCCGATATGCCATTATACCACAGAACACAGTAGTATTCTAGATTACAACAGTTAATGGATAAATGTAATTGCCTGCCCAGGCCATGTATTTCTACAAAGCCTTCTGATTGCAGAAATCCACTTTGATATGTTTGCAATGTCCAGGTCAACTACTTAACAGCTATTCTTAGAGAAAGTTAATAAATATTTTCCCAAATTTCCACTCTCTCAGATATCATGCCATTTATCACTATTTTAACCCCACTTACTGACAAGTCAATACTGAAAGTTACAGTAGACAATACATTTGATACTTCCAGAGTTACCTAACAATCACTACATTTTTGTCGGAAATTATTAATGTCTTTAAACTTGTCGTATTTTTATCAAATAAATCACATGTAAAATGTGAGGGAACTAAAGACATGTTATAGTGTTGTTGATATGTCTTCAAAATCTTGAAATAATCTAGCACCAAATTTCATGGCAAAACCTTCATTAGTTTGCCATGAAAAAAATAAATCAAATATTTTGTCAGAAATTAGTATTTTTACTAAAAAAGGGAAAGTATGCTTTAGAATTGGTTCCGCAATTTGTTTTCATTTATAGTACAATCTTCTAGATCTTTTCTAAATTAAAAACGGATCAGATTTTTAGGAGGCACAAAGTTTCTCAAATATTGTGCACAAGGTAAAAATGAGAATAAAACTGTGCATTTGTCTATTTAACCACAACTAAAGCAAAGATTATAGTTCTCATGTTAACATGCAATTAGCTTTTATTTAGGTAGAAATGTAGTAATAGTTAATGCTTCTATAATAATTAATATGCACTTTAGATATCATAACTCCTATATACCTTACAACTTGTGAGATAGACAACAATATGATGTCCATTTTATAGATGAGGGAAACTGAGGCACAGAGAGATTAAGTAACTAGCCTAAGGTTGCACAGTTTTTAAGTGTTAAAGCTTGAATTCCGACTTGGGCAGTCTAACTCCAGAATAATATGTTGTCCAATTTCTAGGTGTACACATAAATATAACTGATGAACTTATAGAAAACATCCCAAAATCAGTAACAGAAAATTATTTGTGTATATGCCCAGAATATCTTTTGATCTACTGGGCAGGACAGGATTTCTCACTGGTAATTGTTCTCAGTTCTCCCTTGAGTTGGGAGTAAGGTGACTTTAAAATGATGATGAAACAGATTTTGTTGTTGTTGGCATGGTGAAAATATGTTTGGCCATGATGTTGGATTTATGGTGGGAAAAATACAAAATGTTCAAATATTTCAAAGACCAAGATACATATAAGGAAGTAGACATCTTTCATTTGTACTAAGAAGGAATAATTAGAAAGTTAATGGTGAGGCGTGCTTCATGTTGCCACACAGAAATGAGCATTTGGGGGTAGAGGACTTAGAATAAATTACCTACAGAGTCCCTTCCAACCTGCGTCCATTTATAAACTGTGTAGCAAAAATCCAAATTAGCAATTCTATCCATGTGTCAACAATCACATGAAAATGAATCACTTACAGAAAATGTATCATATAGAAAGATCTGGCTCCCATTACTGATTCTATGTTTATCTGTGAGAAGAAAACCTGGATTGTGTATTATACAAATCATATACTTCACGTGGATTCCATGTTCTGAGCTATGCCTTCAAACACTACACAAGATAAAGAAGGCTAAAGACACTTAAGCTAAATTAGATACACATGTAAAATATGATGCTTCTCTAAATTAGGCATTACGGTGTCTTAACACTTGGGCAGAGATGAAAGATGGTATGTGGGGACAAGAAAGGTGAAAGATGGGACCCGCGGGTAAGGGTCCTGCAGAAAGCGCACCACCGAGGAGCACGTCCCAATCACTGGTTTCTGGAGATCCCTCTGGTCCCCTGGGATGACTTTCACAAAATACTACTGACTTCAATAAGAAAGGATTCAGTTAGCAAAGCTGCTGAACAAAGAGGGCTTTGATTTCAGGAGTAGAGCAGATGTCCAATTCCTCAAATATGGGGTTAACTTCAGAGCTTTAGGCAAGTCAAAGCTTCAGGACAGAAGCTGCTATTTCATCTTCGTCAATGAGCATTAAACCAGATTTCTATAATTCTGCCCATAACAAGGCAGTGGTGATCTCAGAGGCTGGTATGATAGGGCTGAGTCCTAAAGTGAAAATGATTTTACAGTAGCGGAACATAAAAGAAGAATCTGAATACTCCTTTTATAAATTTTATTTTAAAGGTTTATGTTGTGATTATAGACCTATGATTATGATGCAAAAAAATTCCATGGAATATCATATCACATCAGCCATGAATGTCTGAGAGAAACTAGGTATATGTTACAAAAAATGTCCATGGTGTAAAGTTAATGACCATTATTGATAAGTGGAAATTGTATGGGTCCTTAAAATCAAGTAAATAGCAAATAATAAGTAAATTAGTGCTCAGACAATAAGAAATAGCTTGAAGAGAGCTGTGTGTTATCTAAAAAGCAATCACCTGAAAAGCAATCATATTTTAGATAACAATAAACTATAGGTCAGAAAATTTCTCACTCAAATGGCTACAACTATGTTCATGTTTTTTTTCCTGATTTCCAAGTGGGAGAGAAAGACAGAGGTAGGGACAAGCAATCTTCATTTTTAAAAAAGGCAGATAATTTTATTAAAATTGTTTATTGTTTGGATCTTGCCTTATTCTTGTATTCAACAAGTATTTTTGAGCAATTGTTTTGTTTTGCCAATGGTTTGGGCATGGGAAGTGAAAGAGGAAAAATAAACAGGAAGGTTATTAGTCCTCTTATTTCACAGAATATATAGAATCCATTGGTTGGGAAGTTATTCAACTTCCAACTCCACAGCCTCTAAGCACATCTGTATCTACACTCATTCTTACCGGCTTACCATCCATCTCGGGAAAATCTCTCCTCTCTAGAACTAATGCTTGACTAGTTCTTGGAACTTCCCATCCTTGTAGGTGTGACACATCAATTATCTTTTCATGCACTGGCATTTCCAACCTACTGACATTCTATTTTCTACGTCCTTGCAGATCATAACTCTGCGAAGGTCCCTTCTTATATAAAACACAAACTAAAGGCACTTTCATTTCTCTCTTCCTCCTCTATCATCTTAACTTTCATCACTCACTTTCCAGGTGAAATTTCCCGCAGGAGAGATTCATCACGAATGGCTACTCCTCACTTTCTTGTCTCACTTTCGAAAGCCCTCTTCTGTCTGTGAGCGTACCTTAATTGACACTAACTCCCTACCTCAGTGGCCACGTTCCCATTTCCCCCTTTTCCAGTCTCTCTATGAGTGACAATGTGTCTATGAGTGTTGACCCCTTTTTTTCCTGCTGGAAATGAAAAGCTAGAGTGTTTTCAGGCCTTGAAATAAGTGGGCTGAGCTGAATTGAAATGATGTTCTAAATAAAACTTCAAAATCAATGGGAAAAAAAAAAACCTTGAGAGTGCTGTACTGAAATATCTTGCAGCATCATATTATTTTTAAAATCCACATTATTTCACTCTTTTCTATAGGCTACAGCCTTTATATAAAGTTTGTAATATTTTGAACCTCTCTTAAGGGTATACTGTTTTCGCTAGATATTAAGTTGGAAACGATAGCTTCTCATTTTGAGGTTATGTTACATGCTAGGACAGTTTCTTTTTATTTTAGCATTGAATTTACTCATATGTGAATGTAAGAAATAAAAACCCACAAGAATTACAGGAAAGAAATTTGCAGCCTCTTCAATATATTATTGATGTTTGCATGGTATTTTTGCTTCCTTATATTTATTTAACTGTAGCATATGATGCTTCCTTATGATACTTGATTTCATATTTTAAATAGATTGAGGAAATGTAACTATTCCTTACTAAAATGATTACACAGTAGTTGGATTTTGCTAATGTTCACATTAAATAGGTTTTTGCTTTGTTTGTTTTGATATATAGTCACAAAGCAGTAGTATTGTTCTATGGGAAACTGTGTATTCCTTAGTAGAATTCCTTAGTAGAAGGAATAGGAAGAAAAAAAATTGGGGGGAGGGAAGGAAGGAAGGAAAAATCATTAGGAGACTAAAAAGAGACAGAGATGGAATGATAAAGAAAAAAGAACTAGATTATCCAAAAACCAATGTTTGCTGTCTACATATCATATTTTTTACTCAGGACAACCAGGGAAGTTCTTGATTAATTATTAGTAACCTCCCCCTTCCCCTGAATTCTCTTTCAACATCCTCATGGACTCAGCCAGGAAATACACCCTAAATTATACAAAACCAAAAATAAATGAGTCCATCTTCTGAGCCACCTTTTCTCCTAGAACTGGTTAAGAGGGTGTTTCTCACTGCCACTGTTAGTGAACAATCTCCTCCACTGCCCTCTTCTTTCTCTCATATCCACAATGCTTCTGAGATGCACAAAACGGGTTCAGTAATTTGCAAGAAGGAAGGAATTGAAGAGTTTAGAGCAAAAGTCTGGCTAGTAGCATGGGACTGTGACTGAGGTTTTATGCCCAGAAGGAAAGCAAGAAATGGCTTTTCGTGGAGAAAAGTATGAGAGTCAACTAACTGTGCTGCTTTGGCCTGGCTGAGCTGCAAGGGAGAAGATTCCGGGCCCCAACATGCTGAGACCTGAAAGTGGCGTTCAAGGTTGAGTGTGTGTGCGTCTAGTGGACAAACAGCTTTATCCCTACATTATCCTTTTCATCCCACGTATGTCACCGAAAAGTAAAAAATAAAACACTGAATAAGAAAAAGGTATATTTTCTCAACTTTACTTACAAATATGAATGAAGAAAGTTCATACACACTAGCTAAGTCCCCACATTAAGGAAGCACAAAAGCTGCAGGAGGCCTGCAAATGTGATATCAAGGCAGATGTTTTGTCCATCCAGTGAATTTGATGAGCCGAGGCCCCTGGAACTGCTTCCTGATGGAAATTGTGGGAGTTTGTGCCCTCACAAGGACACCAGAGTCTCCAGGCCTGGCCCTGGCAGTGCACAGGGACAGGCCAAGCCATTGGAGGGGATGGAAGGAAGGAACGATGTGAATTGCCCAGTGCTGTCTCTGTGAACACATGAGGATGTGAGCACGTTTCAGCATCACTCAGTGCATCCTAGAGATGCCCATGGAATGCTTGAATAGGATGAATTTCTGCCAGCCTAGACAAGGGGCCAAAGTGTGCATAGTTTGTCTTGAAAAGAAAGTATGTCCTTATTCTTATGCCACCCATTTTTTCCACCTTCAACAAGATCAGAATCTTTGAGTTCTAGAATGGATCCACAAAATTACTTTTTATAAAAGCCATGCACAATACATGGTGGTGTAGAGTGGTTGAAATTAAAAAGACACAAAATGATATACCAAATGATAACTACTTTTTAAAAATCTGATAAAGTGGTATTATTTTAAACAGAATGGATTTCAAAGCAAAACCAAACTGTACAATCAAAAAGAATCCTCAAACAATTTACTAAAGAATGATTCACCAGGAAGACTTAAAGACTCAGAACTTACATGTTTCTAACAGTCAATGTTGACAGAATTCTACCTTCCTGGGCCTCAAGTACCTCCTTTCTAAAAGGTTGCAATAAAAACTATCAACCAAACTTGGTAAAAAGCAAATATCAAATAGATACTGGATGGGATATAGACTTGCTGAGGTATAAAGTCTTATGCAAATATAAGGTAGCCCATCCATGTACAATTCAGAATTTGAGCTTCCTGAGTGATAAATGGATTAAAACTATCTTAGTTTAAAAAAATAGCTGAAATACTATTCATTCACAAAGCTAGCTATTCATTCACAAAGCAAATATACAGATGTAGCTCCCCAAACTACTCTGTACAGTGCACTTGTTTTTATTAGATGAGATTTAACCTCGAAGGAGTTTTTCTCACTTCTTCAAATATCAGAGTTTGGCTGGAGTATTCCTGCAGAAAATTCATTGCATAGTTCTTACTGAATGCTCACAAACATGTAAATATTGCTAGTCACCTGGTAAATGTCCAAAAAGCCATATTTCTCTTTATATACAATAACATACAGTAGTTACACAAAGCCCCTTTTTGTCAATTTGTCTGAAAAAATATACCAGAACTGGGGGTAATGGTAAACTGAGCGAATCTAAATAAGTATGAAGTGATTAGAAAAGCATCATCTCTAGTGTCACAACATGCATTATAAGACATCCTTTCCTAGAGGATGTCTGGAAGACCTGAGGTCTCCTGGAATATCTGAGGCTGAAAGAATCGTCACATCTTTGCAGTCCCCACTACCAAGTGACCTGCCCCATGTGAAGGACACGGGGAGCACATGACCACATTTCACAATCCTTCACTTCCATTTCTTGTTCTTTCATCTTCTTAGTTCTCATTTTCACAAGCATTGCCATGATTCAGAAGGTTGGAATGGGTGCCGAAAAGGTCTTTTTGTAAGCATTCCACTTGAAAATAGGACTGAGCCAAGTCAGGTAGGTAGTTTTGAGCCACACTTTGAGAAAAACCTATAGTTCCTTCAACTCCTCCAACCTCTAAGAAAGATGTTCTCCACCTTGGAGAACCAGGTTGCATTCTAGACATTGGAGCCATGGGGAGAGTCTGGCAGAGTCTCCTCCACACTCAAATCAATCATTTCCTCAAGAGTGCTTAGAATCAAGACCGCTTCCAGTCTCTACTGAATATCACCTTCAGTGTGCTTTGAAATGTAAGTCTTAGAATTTTTCAAACTGCTATACCCATATTTCTTTGCACTGGCATTCAAAAATCATTGGAATATGAGGTTGCAATAGAAAAGGACTTTGAAATGATTTGTTTGCCCTTATATTGCAGTTTAAAGGCTACCTATTTATTGGACACCTGCTAAACCTGCAGATTCTTTGCTCATTTTTCTACTATTCAACCATAAGAGCACCAAGGGTTATTTCTTTAAGAGATGTGAAAATAATCCAAGGCTTCCCCAGAATAATAGTGCAAAGCAATATAAATCAATAACACAAGTTTTAGGTTCCATTTTGGTTGAAGGAAAGAATAGGTCTCTCCCGTTTTCTCAGAGAATAAGATTGATGTGCTCCCTCGAGCCTTCTTCTCCCAGACTTTTCATTTTTATCAATCATTAGCCTTCTCCTTATTACTTGGGCTGAAAGCTTCAAAACAAAATTGACTTGGCTCCTTCCATTTTCCCTTCATCAGAAAGATACTAAAACCTTTCAATGACTTCTTTGTAAAACCCCTCACCCCACGCCCCCCGATCCATCTACTGTCTCCTCCATCACAGCCTTCATCACTTTGGGAATCAGAACCCCAACAGCCTCGCTGCCCTGACCCCTCTCACCAGGGCAGGTGGTCCTCTGCCACTGCACTTTCTCTGAGAAGCTCACTCTTCCACCTGCTGCATGGAATGACTCCACCTGTTTCCTTGATCCAAAGTTCTTGAATCATCTCTGGGATCTCATTTCATCAGGGATCCTGTTTCTTTTATTCGCTGTCCACTTTTCTAAAGACAGCTTCCTCTCAACTTAGAAACCGTCACGCTACCTGATTCAAAAGAGACTTTCCTCCACCAGGTTGCTACTGGAATAATCTAGTGTCTCTCCTTTGACTTTTGAAACTCTTTCTTTTGAATGCTTTGCATTGCAAACTACTTTTCCTTTACCTCATTATATTTATCACTCAAATGGGGACCAGATAATTAATTTAAAAGATTTGTATGAAATGAACAACAAAGTAATTTGTTAAGGAATCCATGCATTTGGGTTCTGAGATTTTTTTGCCTCCTGGTACCGTCTCTCTTGACTCTCTTGATTCGCATGTTTCAACACTGGTCGATGACTCCCACTTCAATACTGTGTCGGAACTCAGCAGGCAGCCCCGAACACACAAACACGAGTTAGCAAGACATCGTGCCCACGAGGGGATGGCAACCACCAGTCTGTAATCATAACTGTAATTCTAAAGATCATCTCAATGGGGAGCAACTGTATGTAGAGCTGAGCTGGATGGGACACACGGTATTTAAGTGGTGAAATAATTATATGAAAGTGCATAACTATTCCAATTCAATGCACAAGAAAATTGAAGATTAAGAAAGGTTAAGTAGCTCACCCAAAGTCACAGAATTAGTCCATGGGGAGGTAGGCAGCCTTTGAACCACAGCTGTGCCCTTTGCCACAATCCTCCTGGGCATCACAGATTTCCAAAACTGGCAGGAGCTTCACTCATGTCCAGTTTGACAACTCTGCCTGATATTTATTTTCCACTTCAGAATCTATAGGTCTGAAAGCTCATTATCTTTCCTCCAGAAGTTTCTCCAATTTTAATTAATGTCACCAGTGAATTTGAAGTTATTCAGGCTTTACATTTCAGAAGCTTTTTTATTTCTCCCTCACTCTCTCACCATTGCGTGCCATGCTTGCCTTTTAATCACCAAGGCATGTAAAGTTTTCTATTGTGTCCTCATGTGTTTATTATTTTTCTCAATTCCCACTAGTATTACATTAATAATGCTTGAGGAAAATAGTGTGTTCCACCCGATCTTCCTAATTTTAGTCTCCCCCCTTTCCACCTCTTTGTCTCTGAAGTATCCTTTTGATGCTGCCAAATTCTTCAAAAAACACGCAACTGGTACAATAAATGCAGAATAGAGTTCAAAGTTCTTAGATAACTTTTAGTACAGATCAATCAAATCCCATACCCTAAAATTCCTCTTGGGGTCAACAGCCCACTATGAGCTGACGTCTTCAACATCACAATATATCCTCTAATCCTCTAGCATCCAAGGCAAAGCCTTCAGCGGGGATGACATGCTCTCCCTCACTATGTGAAGATGGAAATTTCTAGCATTCCTATGCTCCGTGAGTTCTATCTCCTGAATCCCAAGAGCAGTGTCCTAGCGTCTCAGCCCCGCTTCACAACTGGCCTTCAGTGAACCTTGTTTACAGGTAAGCTTCAGCACCCTTATTGTGTGGTAGGTTCATTGAGAGTAAAACAAAGACTTTTACTAATGGGAAACTCAGTTTAATTCTTCATAACTCTACTAGCTTATGTTTCTTGAGTGATATCTATACTTTAATACTGTATCTTAATAGGAGGCATATTCAGGATTATAAAATGATGAGCATTCCAGGGGGTCCTGATTGGCTGAGGAGAAAGCTATTTGGGGGCAATAATAAAGTGCCTAATAAATCACATTCATAAACCAGTGATACTCAACCTGTAATGTACATATACAGTCCTTCATGAGCCCATTTAAGACTCAGCTATTGGGCACAAATTTAAAATATTCTTTTTCAGTAGAACTGGATTTATCTATGTAAATTAAGTACCCCAGGTCCCAGGACCACAGTCTAATATATAAATTAAAAGATTTTGCCACCATTAGCACTTTTACTCAATTAGCTCAAAGTAATTCAAGAGCGACTTCAAATATTAGGATTGGCGTCACTGGTACCGACTCCTCTTTTTCTATTGCCACAAATGTTTTAGTTTCCATTCCAAAGCCAGGGGAGATGTTGCATCTAATGAAAAGGTCTGGCCAGACCTTAAATCAAGACCAAGCAGCCAGTGGTGCTTATTGGGGCAACAACTCTCAGTGGCAGCCACTCACCCCACCTCCCAAGGTAGATAAATAATCTTCAGACAGGACAGATCTAGATCTGCCTCTCCCCTTCAATGAGAAGTGGGGCCAGTGGAGATGCTGTCAACTGGCCCTGGAATGAACAGTTGGCTTCCCCAGAAGGCCAGCCATGATGAGTTCCCTTCCCCTGCTCTTCCAGACCCCTTGTGCTATGTAAGTGATAAAACGGTCATCTCCTAAAAGTTTCTGTTGTGCCTGAGCCTGTGTTCCACGATGAGGTGTGCAGGAACTCACTCAATAATAATCAATTCAGTGTGTGTTTGTCGTGAAGGAGCATTTTAGATAAGCCACCTGTCAGAATCCTCTACCTGCTCTCCGTGGAGACAGCATGAATTCAGATTAAGAGGACATGCCTGAGCCAGGATGCTGAGGTCTGTTAGTCCCAGCCACTCTAGATGCTACCTGAGAGGACTTGGGCAAATTGCTTACCATTCTGTGCCACTGCTACTTCATGTCACAATGGGACTAATGAACTAGGACTGGGGAACCACTCTATGCACATTGCCTAAGGGGACTACACAGGGGTGAGATTAAATATAGGCTTTCCCTGGTGATGCCCAGCTTCCCCCATGGGCCCTGGAAGCTGGGGACATGTGTCTCACTCTACACTGCCATGTGTTCCCTGGGGTGCTGTGGGACAAGACGTCCTTCTACTGGTACTCAAATCTCTAGTTAAACCACAGCTAGATATTTGGTGCCCACACTGAGGACTCATTGCAAGAACTGGAAAAGTCAAAGCACAATGAAACGAAGTAGGCGTGGGAAGACTTGTTTAGGAAGGTAGATAAAAAAGCATAATTGAATTGGAGAAAAATATGATGACCATGTTTTACTTTAATAATTATTGAGATATGAGGATGTGAGCGTGTCCCTGGGAAAATAGGGGGCAATGCTCCCTGGAGAACGTATGAACATTTTGATAACAAGAAATGTCAAATACAAATTCAAGAAATGTTTATATAAAACCATAAATGTAGTTCATATTTGATTATTTGATTAATGGAAGAACTGGTTTCATTAACTTACACCACCTACTCTCTTACTTCACCATAAAAGGGTTTGAGGCCCCTATTGAAAGAAACAAAAATAACCGGATGGCTGTATCATAGGAGCCAAGTAAATACAAATCTTTGTATTTGCTGATTTAAATCTTCTACCCCAATGAAACACTATACAAACATTTAGAGAGACAAAATACACATTTAAATATCTTGAATTAGAAGTTGGGACAATCTGCCCTATAATACTTCTCCACATATTTCCTACTGGGTGCTTTTCTGCTGTTAAAAGCATTGTGTTTATTTTTTGCCAAAAACTTGCATCACAATCATGTTCATTATGGGTGTGCTGTGTGTGTGTGTGTGTGTGTGTGTGTGTGTGTGTATGAGTGAGTGTGTCAGAACAGGGCCATATTAAGGATCCCAACTTCAAATCACTTACTGGAATTGATACCCTCCTAAAATAACAACATCTGATCAGAAGACGTAAGACAAGGAAAGAAAAAGTTGTCTTCTCTCTTAAGTAAGACATTTAGAAGCAAAACTAGCTTTCTAAATGGGACAACCAACCCAGAAATACATAAGCATTTCAAATATCTACCTTACATTAAGAAGCTCCCAAAATAGAAATATATATATATAGAAAATAAATAGATAGTATTTCTAATACAAAAGTACCATCTTTATTATCAATAAAGTAAATAAAATAAAAATAGGGTGTAAAATGTATGATATAAATTGCCCAAAACATAAAATATAACATATCCTCATGTGCGACCTATACAATGAAAATAAGAAAGACCAATTCAGGAACATTTTTTGTACCTCACATTAGCAATAATAAAAATGAGTACCAAGAGTTAGAATTAGAAATATGGGCACTAAATATAAAAAATTGCTAGACATAACAGTTATTTACTTTCTGCAAGGTAGCTAGCAACAATACATAAAAATATGTATAACCCTATTGTAAAAATTCCATTTCAGAAGATTTATAGTAAAGTAATAAAATAAAAGATATACAACCTTACCTCTAAATATCATGATGTATATGCTTCAGTGAAAAAAAAAAGTTCACCAATATCCATTAAATTCTATACTTTCAGCCACTCTATATAAACATAACAACATTAGAGGAGAGCAGAATCAAATAGAAATTATAAAGCCGTAGAAAAATTATATTGGGATAAAAATGATATTACAAATAAAGGCTTAAGGCATATGCTGCTTAATAAAGTATCAGAAGATTTCCACTTCTGGTAATACAGCTAGCTAGGAATTCAGCATGACCATCCGATAGAAAACAACTTAAAATTTTAGATTAATTATTTTTGAAAATAATTAAATATGTCAACAATCTGAGACTTAGGGAGAAAATATGCAGCCAAAATCTAAGTACAGGTAAGAACTCAGTTATTTAAAAGCAGCATCCAAGCTGCCATTGCCTTAAAAGAATCTGACATCGTTCATGACTCAGAGCTTCTGTTTTTAGGGCCTCACTTGTCTTGGGACTGAAGACAAAGCCCAGGGTCTTTCCAAGGTTGGGAGCCCAGTGAGAGCCACCCTCCGTGAAGCTGGAACCGACACTGTGCAAACATCCACACAGGTTGACCAGAAGGATGTCTGGCTCAGTCCAACTTCCCACCCCACCCCTCCCCAGAGTAAACCAATTCACTAATTTAAAAGAAATATGTCTGTTGCTGAGCAGAGTGAGGGGGGAAGATTTTGCATGAAAAGTATGAAACAAAGCGTGTTATTCCAGTAGATTTGCAGCCTTAGTAAATGTTTTACCTGGAGCAGCCACATACGTAAACCTAGCATTTAATGCCCCATAGTCATGGAGAGGTTGAACCCTCAGGCAGAACCAAATACAGCTATTTTCTGGAGGAATGTAGCTTTATGATATGCCCTAAACAAGTTCCACAGATAATTTTCCAAGGAAAATAAGTTGCTTACAGTAAAATGTTAACCATGAGAGTGGAAGGCAGTAATAAGACAGAGTGGAAATAAAGAAATAGACCTCAAAGACTACATACAGGTCACTGTTCTACTCTGTGTAGGCTATGAAATAACTATGCTTATTATTTTTAAAGAAATTACAAGATTAAAAATGTCTGCAGAAATCAGGGGACATCCAAAAATAACTCAATATATTTGAAAAATAATCAAATAGATACTCAGAAATGAAAATTTCAATAATTGAAATGAAAAATTCAACAAGCAGATTTAACATCAGATTAGAATTAACGCACCAAAAGATAGAAGAAATTCTCCAGGATTTATCTACAGCACAGAGAGATAACAGGTGAGAAAACATGATGGAGAATTAAAAAAAAAAGAAGTGAAAGATGCTAATCTTATCAGATTTCTGATCATGCACTATTTGAAGATATAACAGCTCAGAATTTATAAGAATGTTAAGAGACAGAAAGCCTTTAAAACAGCCAGAGAAAAAGAAAAGTAATTCATCAAAGGAGCAGTAATTTAACTGATACTTGAGTAAAATGGACCCGAGAAGACCCTGGAATGATGGATTCATGATGCTCAACAAGAAAATAAGTGCCCATCAAGACTTCAATAATCCAGCCAAACTCTTTCAAGAGTTTGGGTTTAACAAAGTTAGTTTCAGGCAAATGAGAACTAAGATTATTAGTCAAACACCTATTTTCACTAAAGAAATTTCTAAAGGATTTATTTCAGCCAGAAAGAGGTACTAATGCCCAATTTTAGATGCAAGAAGGAAGAATTCAAAAATGTGTATGTAAGCATAAATGAACATTGAATAAAATGGCAACAGTAAAACATAATGACACATAGATGAAGAGAAGGTTGCTTGGGTTCTAAAAGTTCAAAGTTCCTGGTATTTTCCAAGGAGAGACTTTTAAATATAATGTGTATGTTGTGATTTATTGAATAAGAAAATAGACTGATTTAATTCTAAAAATAATGATAGAAAGATAGCATGAGGGAAAAAACAAAAAGAAAGCAGAAAATGAAAGAAAAAAAAAGGACTAGAGGAACAAACGCAAAGCACAAAATGCCTTGACTGATAGAAACTCAGGCACCTGAATACAAACAAATGAAATACACCAGTTAAACAAAAATCAAAAGATTGAAAAGAGCAAGAGAAACATAATCCCCAACCAATCTCAAAAGATATGCACAACTTAAGGATTCAGAAACATTGACGAGAAGATAGATAGATGGTAAAATGTTAGAAAAAAGTATTATCATACTAATTCAAACCCAAAGAAACTTCTGTCTCAATTATCACAAGGATAAACATTGATTAATTTAATCCTTATGATTATTAGATATAAACTGAGTTATTTCAAAATCCCATAAAGTTCAATTCATTGAAAAGATGCAAAAATTTTCAATTCATATATAGCCTCAAATAATGTGAATATGAAATTTCCAGAATCCAAAGACAAATAAAAAATACACAATTATAGTGTCAGATTTTAACAGAGGTAAAAACCTAAAAATTACATAGATGATTTGAACAATGAATTAGAAAAGAATTGGCCTGTATATATGTTTACTTCACAATAACAGCACGGTAGACAATTTTATCAAGTTCACACTGGATTATAAAGGCAGCTTTGCAAAATTTCAAAATAACTGACATGTCAAGGCATATTTAGACTGCAGTGCAGTTATCCTAGAAAGCAATAAATTTTTTAAAAACACTAAATATAAAACAATAAATTTGGAAATTAGGAAACACACTTGTAGCAAAATCACTAGGAGGAAACCACAGTACAAACTAGAAAATACTTTGAAAACAAATACTTTAAAATACTACATAAATAATTCATTCAGTGTTGCTAAAGTAGAAATTAGAGGGAAATTTATGGTCTCAAATACAGCTATTAAAAAATAGAAATGCTCAAATTTATTGAGCAGCCTCTGTCTCACCGATCTACTTTTTTATTACTGATACTTCTATAACTTGGTATCCATTCATAAGGAAACAAACAAACAAACAAACAACAGAACCCCTATTTCATACCACACATCAAAAATCAAAATATGAAACATGTAAAGTTTAAAGTTTTCAGGACACAGTAAAGAATATCTGAATGATTTTGATAGCAGAAGCTTTCTTAAATCACAAACTGAAAGATAAAATTGATCAATTCCATGAAATTAAAATTAGAAACTTCTGGTCCTCAAATGACACCATCATGAGAGTGTAAAGTTGAGCCACACATTACTGGAAGATATTTGCAACACGGAAAACCTTCAGAACACTTGCAACATAATGATATATTTTGCATTTTTCAGTAGCAAGCAACTCTTCCAGCTTGGTCAGCAATTATGACATTCCTACATGGACTCCTTCAGTTCTATGCCTTTGTTATCTCTCCCCAAGTTTAACTCCATGAGAACTTGTGCCCAGAGAGACAAGAAACATGTGCACGCCCTCTCTTGGCTCTGCGCCTCCTCTGACCATGCCCGACAAAAACACCCTGCTTCCCCACGCTGATCAGTGTGGAACGCTTTCACACTGAGTTCTGTATCCGCCTCCCTCAGAGCAGCCTGACGCCTAGATTAATTTCTTTCCTCACTCCTGTAATTAAGTCCCTATAATAAAGTTCACGTCTCAGTCCGTGCCTGATGTTTTCTCTTTGGTCTCAGCTGGAAAAGCTCCTTTGGGTCAGGGCAACACGAGAATCTAGAATATATAAAACCTCAATGCAAGTTGGAATGCAAAAGAGAAGCAACACAGAAGAGAGCCAGCGGACCTGAATAGGTATTTCACACAAAAAGAAATCCAAGTGTCCCGCAAACAAAATGCAAACTATTTAATCTGATTAATAATAAAAAATGCAAATTAAAATCACAATGTGAGCCCCTTATGAGTCAACAAATTGGGGGAAAAAAAATAAGACCAACTGCAGCAAGTTTCCTGGGGATGTGGAGCAAGCAGCACTCTGATCTGTGGCTGATGGTCGTGGCACTGGTACAGCTTTTTGAAAAAAGAATTTCAGTATTGGCTTTGGGATAGGCTAGTGGTTACAGGCCAGAAAGTGGGGCAAATTAGCCTTGGTGGCTGGGAGAAGAGTCAGGAATACCTTATTGAATATGACACAGGCAGCTGTGTTACTTTGTGGTGGAAGATCTCACAGCACTATTGCCTGGATAACTCAGAAAACAGAAAATACATTCAATGAACTTGTGAATTTTACTAAGGAAATTCCCGGGTAGAATGCCGGCGGTGCCAAATTGTTTCTCTTAGCTGATGTGTAAGGAATACATAGTGGTAGACTAAAAAGAAACCATCTGATTTTTAAGTAGACTCAAGGGGAAACTTTGCAACTCAGGACTATTATATTTCTTACCTCTCCAACCTGCAAAAGATGCTAAAGGTAGAATAAACAAATCCAGGATGTGGACAATAAACTGTGGGCTTCAGGGCTGGACTAGGGCAAGGTGCAGCTGTGAGACTTTTGGTGAGACTGTGGGAAGATGTAATGGAGTGCCTCATCAAAGTTCTAGGCTAAGCAGTGGGGCTTCTAAGAATCTTAAGGACACTGTCCTAAAGCATGCTGGAATATTCCTAACCGGGTGGACTGTATTTTGTGACACAGTTTACACACAGCATCTCAGATGAGCTTTGATTAAAAGTGTCCCTGTAGACAGACAGAAGGCTGAGAAAGCTACTCACCTGCCAAGATGGGCCACTGGAGGGCAAAAGGAAGGATTATTCACAGGGCAGAGCCAACAGTGATGGGGAACCACTCGAGGCAGCAGAACAGGGTCCTGAACAAGGAAACCTCCCTGCAGTTGGGGTTGAGGGGATGGCCACACATGCCTGGCTTGATTTCCAAGTTGCCTCGGGTGCTCCTGATTCTAAGCCGTCCATCTGAGCTCTTTCTGAAAGGGAGTGTTGGGGTTCTCCTGCCCCTGTCTCGGCACTGTATATTAGCTGACTGGGGACAGAACAGGCTTTTCTAGTTTGCAGGTGCATGCAAGAAGCCACACCCGTAGAGCCGTGCGCACAGGCTGCGGGCCAGGAGTCCCATCCGTGCTTAGACCTGGTATAGACGACAGCTGGTGCTGCAACGGGATGAGACTTTCGGGGATCTCGAACATGAGCTCATGTAACTTGCAGGGCATTTATGAACTGTCTCAGCCAGATGACAAAATGTGGTAGATCACCTTCAAAGATGCACTCCAACACTTCCTCCACTCTATAGGGATGACAGTACTCCATCAGAGGTGGGGTTGACTTTCCCTCCCTTTGGGTCTGAGCTGGCCCTGGAACTGCTCTGGCCAATACAATAGAGGGACATCCTGGACTTCTGAGGCTAAACACTAAGAGAAGTGGCAATCTCTGCCTCCTTCATTTTGGGGCACTTGTTTTTTGGTATTTTCCTTCCTGGAGCCCAGCAAACACACTGTGAGGAAATTCAATCAACCACATGGGGAAATCCATACAGAAGAGAACCACAAATATCCAGGCAACAGCCCCGCTTGCAGCCAGCTCCCGCTTCCTGCCACGGGAAGGCAGGCATTCTGGGCCATTTAACCATCCCAGTTGTGTTAAATTTGACTAGGTCATGGTGCCCAGTTGTTTGGACAAGCACTGGTGGGACTGTTACCGTGAGGGTATTTCAGAGATGGGATATACATCTATATTGACTTGAATGGATCCACAAATAAATAAAGACAATTTCTCTTAGCAATGTGGGAGTCTCCTCATTCAATTGGTCAGACATCTTAAGAGCCAGAACTGAGGGCCTCAAAGGTCACAAAAAAATTTCTTCCTCAATTTCAGCAAACAACTCTTCCAAAAATTTCCAGCCAGCTGCTTCCCCTGGGGAATTCGAGAAGGGGCTTCAACATCAGCTCAATCAGAGATTCTGATTTGCCCTATGGAGTTTGCACGTGCCGATTTGCCAGCCCATGTGGTGGCATTAGCTACGTCCTTACAGTAAATCTCTCTATCTACATCTACCTATCTACATTCATATGGGTATACAGGGGATATAGATAGATGATTGATAGAAAGAAAGATACATACATATATATAGAGAGAGAGAGAGAGAGAGACAGACAGGCAGACAAGCAAACAGATAGATATTGTTTCTCTGGAGATCCCTAATACGCTATTGCTCAGGCCATTATCACCAAAGCAGAAGAACCAATCAAGCTAAAACATTGTTTTTGTTTTAATCCACTAAATTTGAGATGCCTTTTTTTATCCAACAAAGCGTTGACATGCCTACAGAAAGATTTTGCTGTTCTGCATTCAGAGATAGAAACCACTGTGTGCAAGTAGCCTCCAAGAGGGCATGACAGCTCCCTACCTGGTAAGTTTCCCCCTGGCTAATCTCCCTCGCAGCATGTGGGATGGACCTGGTGACCCACCTCTAACAAGCAGTGAGTGATGGGCTGTCATTTCCAGGATTTGGTTAGAAAAAGTGTGACTCCCATCATTTCTCCTCTCTCTCCTGCTCCCATTCTCTTCCACGTCCTCTCTCTGGATTCCAAGAGAAGCTATTTGCCGTGTAGTGACCGATCCAGCAAAACGCCCTTGTAATGTGGAGCTTTTGTCTCTGATCAATGGCTGGTGAGGGCTGAGGCCGGTTCACAGCCCCATGAACAAGCTCTAGTGCCCAGCGGGGCTGTGAGATGCCTGCAGCCTGGACCAAGCTCACTTCCTAAGCTATCGATCTTTTTTTTTTTTTTCCCAGTCCTAAATAACACATCCACCTTAATGTAGCCTTTGATTGGTGCGCAGTAAGAAAATCCAACCCATATACTGCTTGACTTTTATCAGGTCCTATTAATTAAAGATATCACACAGTGAACAAAAAGAAAACAAAAAGGAAGCCCCCACATCTAGCAGGAATACTAACTAAAATGCATCTGCGCATGCAATCTCTTCAAGAAGACGACAGGCAATATAATTTGCAAGTGGAAATGTTCCATGTTCTCTCATGCGCTTGCCTCCTGTGATTTCAGAACACTAAGGAAATTATTGACAGTATCATCTCTGATAGATTCTGCGTCTGGCACTGAGCTTCCCCACATTTAAAGAAAAATTATTAAAGCAACAGGAAGCATCTTGGAGATACGCTGCTTGGTATGGAACCCTTGCCTTGGAAAAGGGTAAAATGTCATTGCCCCTCATTGATCTCTTACTAAAAAAAAAAATATGGCTTCATTTTCAGGGCAAAATATTCCCTTCACCATTTTCAAGATCATTCTTAAGAAAAGAAAACTTTACTCAGCATTGTCTCTTTAGATTTCAAATGAAACAAGTCATTGTTTATCCTAGAAGATTTACCATTTTTTAATTTTTTTTATTTTTGTATGCTGTATGGTAAGGTCACATTTCATCATTTTTCCATGTGTGTATCCTGTTATTACAGCACCATTTGTTGAATTTTGTTTGTTTATTTTCGTTTGTGTTAGGGGAAGTACACAAACTGGGAATTGAACCCAGTTCTCCTGCGTGGCAGGCTAGAATCCCACCACTGAACTACCCTTGTACTCCCTAGCATTGTATTTTGAGACATTGTAATTGACTTACTGAGAAAAATATTCTTAATAAAATATCTCTTTAGGAAAACATTTTGTACCATAGTACAATTATACCTATTATAACTTTATAAAAATCATTTTCTGGTTTATCAGCAAACAAGCATTACCTTAATTTAAAACTTCTATAGTCATTGCAATTATATTACACATATCATTTTTCATTATTAACAGAGAGAAAAATAAAGATTAACTAAAATTAGAAACATGGAAGATAAAAGTATATATATAATATATATGAATACATACGTATGTATATATGGGTGTGCAGTCACTCTATTCTTAAAAAAAACAATGATAATCCAATTTTTCCACTGATCTAATGAGAGGTGTTTTTCCATAGCAAAATCTGTAGCATTGGCCTTTCTTTCCTTTTTTTTAATCTACTATGGACTTATAAGGACATGGTGAATCTAAACCATCACTCCCTTTTCCTTCTTTGCTTCCCATCTCTCTTTCATCACTTTTGCCTTCTCTCCTTTTCTCTCTGTCTCTCACTTTTCTTGCCAACATCGACTGAGAATTGTTCTGAATAGACTAGAATACAGAGCCATACTCATTGGTGGTTTGTGGCAATCATATTCTCAGCAACAGGGATAAGACCTGTCTACCACAGATTTAATGCAGTTCATTCCAGTGTCGTGTGTATATATGTACACAACAAACCTTGGATCATTTATGCATTTGATATCTCTTGCTCTAAAGAAAATGATGAGTTCCTGAAAGCTGTATAATTACTGAAATCTTGAGAACTGACTAATATTTTATAATTAGTTAATGTTAATTTCAAAAATATTTGATGTCCATATTCGATTTATTTCCAAGTGAGATATATTCATAACACTCTGAATTTGCTTTTCGTTCTTGAAACAGCTTTCCCTGGCTGACAAACCACATCCTGTCATTTCCTCATTTGCTGAGCTTATCATTTTCTGTCTGCTGGAACCGAGCCTCTTACATGCCTCTTACTGTGCCCTGACTGTCCTTTTCTTTATATAAATGAATAAAAATGTGGGAATCAACCCCCCAAAAATCATACAATATTTAATAAGCCCTTACTTTATACTAGATGCTGTGCTAAGAAATTTGAACCTTGATGATCTCATTTATCCTCAGTCATACTTATTTCATAGAGTTGTCATCACCTCAGTTTTTGAAGTTACAGAAAAGTGTGATGTCAGGCAATTGAGAAAACTGGTGAAGGTCACACAGCCTACAAGTGACTTAGCTGGAATCTGAACACAGGTCTTCGTATTGCAGGGCCCATGCTCTTACCTGCTACACTGTTACAGCAGCCTTTCAACACGTCCTACTAAAGGGACTCAGAAAAGGCACAGAACCTACACTCACCTTGTCACCTGTTGGCATCCTGCTAGCCTTTAAAATGTCCCCATGGTGGGGTGGGCAGGGGGATGCTGAGAATGAGGGTAGATGACGTGATTCCCCTGCTGGAGTCTGAAGAGTGAGGGGCATCCCCAGACACACCTGCTGCCACAGTTGCCTGGAAGGAGAACCACTGTGGGGGGGGGGGGGTGGGAGGGGTTCAACGAGGTGGGGAAAGACTTGGTGGCACCCTTGACTTTTCCTCACAACTGGAGGGAACTGTGTGTGACACTCGGGCGCAGAGGGGCGCTTGTCTGGGGATCGAGTCTCCGGAGGCTGCAGGGGCTGGAATGGGTAGGCAGAAAAAGGGCAAGTTCAAGAGGTGGCAAGGGGACCGGGTAGAGCCCCACTGCCCAGGGGCTCACCTGCCCGAAAGCTGCAGGGGCTGAGAGCCCGCAGTGGGCACGAGTCGCCTGCAGGGGACGCAGGGCAGCGTGGCGGGGGGTCATGGCCAGACCTGGTCTGGGGGAGACAGGCTGAGCAGGAGTCCCTGGCAGCTGGGCCTTAAAAGCAACCGAGTTAGCTGCATCTTATACCTGACCTAAAGAAAAAACAAAAGGCACAGACTAAAACCTACCGGATAACTTATGTTTTCTACTGCCAAGCAAAACCTGAGCTCAGGGTCAAGAAAATTACACTCAGTTATGAAACAGAGTGTTATTTTTCTCTTCCTGAGTTTTGTGGATCCTGAAACCGTGAAATATATAATTGCCCTACTATAATCAAAACAACATGGAGTGTCATGGGAACAAAAGCTGAGGACTTAACTTGTGATTGCACCGTTCTATGAGCTTTTTAGAACTTATAAAATTTGTAAAGTGTAATCACATTTTGGTGCAATTAAAATCAGCAGCCACAGAAGCAAAAAAATCTTTTAAAAAAAGAAGTGTGGAGAATAGGAGGCAGGGGAGTGTCTATGGGGGTGTGTCTCTGTACTGCCTGCATGGATGCTGAGGATGAGGAATGGGCTGGATCCCGGCATTTCAAACTACTGCAAACGCCTCAGAGGAGTCAGTATGCAGGGAGTTTCAGGAAAACTTTTAATTTTTCTTCATATATCTCTGTATTATGTGACTTCTTGGATGCACATAATACTTCCACCACGCACATAAAGGCACAAATATCTTCTCCGGAAGAACTATTATTTTTCCTTCAAGACTTAAAACAGCCTCTGTATGATCTGCAAAAATCCCCCATATAGCTCCGCCTGTGGTTAGACTCTCGTTCTTTTGAATTCTTTATTGCCCTTTCCATTCTTCTATCATTACTCAATAAATGCTTATTAAAGACTTTCTATGGACCAGGCATTATCCAGGTGCTGGGGATGTTGGATGCAAGTAAAATAGTAATCATAATTTCTAACCTCACTGCATTGATATTCTGGTAGGAGGAAAGAGGTTAAAAATATCTAAAACGCTATGTGGTGATGAGTAATGAATGCTAAGGAGACAAATTAACTGGGATTAAGGAGCTAGGTAGTAGGTGGGGGAGAGGTTGCTCTTTTACTTGAAAGCAGGCGGCAGAGGAGGCTTCTGGAATGAAGTGAGATTTGAGGAGTGACTCAGAGGGAGGAGAGGGAGCAAGCCCGGGGATGGGTGGGGGAAATACCCCAGGGAGGGAAAGAACCTGGGCAACGACCCAAGTTGGGCGCAGCAGAGGGCACCGAGGCAGAAGCAGTGTGAGAAGAGGGCATCAGAGAGGTGGGCCCACAGCAACTACAGGGCTCTGCAAACCCCACCACTGCCTGCTTTTGTACAGAAATAAAAACAATTTTTACTTTTTAAAATGGATTAAAAAATCTAAAGGAGAATATTTAGGACAGGAGAAAATCCTATGAAATTCAAATTCCGGTGTCCATTAATGAGGTTTTATTGGCATACATCATGTCCATTCGTTACAATTGTAGCTACCAAGGCAGAGTCCAGGAGTTGCCACAGAGACCTCAGAGGCCAAAGCTGAAAATCCCGACTCTCTGGCCTTCACAGGAGGGGAAGCTTGCCAGCTACTGATGCACAGACTGGTGGGCAGTGGAGGGCTTCCCACCGAAATGAAGAGCCGTCGGATGGTTAAGCAACTGAGTGACTTTATCTGACTTGGATTGCATAAAGATATCACTCTGGCTGCAATCTGGAAAATATTCTCTAGGGGACCAAGGGCTTGACTTTATTATAGAATTTTATGCATGTTTTATAGCATTTTGTTCTACTGGGATGATATGCTTACTTGTCCAAAACTCCTAGCAGACTATATATGTACTTTGCAAGTAGGTACTTTTTTTTTCTGTTTTTATCTCGGTAAACACAGCTCTCAGAATTCCTAGCTTTTACTGGGTCTTCATTAAGTAATTATTAAGAGTTAATGCACTAGAATTATTTGCTGGGACTTGGCTGCAGGTAACTTCATTTCTATTATCTTTTCATGGCATTCTATTATTAATATGTTTCCCTTTCAGATAATTTGTTTGTGAGCTTTGGTCTTGGAATTAGGTTCTCAAATTGAATTTATAATTATCTGGCTCTATACACTTGGTTCAGATGAATTAAATGTCCCTTTTGAAAAACAGAAAATGTTCTGGAAAATACTCATTAACTGCTGAGAATATCATTACATGAGAATAGTTCCCAAACATTACTTCCCTCTCTTGAGACTAAATAGAAACTTAAATTACAAGAAAAGTGATTTGGGGTCAAATACAAAGTTACCTTTTGATTTTAGAATAACAGCACAAGAGAAGTTGTGGAAAATTCTTGTAGATGTTCTAATAAAGTAAGAAACCACAGACATGGGCAGAGATTACAAATGGGAGGCAAACAGATAAACTGTAGCAACTAGGACATGGCTGCTACAATATGAGATTAGAAAGAACTAGTCCTAGTGAGGCAAGGAAGTGCTTTTGTAAGAAGAATGGTCAGAAGGAAACTGGCAGTCCTGAAGGAGGCAGCAACACCCTCCCCTCAGGCTTTCAGCATTGCTTAAAGTGTTACCATTATTTTCTCAAATAATAGGGGTCAAAGGCTTTCTACTTCTTCTGGAGTGAATTCTGATATTTTACTAATTGCCCTAGACACTGACCTATTTTACTTACCTTTGAAAAGATACATTGGATGTATAAAGAAGTACTACAACTCAGCAACAAAAGAACAAACAACCGAATTATAAAATGGGCAAAAGATATGAATAGACATTTTTCTGAAGAGAAAATACAAAGGCTGAAAAGGACAGGAAAAGATGTTCATTACATTGGCTATCAGAGAAATGCAAATCAAAATCACAAGGAGATATCTCACACCTCTAAGAATAGCTGTCATGAAACAGGGAACTTCAAGTATTGGAGAGGATGTAGAGAAATCGGAGCACTTATCCACTCCTGGTGGCAATGTATAAGGGTACAATCCCTGTCGAAGACAGTTTAGTGATTCCTCAGGAAACTCAATATGGAGTTACCCTACAATCCAGCAATTTCTCTACTTGGTATATACCCAGAAGAGCTGAAAGCAGTGACAGGAACAGACATTTTCTCGCCAATGTTCCAAGCGGCACTATTCACAATTACAAAATGATGAAAAAAATCCAAGTGTCCAAACAGACGAGTGGATAAACAAAATGTGATATATATATATATATATATATATATATATATATATATATATATATATATATATATATATATATACATACATATGATGGAATATTATGCAGTGGCAAGAAGAAATGAAATCCTGAAGCCTATGACAACCTGAGAGAAACCTGAGGACATAATGCTGAGAGAAATAAGCAAGACACAAAAGGATAGCTACTGTGTGACTTCACTAATATGAACCCCTTAGAACATGTAAACTTAGATTCTTAAGAGTTATATCATAGGGGACTTAGAGATAGACAGACGCTAGAGAAGGGAGAGCAGTTACCTAATACGTACAAACTTCTTAACAAGATTGAACTTCAATGTTAGCAGTACATTAGTGGGATTCTAAGTAATAGTGCCTTTTGAAGGTGAATATGATTGACAGTTTGTTTAAAGTCATGTATCTCACCGATTACTGCACCAAATATAAATACATTCCTGCATGAACTACTTCAAATGTATGACACTTGTACAAAAAATTAATAGTAGAGGAGTATATGGGAAAATATACCTATTGCATGCTGTGGACTATATTTAAGAGGAATACCTCACTAACACCACATAACACTATAGGTGAATAACTGGGGGGGGGATAAGAGTTATGAGGTGTTTGGGGTTTTCTATTTGGTGGGGTATGTCTATCTACTATTCTCCTCTTTAGAACAATGACAATGGTCTAAAATTGAGATGGATGATTGGACAACTAAATGAGGATACGGAGACACTGTTTATTTTGTATGGAATATATGCTATGTGAACATATCTCAACCAAGTTTGCAGATTCAAAATAAATAAATAACCAAATAAACAGAAAGATCCAAGTTCTAGAGGAAACGTGGAGAGAGGTATAGCTATCCAACGTAGCAGAGCAGCCCTCTGGAGGACCCTGCAGCAGAACCGCAGGAGGCTAAGTGGAGTGTCATCATATGATTAGGCCACCCTGTGATCGGCAATATACTTGGAAGAACTGCAAGCATGGACTTGAATAGACATTTGCCTACAGAGCTTTACGGCAGCATTCTTCACAACAGCCAATGCATTATTCATGATAGCCATTACTCATGATGTCGCCAAAGGGTACTTTGAGCATCAGAAGGGTGAACTGTGGTATATACATTAGACGGAATATTGTGTGGCTATAGAAAGGAATGAAGTTATGAGGCATGCAACAAGGTAACTGAAACTTGAGGACATTATGCAGATCAAAATATGCCAGAACCAAAAAGACAAATATTATATAATCTCTTTTAGAAAAATACTTATAAGAAAATTAGATTCTAGATTGTAAGCTCTTATAGCAGTCACATTTATTCCTGAGCTTTAAGTCTTATGTCTAAATTCTGAGATGTTATACTCTATGTGTAAAAAGTGGCATTGCCCTGGAACTTTAGGTATTATGTTATCCCTGAGACTAAGAGTTAGAGTTCTGCAGCTCTGAAAGTAAGCATTGTTCCATACAGCAAGTGTTAAAGAAGCCAAAAAAAAAAAAAAAGAGATAGACTTCAATTAGAGAGAAGAATGAAGTTGATCTAGTTGGAACTAAGGTAAATCAGAGTGCAGGGTAAAGGATAATACTGTCTTTATTTTAGAACTTCACCTACTGTATGAGACCAAAGGCAGAGATGTATATTTTGTCCAAAACTTAAATTTTCTATAGCATGCAATCTAACTTAACTTGCCCAGCTAGTTCACTTAAACAACCTAATCACATGGAGCCTAGAAGTTGGAATGAGAATCTGTAATTCCATATACCTAATTGTAATACCCTGATACATTCCAGAGTATGTTGGGCAGATAATTAAAAAGTGTTGGCAGGGGGTGCAGGGGCAGTTCAGTGGTAGAATTCTCACCCCCCATGTGGGAGACCCCGGCTTGATTCCCAGTCCATGCATTTTCCAAAACAAACTAGAAAACAGACAACCAAAAATTCAACAAACAGTCCTGCAATAATGGGATACTCACATGGAAAAACAATGTAATGTGACCCCACCATACAACACATACACACAAAAGTCCCTTGAGGGAATGAAGAAAAAAACAATGGAACTATTAAACTTCCACAGCTGGGAAACTCCTGATACCATCTCAAATATTAGGGGCTCCCAAGTTAGTATGCCAAGCCCTTGATCTTAGGGGCTTGCTCTTATGAAATTTATTTCTGTAACAGGGAAGCTAAGCCTACCTATAAATATGCTAAGAGTCACTTTCAGAGAACCTCTTTTGTTTCTCAGACATGGCCTCTCTCTCTCTAAGTTCAACTCTGCAAGTGAATTCATTATCCCACCACCAACATGGGACTTGACTTATGGGGGAAGCCAGGGGTTTAAGTCTCCCTGGTTATGTGGGACATGACTCCCTTTGATGAGCCTGACCCTGGCATCAAAGGATCAGCATTGCCTACCTGAGCAAAAGGAGGAAAAGAAATGTAACAAAATAAGGTATCAGTGGCTACGAGATTTCAAACAGAGTTGAGAGGCTATTCTGGAGGCTACTCCTATGCAAGCTTCAGCCAGATATTTCTAATTGCCACAGTATGCCAAGCCCCAGCCAACAATATTGCTTAAAATCCTAAAGAATACCAAGGGCTCTAATTGAGGGTCTATAAAAGTTTCACTCATTTTCACCTGCCATGCGGGAGAGCCAGGTTCAATTCTGGGCCCATGCACTTCCCAAAAAATAAAACAAGCAAAACAAACAAACAGAAATTCAACAAATGGTGCTGTAATAACGGGATATTCACATGGAAAAAATAATGAAATGTGACCTTCACCATAAAAAAAAAAGTTTTATTCACAAAGTTTATTTTTCAGAAACCTAAAACTTCCAGATTGTTCCTATACCAGATAAGTCCTGAAACTCAGAAGCACCAGTTTCTCCAAGAACATCAACTAGTTACATCTTCCTACCACATGATGTTGCCACTCGTTTTCAACATAAGAAGTTAGAATGGTCATTGCCCAAATATCCCTGAAGATTGGGAGAAGAATCAAATGAGAGGGGGGTGTTGTAACACAGAAGACAGGATTTAACACATGATTGTGGTGACTGAAACACTATATCAGTATTTCTTTTTACTCTCCAGTAAATGAGAACAGCTAGAAAGAAATATCTGAAATTGTACAACTGTAACCAATGCCATACTTTGAAATTTGTACTGTAAATATTTGTTAAACTGTACTTTGAAATCTACCACTTTTCTGCATATTACATTTCACAATAAAAAAATGTTAAAAAGAATTACCTTTAGAATGCCCCAAACAAACTCTTTTTCACTTGAAAAACAAAAAAGATATATTGGCACAAAGTCATATATAGTATTCTCTTTACTTCTAATCCAGTTGAAATCATATCTTATAATACATTAATATTAATTTTACCTTCTTTATTTCTTGATTAACATTTAGAATCTTTTCAAAGAGTACCTTTTGATTTTTATTAATTCTCAGATTTTGTTGTTTTATTACTGCTCATATTGTTATATTTTAAAAAGTGTATTAATCTAACTTCTTGAGATAATGCTTATATTTTAAACAATCTTCCTTATTTTTAAAGAAATGTGTTCAACTCCTAAAATCTTCATTGGGTGCAAAATGAAAGATTTGTTACGTTGCATTTTCACTAGCATGCAATTCTGAATATTTTGCCGTTTTCATTTTGGTTTCTTCTTTTAACCACAGAATCATTAAAGGGCATTTTTAAGTTTTCAAACACTCAGGATTTTTACCAATCTTTCTATTGATACTGCTTAATAAAATAACATGAGATCAAAAAACTAGTTTCCTTAATAAGTGCTGAGATATTCTTTATGATGCATATAACAAATTCTTGCAAATTTTTACATATTCTTGAAAATAACATATGTTCTCCATTTATTGGATGCAAGGTTTAAACACGTTTATTAGATAAAACACATGAGCTGTCTTGTTTAAGTTTTCACATACTTACTTTTATCTACTTAAGCCACCAAATACACTTAAAGAAATGACAAAATTTCTACTATAGTTATGCTTTTTCAATTTCTTATTTTGATTCTCCAGTTTTTAATTAATGCATTTAAAGGCTACATTTTTGGGGCACCTACCAGTTTGCTATTTTATTTTAAAATTGTTCTTATCACCATTATGCAGTTACTTCCTTTGCTATTGATGTCTGCTTAAAGTTTAATAGGTCTGGAAATAAATTTGCTTTTAACAGCTTTTTTGTTTTAGTTAATGCCTTGATTAGTTTGCTAATGCTGCTGGAATGCAATATAACAGAAATGGGATGGCTTTATAAATGGGATTTATTATGTTACACTTTTACAGTTCTAAGGCCACAAAAATGTCCAATATAAGGTACCAACAGGAGGTTACCTTTACTCAAGAAAGGCTGATGCTATGTGGAACACCCCTGTCCGCTGTAAATGCACATGGCTGGTATCTGCTGGTCCTCGTTCCGTTTCACTGCTTCCAGCTTCTGATACCAGTAGGTCCCACTCTACACATCTGTGGGCCTTTACTTAGATCCTCTGGGACACAACTCTGGGTTTTGCCTTGCTTAGCATGGCCCTGCTGTGTCTAGGCATGCTCTCTCTGTTGGTACTCCAAGCATCTCCAAACATCCGTGTCTCCATCAGCTCTAAGCAACTGTTCTCCAAATGTCTGCACCTGAGGTTTCTTTGAAATGCTTCCCCTTTAAAAGGACTCCAGTCAACTAATAAAGATACACCTTGAATAGGCAGAGTCTCATCTCCATCTAATCAAAAGGCCACCTCCACAATATTGAATCAGTATTAAAGGACATGGCTTTTTTGGGGTACACAACACTTTCAAACTGACACAACGACTCCGTATCTTTTCTTGTATTCCTTAATTTTCAACCTTTCTGTGCATGTGTGTGTGTATATATATATATGAGCGTGTTTATTTTAATTTGTTGTAAGTATAAGCAATGTTTCTTGTAGGTACTATGTTGATGGACGCTCTCCTTAATCTAACCCACTTCTCTCAACTTTTTAATTTGTGAATTTGTTGTTAAATCCATATGAATAATACATATGGGTTTATTTTTAACATCGTATTTTGTGTTTTCCTTATACCATTCTTTTTCCGTTTTTCTCTTTGTCTATTTTCCATCTGGTTGATAACTAGTTGTGGATTTCTTTTTAATGCTTTGATGGTTTGGAAACCAGAGACTGCCCAGCTATACATCTACTGCTTGTTCTCAAATGTGTAAGTTTTCTTCTTAATGGTAACATTTTTAATATTTACAAGGGCTCATTAGTAGGTTCAGAGAATTTTATCTTTGTTCCTTCTACTTTTTCTGTATGTTTAATATATTTAGAGTAAATAATTATTTAAAAACTCCTCTGAGGACTTCCGCTTCTTCTCACGGGAAGGAGTACAGGCCCTGAGCCCCTCCCCACCCGCATGCACTCCCACCCTGACAGTTGGCTCCTGTCTCACCAGCGGGAGGACGACTCCCCAGGCCCACACATTCACATCTCGGAGAGCTGAGCACCTGCAGCTCAGCTGGGCCTGGCTGGAGAGACATGCAGGAGCCTGGAGAGAAACTCAGGAAGAAGGACCCAGCCCTACAGAGCACAGAATTGGGGAAGCAGGAGAGGCACGAAACCAGCCTGACTTTGGGGGCACGAGAAAAGGGAGCACTGCCCTGAAGCAGGATGATTTTAGCAGTATTTTGTGGAGATTTTGTACTTTGGAAGAGTACACAGTGGCCATTGCCTGCTCCAAAGCTTTTGAGGGGCACTGAAGTGGTTCCATCGATGTTATCCTTCCACATCTGATAGGAACAAAAGCAGAGGCAGAGCAAGTTCTCTTTGGAGGAAAGTTTCCCAAAATTAGTCCACATAAAAGCAAGAGATTAAGAGCAACTAAAGAGTTTACAAAAGGAGAAAGGGAAATCATTAAAGAAAGAGAGGCGAAACAACATATGACAGATTCTATACACTGCACTCGCTGTGGGTATATTGCAATGTTTTAAAAAGAGGAATTTCTAAAAGTAAGCATACAATAAGAACCCAACAAAAACAGATTGAAAATTGAATTTACATAAGCATAAGCAATAAAATTGAAAATTCGCAATATCTAATGAAATAATAGCTGCAAAATTTTTCAGAACTGACTAATTTTTTAGTCCAGCAGCCACTGGAGTAAAAGGCATATATTCTAAGGGAAAAAAAAGAAGAAAGAAAGAAAACGCATGGTAATGGAATAGTCAAACCCAACGACAGAGATAAAATCTTGAAAGGACAGAAAGAAAGGGCATGTCAATTAAAAGAAACGACAGGTTGAATGATTGCAGACATTTTGATAACAAAAATGCCAGGTGAAAAACAGTCAAATAATATCTACTAGCTGGGAGAAAATAGCTGTCAACCTAGAATTGTCAGTCAGCAAATATCTTTCAAGAATGAAGGGGAAATGAAGACATTTACAGAGTAAGTAAACATTGAGGGATTTTATCTCCAAGAGACCTGTTCTAAAGGAAATTCTAACAGATGCAGTTCAACAACAAAAGAAATGATCTGGGAAGAAAATTTTCTAATGCAAGAAAGACCAGCCAGCAAAGGAAATGGCAACTAAGGACATGCCACAGTATCTGATTACAATATGAGTCAAGTTAATATTCAATAACAAAAATAAATTAATTTCATTTAGTAAGTAATTGAAAACTGCAATCATTTCAAAGAAATCATGTGTTAAAGAAAAAATTTTAACTTACTATTGAATGCTTTTGATTACAAAAAAAAGCAATATATACTTACTGTTCAAAAAAAAATCCCTGAATGGCAGGGAAAGACATAAATACAACCTCCTCCATTAACTGGAGAATTATGCCATGTTCTAGGTTCAGCGAATATAAGACTCAACATATTGAAAATGCCAGCTCTCCACAATTTGATCTAGAGACCAGCCAATATTCCAATGGGGGTTCCCCATAATAGAACTGGATAAGCTGATTCTATTATCTTTATGGAAAAATAAAGGACCAAAATTCCCCAAGATACTCCCATCATTATTTTTTAATATTTTTATTGTGAAATATGACATATATACAAAAAAAGCAATAAATTTCAATGTAAATTTGAGCAAGTACTTATAGAACAGATTTCAAAGTTTGGTATGGGTTACAGTTCCAGAATTTCAGGTTTTCCCTTCTAAGCTTCTCCAAGAAACTGGAGACTAAAAATATCAATATAGTGATTCAGTAGTATACTCAATTGTTACATCCTAGCTTCTCTGTTATAACTCCCCCTTCTCCTTTGATCCTTCTCCTATTATTTGGTGTGCCCAATTCTAACTGCCTTCTCATGTTGAAAAGGGGTGCTTATAACACAGGATAGGGTGTCTGAACTGATTGATGCTCGTGGAGAGGCTGGCACCTCTGGGTTTCATGACTTATCTGGCCTAGGAATCATCTGAAAAGTTTTAGATTTTTGAAAAGTGAACCTAGTGCATGAAACTTTTGTAGGATTTCAGTTAGAGCCCTGGGTGTTCTTTAGGGTTAACAGAAATTATGTGGGTTGACTCCTGTATTAGTTTGCAAGCTGCTGGATTGTAACATATCAGAATTTAAACAGCTTTTATAAAGGGAATTTAATAAGGCATAAGTTTATAATTCTAAGCCTACAAAAATGTCTAAACTGAAGTACCCGGGGAAAGACACCTTAATTTAAGGAAGGCTAATGGGTCAGGAACACCTGTCAGCTGGGAAGGCACATGGCTGGCATCTGCTAGTATCTTGTTCCAGGGCTCCATTGCTTTCAGCCTCTGTTCCTGTGGGGGATCCTCACTTTGCTTCTCTGGGGCTGGTTTTCATCTCTTGGCTTCCCTTGGCTCTCTCCAGGTTCTGGCTTGCTTGATATCTCATGACAACATCTGCTGGGCTCCAAGCATCTCCAAACATCTGTTCTTCAAGTGTTGACATCTATATCAGCTCTGAGCTCTCTACAAAATGTTTCCTCTTTTAAAGAACTCCAGTAAACTAATCAAGACAAACCTGGAATAGGTGGAGTCACATCTCCATCTAATCAAAAGTTTACACCTACAAATGGGTGTGCCATGCCTCTGCAGAGATAATCTAATCAAAAGTCTCTGCTCTATGATCCTGAATCAGGATTAAAACATGGCATTTCTGGGGTGCATTATACTTTCAAACTGGGACAACTTCCATCCGTTTTTAAATCTTACTAGGAAGCTGAAGCTGTTCACAATCCTAACACATTCACCTGACAACTGAGCACAATTCAAACACTGCAATTTAAGGGTATATTTCAGAATCCCAGTTATACTGCAGTTACTAAAAGTCTGATGTTTGTTTTACCCTAGCATGTGTTTATCTTTTCCAATATAAGCAGCATATTTGATTCTTTGCTAAAAAAGAAGATTCACAAAAAAATGGGATAATAAGGGCAGGATAGAAGGTGACCCCTAGGGTCAAAGCGGGGTTTGGTCAGCCCCTCTCCCACTGAGGGCAGTGCAGTGCGCTCACTTGGAGTCTGACGATACTGCGCTTACTGGGATGCCTTGTCCAATGCGTCCAACTCTCCAGGCACCTCACGTGTAGCCAGTTGCAAGTATGTCCTCATTCTAGTCTGAGGTGACACTGTATCACCCAAGGAAAAGGTCCAGAAAGTTTAGACGCTTCTGCATAAAAACCTCACCCCATGAAAGAGAAGCTCCTACTTTCATAAATAAGGAGTTCAAGAGGGTGATTTTGAAGAGATGGTAATGTATGCAACTGAGGTTGCTCCAGCATCTATAAAAGTGGCTGAAATCTTAGAGTGAGTGCTGACTTAGTTTACCAGGCTGCCATAAAAATTACCCAGCAATGAGTTTGGTTTAAACAATGGGAATTTATTGGCTCACAGTTCTGAGGCTAAGAGAAGTCCAAAATCAAGGCATCAGCCAGGCAAGGCTTTCTCCCCAAAGCCTGTGTCGTTCTGGTGTTGGTTGCCAGTGAGTGGTCCTTGGGGGTCAATGGCTTCTGCCTCTGCCCCATGCCCCATGGCGATGTCCTCTTCTTTCTTTTCCAGGTTCTGTTGACTTCCAGCTTCCAGCTCCTGTCTGCGGCATCTCTCTCTGTGTCTGAACCTCTTCAGTTTATAAAGGGCTCCAGTAATCCACATTAAGGACCAAACAAGGTCATTTAAAAATGATATCTTTAAGAGGGTCTATTTACAATGGATTCACACCCACAGTGAAGTGGATTAAGACAAAGAACATGTCTAAACTGGGTACCTGACACAATCCACCACAAGCAAAATGGTGCCACAGTTGATCATCCTATAGCATCGTGTATCTAAGGCACTGACAGAATTGGGGAAGCAGCGTTTTCCCTCAAATGTGCCACCTGCTCTCTCTTCTTCTCTTATTACATTATCCATTTCACAGACAAGTTTCCTTAAAGATTATTTGACAGGTACCATCTCCATTTGATAGTTTTCATCACCATTTGATTCTCTGCTATTGACCACCTACCTTTAACACCACTGGAAAATTTCACTGGGGAGAGTCATTAATTATTCTTTCTAAACACAAACTCTGATGGGTAATTGTCTTCTATTTCACACATCACAACTAATTTGACTTAAATATGTCTATTTTCCTTACTTCCCAGGATCCCCACTCCACCATGTTCATCTCACTTTGCCTTGACTCTCTGTGGCCAGCTATGCCAATATTTTCCTGGGGCTTCTCATGCAGCAGCCTGCCTTTTGCCTTGCCAGCACATCTACTCAAATGTTCTGTCTTTGTCTGTCTTGATATTTATTTGCTGAACATTGTCATCCACACCCACAATTTCTGCTATGACCCCTGTGCCAAGAGCTAACACATTTAATCCCACAGATCAGCGCTCTCTCCTTATTGAAAACTTTACCAACCAATGCAGCCATGGCAAAACATTGAAAATGATCTATTTCCTCATAGAATTACAGTCTGGTGTGTCAGATAATAAAAGATACAGGGTTATTTCACTTCATTTCAGAGGTACCTCAAAGCGAAGATGTACAAACATAACTCACTGGCTCTTCCCCTCACATTCAACCAGACAGCACCTACTATAAATTTTCACATCGACATCACTCTTGCACCCCTATCTTCCAGCTCATCTCCAGTACCACCAACTTGTTTCACCACTTGGACAGCTTCCACCTCTTCGCAAGTTATAGTCTAGCTTGTGGTCCAAAGGTATTCCTATATTTTACTTCTGATCACTTGCAGACATACAATCTTGTGGCGGTTTCAGTTGTTTCAAGACTAAACTCAAATAGGTTAGCAGAGCAAACCATGAATAACTCTTGCAAACATACCATCTACCACAGCTGTGCATCCCCTTTGTTTCAGCCAAACCAGGCAGCTGACCCAGATTCTGGAAGGGCTTTTCCTGCCTCCCTCCTAGCTTCCTTTTCCAAGTGCATCAACAGCATCATAGGTATTGTCTCTTGAAAATGTGACCATCCGGCCTGGCATTGTCTGAGTTAAAGGTCCCTGACTTCCTTAAAACCCTATGCTTACCTTTACTATAACATACAGCCATCATAATCCCTGTCTCTTCCGATGGGTTACGAGCAGGATTGGAGTCTTATTTATTTGTTGCCTCCTGTGCCAGGCACATGAATAAAACAGTACCCATCACTGGCAGATGATGCCTTTAAAATTCTTACTAGCTCTGCAATTTCCATATTCTTAACTTTTGAAGAAAGACAAAATAGCTTGTCATCCTCAGAAGTAAAATAAAAACTCAATCCCCCAAATTTGCAAGCAACTATTTAAGAACATTCTAGAAATTTCAGGGTGACTTTTAAAATAGTTTTAGGACAAACTTTATTGTTTGATGTAGTTAATAAGTATCAGGTCCAAAATGACAATAATTTGCATCATTCTCATAAAGAGCAAATTTTCTTTTCCAGGCAATATAACTACTTTAGGTTTTATTTATTTACAATTATTCTTCAGGAAGAGTCACTTCTATATTACACTTCAACAGAATTAAGAAATAGCCAGGCAGACTTCTCTAGGTTTTTATTAACCCACACACTGCAATAAGCAGGTCTTATAAGTCTGTCTCTTGAGCTCCTGGGTAACATCTGGCAATTGATGTTTATAAAGCCACAATATTTTCTGGCTTCACTGTGTCATCCAAGGAGCTGATGTGTGACTAGACTACCCAAATATATTTTGCTGGTTACTCTCATTTATTCAGGCCGTTAGTACAGATATACCTAAGGAAGGATTATTATAATTCCAATTTTCTTTTAAAATTTTGTTCTCACATTTATAGTATTGTAATTTTAAAAAGAACACTCTTATGCTCCAAATTTACTAACAAATAAATTATTTTAATTTTAGTCTATTTTTTAATGTGGGATTTATAATACTGGTAACTTAAAACTTGAATAAAATGATTAAGCATTAGTAAGCTCTTGGATAATTTGAATATTGTTTAATGGGAAACACTGCTATTAATTAAAGATTTAAAATTTTATTTATTTTACTTTACTGTCTCTGGTTATCAATCTATAATTAAATGTATCGATTTCAAAAGGCCCATAGTAAGCCCGGTATAAGTTACAGTTTCAGAAACAGGAAAATGAAGTCTACTAAGGAATATTTAAGACATCAGTATGAAACGGTACAGAGTAATATACTACAACAGATAATAAATATGCCAAATCTTGGAGTAAAGCTGGTGTGCAACAGGGATTGAACTCACCTTAGGAAAGATTGGGGAAGAAAAGCTTTATGCAGAAGTAGAACATTTTCTCCCAGCATGGTAAAATGCATGGAGTTTTGTATTTTTTCATGATAAATGATAAGGAATCTGACAAAAAATATGGCAAAGGGTGAGAAAGGGCTTTTCAGAGAAAATAAAAAGCTCCTCCTTATCACTTCCCATTGCCTAGTTTTATCTTACTGATGTCCATGAAAACCGCCCAGGGTAAATTTTATATACAAAATCAAAAATAGGAAAAAGAAGACAAACCATTCATGTCACTGAATAATCAATTCACTCAAAATGGGTTATTTTCAGGTTGCATTTAGCTTATGACTAAAACTGCCCCTAGAATATTTATTCCTACACTGAAGACACACCTAACCATGCTTCTTACTAAGTTTGCTAAAAGTCCAGGTTTTCACCTCAAGTCTAGAGAAAACCAGTAACTATAATGAATATTTATTGTGATGTTAGGTTCTGGTGTCAACTTGGCCAAATGATGATGCCCAATTATCTGGTCAGGCAAGCATTGCCCTGACCATCGCTGCAAGGATATTTCCTGGCTGGCTGATAAACTGCAAGACCGGTGTATTAAATTATCAGTCCGTTGATTGCATCTGTGGCTGATTACATCTGTGATCGACGAAGGCTACCCCACAACAAGATTATCCAATCAGTTGAAGGCTTTTAAGGAAGACGAGAGATTCTCACTACTTCTTCAGCCAGTGAGCCTCTCCTGTGGAATTCGGCCAGACCCTTCATAAGAGCTGCCAGCTTCACAGCATGCCCTACGGATTCTGGCCTCTTCCATTTCCACAGCTGCATGACACATCTTTATATATCTCGTATTTAGAGACCTCTCCTGTGGGTTCTGTTTCTCTAGAGAACCCTGACTACACATTTATTAAGCAATGTGTGCTATGCGATGTACTCAAAACATTGCATGCATCCTACTGTAAGCCATTACTTCAACCCAAAGGGCTGGATGCTGCTGCTCCCACTTTGTAGGTAAGTGACCTAAAGGACACCTAAGGTCACCTAAGACCACCAAGTGATGGAGCAAGATTTCAATCAAACTGAGATGAGACACCTCCCCCGAATGACTGTTCATATTTTGGTGTAGCAAAATCATTAGAAAACCAGTTAAGAGGGCCTGGGCATGTGTAACTGTTTGCCAGATCTATAGCATTTAATACAACTGACTTTCACAGAAAGCACAATCAAATATATATGTCAATTAACCATAAATGCCTTCTGAGTATATATTACACTTACAAAAAAATTCTCAGGTATCTTATGTGGTCATGAACAGAAGCTGTTATTTCCAAAACTGATGACATTTTTAGAATGCCATGCAAATTTTTCCTCTAGTGTTTTTCACATAGCAGGTACTCACCTGAAAAATGTGGGTAGAACTTAAATAGTCGAATTCTAAGATTCCATGCAGATTTACTTAATAATTTTGTGAACTTGACTTAAGGGCAGTGTGCATAAACAAATTACCCAAATTCTCTGTAACCGTAGGACAGAAACTTCACTTCCCTATAGGAAATTCTGACACCTCTCTTTTGATGTAGCTCTATCAAAACAGCTTTACCAAAATATGTATCGAATGTTTTTCATTGCCGAGCTTTTTGAACAGAAGACCTTTCTGGCACTTGTAATTCTTCACCTACTAAATCCGACTCCTCCTTCAGCACTGACCCTGAATGCCAACACTTCAAAGAGGCTTTTTCTTGCCTCTAGGTCGTTAGGTACTTGTGCTACCTTCTCCATAATCTCCTTAATTCTTCCATCAGGACATACAAACACTTTATTCTAATGCCTTGCTTAGTGTTTTACAGGCTACTAAGCTGTAAGGACTAACTTCATCATATCAGCTTGCCCCTTTTTACGGCAGTACTTGCAACTAATAGTGCTCAAAGAAAACTGGTTTAATGAGTAATTTCTTACCCGATAGCTGCCCTCTATTGATCTCTGATCTCCAGGGCATTCCTGATTCCCATATTATCCCTGACCCCAACACTGACCTTCATTCCCAATCTGCCACCTGTGGGCACGCACTGCCCCAGTCCCACCCCTCCATCTTGTTCCTCTCCCCAGAAGGTCCCCTCAAGTCTTCACTGTGCTCCTTGCTCTCACCTAATCCTTGGGCTCACCTCCTCTTGCAAACATTCTCTCCATCATCCCAGATCTTTGGAGCTGGAGAAAAAGCCAGGGAGGGTGTAAGGTCTGCAGATGGCATGAAATATTTGTCATACCCATATCTTATGCATTTTTAAAATGCAAAGATGAATAGCCTGTGTGAGGATGTACTCAAAGGGTCTCCATTTCAAAATACGTGTGTAAAACTGGGGATTCAAATGTCCCTGCATTCAATTAGCTTCTTAGTATCTGCATGCCAAATCATGTATCTCACCAGCCAACTCCATTTCTTTCTTCTACATTTTTTACATATTTTTAAATTTATGGAAGTCTACCTGTATAGCATCATCATGCTAAAGTTAACAGGTCTGTACTAAATATAATATTCTAACATTTTTTCAAGGGACAGACTTTTTTCAGTTACATGCTGGCTTTATTAACTACAGACTTAATTATACTGCCTGCATTTTTGTCCTGGCAGAATGTCTGTTTAAATTGATGACATGTTATTCAGAACTTCTATCAATCTTTTTACTTATGGAAATTTTAATATTTTAATGAAATACAACATGTGGATATATTAGTATATTTTATTACTGGATTGCAAAATCAATTTGTGTTCACACTATCCCTACAAGGAAAATATTATTGACTATCCCTAAAGCAATAAGAATACTGAGGAAATAACTTTATGAGTAACAAAGTTATATTTCAATTAATCACTCTTTAGAAAGTGAGGAAAAGAGACAGTAAATAGGAAAATGCTCAGGGGCCAGATAACCTGAGCCTAGTAAAAGGAGTAAAGAATAATACATTAAAATCTCTAGAACAAAAAAAACACACTGAACAAAAACTGAGCACAAACTCCAATGCCATTTTTATTTTTTGAGATATTTTTTAAAAATTAGGCAATTATTCTGAGGGTTCATTTCTTTATGAGTAAAATAGAAATAACAAAAATAATTTAGTTGTCTATTTCACAACGTTGTTCAGATAAGAATGAGGTTGGAACTGTACATAATGAATGTTTTGATTGTTACTCCTTTATTTGTGGTTCAAAATCAGCTACAATTTTCACTGTGACTTAAGAAATACCTTTTTAAAAATCTTATCTTGAATCTGTACTGTTACATTGTTTAGACAGAAATGTGTTAAATATATGATAATCCCCTAGCACTGGGGATAAGAAAATGAGTCAACATAATTCCTTGGCCAAACAATTCACAACACACTGGAGAGGGAGGGTTGTAAGAATTTCCATTAACTCGTGAACGCTAGCGTTGGGATAAAGTGCGAGAAGTTCAAGGAGAGGGAGTTTATCAAGTGAAAGAATGTGGAAAACTTTCCAGAAAGAGCAAATGGCATTTTCAGTGGCACAAATCATGGAGCTTTGGGTGCCCTCCCTGTGACTCAAGGGAGCCTCTGGACTGAATTCTTGAAACATCAGAAAGAAGCTGAAGATGGGCAGATGAGATGCACTCTGCGCATCCTGCTAAGGAGCTGAGATTTTATTCTGGCGGCAAAGAGGTGCCAATGAAGAAGTCTAAATAGAGCCGTATGATAATCTGGTTTGAATTTTAGGATGCTCAGTCTTGGAGAGGTTTGGGTAAGATGAGAGGGTAGAACACTGTCCTGTCACAGCAATAAACCAGCTGAGAAATGAAGAGGGTGTGAGGTTAGCGCCAAGGTATAAAGGTAAGGCAGCGATTCAGGAAGTAATGAAGCAGCATTTCTGAACGGCAGGGAGGTGAGGTGGGAGAGAAGAAGAAAGGATACTGCCCCAGTTAACTGCTTGGGACAAAGCGGTTGGTGGAACCACTGCTCCAAATATGAAGCATGGAAGGAAAACCATTCTCTGGCCAAGGGTATGCTGGTTTTCTTGAATTTGAGGAAGCGATGGAGCATGCAAGTAAAAATAGCTGTGGACCGAAAAACAAATGGGTGAGAAGGAATTAAAGACTGGAGTGTATCCTTCCATATGCTGACACGATGGGTGACGTTCGGAATAAAATATGACTCATAGATATTTCCCAGAGCATCTCACAGTATAGTGAGAGAAAGCTTATGTAAACAAATAATTACAACACAATGTGAGAGAGCAACAGTGTGTGTGTGCGTGTATAACATATTTATATATAGACCTCTACATTTATATATATGATAGCACTTAGGAAGGAGAGCTCTCTGTCTTGAGAGACAAAGACAGAAGGTATAAATGGAAATGAATGACCAAGGAGGCAGAATTTAAAAATGATTCCCCTAAGGTAAATAAGAATATATCCAGCAGATCAAGGGGCTGGAATGATCTTGGTAAATCAAATAAAATTATACTATACCCTTTTCTAATGTGTCAGCTTTTTCCCTTTTTCTTAAGGCTTCGGTTAAATTGTGTCTATGATCAACAAGGCTGGACATGGTTTGCTTTGTCTCCTTCACCTGTCTGCCTGACTGCCACTCTAGTCACACCTGTCTTCTTTTAGTTCCTAAATGTGCCATGCTCCTTTTCATTGTGGACCTGTGTTGAACGCTCCTCCTTTTTTCTGCCAGCCCATTTGCAGCCATTTCTTTGCATAGTTGAGTCCCACTGACCCATCAACCTCAATTCAGATAGTCTTATCCTTACCTCATAAACTAGGTCAGTTCCCCTTCTTACATTCTCTTTATAACATCATCTTCTCCTTTACTCGCCTATTGCAACTGTCATCATTTAAACTACGTTATTTAATATACGTAACTAGAAATAGAAGGTCCTTCGTATTTGTCTGTATCATCACTGGATTCCAAGTGTTAGGACACAAGAACTTGACCCACGGCTCGTGCACGATACTTGCTTGATTAATATATTCATAATTAAACAAATGTGTTGAGGAAGCCATTCCAGGCAGGAGAAGCATATTCAAAAGCACAGAAGATTTAATTTGCAAATGGTTTTGTGTGAATGGAAGACTTGTGCAGGAGTGAGGGTAATGGAGGCTGGATGTGTGGACAGGGTTCAGGTGAGAAAGCCTTGGTTTGCCATGCTGAGAAATGGCACAGTAAACCAGCGTTTGGCTACGAGGAGATGGCTATTGTCAGGCTTCTGGTTCATGTAATACAGAGAGTAAGGCTTTAGTTAAGTGGGGGAAATTATCTGAATGAAAGAGACAGGTTCTCACACTTGTGCAGGTGAGACCTAAGGAAGGTCAGAGGAAATCAACATCAGTAGGAAAGAAGAAGAGAAAAAGCACAGAGAACTTATAAGATGTAGATTTGCCAGCACTTAGTGATTTATGAAGCAGTACGGAAGGGAAAAGTTATGTAAGTTTCATATGATTTGGACTTGAATTCCAAGGTGAGCCATGGTGCCATTTATCAATAACAAATAGAACGTAATAAAACCACTCAGGTCTGGGGTATTTGACAGTATGTGGTGCTCAATTGGGGATATGGAGTTAATGAGTTCAAGTTTGGACGGCAGAAATGTAATAAGCAAAGGACATCTGGGGGATTCCTAGTAAGTATTGGATTTCCAGAGAAAGTGCAATAAGATAAATGAGGGAAAAACAAGTGCCTTTGGTGTGAGTATAAACAATCACTGCATTGGTCAGCAAATTAAAAATTGAGTATCTATGTTTAAATTTAATTCATTCCTTTAATTTTCATAGGAAAAGTACCTCATAGGAGTTACCAGCTAGCATTGAGGTTCATACTGCATGGGAATTGAATTTTCTTGCTACAGTTTGCAAGCTGGGTGACCTTGGGTAAGTTTCTTAACTTTTCTAGGCTTCCATTTTCTTCTTTCTAATATAAGGATGTAATTATATGCCAAACTGATTAACAGGGATTATCTCACCGGGGTTAAAAAATTAAAAATTCATTCTCATTTTTTCCAACCTCTACCTTCAACCATAATACACCACTTCCTTTCCCTGCCCTTGAATGATAGCTTTCAAGCCTAAGGCTGTTCAATTTCTAAGTTTCTTCTCATAATCATTAAGGCTCACGTCAGATATTTTGGATATTTTAAAAGCCAATAGTGAGATATCTGATGAAGACTTTCGTACTTCCCCATTTCTGTCCATTCAGAAAGGAGAGACAGATCTTTCTTCCTTCTTCCTAGTCCTTACGCCCCTCGCCCTTACTGCAACTCCCTGGCTGGAATATAGGAAATGAGGCAAAAGTCTTCTACATTTAGCTGATGGTATTTTGTAGTTACCACTGGTGATGAATCACTGTGAAAAACAGGCATTTTAATCATGGCACTCACTCAGAGGACAGTCATATGGGCCCTTTGGATGCTTCTGCTGGCCCATGCTCAAAAATGAGTGACACACTCTGTGACTGGCCTCTTCAGATAACTCTTGGGACACCGCGAGGCTTTACTGGCCACGTGTTCCATTTGACTGAAAAAGTTCAAGATGAGTTGAACAATGACCACTTGGCCGAGAGGAGCATTACACCCCCTTGCCCCACGCAGGCCTGGGGGGTGCAGGCTTACCCTTTTGCTTTCTGCCCTGTTCTAACGCCATCACTGGCTGCTACATCCCGATTCTAGCCTGTGAGAGTCTGAGTGAGAAGCAGGCACCCCACAATCTGTTATACATGCCTACGAACTCCAGGGCACAGGTGACCCCAAATCTCTCTTGGTGAACTGTTCCAGGGCAGTTGTAGATCTGGAAGTCTCGACCTCCCTTTCTTGCAGGAGCCCATAGTCTCTAAGGCTGGTTCTTGTAGAGAATCCTTCATTCAGATGAAAATTCTCCTATTCTAAGACTTGAGGCTGTTTGGTTTTCTAGTTAATGAAAACGGTTGAGAACTTGGGTATGAAACTTGAAGCCCCAGTTCGGTCATTTAAATTCTCTGTGAGTCTATCTAACACCCGCCTTTGGAATTCTAGGGTTAGTTTGTCACCTATTTTCCTCAACTGTTAAGGTTTTGATTAAAACTTTGAAGCAAGTGGATAAACTGCAACTTGCTCTGTTCATAACTATGCTTAAGGTTTTAGAGTTGTCAGGGTTTTAAGCTAATTTATTTAAAGGATCTCAATAGATTTTTGTCTTTTGTTATTTTGTTTTCTGTTATTACCATTGCCTTGACAATTTCACACCTACAACAAATGTTACTGTAAAGTCGAAAGTAAATAAGATAAATAGTCCGTATTTACCTAATGCAGAGCAAATGCTCTAAACAGAATATCAGGCAAAATTCTGCAGAATATGCAGAATGGAGAATCTGGTGCTATTGTCTTCTGATTTTACAAAAGAAAGTGTAGAATTCAGAGTTAGAAGGAGCAGGTTTGAATATGAGCGCCATCAGTTATTGCATGAGTGGGTACAAGGCACTTAACTGCTCCGAAGTTCAATTTACTCATCCATAAAACAAGGAAATAGGGAAAACAGGACAATTTTGTTTTGAAAATCATATAAGTGATGTTTCTCAAAGCAGTTTTCATGTAACAGTTGGTAGTTCTACAATTTTATAAAGTTAAAGCCCTAATAGGCTCAAGTGACATTAAGCTCCACACAGTCCTTTTGTAAATGAGCAAACCAAGTCTTTAATGGGTCAAGGACTTGCCCAAGGTCACACAGCCGGGTTCTTAATGCAGGGCGCATCGGATCATGGTGTTCTATAAGGGCCCTGAAGGTGAGACAACTTTCTCTTAATTTAGTAAAGCACCTCATATGTCCCTAAAATGCATAATTCTTTTAGTTCTTGTCACAAACAAGGTACAGACTCTCCTGAAAGTATATGGAGGGTGTAAATATAGAGATTTTATCTATACAAAAGGAATGAAAAATGGGGAAGGGAGGAGACTAAGTCTTCCTGTGGCTCAAATGTTCAAGCATACAGAAAAAAGTGCTATTAATAAGTATTTCAATCTATAATTGAGCCATATCCCTTTGCATTTACCATGAGCACACTCTCCTCTTCTTGGAGAATGATGGTCCTCGCATCTCCATTGCTTCGGGTGCCTACACACAGCAGGTGCTCAGTGAATGTCCAGGCAATACATGTCTGGACTAGGACTCCCAGGGTTCTGCGATGATCTCATAGTCAAAAGTTGTTTCTGTATCTCCTTAGTTTATCCCACGTAATTAGAGCCTCCATATTTCATCCCTTTGAGACCAGCAGTATTTTTTTTTTTTTTTTTAGTCTTCCTGGTTCCTTCATTTAAATACAGATTGCCCTACCTGGGATAAACAATATTCCTCACCAAGTAAAATTCTTCCTTAGTTAGGATTCTTTTAGAGGGTACTTCTCCAACCGGGACACTAACCCAGAAGAAATGTCTGCACGGCTGAGATACATGAAATAGGACTCTGAGGTACATACTGAAATAGGGGAGGGCATGGTAGAAAGAAGTGGAGGATATTAAAGGGTTAAACAGATTTCTCCTTCTCTATTTTTACTTGGCCCTCCTTTGCCTTTTATTCTCCTTGAAAGCCAGAATAGCCCTGAAATACTCAGTGTTGACCTACCAACATTCCATTGCTATGTGTATATAGTCATTTTACCTGGACTTAGAAGCCATCATCAGTATTATCAGAGTGCTAATTAAAAGCAAATAAACCAACAAACAAGTCTTTGGGTTCCAGTCAATCATGCCATATTTCAAGGATCATTCTTGCCTGATATCAAGGGTAGTTTATAAAGATCTCAGAAAGCCTGGAGGTAGCCTATAGAAATTTTCCACAAATATGCATTATATAACCCAATAGGAAATTTGAATTTGCTCCAACAACAATTTCAAAGGAAAAGGAAAAAAGAAAGAGTTTCTTAGAAAATTATGCTGTGGGACTTAACCAGTAACAAGATTGTAGGCAATTGACGTTTAAAGGGAGGTAAACTCCCTTAAGGTTAGGTTTGTTTTGGGGACACAAAGGTGGAATGACTGACACTAGAGATGCTCTGTGTAAGATGGTAAAGGAGAGCCTGCCAGCCTCTAATATAGGAGTGAACGATGGCCAGCAAAGCAGCTAAAGACAAGGTTGTCACCACCTCTGTAGATGACTCACCAACACTGGTCCTACGTGCTGCACTAGGACATTTCTGAAGGACTACTCAGTTCCCTTCCTCACCTCTCCCAGCAGGAGTAACTTGGAAATTTTAAAATTAAAAACAGTTGTTTGTCATGTAGTTTTCTCCAGGCTTCTGTTTTGGTGACCACTATTCTTAAAGCAGTGGTTTCAGCTGTCCGGACAGAGGGGAGGCTGAAATCGGCTGATGGAGAGACTTAGACGAACTTGAAGGAAGGAAGGGCAAGAGAATTTTTAATTTGGGGGATGGCTGGGAGATAATTAAAGGAACTATCTAGGGAATTTACTTTGAGATGCTTGAAAGTATCTCTTAACCAGCTCCCCAAGAACCTTCAGCAAAATCCCATGTGGATCAATGACTGATAACACAGTGGTGTTTTTGGCATGGGGAGAGAAGCAGATGCAGAAGGACCCGTTGGTAAACAAGATGGGCACAAGTGCTGCACAGGGAGTCTCCCAACCAGCTAACACCTGTTATCTCACTTAATCCTCGTGATAACTGGATAAAGCAGTTGTTATAACAACCCCTGGCAGATGAGGGAACTGGTGCTCAGAAAGGCTGTTCTGTCCTAAGTACAGCTTGATTAGGGTCCACCTGACACCCCAAATCTCTTTTATCAACCATGACGCTGTCAGCCTTCCCAAATTCAAAGCTTAGGCTTCAGCCTGGGTTCCCAGTTCCAAAACTGTACCCTATTTTATTGACCCTCCCACCTGCCACTGTCAACTAAAGTGAGACGATATCCAACTTTGACTTTCATGGCCAAGAAACTGGCCAAGAGAATAGACATTTAGCTATTTCTGAAATGTAATGAAATTAATTGGCACTATGTTTCCTGCTTAGTAAAACAATTAAATAAAAAGAATAGAAAAAAGGTTCAAAGAAAAAAAGAAGTTATTTCTAATGTATCCACCACTTTTCTATAAGTTCAAGATTGTTTCAAAAATTAATTTTTTAAAAAAGCACACAGTGCCAGGATGGGTGGGGGATGGGAAATATTCAAAATGAAGAAGGCTGAAGTCAATTATTATTTCAACAACAAAAATTGTTATTCGTGTTTTTTACTAGTCAACATATAGACTGAGTAAATTCATTATCTATGGGAAATATATATTATTATATACTTGATAAATAGGAAAATTATTTTTATGATTTAAAATTGATTCACCAGATATAAATTGTAAGAATGTTATTATTACTAAATTATAAGCAATGACATTATTATTACTAACACTGATGAGAGCATAGTGTTATGAAAGATGAGATGATACCAATGACAAAAGTGATAAATGGAAACTGAAATTTAAAAAATTCAGGGAAGCCCAATGTTGTTTGATCATGATATAGGGATACTGGTGTTGCAGTATGAGAGAAGTTAATGTATAAAAGAAGATAAATTCTCAGATTCCTGTAAACATCTGAAAAATTCCCCACAAAGTCATAAAGGGTGAGAAAAAAACCAGTGTCTATGAGATGTTAAGCTCTGGAGGATTTAGGTGTTTACTTGTTGGCAATGGGCTCAGAACCTAAAAATACAGATGACTCGTGTTCAAATCTCAGTCCTGCTAAAGAAATGATTTTGTGTACATCATTTAAATAGGGCAAGTCTTATTTTCTTAACCCCAAACAAGGATGTCAACAGCATTATGCCTCATAGGTTCAGTTAAAAAGCCGAATGAGATAATGTATATAACATGCTTAGACCAATGTCTGGTATATACAAAACGCTCAATAATTTATTGTTTTCATTAAGATTTCCTAGAAATTAATAAATTTTTGGATTAATTTTTAGAAATCCGGAATCACTGCCTAATGATATCATTATTTCATTCAGGTTAATTTGGAATGTCTACATTTATCATACATTATTTAGCTGGGAAATTTTGTGGGGAAACTTTTTTCGGGAGAGGTGTTGATCTAAAAAACAAATCCAAACACATTTTGTAAAGAAGAAGTTAGTTTTTGTAAAATACTTACGCTATATTTCTCAGATCTTTTCCAAAAATCTTTCCCCTTTCTTAACGCAACTGTCTAAACTGTAGCCAATATGAATATTATTGCTATTTTACACTGATATTGCTTGCAATTAGAATTAGTGTAAATTTTAACACAGTGACTCAAGCAACAAAGCTACCAACTAGTAACCAAATGACAAGGAAATAATGAATAGAGAAGAGTGACCCTCATCTTTGCTTTCCCATATTTTTTCAAGTTGGAACAAATGTATTTCTGCAGATCTTGAGATCTGAAATTATCTTCATAATAGAGATACTATAATATTTTCAAAAGTAGGTATTAGAAACAAGTGACATCCTTTCTAAAAGGAAGTGTGGAAAGGGAAAATATTATTAAACAAATGTTTCCAACAGTAAATGCAATATAAAATGCAATACAACTCACGTCTACTCTTGTGCTTTCAGAGGCAACACAAGGAAGCTTCTTTTTGTAATCAGTCTCATGAGAGTCCTTCTCTCTATAATTGAGGAGAAAAATCCCTTTTCGTGGGAAGATGCCAAACATGGGACAGAAGGATTACTTTTCACTGGCCTTTAAAATCGAAGTGCTTTGCTAGAGTCCACCTATCCCCCCCAGAGACACGGACGCCGCTGAGAACCTGCTAAGGCTGTCTGGGAGGAAGGGGTCAAGGCTGGATGAAACATGCAATTCCAAAACGCACAGTTTGGGCTCTCTAATTTTCTAAGACAAAATACTGACCCAAATCCACTAATGTTCTATTTTTCCATGTAGGGGTTCACAATTATTTGGGATTTGGGTTTCGTCTCTCACAAACTCACTTCTTCATCTTCCCTGTGCACTCTCTGTCCCAGCTCTAAACTGCTAACTGCCTTTTCAATACATCCACAAAGATATCTCTTTGATACTTCTCATTCAACATCTTTAAAAGCAAACCTACATTTTCCATCCCAAATGTATGTTTAACTCTCCAACATAATTGTTGGGTATAAGACATTATACCCTCCCTTTCCATAGCTGAAAAATATAAAACTACTTTCAAATGGCCCTGATGACCCCATACACCTCTATGTATTAACCAGCTTTTCCGCAGATGGTGCTCACTCATTCAACCTCTTTTGGTTACTTAACTCCATTTATTCCTTTATTCACTTGCTAACTCATTCATGCATTCACTCAAAGAAATTTCATCAAACATCTACTTATGCTGGACTCTGACGAGATTCTGGCATTTCAAAGACATAAACCAAACATCCTCCCCTTTACGAAGGTCAGTGTTCATGGTGAGAAAAATTATTGTATTGGCCTGCCTGTCTAAGGGCAAAGGTAGAGCTACCAGTGCAGGGGCACAGGGGGCACTTGACACCCCTGTGGGCTCAGCGAGAGACATGGGTGCGGAGATCCACTGAGGTCAGAGAACAGGTCATGTCATCAGGCTCCCCCCATTCTCCTCTGGGTGGACAAGTCATTGAGCACATGCCACACACTCCATAGTGGGTCAAATTCTTTGTACAAATATGTATTACTCGCTCCTTGAGAGCAGGTGCTGCGTCTCAGTCATTCTCTTATGTCAACATTTAATATAATGGCTGGACCAATTACTAGGCAATACCCTTTTATTCTTACTAGTTATTAATATTCTTATTATAAGGAATCTATGAAATAAGGAATCCGAGGTTGAGATGCGGTCCGTGGGAATAGCATGCCTCGTGGGAAGTGATGTCAGCAATTTGTACATTTAGGTAACAAACGTCAATATGATGTGTGCCAAGTGCTGACCTAGTCACAGCTCCACAAAGCTGGACTGTCACGAACCTCACTTCAGAGATTGGGAAACTGAAGCAGGGAGAGATTAAGTAAACTGCTGTCATCAAAATTCACATAGCAAAAACGCATCCATGTCCAGTGTCACCTTTGTTCACCCATGTTTCATGAAAATCATAATCTCTGTGAGATACAGTAAGTATGTTTCCACAGACCAACCACTAAAAACTATGCAAATAAATTACATCAGTTACATGGAGAATTTGTCAATTTCATCAGAAAGGAATTAAATGTCATTGAAAGAAAAGGCCTAAAATAAGCTCTATTTCATAACTGTAAATTATGGCCTCAAATTATTAGTAACATTTTCTCTGATGAGGAAATAAAAGTTATGGAGAAAATAACTTGAAAGATTGGAAGAACTTTACTAGCACAGGGTTACTCATCAGTAAAGGAATATGATATCCAAAGATAAGGAGAAATGCCTGCCAAATCCCATCCTTACAGCCACTGTACCTAAGTTAACAGAAAGCTATTTTATTCTAGATCACTTCACCATCCAAAATAGAACATGTTAGTTGCAGTTAGAAGAAAATCTATTTCCAATTCAAGCCGGATCCTGAAAAGTCTAGCACAGACAACACAAAGCCAGCATCAGCCTTTTGAACATAAACTAAATACCATGCTTTGTCACATAATAGCTAAATTTTTTTCCATATTAAGGCTCCTAGACAGTACATATGGAAATGAGACCTGGGCTGTCTTTGTTTTAATTTTTGAAATTGTGGGAGCAGAACAACAACAAGAAAAGTGCTGGCAGAGATAGATGATCTGCAGATTCAGGGCCCAGCAAGGGAGGAGAAGCAGTGGCTAGGGAACGTCAAGGAAGGAAGGGGCACCCACTGCTGCCCAAGGGAGGAAGGACGCTGCACCCACTGCCGCCCAGGGGAGGAAGGACGCTGCACCCACTACTGCCCAGGGGAGGAAGGACCTTGCACCCACTACTGCCCAGGGGAGGAAGGACCTTGCACCCACTACTACGCAGGGGAGGAAGGACCCTGCACCCACTACTGCCCAGGGGAGGAAGGACCCTGCACCCACTACTGCCCAGGGGAGGAAGGACCCTGCACCCACTACTGCCCAGGGGAGGAAGGACGCTGCACCCACTACTACCCAGGGGAAGAAGGATGGTACACCCACTACTGCCCAGGGGAGGAAGGACGCTGCACCCACCACTGCCCAGGGGAGGAAGGATGGTACATGTACTACTGGCCAGGGCAAGGAAGGACAGTGCACCCATGGTTGCCCAGGCTGAGGAAGGATGGTGCACTCATGACTGCCCAGGGCGAGAAGGATGGTGCACCCACTACTGGTCAGGTAAGGAAGGACAGTGCACCCACTACTGGCCGGTGAGTGAAAGGTGCTGATAAGGAATGAACAGTCGGCAGAAAGTACTGCCAGAATCCAAGAAGACAGATAGAATGGAATGGATAAAAAAGGCAAATTGTTGGAAACAGAGAGAATAAGCATAGCTGATAGAATTTCTTAAATAATCGTTTTCTTTTTTTTTTTATTGAGAACCTGAGATACAAAACTTAATGGGAAATGATTATTGAAGGTAATACACATATGCAAGGAAGCTAGGGTAATTTTCCTTCCAGTTGACCAGTTACCTATGACACTAGCTCTCCGGAAGGCCAATTGATTTTGTGCCCACGTGAAGCTCACCTCGCATTGCCACAGCAACCCTCATCTGTGCTTCCCACTTCATCAGCACAGCCACCGACCACGCCACAAATTCCAAGTTGGTGGCCTGCCAGACCTGCTACAGGAAATAGCCACTCCCTTCAGACTGCACCGGCCAACCAAATGGAAGTGCCTGTAACTTCTGTGGTTGTCTAGTTGAAATGAGGTGCCTGAAAGTACTCGGGAAGGGAAAACGCCATAAGGAAATACCAGCAGAATTTCAAGCAAGTCAGCATAGCAGTGGAATGGTGAAAAGCAAACCAACTGAGCATGCAAGAACAGACAGTATAGCCCTTCTGAAGCAAAGGCAACAGGCAGATATGCTGTGAAGAGGCAGAGGCTTAAACAGTGCCAGCTTCTACAAATAGCTATTATTGCCACAAACAAAAATACCAACTTCCCATCCTCAGAAAGGATCACAAGTTACTTTGTTGGGGTTTCTGCGATATTTGTTCATGAGGATGGCATCCACATAAAACCAGATGATATAAGTAGACACAAGCAGCTATCCACATAGATGGACAGTGAGAATCTGCATGTAAGAGAACCCAATTGAGGATGGAGAACCCTGCATTTGGAACACATATACCTAAAAGCTATTGGAACTGATAGGTTGCAATTATTATTTTCTCCATCCTCCAATGAATTCTGACATCATTTTTTACTTCCTACATCATTTCTCAAATTCTAGCACATGTGTTGAAAGCTTAGCTACAAGCTACACTCATTTTCTATTGCTGCCAGAACAAATCGCCACAAATGGAGCGGCTTCAAACAACATAAACTTATTATCTCACAGTTTGGGAGGTCAAAAGTCTAAAATGGAATTTTCTGGGTTAAAAATCCATGTGTCACCATGAGATCAATGATTCCATCCTACCAAAAGGGGGAAAAGAAGTGTAACTAATAAAGTATCAGTGGCAGAGAGAATTCAAATAGAGTCGAGAGGCTACTCTTGAGGTTGCTCTTATGCAAGCTTCAGTTAGACCTTGCTACTTATCATAACCTGCCAACCCCCAACTGGGACCATTCCAGCCAATCCTAAAGAATACCTAGGGCAATATAAAAGATTCCACAAGGGTTCAAAGCACTAGTGTAACTTTTCAGAAATGTACAACCTACAGAAGGGTCCCTGGTTCAGATAAGTCCTGAAACCCAGAGGGCCCAGCCTCCCCAGAATATCAGATAGTTACATCTCCCTACCCTATATTAGTGACAGACCCTTCCAATATGAAAAAGTTAGAATGGCCATGGCCCAAACACCCCTAAAGAGAGGGAGAGAAAGATCAAAGGTGATGGTGGAGTTATACAAAGAAGATAGGATTTAACAAATGAATATGAATGCTGAATCATTAAATTGACATCTTTTTTTGTCTCCAGTATCTAAGAGCAGCTAGAAGCAAAAACCTAAAATTGTGGAATTGTAACCGATGTCAATCTCTGAAATATATTCTACAACTAATTGTGGTGCTGGGCTTTGAAATTTATTGCTTTTTTGTATATATGTTATTTTTCACAAAAAAAAAACTAAGAAAAAAAAGTTGATTGTGATGATAAAAAAAAATATTTAAGCCTTCTAGCTTCCTATATTCTGGAGCAGCTAGAAAGAAAATTCTGAGAGGATTGTCTGGTAGCCCATGACAAACTCTGGGATCTGTCCTGTAACTACTTTCTGAAGAGTGCTGTGAAAATTGTTGCTTTTTCATTCCTTTGCTTTGTATATATGTTATATTATACAATTAAAAAGTTAAACAATAAAAAATATTTTAAAGATCTACCTTAAGAATCCTGAATATCAGCAAAAAAAAAAAAAAAAAAAAAATTCCAGGTGCTGGCAGGGCTCAAGGGGAGAATCTGGTCCTAGCCCTTTCCAGCTTCTAGAGACATCCCACATTCCTTGGCTCATGGCCCCTTCCATCTCACAAGCCAGCAATGGCCATTTGAGTCTTTCTCCCATCCCATCACTCTGAACTGGCTCTTCTGCCTCCCTCTTCCACATGTCATGGCCTTTGTGACTATGCTCCGACAGCCCAGATAATCCAGGATAATCTCTGTGTCTTATTTCAGTTGATTAGTGACCTGATTTCCATCCACGATCTCTTTGCCATGAAGCCTAAAATATTTATATGTTCCAGAGTTTGGCATGTTGACATCTTTGGGGGTCACCATGAGGAGTCCAGTAGCAGGAGTCACCTGCTAGCCCACAAGGGTTCAGGGGTAGGTCTCATGCAAAATACATTCACCTCATCCCAACGTCCCCCAACGTCTGAGCCAACTGCAGCATCAGCTCAAAGTCCGAAATCCCAACAGTTCAAGAATCCCACTTCTAATCATTTTCATCATCTAAATCAGGTGTGGCTGAGGCTCTGAGAAGCGTCCATCTTGGGGCCCAGATCCCCCTCTCAACCCAATCTGGGAACCCTAAAACTCAAGAAACAAGCAATCTGCTCCAAAAATCCAAAGGTGGGGCAGAGAAAGGATAATATTTATAGAGATTCCTGTTTAAAAGGAAGAAAATGGAAGGAAAAAAAGAAATTTACAAGTCCAAATGATTTTGGAATCCAGCCAGAAAATAAACATGATTTCAAGGCATCAGAAAAATCCTCCGTGCTTCTCTGCTCTGGGCTGGAGGTTCCACCCTCTGGACTTGCAGCCATGCTCTAAGTCAGCCTTTCTTTTTCATGAAGTAGTGTGGGTTTGCAGCTGAGAAGTTTATGAGCCTGTCTCCTGCCTGTAGATTTTGGGGAGTCCGACAACCACCTTTCATTGCACCCTCTCTGTGACCTTACGTCCAAGCCTGCAGTGTTTCTGTCAACAGAACTTCTCAACAACCTTGTGCGTCTCCTGAGTAGGTTGTGGGATCTGCTCCATTAGACAAGAGGTTCCTCCACCATCCTTCCTAGATAACCCCATCTCTATTTCTGGCTTCTGTTGAGATGGCTGAAGGGATTTATGAGTCACAGGCTTAATCTTTTCAAACGCCTTCTGTGGGACTGAATATTCTGACCTCTGATCTTTCTGAGGTATTGGCAAAAGGCTGACCAGCTATATAGTCCATTTTTATCTCTGGATCCCACTTTTCTCAACCCACCCAACCCATTCCAAGGTCTCCACAGTTTTAATTGACAGTGAATCTCTTAATTTTAGAATCTTCTACAATCCGAACTAGATGAGAATTCCCCAATTAATTAAGTCTTGGTTTTTATGTGTTCTATATATAGTACTTTCCTCAGTTTATCTCTTTCCTCTCACATTTACTATAAGCCCCATGAAGAAAATAGGCCAAACCTTCAACACTTCGCCTAGAAATCTCCTCAACTAAATACTCAAGTTTATAACTTTCAATTCCGACTTTCCACCTAACTCTAGGGTATAATTCTGCTAAGCTTGATGGCTTTATGTGAGAAGGATTCCCTTTCCTTCCATTCCCAGTAACAGGCCTCTCACTGCCCTGGGACCCCTCATCAGCAGTCCTCTGGCATCACAGTCGCGTGGTAACTTCAGCATTCTCGACGGCAACGCACATCTTCTTATCAAGCTCTTCACCTACTTCCTTATGAGTGCTCAGTGGCCTCATCACAAATATCCATATTTTTCCCTCACAGTCTAAGGCAATCTAGGCTTTTCCTTCCAAAACTCCTCCAGCCTTTGTCTACTGCCCTAGTCCAAAGCCATTTCCACATTTTTATGTATTTTTAACAGCAGCACTTTACTCCAGGCCCCAAAATCTGTAAGTTTCCTATTGCTGCTGCACAAATTACAACAAACAACCCCAAATTCATGACCTCACAGTTCTGGAGGCCACATGTCTGAAACGGGCCTTACTGGGCTAAAAATCCAGGTGTTGGCGGGGCTGTGGTCCTTGGTGGACGCTCTAGAAGAGAATCTGGACCTTGCCTTTTGCAGCTTCTAGAGGCTTCCCACATTTCTTTACTCGTGACTGCTTTCCATCTTCAAAGTCAGCAATGGCCATTTGAGTCTTTCTCCCATCCCATCACTCTGACACTGGCTCTTCCACCTCCCTTTCCCACATTTTAGGACCCTTGTGATGACATTAGGCCAACACAGGTGATGGAGAATAATCTCCCTATTTTTCAGTCAGTGAATTATCATCTGTATTTCCATCTACAGCCTTTACTTCCATTGCCATAAACCCTAACATATTCATAGGTTTCAGGGATTAGGGTACAGTCCTCTTTGAAGAAAGGGCATCATTCTGCCTACTGCACATGATTTATCTCTTCTGGTACAATGAACTCATTCTAGGAAGATTAGAATCTGATACATACTGTAACATTTTCACAGTACTGGCAGAGTGGATCAATAAATATTTGTTGAATAGATAACAAATACAGACTAGTGAAAATTGTTATTATCTGCATTTACTTTAAGAGTAGTAACACAAGTTACACTTTAATAGCTGTGCTGGCATACAAAGTCCAAAATAGGAAAACATTTTTGGTCAATAAAAATAACACCGTGGGTTGTATTCCCGGTAATTCCTGGATTTGTTTGGCACATAAGTAAAATAAACAAACTATCTGCTAATTGTCATGAAAGGCAATGTTTAGAGAATGAAAAGCTTTGATAACATTTCCTAAGGCATAATGTATATTCTAATATGCAGTAATAAGTTAAACGTTGGCAGAAGTTTCCAGCAGCAATTCTACCAAGATGCCTAATAAATACAGGCACCCAGAATCATGAGCATGCAAGATGGAGCTAGAATATATGCACAGGTTTTTTGTATGTTTTGCTTTGCTTGGTTCTTTGAGTGGCCCACTTGCTCGACATGATGCCATTTCTCTCTAGGACAATTTAAGAGAAGGGCCGATGCTGGTCCTATGGTATTGGGGCTACTGTGAATTGGTGCAGGTGTGGAGGTAATCTTATGATTGATAGGTCCAGACACAGTACCCACTTCTGCTCCAGGACACACAGCTGGGGAGATGCAATTATGCAAAGGGGTGCAGTCCTTCAACTCCTCTGACTGAGCATCTTTAACCTCCACAACTGTGCACAGCAGCCCTGGATACAGAGATGGCATGACAATGACTAGAAGCAACTGACTCCATGAGGAAAAGCCGGAGACATCTGTGTTGGTGTGGTGGCAGAGCTAGGAGATGGAATGAAGGCTTCCCGTTGAGCATTCAGCATGTGTGCCACAGGTAAGGAGAGATGCACAGCCAATAAGAGCAGATGTTTGAGAAGCAGAGGAAAGCATGCACCTAAAGCTCAGATGGGCTGAAAATGCCATTGTATAGTAGAGACAGAGGGGTGACATGAAAACTTGTGCATCTCTGGTCATTGTGAATTGACATTTCATACAACATAGGAAAGGTGATGACTTATAAATTCATACACCAATTAATGATGGGATGCAGTAGTATAGTATTACCGCTTAATTAAATTTCTTAATTGTGTTAAAAGCACTTGCAATATGTGATGCAATTAAACTCATAATCTCAACCCTCGGTAGCTGCATCAGCACAAGGGTTATGTAACTGATTTCCAAGCAGCTGCTTAACTTCCACACACAGTTCATGAACCCCTAAGATGCATTTTCTCTAGGAACCTGGTCTCCTTCTCTCTAGACTTTAAAGGTTGGACAAGGTGAACTCCAAGAACCTTTCAGATCTAAAGAAAAGGCATTTATAACAGGAATACATCTGGGACCCCACAGTATCCCATTCCATCTGTCCCCCATTCAAAGAAAGGCGGTCCACCACTTACTCACTAATTAAAGGCAAGCACTTCGCTCTTTCTCCCTGAGAAACAAGATAGGAAGGCATTCTTCCTGCACAGGAAACTTCTTAAGAATCTTCCTTCTCCTTTGTTACTCCTCTTAATATTCTCTGCACAGATGGGAGCTAATCCTGGAAATTCTCTCTCCCACTCTCAACTTCTCTCCTGAACACCCACCGAGACCAAGCAGCATTCCATCTCCCTCTCCTCCTCTCAGTCCCTTCATCACCGAGGTCAGAGCACGCATGTCAGGGGCTGGAGGACGGGCAGAAGGGACAGAGGACGACGGTCCTTCCAGGGACACCTTAGAACCTACTGCATATGGGTAATGTTGTCCCCACTGTGAGACTGAAGCTTTTAATTTCATTTCTAGAAAAATATGCCTCGATAAGAAATGTGATTTTGCTCCTTACATTGTCAGCCTCTGCTAGGGCTGAGATTAGAATGTTTTGCATCTACAGTGTAAATATAGTAGCTTTAGAAAGACCATGTATACTATCCAATCTACACATACACAGTCTTTTATTTGTATGTAAAAAGCAAAGTAATCATATGAAGTTCTTCTTTCAATCTTAATCTGTAAAACCCACTATAAGTGTCTTTCATCTCCTAGAGAAAAGCTCAAATTATCCTTTAGATGTTGAACAAATATATACATATACACACACATTATATACACAGAATACTCTTTCTTACCCAAGCAAACATCAGAACTCTGATTAGCCAGCTAAGAAAATATTGGAACTTATAAAATGGTAATAATCACGTGCATTCACATCTCTGGTAAGAAGAGACAAAGTCATTGCACTGAATAATTAAAATAATATTAAATCTATGACAAATGGCGTATTTCACCTAAGAAGCACAGAAATCTTTTTAAGATACTCAATTTAAACAGCTGCACTGCAAAGTATCCTTTCCATCGCCTCTGAGGTGAGTCAGGGCGGAGTTTGAGAGGAGGCTATGAATTGGGCAGAATGTTCCTAAAACACTTTGAGCTCCTCAGATGAAAGTGCTGTTAAAGCACAAAGTATCATAAGAAAATTCCAATGTGTGAAGCAACTCTATTCTCTTCCATGTCAGTCCCTGCCTCAGCCTTATTAGGGTTGTTATTTTGAAGCCTATTCCTTAAAGTAAACATCTCCACTAAGGAGTAACTTTGTTTCATAAAACCAATTCAGACAAACATCATCATTCAATGAGGAAGATTCTAGAAACATCTCACCCTCTCTTTGTAAAAAGGGGAAAAGCTCTCCAGGGTTAAGGATGCTCCAAGACTTCCCAAAGGTACCTGGTACTAAAAAGCTGGAAAGAGTGACCTTCCCCAAGCAGAGCAAGCAGTGCTTGCTGCTTTCCTTTCTCAATACTGACCAAAGGTCCTGGGAAATGCCGCTGGCACTGGCGTATATCAAATACTGTTATACTTCCCCCCTTAGTTTATATTTTCAAGTGGCAAAACAAATAAACAAACAAATCAATGAGGCAAGGCAGACAGCTGGCTAGAGGGGAAAGTTATTCTCTGCTCAAAGCCATTCTCACTTTGAGCATAAAGTTTGTGGAATATGAAGAAATGGTTGTTTCCTTTCTAAAAATGTTAACATTACCAACTATCACATTTTCTCTTTCTTTCTCTTAAATAATTTTTAATTATACAAGTAATGCCAAAAACACAGTATTCTTTCCAAAATTAAAATATTACTGATAAAGCTTAGTCAGGTTTCACTCTATCTCCTTCCTGTTCTCTTCCAGTAGTCCACATTTCTCACCCCCTCCTCTCCCTTTGGCTAGGGCAACTACTGTTATGAGTTTGGTACGTATTATTCCAGTATTGTTAAAATACTTTTATTTCAAATTTATTTTCTAATAATTTTCCGTAATAAATTTGGTTTAAATTTTTTGTTTGTTTTAAAGAAAATGTAAACATTTTGTTTAAAAATATTTGTTTTGTGAAGATGAAAGCACAATATATTTCTATTATAATGAGGACTATTAAGTGTTTTGCATGCTTTCTTGCTGAATTGGCTGTGGATTATCAATTTTCCATTGTGTTTGGATATTTTCAGTGATTCTGAGCTCACTTCTCTTCCCAGAAGCAGGCAAATGAGTGTGAGGAGAGTACACAGCTCCACTCCACTCACACAGGCAAAGCAGTTTTCTCTGTGGGTACTAACCCTTCTTAAAGTTCACTCTTGTCCTTTGTTGGGGCAGGCCACAGCATCTGAGCCAGCTAACCTTTCCTACATCAGTGCTCCATCTCACAGTCCTTTTCATCCCTGCACGAGAGATCTGAGTGATTACACAGCGTCCAAAAAAACCACTATCAGGAAACCCATAAATGAGGAATCATCAAAATGTGTCAGGACATGAATACAAACTCCTGACGGGCAATTCTGTGGCACCTTCTCTGTCTCTGCATCTCCTCCCGTTGACTATTTTATCTCTACCCGTTCAAAGCATGGCTACTGGAGACAGAGGTCCCAAGGGTAGTATTTACAAAGCTGACTCAAAAAGAATGCCAGCGAAATGCAGCTATTAAGAAATAGAAACGTTTGGTGTGTACTAGGTACATTACATAGGTACATGTAATAGGTACCAAACTTATTTGGATATTGTAGTCCCCACTGAATCTTGAGCTTTTAATTCATCTCTGGAAAAATATGCCTCAAGAAGAATTATGATTTTGCTCCTCCCATTTGCCATTTGTCAGCCTTCGCTGGGGCTGAGGTTAGAATGCTTTCCGTCCATGGTACACACTCTTTGAGCATGCATCTGGGGATTGGAGAGAACTGGGCCATGGAGGTTTGAGACTAAGCATCACTGTCAAAAAAGTTATCCATGTAACGGAGATGAATCATCAACCACCTCAGCTTGATGCAATTAAACATGCAAGTTAGATAGTTAAGTTTCAACATCTGGATTCCATACTCACTACTCAATCTTCTGATTATAATCTGTCTGCTCACATGTATTTGAGAAAAATTAAGGCTTTTTGCTTCTGCAAATTCTCAATGAAAATGGGTATTTCCATGAATGTCCATTTTATGTATGTACACAGTGTTGTTAGCTCAATTAACATGATTCTAATCCTAAGAGAAAGGTACACTCTCAAAGACACAGATTTCAGATTGTGGTCTGGCCTTCCCACAGATACTTCTGCTTTGAAATCTTTTATGGCCACCATCAGAAATAACTATAATGCCACCTGGCTCATCGGTCCATTTAAACCAACCCAACAAGGAAAAGTGACACAGTGTGGGTATCAGTTATGATGCCTTCCCCAAGAGTCAGGGAACAAGCGGTTGTAATTTAAAAATCGGAGACACTTACTGTTCTTCCAATAACCTCTATCAAGCCTCCTTTGCTTTTAAAGAACTCATTATCAAACTATTTAAAAATAATAACTATCATTGGTTATGCTCTTACAAGCACTGAAATAAATTAAAAATAAGCATTGATAGATTTGTCCTTCAAACAACACTGTGAGGTGGTTAATAGCATCCCTACTTGAAAAATAAAAATATTAAGTCCAAAAAAGGTATTTCCAAAACCAGTGCTCATCCTCCCATGAGTACTTTATGATGTAAATCATTCAGTTGACTTGAGGATTTCTTCCCCCTTCAAATTCCCCAGATCACCCCTTGGGTGATAATACCAGATTAAAAATAAGCCACAATTACATGCTGGTGCAGTTCCCTGCGTGCTGTCCAAGTGTCGTCCATGCCTGCACCTCCCCAGCCCATCACCTGAGGGCCCTCAGTGCCATCTCCTTCTGACGTGGGGGGTGGTTGGCTATGCCCCTCGGGCAGTGGTCTCCCACTGTTTAATGTTGACTTTCACAGCCCTGGCAGTTGTTCCGAGTCTCCTGATCACAGCCCAGCTTTTCCCTCAGCAGCCAACTGTGGGTTTGCCTGGTCTGCCTGAGTCCATCAGAATTCGCGGCCCATCCCTAACCCTCATTCGTGTTCCCTCTAATTCAGCTGCTTCTGGCAACAAAATGTCCCTGCTATAGGTAAAGGCACAGTGGCCCTAAAGAAACGGCAGGGAAGAACGACGATCGAGGGCAAAGTGACCGTCTCTAACTAAGGAGATGGGACCGAGTGTGGTCGCTTACATTTCCTCAAGTAGAGCTAGAAAGGTGACAGCGCTGCGTACACTGATGCAGGGTGTTGGCTGACCCCACATTCTTCCTGCAAGCACGATTTAAGACCAAGACATGATTCTCACCATCACCAAATGAAGGGAGAAAAATAATGTATAAAAGCTTAGATGAAGGAAGACACCACAATCTTTAAGTCCTGGCTGTATTCAAAACCATCAGTTAAAAAAATTCTTTCATTGACAAGTCTATCACTAGTAATCCAGAACATAAAACTAAATATATGTACCTATTTAGAATGCAACGATTTAGTTTGACAGTCACATGTCAACTATCCTTGCTTTCTGTGAGCAATCAATGACAGCAAAACACAATCAGAATCACAATTCCTTACTGACATTACAAAGGATTCCCTAATGCTGAAGGGGAATACTTATGATGCAGTTAATATCAGATTTATTTAACATGAACCATAATGCCATGACAAAATTCAAGTGTCTATTAATTATTTTTTTTTAATTTCAGTTCCTTGAGATTCATGGCCTTGCTCAGATATCACTTCTGTAACATGGAATAGCAAATTCAACAAACTTTGCATGTATTCCAAATTCACTTATTGCCTATACATCCTAAGTGAAGCAATCGGTACAAACTGAAAAAAGTATATATATATATATAAATATAATAGGTTTCATGTAATTTTAGTCATTTTTCCATTAAAAAAGACCTTTGATTCATCACATCTCTAATTGCTACAGCATACTGCTCTTGCAGTTCAAAAAATGTGATAACTAATTTTATTGCAATGAATGATAATTTATCATAGAATGAGCAAGTCAACATCACAGGCCCTTTTCAATATTAGCAGGTTAAAAGGAAAATTGACATAGAAAGCAAAATTTTATAATTACAGATAATTCTGCCAGACCTTGCAAATGAATATTCAACTGCTGCAGGTCTCAGTGTTCCTTTCTTCAGAACTCTTGGAGTATTCACTTATCAAAAGATAGTAAGTAGACTGCCTTACAGTGGCATTCAGTAGCTTTAAAAATTATTATAATTTTCAGGACAAATGGACTTTTTATTCAATTCCTCCAGAGATCATTGTGGTGGATACATTTTACAGTATCACAATTGCCTCTCAATTTTATTGGGATTCTTTGTATAATTAGCTCCTTTATGAGAAGCTGTATTTCAAATTCCATGGAAAAAAAAAAGTCCTTTCAATTAACCACATAGCTATGACCATGTAGACCCCTGAGTTCTATTGAGTGTAGGCTAGATTTTAAGGTCAATTTATTTTGCTTCCAGAATTTATGAAAGGAAAAAAGAAGAGCATTGTATATTTGGTTTTAAATAGAAATGAAAAATGTTTTGAAAAATTCTAATGCTGTCTTACAAAAACTTTTGCTCTAAGAACGTAGAAAACTCAGGAAGAAAATGACATAAGTAACAAACAAGTCCCTACTTACCAGGCGTGAAATTGTATCGAGCTGAAAATCCCATAGATTCCAGTTCTCCATCTGCAAAAAATTTAATCCATAGAAATCTTCCACTGGATTTTATTACAGGTGGGTTCTGCTGCCCACAGAAACGTCCAATTATTGGAGAAAAGCCAAAAGGTCCATCTCGAACTTCAATATGATCAAATTTGCACTCCCAAGACGGTTCAATAGAGTACTTCTCATCAAAGTAAAGTTCAATGCACTGTCTTGGGGCAGCTGGAAAAAAATAAGATTACATAGAGAAAGCCATTTCTTAACTCTTTAGTTTGGTTTTCTGATTCTATTTCAGGTTTTACATGTATGCTTTCTATCAAAGTTTAAGCATAATATGCATAGACATGCAAGGCAAACAGATGATAGCATTCTAAGAACCAGTCTAAGGATGATGTTTAATTGATGATGTTACCTAAGTAACATTTATTTATTCTGAGATAAAATGATTGTTTTCAGGTTTGACACAGCATGAGCAAAGCACATGGTCTTGCGAAAGGCTGTTAACTCAGTTTTAGAAATTGGAAGAGCATCTTCCTGCCATTTTACCCATATTTTCTGGAGTATCCAGGCCAAGGTCAAAAACCACTTGAGAACAGAGAATTGTGCAGCATAACATTTCAACCATTCAAACCTTCCCAGCTGGGTGTCATGAGTAGCTCAAAGGGGCTTCACAAAGATATTAAGAGGATTTTTTCTACACATCATTCTCAGGTTTGAATTTCTTCTTCAGCTCTCTATCAGCTACAGGATCATGGTCAAAGCACTTAGCGCGTAAGCTCCTAGAGGATAATCTATGACCTCCACTTCTGATTTCTTGTGCCCCATCTCCCATTTGCCACAAGCTCAGGCCACTTCACACCTGACATGTTCTTCCAAACTAGCACACCTTTTCAGGTGTTCATATCGTGTCCCATTTCCTTGAACATCTATACCCCCAAGTTTCCAACTCCTCCTTATCCAGGGAAATCTTGCTTAAAAGAAACTTCTTCTCTAGATGTACTCATGAAAGACAAGAACCCTATCCCATTCACCATATTTTTTATTCTCAGCACTTTGCACAGGACCTGTCATTGAGAATTTCTCAAGGAAAACATTTGCGGAGTGAACTGTACATGGCCTTATCTTCACAAAGCTTCACACAACTCTCTAAGGAACCACAGAAGAGCTGTATAGGGTTAGCAACCACATGACCCACATGGATGGATCTGCTCACGTGCTCCTCCTGTCTGTCGTATCCGAAACAGTGCGCAGTTCTGGCGTTTCCAGTGACACTCAGCCAGGACACCAGTGATAGTCACAACAGCTATTAAATGAGCCACACGCAGCGATACTTGAGCCCTCTGCATGCCTCCTGGTCACGTGGGTCCCTGCCGGGACCAGCCCCCTCCAAAAATTCAAATGTCAAGACTTGCAACAGCAGGTCTTTCTAAGTGGTCTTCAAGTATTCTGAGTGGCTGTTGTCCCTGCCTTTCCAGTTCTTAATATATATTGCCTATCACCCTTGGTTACCCTAAAATGAAAGTTTGCAGGCATGGATAGCAGAGATTTTATGGAATTGAGAGTCATGATGACCTGGAAATTAGAAACATATGGAATAAAGTGCAACCCTGATTTTCTCCAGGTATAAAATCGAAGATTAATTGGTCAACAGTCAAGGCATGTTAAAAGATTACTTTTAGGATTACATTTTATCTTTAAAAATACATCTTATTTCTGGCTATCTGGCTATTGGAAAGAGATATTTACAACTCTTGCAATAAAATAAGAAATGGTTTATTTGCCATTAATGCATATCACAGTATTCTACAGTACAGTATCTATCATAAATTAATTATTCAATGAGTATTTTAAAATCTTCAATTCTGAAAATACGCCTAGAAATTGCTATCTACTTATCTGTCTCCACTGATTTCCCTTATTAAAAATACAAGGCCATATAACATGAATTTCCTTATTCATGTCTTGATTCTCATTTACGTTCAGTCCAAAATAGATAATCAATCCCTCAAATTCCTTAGGGAAGCATTCTGTCTTTACAGCTTTTGGTTGACCACACTATATTTGCATGATTTCTTTTCACATCATCCAACACACTGAAACTAATTCAACACACCACTCCAAAGAAAATGCCATCAGCTGAAATTTAAGAGATATTAAAATAATCTTTGCAGATAAAAATTGGTGATTATGGCACACATAAACCAATTGAAGTTATCTAGGCCCAACTCCGTAAACTTACATTTTCTTTATCTCCAAATCTCTTAATCCACAGCTGCCTTTCACTTCAACATTTCCTATGGGCCATCTTTGATCTAAAACGTAGGTTCCTTTTTGAAAGGTATCAAATCGTTTGAGACTTTTTGGGCACTCTAAGAATATGGGCACTTTTACCTGAAGAATACAAATATACAGATTTTTACCTTCAATTCGAGGGAGATTTCAGACTACCAAATCCCTAACAGGGGTCCTGCTTTCCATGATTGAACCTCTACCTGTACAACTCATCACAATGTATCTTATCACAAGACACTGGTCAATTATTTACCCCTCTTTCTTTGCATTTTTAATTTGTCTTTTACCACCAGAACAGACCATACTCTTTAGAAATAAATGTATATTCTACCCCATTACAAGAGAAGAAAAAGAGAAAAGGAGAAAGAAAATCTTTGAACCCTGGCTCTTGCACTCCACCAATGCCTCCCACTTTTGCATTTCCTGCGAGCCAGCTCCTACATCCACTCCAACTATAGGAGAGCACATCCTAAAGTCACCAACAGCTGCTTAAGTGCCTAGTCCAATAGAGTCCTTCCTGTTTTTACCTTATTTTTCTTTGCTGTAACAATTGGCACATTAACTACTCCCTGCCTCTTGAAACTTCCTCCACCCTAGCTTCTATGGCATCTTTTCTCTGATTCTGCCTTCCAAGTCTCTGGTTCTTTCTCAGTCCCAGTTACTCCTTGCTCCCCTCGCTCTGTCCCTTCCTTGCACAGAACTAGATTCAATATTTTCTTCCCTCTCAAGCCAGACCAGTGTTCTGGGGGGCCCTGGTATCCCCTGGAGAACTATTTTAAGATATGATACCTGCAGTTCCACCCAAGACCAAAAAAATCAGAATTCCCAGAGTCAGGCCCAGGCAACCAGATTGTTGAGAAGAGCTGAAAACCAGAGCCCCAAATACTTTCTTTGGATAATCTCATTCATATTCACAGCCTCAACAACAATCCTGAATTTTATGGCCTATTTTATATATATATATATTCAGTTTAGATCACTCCATTGAGACAAAGAGCCATAGATCCGATCCCTTCAGGAGACATTTCCATAAACACCAAAATGAAGCCCATTATTTTCCTTTAAGCCATCTTTGTCAGCTGATATTTCTTATCTGGCATGACAATGCTATCTAACAAGTACCAAGACAAAATCTTTGGAATGGTCCTAGAATTTCCTATTCTCTCATTCCCTACCCTCAGCCACTTACATTCATTATCCTAAATATCTTTCAATTCTTCCTTCTACTCCACCCCCAATGTCACTTATCTACTTCAGGCCTTTACTATGATTTATTTGACCTTTTGCAATAGCTTCATTACATTTGTTCTTTTCCTTAAGTTACTTACTCGCCCAAATCTTACCTCATTTACTGTCTCATTACTTCAATGGTAAGCCATAGTCTAGAACATAAAGCCCCAACTCCGTGAACCGGAAGGGCAGAACATGAGGTTATCCTTTATCTGAGAATGCCTATCTCTTCAACCTCATCTTCTGCTCCTCTCCCTGCCATACACAGAAGCCCTATTTGACTGGCAGCCCCCAACCTTACCATATGGCTGAACTTGTGCAGGTACTGGTCAGTACGGAGAGTGGTGACCTCCTGACCAATCTTCAAAACTGAGAGTAAGAGAGTAAGTCTTCTCCCTTAGAGCCGTCTCTCCCTTCTTCCTACCCCAAACACTTGTGTCACTCTTAGGGCCCCTTCAGAATGCTTACTGAAGAGGGTTCAGTTCTCGCACCCTACTTTAAGTTCCATAAGGCGAGTACCATGTCTGTTTTGTTCAATTCTCTATAAACTGTACCTAGAAGAGCATTTGTTTCTTAATAAATGTTTGTTCAATAAATGCATGAATGAAAAGAAAACTGGGTACCATGAAGTATTTCAAATAGTGTACAGAGCATCATCAGTAATAACAGGAGTAAAACCTCTATTTTCCCATTTTAAATTTTGTCCTCCTATATCAAGGAATGAGTGGGAATATGCACATAACATTAAAATCAAATACTAACAATACTAAATAATAAGCATGAAAACATAATTAACAGGTAGATATTTGCTTCTGAGTTAATCCTTCCAAATTAAGATATATGGTTCGTTTTACTTTATAATAATTTGGAGTTTTAAACTACCATTGCTTCAAAACACCATTTTTTAAAAAGTCTACCAAAATAAAAAAAAACTTTATGTTATTGTCACATTTAAAAAATAAAAGTTTACATTTCATTATAGTGTAATCTATTCATCCCTTCCTAAAACCATAAAACCTTTCTTTAGAAACTGGGATTGAGTTTAGAAGAAAAATTTAGTCATACTGCATAACACACGAACAGTAGCGATTTAATAATTTCACCTTTAAATCTCAAATGAATCATTTCTAAACAGATTGTTGAAAATGGCTTAGAAAGCCTTTCTCTTTGAAAGACACACGTTATTAATAAGCAAATAACAGGCATACATATATTTTTCTTTAAGGCTGCTTTCTCTGCGTGTGCATGGGGAGGCAGAGAGGAGGTTTGCAAGTTTTTGGTTGTTAGGTACTAACACAGATTGAAGTCATCTACCACTAGACGAAATTCTCAACATATTTAAAAATGTCATACTTAATAAACAGATGCCTATAAGGAGAGAGGGAAAGGTTCAAAGAAAAGTAAATCTCTTTTCCAGTAGTGTTTATTCTTCAAGTTGGGATAAAATGATGAAAAGAAGAGTCATAATTTGGAATCCTGACTTTGACATCCAAATACGATAATGTCACTTGTTAGCCAAAACTAAAGCAATGGTCACCCAGATTGATGTTTGTAAAACATTCTTATAGAGTTCTCTGATATTAAATAAGCTCTGTGCTTTACATGACTAAAGAAAAGTTTACAAATACATGTCATTTTCAAAATTGTTTAATTTCTAAAATACTAGTTTCAAAAACGGTTTCTCCTTAGGTATACTATGCCAACTATACCTCCATGCCATTATTTTAGAACTCTAGGTCAATTAAATTAATTACAAAATAAAGTTTTAAAGTTGTTGATTTTCTTTGATTTCCCAGAATACACTTGTTCATAGCCCATTACTAATAAAGTCAATTATTAGCTCAATTCCAGATTTTACAGTTATTTGCTCCACTCAGAAATATGTATCCCTGGTCTCTAAAACCAATTTTTATAACGTCTGTAATTGTATTTTCCTTCCAAAGCCTAGAGGTGGCCCAGGATTTGGCCTGGTGCTCTCTGGCACGCTCTGTCCTTACCTTCTATGATGTAGACACACTCGCGGTCAGGGGGGTACTTGCTGGGATAGTTCGGGGAAGTAAAGACACCTCCCTCTGCATGTTTTGTCCAGGTTCCACACTGCACTGACTTCTGTGTTTCTGAGGTGGTTTGCTTCTCTGCAGGTACATTTTTAAAAAAAGACAGCCATCATTCAATTTTCTATCAGACTAAAGCTAGAGAGGACATTTTTGTAATCCATTAGAAAATTAATTTCTAAATGTTTCCTTAGTCAAAAACCAATCAATGGCACACTCTAAAAACTATACAGATATTCTGGAATATTAAGCGTATGGGCAAATGAGGGAACGTAAAATAATTAAAGGTCTTCCACTCCCTTCTCACCAAAAGAACGTACCTGTTCCTTTCTTGGTTGCCCCGGATAAATGGAGAATGACTAAACTTGCTACAACTGAAACAGAAGAGAAAAAGTACAGAGAGAAAATATTAGCCTAACTGAAATGGTCAAATCCAATAACAGAATTTAAAGCTAAAATGATATCAAAACAGATAACTTTTATTGTTGGTAACTGTTCCACGTCAACGTCAGGCATGCAAAAACTGATCCAAAATGCACAGGACAGGAAAGCTTAAGAATCCCTAAAGGGAGCAGTGCAAGTCCAGAATCGGGGAGACCCAAACTCTTCACGCTAATCATACTTCAAGTCTCAGAGGTGACGCTCAGTGTGGTGCGGTGCCGGGACTATACTTTTTCTAAGGTGCCCTTTGGAAATGGCTTTGCTGGTACCTCTAAAGGAAGAGGCAGGGATAGCACGTAACAGGAGGAAAAGGGAAAAGCAAACAAGGAGAAAGGGCTCCATGATTGATAGGGACACACTGGCAGTGTAGTAATAGTTTAGAAAATGCATTCTTAGCAAATCCTCTAGTGGGGGAGGGGCAACATTAATTTGCACTGGAGGCATTAAGTGCTGAACCATGCTTTCTAAGCTATGAAATTAATCTCTTCTAGCCTTACCTTTGATTTACTATTTAGTGTTATCCGGAAATTGATTGTTATTTTGAGAAAGGTCATTTTGTAAGCATTTCTTAGTAGTTGTTTTTTTTTTTTTTTTAACATGGGCAGGCACGGCGAATCGAACCCGGGTCCTCTGGCATGGTAGGCGAGCATTCTTACCTGCTGAACCACCGTCGCCCGCTCCTTAGTAGTTTTTTTTTTACAGTCAAAAGGAAGTACTGATCTGTAACTTGGTAAATCTGCTAAGATCACCATAACCTGAACTTCTATATTACTTTCATATTCTCGATGTATCCAACATTTTTACAAGACCAAGAACCAGAAAGATATTAGTGTTTTAGTCTTCATGATCTCAGACTTTTTACTCTTCGGTTTTACTTTAATTACCTTGTTGTTCAATTACAACAGATTCTATCCAGTCTATAATCATATTTACACTTAAAATGAACTCGAGGGAAGGAGGATATGTCACATTTTCGTCCTCCACTAAAAGGAACCGAAAAACTTACCCTTAAAGATTATTCCAAGAAAGTATTGGGGTCTTGATATCAGTACTTGGGAAGATAAGCTCAGTTACAGTACACTGTACTTTAGCCTGGTCGTCTGCTTTCACATTCAGACGTCGGTTGGTTGTTCTTGTTATTATTTGCGTGCGTGTATTAATAGAAAAAAAAATCACATTCTAACGTGCCAAAATCCTATGCACTCAAGCACGCAGGTGCACAGCGACCAACATCAGGATGTGTTTGGCATTTTCCCCTACTCTGCTTGCCTGTCTCCATGGGCTCCCACTACAGAACGTGTACTATGATTAACACCCCAGCAAAGCCGGGTCCCTCAGCTGCGTGGCACACGAGTCACACGCGAATCCTCGCTTTGTGGTGTCAAATTTCCACCACCCAGGGCGGTTTTCTGACTTATGCTGTCTTTTACTTGATGACTTTCGGTGTCATTTGTCTCCAATCCCTTCCGCGCCTGGTTCTCCACTCTCATAAAGCAACATCCGTCTACTGGCCAGGACAGAGTTGGGGTTCGCACGGGCCCTCCGCCTCAGCCTGGGCTTCAGGTGTCCCTAAGAGTACCCGCTGAGGTGGGGTGGGGGGCAAGGTGGGGTCTCTGCGGTCCCAAACGCCCCCCCGCCCGAAGCCGGGCTACTTTGTCTTCCCAACCAACCCCCCACCCCCGTGCTCTCGGTCCTTCCACCCGCGCCCTCCCTGGGGCCCAGGTCTCCGCCTTCTCCGCACGTGCCCATCCCGGGGCCCCCGGCCACTGTCAGCCCGGGCGGCTTCGGGCAGGGGCAGAGCCTATCTCCCCCGGCCACACCGGGGGACAGACACCGGCTGCCCGTGCGCCGTCCCCACGCCCCGCTCTATCCTGCTGCAATCTAGAAAGTTTCCATCTGCCCCAGAGACTCCCGGGGACTGCGGGGACTGCGGGGGCCCGGCCGGAGCGCGGCGGCGGGTACTCACTGTGGAACAAACCGCGTCCATGGATCATGTCTGTTCCTTACACCAGAGGCTCCGAGCTCCGCCAATTCCATCTAGAGACGGGACAACTTCCAGTGGGGGCGGAGAGGACGGAGTCGAGAGGATCCAAACAGGCAGACCGGGAGCCAAACGCAGGGCAGCGAGCGAGCAGGGCGAGCGGAGACGAAGCGGTCGGAACCCACCCGGCAGCCAGCGCCGGCCCCGCCGCGCCCCGGGCCTCGCCGGCTGTCAGCGCCGCGCAGCCCGCCTCCCCACCATGACGCTCGCTCAGTCCCGGGCGCCGGGCGCCGCCACCAGCGCCGCGGCGGGCAGCTCCCTCCTCCTCTGCATCACCGCCGCCGCCGCAGCTGGCAGGAGGACGCGGCGCGCGGGCAGCGGGCGGGCGGGCGGCGGCGGGCGCCCGGGGCCGGGGCCGGGGCCGGGGCCGGAACCCGGGGCCCGGCGGCAGGCGGGCCAGAGGGCGGAGGCCAGTCCCGACCGACGGCAGCGACGGAGCGGGCGACAGCGGCGGTGGCGGCGGCTCGCTCAGTCCCCAGTTTCATCCACGACCAGCAGCAGGTCGGAGCCGCCCCGCGGGGAGGATGCCCAGCAGCAGCCCTCCTCTCTCCAGCCCTTGGGGATCTTCCGCTGAGGCATTGAAGACCGGAGGAAGGGGTCCGTCATCGGCTCGCCGGGCTGCGCGCCACCTCTGCGATCTTGCGGAGAGAGGAGCGGCTGGGTGGGCGTCTGGGAGGAGGGCTCGGGGGTGACGGAGAGGAGCGCGGGGGGCGGCGCGGGCAGGGAGGGGCCGGGAGCGGGAGGCTGGCCGGGTTAGCAGGCGGGAGCCGCCGTCCGAGCCGGAGGCCGCGCGACCCTCCGGGTGGCCCCGCGCCGAGGTGCGCCCGAGCGGCTCCGCGTGGCCCGGCGGCCCCCGGGCTGGCGCGCGGCACAATGGGGTGGCGGCGGCAAGGACATCGCACCCGCTCGGATCCTGGGGGAGGAGGGGAGGGGAAGGGGGAGGACCAGGCTGGAAGCCGTCACTCGGCCAGTCTAGGGGGCGAGGGGGCGAGCGGGCAGCGGGCGGATCCCGAGCTGGGGCTGCCAAGGGCCGCCTCCCAGGCGAGCGAGGGGGAGGGCCAGCAGGTGCAAAAAAGCCCTCTTGGGCGGGGTGGGGGCGGGTCGTTCACTTCGGAAGGGCTAGAAATCCTGCTCCCGCCCGTTACCTCCCTTCTGTCTAAAGGGAACGGGGCTGCCTCGGCCCCGGGGCGAAGGCTTCGCCATCGACTCGCTGCCCCGCCTGGGGGCCCTGAGGCCCCCGCGCGCCGAGGACCCGGCGGCAGTAAAAGTTTCGCGGCTAATCCCGGGGCGCGAGGCGGAGGCTGCCCCAATCCCGCCGCTCCTGCGAAAACGCCGGTTCCCCGCGGCTGCCTTCCCCCTCCTCCAGGTATTTTAAAGCCCCATCGGAACCACAGAGCGCCCCCCTCCCGCCGCCGCCCCCACGCACACGCGAGCACGCGCGGCGCGGTAAACTCGGGGAGGAAAGCCGAGCTGCGCAGGGAACCGCGCCGGAAAAGCCCCAGCAACGCCAACTGCGAAGAAATGAAGACGCCCCGGCAGGCAGCGCAGGCGGCGGGGAGCAGGGCTGGAGCGCGGGCGTGGGCGGGCGTGGGGGCGTCCTCCCTCCCCGCCCCCGTCCCCCCCACCTCCTGCTCGCCGCCCCCCTCCCCGCCCCCAGCCGCCGCGGCCGCTCTGCGCGCCCACCCCCGCCGCGCCAGCCCGAAGCCCCGGGACTCAGGGGCCGTCGCTGCCCGGCCACCGCCTTGGGGGTCCTGGGTGCCCCCGTCCCTCAGCCGCAGGACCCCGCTCCTCGGCCGAGACTGGGGCTCCGGTTGGGGATGATGGCGGCGAGGAGAGGGGCAAGGAGGAGCGAGGGGGGCCACAGAGCGCTCCACGCAGGGCTCTGGGGACCCGGGTGGCCTCCGGGAGCCGAGGAGGGTGGCGAGGGCTGTGAGAGGGGAAAGGAGACCCGGCTCCCGGCCCAGCACGCCCTTCCCCGCACCTGCTGCGGCGGCGCCGGGACGCCCACGTGGGTGCGCGGGCGCGTGTGCGGTGCCGGCCAGGGGCTCCTGCCACTGAGGTGAGGTGCGGAATCACTCTGGGTCCGGGGGGGATGCCCGGGCCCGGACGCCTCCTCTGAGACGCCTTCCACCAGGCTAGTGGTTCCTTGGCCCCCGGTGGCTGTAAGTCCTCGACGGCGGGCTGAAGGGGAAACGGCTCTGGAGCGGTGTGTGTGCGTGCGTGGGGGGGGGGGGGTGCGCGTGTCCAGTTACTAGCAGAGGGTTAGGCAGGGCGGGGCGCGCGGTGGGGGAAGACCCCGAGCGCACGCAGAGCGCCAACTCCGCCGGAGCAAGAAGACTGTGAGAAGAGCTAGAGCACCCACCCCCACCCCAAGAAAAAAAGAGAGAAAGGGACATGCGGAGGAAGAAGCGGGAGGGGCGTCTTGGAAAGCCGGAGGGTATCTGCCCACGGGCGGGCGTACTTGGAAAAGGACGGAGCCGAGCAGGCAAGAGGTCCCCAGGTCGGGTGTCTTGCGACCCAGGAGCAATTTCTGTGCCAGCGTGGAGGGAGTGGGGGTGGGGACAGTGGGGTTGAAAAGCAGGTTTCTCGACTAAAAAGAAGCAAAAATGTCCAGAATGGCAGGACCGACCGGTTAATAGATGGGTGAGCCGATAAGGAAGGATGACTATATGTCCTTTTCTTGGATCCTGGTCACCTGTGGACCAGGTGACCAGGGTCCTTGAGAACTGGTCAGTGACTGCCAGCTGGATATTGAAGTCTTTCTTCAGATGAGATGGTAATTATTTTTTATGTCTAAGAATACGTCTTCTTTAAAAAATGACAGGATTCTTCAATGAGGGAGTGAATGTTTAAGCTGTCTTAAGGAAATTAAGGGCGAGTCTCTCAAGCACTATGTACAGATAGAAGAATGAACAATTGGTCTTATGTTAAACCCATCTACTTAAGTATTTCTAACCTCTTCCCTCCTGTTTGCCCAGGTCGGTTCCCAGAACACAGATTTGTAATCTGGACAAAGAAGTTGCTGCCACAGAGCTTTGCATGTCCTCCTGGCATCAGAAGGGGGCGAGGTTCAGGAAATCCCTGAACGGGATCCATCATACTTTTTGTCCATCTCTCATTCCACCGTCCTTCCCTAGCGGCCAGTATATCTTTGTTTGCCAGGCATGTCTGAAATCCCGATTCTGGTAACAGTGGCTTCTTTAAGATTTGGTGCCTGGTGCCCACCTGGTAGCTGTTGGTGCTGAGGGACTGAATTTCTGCTCAAACCTCAGAAATGTGGGAGGAATTGTGAACCAGCAGGAAGGCAGTGGGAGACTGAGGCTCTCTGAGGTCCTCACCAGGATTTGCTAACAAAGAGACTGAGTCAGGGCAATGCAGAGGCTTTCCCTCTGCCTACTAATCCCTCCCTAAGGGCCAGTGTCACCTTTTCTTTGAAGATTCCATTCATTTTCTTGCACACACATGCGCGCACACTTTCAACCATCCACCAACCACATCCTGCTTCCTTGGCAAGCTGCCTTCTCATTTTTTGAGTTCCAAAACATCACTTGCTGAGTAATGCTACCTCCTGAACGGGGACACATGAGACTTTTCTTTCTTTCTGAGAAAAACCAACATATGAGAAAAGCTCAGCCCTTGGAAAGGAAGATCCTGAACACATATGGTCAAATGTCCTGCTGTGATTATATTGGAAGGGCCAGCTTGTAAACTTGTAAAATAGCTTTTATAAGTTTAACGCGCTCATCCTGGAGGAAGGTGCTTTGTCACAGCTCTTCAAGATTAATATAGAAATAGGGTCCCCTGTAGAAGATAAGGCAGAATTAAAGCCACTTGAACCCATTCACTGTCGCCGGTATCCTTTTTGGCTCCCACCAAATGTGTGTGAGCACGATAATGAAGGATGAGAAGTATTTCCAAAACTCTAAAAGAAGTTGGTGTAGGATTTCTACCTTTGCTCTTCTGATTTAAAAATGTAACATTTGTCTACATGCAGATAGTTTACTTCAGAACATAATAAAGCTCCTGGTCCCATGAAGCCTCCTTAGTTCATTCATTCATTCATCTGCCGTGCTGACATCCTCTTCAGCTCTGCATTAAGAAGAGGTGCTGTTACAAAAAGATACCAAGTAAATCAGCACTTCTGACACATTCCTTATTGCATTAATGTTGTATTTCTAAATAATGACTTTTTTAGCTGCATAATTCTGAAATATAAGATTCCGCATATATTTTATTATGAATATATACATCAATATGTGTTTATAATGATATTTATTAATAATTAAATTATTGCCAAATACTAGACTACTTTTGAAAATGAACTATAATACTCTAATATAAAACTGACTTTAAACAAGATTGATGAGATCATTTTTCTTCAGTAGTCTGTAGTATATCCTGATAGAGTACAAAATCTTCTTAAAATAAAATACATTAAAAGCTTTTAAATCTTGCTTTTAAAAACCGGAGAGTAAATTTCATGATCTTGCATAGGGGAAAATCAAAAGCAGTTTCCTGGGAAGTAGACCGTTTTAAATAGTTGAAAATCACAAGAATATTAGTTTTCAGTGACAACAATGTCCATAACATGAAATTATTTAAGCAATATGTTACTAGTACTTACAGACAGATATTATTCATGTAGTTTCACATTAAGTGGAACTGTGCTCTGGAAATAATGTAGTATCTCTTTTGGGAGGAAATGGCGAGCAGGTAAAATAATTCTATGATCCACCAATTTATAAATTCTCTAATTAAAATTTCTCTAATTTTTAAAATTTAGAGAAATGTTTTCATTGTGTTTAATATTTGATTGACAGTGGCTTTAAAAATACATTAAATTTTTTTTGTAATCATCAAACTGATTAACAGCTAGTTATCTACAAACCAACATAAACTAAAGGAACAATTATAAAGAGAAATCCTATGATTGAAAGTGCATCACTTTTAAAGTCTTCATACCAAGTACCATGCGAAGATAACCACTTGTTGCTATCTATATGTGTGAAAAGGAGAGTCACCTTCCGTAATTGAAAAGGGGAGTTAAATGATACTTGGAAAACACAGGTTCAGCTGATGAGTAAATCTATGTATTTCATATCAACATCCTTTATTGAAAGCAAACAAAAACACTTAAAATTGATAAATCAGCTCTGAATTTACTTGCTTACAGGTTAGTAAGCATTTTCTTTTTCTTCAATTAAATAAATTAATAGTGTCACCTAAATTTACAAGCTTTTGGCTGTTTAGGGCATACCATGTTGTTATTATGATTTGTTGAGTGTTATGCAGAGGATATGGAAAACAATAAAGCCAAGATTTGCATGTTGCAAATAACCCTCAATGTTAATATAGAACAGTACTTAAATCCAATTTATGAAATGCAATTTGAATCGTGAAACAAGCTTTGGTACATGGTACGTGAAATAAATATTTAAGAAAAGGCATATGAGTTTAAAATGCATTTATTTTGTTGAATTTAAATTTCTACTATTATGAAATAGTTATTAAAAACAAATTAAGCCTAGGCAAAAAAAAGAAGACATATTAAAAAGTAAACACAAATCATGTCTTACCAATATATTAATATTAGAAACTAATATCCAAATATCTTAATGTCACATGTCAGGAAACTTAAACAACAACAGTGATAGTAATAAAACTATTTCTGTGTAACAAATGACTTGGAGAAAGTTGAAATTGGGAGGGAAAGAACAAAATCTAGAATTTAGTGAGGGCTGTTACAATTAAAACCAAATTCTCATTATTTGAAAGATGAAATTAATAAAAGTTCTAGCAAGATTGCTCAGAAACAATGAAGAAAATGTGAGCCATATAAATATAAAAAGAATGAAATAGGGAGAAGTTAGCAAGAAAAAACCAAAGCAGATGAATTTCACGAAAAAATATATGAACAGACTTTAAAAACCAGACCAAATGGGTATACTTGTAGAAAAATATACAATTCAGACATTTCTGAAGAGAGAGTAGAAACTATTGAACCTATCCATAAACATTAAATCATTTGACTTGCTAATCCTGTTCACAGACTCTTACCCTAGGAAAGCAAGCACATAAATGAATGAATGGATGGACGAATGGATGGGTGAATGAACAAATGAGTACATAAGTAGTTCCTGGACAATATGATAGCTCACCTGCATTTTGCTTTATGACAGGTTTTACCTTTACGGAAATGGTCATTCATTTTTCATACAAGTTGTTTCAGAAAAAATAAATTAGGAAAAGACATAAAACTCATTTCATGAGGCTAGTATGACCTTATATCAGGGCCAGATTTTGTAGGCTCCTTTATTAAATAAGGCTTTATTTAGTGGACTCAGGAGTTAGATGCCCCACCCTTATTCCCTTAGGCCACACCTGTCAGTGCACCCTGGTCTATCTAAGGGCAAATGCAAAATAATACTCAAAGGGCCCCATTTTCTTTGTTGACCATAATGGAAGACACTTCCTCCTCCCTCCCATCTCTTAGTATCTTTGTGATTTTAAGTTCTCTCTTTTCCTTTTGACATGTAATCAAGGAAGGAGCCCCCTACACACAAGTTTCCTGAGAAGAGACTAGCATAACTTCTGGGGGATTCCTTGCTCCAAATTGTAAGCCTAGCTCCAAAACATCTTGAGAATGTGTTTATAATGGGCTGTTGCTGCCTGGCCACATGGAAAGAGAAAGCACTCTTTCAGTTTCCAATCTCCTTGTGAATTGCATGTGATGCATTGCATTCTGGTTTAATGCTTATTCAGTATTTATTTATTTTCTACAATCATGGAGATGTTTTCTGGGTTGGGAGAAGATTTTATTTTTAATTACATTTTCCCAAAACCTAATCTCCAACTGTCAGCTACGGCAGATATTTCTCAAAGGTCTTTCCCTGGCTGTCCGAGCCCGTTCTGCCCAGGCTTGCAGCAGGGAGAAGTATAAGCACCCCCATCTGTCCACAAAGCAGCTTTCTAAGGAGTGCAGAGAGCTGGTCACCCTCACCCATTACAAAGTACTATTCTGAAGTGTGGGCTTTGTCCTGACTTCCGGAGTTCCGGCAGGAATAAGGACTAGCTGCCACCATAGGGCTTGCTTAATGACGCCCTCTTAACACAACTGTCTTTCCTTCCCACTCCCTTCAGGTGTTTCCTAGAAGAATCTCCCAAATAAACTTCTTAAATCAGATTCCTCTGCCAGGGTTTGTTTCTGGAGAAAGCCAAGTAAAACCATTGGTGCTTCCTGAAGCCTTTGAAGGGTGTGACTCTTTGGGTGGAATTCTGAAAATGCCGCTCAGGGGTCCAGGGCAAGCAAGTTCTCCTTGCTTGGGCTTAGGATACTGCTGCCTCCACATGTTGCAGCAGCATAACTGCTGAGGCTTTCACCTGTGGAAAGTTAGGATAGAAAATAGGTGGAGCAGGGTGTGCTGGTTGATGCGACATCTCCAGGGTCTCTATTTTAATAAAAAGTCAGTGCCCTACAGGGAAGGGGTGGGACCTTGACACCTGTGGTGGAGACATCTTGCTGGAGGTCCTTGAGAACTGTGATCTTGCTAGTGGATAGCAGCCTCCCTTGCCTCAAAACCATACAATTGCCTTTAGAGTAATGAATTGGGCCTCTAAAAAGAGGCTCAACCTTCTTCTTGGCTCCTGGAAGGGAACCTCTAAATCTTTGGAATTTCTGGAGATGCGAATCTTTTGTTATTCCTGGGTGCCTGGGAACACATCTGGTGGTTCCTTTGCTAATAAATGATCAGATGGGACCAGTGACTTGCAGCCTTAGGGTGGGGGACTGCCCATAACAGAAAGACCCACCAAATGATAGCCTGACTTCCTGAGAGGAAAGGAGGGCTGGAGATTGAGGTCAACCAATCATGCCCACTAAATGAAATGCCATAGAAACTTGGGGATCTCAAAGACTGTCCATGATTGAGAAGACATATCTCTGTGCTGAGAGAGTAATGTGTTCTGACTCCACGTGGAGAAAGCAAAAACTTGCATCGGAGATCCTTCCAGACTTTGGCCTATGTGCCTCTTTTTATGGCTGGATCTCATTTTTATTCATTTGCCATAATAAAACTATAAATGTAAGTATAGTTCTGTCAGGGAGTTCTTCGAAATATTCTAGCAAAATACTGACCCTGGGCAGGTGGTGGGAACCTTGAATTTGTAGCCAGTTTTTCAGAAGTGTGGGCAGTCTGGTCCTTAAGAGTCAGAATTGAATTGAATCAAATTGAGTTACCTGCAGTATTTGCCATAGGCGCCATAAGTTGCAGAATTTTTTCCAAAGTATGAATACCTATCCTCAGGTAGATGGCATTTAAGATGATGCTGAGCCACTTTGCCACCTACTCTCACTTCCCTTCCTTTTACTCTGGACCATTTACCAGGTTCAGGTCTCAGCAGAGCTGTCTGGAGAGGTTCTGTCCCTGTTTTGAGTTTGAATGAATTGTTAGCAGAACCTGAAGATGGGTCTTGTGGATGCTACATTAGGATGCCATACCAGTATCTCCACCAGAGATAAGCCTGTGTTCTCAAAGTTTCAGGGCGACATTTAGTGGTGTCTTAGTATTTGCTTCAGGTGACCTTAATGAAGCACTAAATTCTGAGTCATAAGAATGTGTTCCGTATTAAAAATCTATTTTTTTGCTATTGATGTTTTGACCCCCATCCCTCCACCCTCATCTAGCACCTTGTGATCTAGTCTCAGATACTGTTAATAACTCTGAGATTCTCTGAACAGGAACAGAATTTCCCCGCTTGGATCATGTTGAATCTTGAACCTAATTGTTGTCTGGAATCAATGAGGGTAGGGGAGGAGAACTGAGTTTTAAACAATTGTGTTACCTTCAGTTGAGAAAATAATTATGTTTTCCTCTCTTTGAGAGCTTGAGAGGTGAGTTTGGAAATAAGAAAATAGAGCTAGTCATATTTTTGCACACTGAGTACAATGTCTATTCAACTGATGCCCCATTGTCTCGTTTTACCCTGCAAACCAATTTTATTTCAAGATGTGGATAAGGTTTTTCTTATGACATTCAGATAGCTACCATGGTTTCCACCTGAAACTTTATACCCAATCTGAAAATTTTTCTTAACTCTGACAATAAGAAACATTCTTGTAATCATTGTCACAGCTGTCGGAGCCTTACAGCATATATTAATTCCAGATAATACAGATGGATGGTGAAATTAATGCCAAATATACTATTTGTTGCAAATGTGTATTCATGACAGTCGCCTTAGTAAATAAACATTTATCTTTCTTAGGATTTCTCCCAAATGATTTTTCAAGTGACAAAATCCTCCAAGGAAGAATGGTTTGCATATAAAGCTGTCCTTTTTTAGTTATCTTTTCTTTTTAAAGAAAACTTTGGTTTGAATAAACAGATTTATAAGGGAGTGATAGAAGAAGGTCAGGACAATGCAACTGAGCAAAAACATAATAATAGAGATTTTTAAAGACCAAAATTATTACTTCCTAGAAATTTTGGTCTTAAAAAAATAGAAAAAACATTCAATAAATGAAATAGAATGATGTTAGGATTAATAGATAGATGGATAGATAGATAGATAGATAGATGGATAGATAGATAGATAGATAGATAGATAGATAGATAGATAGATAGATAGATAGATGGGTGGATGGATGGAAGGATGGATGGATAAAGGAGCTATTGGCATTCTTTATAATGAAATATTTACATGTTGAAATTTCAGTACCTTATTTGTACCCATCTAGAATTTAGATTCAAATACCATCCTATCTATCTTTTTGAAATGAAAGATTTGCCTTTCACTAGAAAACAGATATATTACTTTAAAGATGGAGTGCATTGTTCTATTACCCTTAGCAATGAGCTTTTTTTTTTAACGGTGTATTCTTGGTATAAACTTTTGACTCATATTCTTTTATTTTAAGCACACAACTCAGGATTCAAAACTACATACATATGGATAGAGCTGCTTGGAAAGAAAATCTGCTCTTCTGGGATACTGAATGTAAAATTAAAGCTCATCCCTGCAAGCTGAATATGAAGAAAACAAATGAAAGACTGAACATTTGAAAAAGCATTCAAATACAATATGTCTTCCCTTTGCTTAACCAGTGTAAAATATATACCACTGATGTATCTTGAATTCTATTTATTTTAGAAAATTAATTTGAGACAACTTAAACAGTCTTCAAATTTCTTTCTGCACCATTTGCCTTTATTCTGGAGAAAACTTCTGTTTGTCCAGTGTATATTACATACAAATTTTGCTTCTCCTAATCCATTACTAGGGGTTTGAGTCTGAGACATTCAAACTCATTCAACTCTTACCTTTTCATTGTAATTATTTAATAAATACTTCTGCTCCATGCATTTTAGAGATATCTTAAATCAAAATTTATCAATTCCCTCAACATGACTCACCATGAGACTGTCTATAAATATAAATAAGTCAGTGAGTTTATGTAATGATACCCACATTTTACTGAAGAGAAAATCCCATTTCCTTCATTACTCTGCAGGATAGAATTTGTTAGCAGCTCTCTCAAGTAATCTTTTTAAAGAAGAGTTAAGAAGACATAGGTGAAAAATAGTATGAAATCGAGTTTGGCTGTTCCTCGTTTTGGAAAACTTTGAAGAATCCAGTCTCTTCATTAGATCCTGCTAAGATCCATACACAGGTTAGCAAATTTATCAGTAGAGGAAACGTAGGAAATCACGTCAAGATCAAATTATTGTTGTTATCCTAACCCATCCTGAAATAAATAAAACCCCATATATCCCAGGAGAGATTTAAAGAGAGATCTCAGGGCCAGACTAAAGTTTTTACAAATGTTCATAGAGGAGCTGATTTTCAAGGATTAGGACATTTTGCCTACATGTTCACATGATTCTCAATGTTTTACGAAGCCTCTAACTGGTAGCTATTACCCACTTTTAAATATATGTGGCCAATAACTTAAAGCCAAAAAAAGAAAAGCATGAAGGTGTTATTATTGATCAGAATGGCTTGGTAAATTATTTATCATAAAAAGTGCTATTCTGCTCCATGGTGTTAAAGAAAAACCCTTTTGTCTTCATCAAATGACAGGTAAATCAGTCTGTTGCCTTTCTTCTAAACTGAAGAACTAAGTTTCTAAACTATAGTTTAAACTATTTCTGATAAAATGGTCAAGGGTTAAGTGAGTTTTTGGATAACTTCTATGTCTGAAAATGACTATATCTATTCGACTTCCAATTGATAATTCGGCTAAGTTCATAATCCTGCATTAGTAGTTATATCCCATGAGAAAACTGGCTTCCTTTTCATTGTAGTGCCAGTTATTAAAAAAACAGATGCCATGTCAATTTCTTAAACTTTGTACATAATTTTCTTTTCCTCTTTTTTTTTGGCTTTCAGAACATTCACATTTTCTTTTACCGTGCAGGTACTTGGCATCCCTTTTAATCTGAAAACCCAAATCCTTGATTTTTAGTTCTGGACAAACCTCTTATACTGCCATTTGATAATTTCCTTCCTCTTATCCACTTCACCCCCTCCTTTCCTCTATTTTCTACTTTCACAACTTGTCTTGGAAATTCTGGACTGATATTATCTATATAAAACTCATCCCCCATCATCTGTCTCGTTTGGTTCTATTTTCTTTTCTCTGATCCTTGAGCCATTGCACAGAAAAAGTTGATCCATATCAACAGACTGGAAGAGATCTAAGCAATTTGGTGATTCCAGTTTCTTAATTATCAGTGTAATTTCTGAGGTCTAGGAACTTATGATTCTAATTGTGACTACCTTTTGACTCTATCAGTGAGAGTCTCTGTTATTGCCTTTGGCTGCAAGAACAAAAGGCCTTAAATCAACTAGGTTTTAAATAAAGAACAGTTTATATATCACATCAGAAGAAGTCCAGAGGTAGTGTAACTCCAAGGTTGGTTCATCCAGTGATCTGATGGCACTCTCAAATTCCCAATTCTGCCCAGGTCTTCCCTCCTCAAATTCTGCATATTGCCTTACCTTTCTCATGATTGCAAAATGGCTCCAATTGAGCCTCATTTCTCTCCTTTACAAAGTGGGATTTATAATAGTATATTTCTAGATTTGGGTGAGCAGTAAACTTAAAAGTCAAGTAGAGGCACAATTCCTCTCATTCCTTATAGAATGTGTCCAATAAATGCTGACTTGGCAGTTATATAAATTAGAGGATATTTAATGTCACATAGTAATGATCAGAATATATTAAGAGAGCGCTTTGGTAGCAGAGTGTCTTTCATATACCTGAGAGAGAGAACAGAGACGCAGCAGATGGTCAGACAGACAAGGAAAGCTGGAGCCCCAAATTGGTTGTGGTTATACGTATTGCTTTTGCTTGCATGTACTGCCTAACTTTTCTATAATTAACATATTACATGTAATAATAGAAAGCAAAATGTATTAAAAGAAAAAATATGTTCATTAAATGATGTCTGTAGCAGTTTTAGTTGTAGCTTCTTGACACAAATTTCAGCAGAAGAGAGTCAGTTTCATCATATACTTCTGATTTTGTCAGTGAGGGAAAGTTTGGGCAGAAGCTCCTGAGACACTCCCCTGACCTCGCCTTGGCAATAATCAGATGTCCGTTCCTTAGTCCAACCCTGGCCAGGGGAAAGGAGTCCCACGGAGGGACTGAACAATGAGCTCCCTTTCCCCTCACCAGTCCTTTAAGACAGGAGCTGCTGTCTTCAATGGACCAATACTCCCCACACATTGTTTTACATTCTCCGACTAATGCATGGTAGTTTCTACTGCATTGCCCTATTCCTTCTCTACCATTGCACATTAGGTGCATCAGATGTGGATAACTGGCTTCATTCCCCTTGCAAAAGAAAGTTATAAAGAGAATTCTGGATTTGATGGGCAAACTTCACATGACCACGAAATCCTAGACTTGACTGAAACTTTAAAAAAATGAGAAGATGGGGATGTTCTCCCTTTGGGGAAAGGGTGAATGCATTCATTGTAAACATAGGTTTTAGTGTATGCATGGAATGTGGTACATTCAAAGGTGCATGCATGCATTCACTGATAGCTTCTAATCCAGCATCAACTACACCCATCGCTGTGTGAACCCAACCACAGCCGTTGAGAAGATATTCACTCCTTCATTCAGAATTTGGTTCACAGAAGATTTAAATTGACTATGGTGGTGTCTTAACCACTGGCAGTGATGCTGGGAAAAGTTTATCTTGATCTTACAAGAGAAAAGAGATAGAGAAGCCTACTCAGAAAAATAAATGGCTTATTGTTATGTGACCCTGCCACTATCACAGCAGGTTTTAAAACTAATGTCCCAGTCTCTGGCGATTGGGAATCGGAAGATGTACTAGGTGTATTGTGGACAAAAGCCAGGAGAACAGGAGATATGACCCCAGAAATGTATCTGAAGGCTTTCTTTCCCTAAACATCTTGTTACACACAAAAAAACAGGGAGAGTATACTTCTCTATGGCTAAAGCCATGACTGCTGACTTTTTTTTTTTACTTACAAATGGAAATCTTCAAAATGATAATCCTCTCAAAGAAAGGTTATCTCAGTGAGCCCTGACAGCTCAGCCCTTCTGCCTCCACCATCTCTCTCTGAGCTGTCAAAGCCTGCTCTATGGTTCATGTTCATTTTGTTCATGTGCAAATGCATCAGCTAAAATTGGGCTATTATAAGTCAGCAGTGTAAGCAAAGCAAATCACTTAATACATGGAAGGATTCTTTTTAAAACACAAATAATAAAACTTTTATTTCTTCTGACCTCAAATCAATAAAGTTGAAACTGTTCGAAATATACTTATGTATGTGAGATGGTGACATTGACGGGCCATTCTTAAGATAAATAAGAATTCTAGCATTTTATTATTTTAAGACAATACATCATTTTTAAGCCTTGTAGCTGATTGGTTGTTGATAAATAGTTGCTTTGTTTGTATAAGGAAACGCAATACTGAGTCATGAAATTATATTATCCATTAATTATTATTTTGAGGCAAAATGTTGGTATTTACAAGCATTCTCACATAAATCCTTATAAAGACCTGCTTCCAGGACGTGTAAATGAGAGGTTCCTTGGCCGCTTGGACCATGAGGGACTAAACTAAAGCCAGTAGGCAGACCTGGTGGAAAGATGGAAAGAGCCTGGCTGTTGATGAAATTACTCCAGAATTTTCAGTAAGTGAATAACATAAGCCAATATTAAGTCGCTTTATTTTTCAATAAAATTCACCATAATTTTAATTCAATATGCACTGGAATTTAGAAAGTGATTATGCCATTTTTAAAATAGTCTCTAGATTTTTCTTTTCATTGAAATATAATCTTCAGTGATGAAAAACAGTTCCAGAATACTGGTGTCTTGCCAAAGTAACCCACGGCACCCTCAGTAGAGCAGATTAGGTATCAGGAAAACAAAATACAAATGCATTAATTATGGCTAGTAATTCCAGAAGTCCCACCATCTCTGATCCCCTTCTGCTTTCCTTCCATCAGTTTCAAGAACCTCCAAATAGTGAAACCATTGTTATGAACTGAATTTTCCACAAGTCCTGTGCTGCAGGGACTTGCTGGGAGTAACAGAGCAGGTGGAGGAGAAGGAGACACTGAAACAGGCTTTGAGGCTTTCAGGAGCCACCTGGGCAGAATGGAAGCAGCCCTCTCCACCCTCTTTCATATGCACCGTCAAGCCGTTTGCTCCTTTTTGCGATGTAATACCTGCCTATATTGTCATTCAAGGTTGTTGGTTTTGTACATTTAAACTTTAGTAAAGTGAAGAGTACCAGATTAACTCATTTCGATATGTTTTATTTTCCCGTCCTGGCACCATCGCCTGAGAAAAACTTCTGATCCGCGTGTGAAATGGAGGAAGTTAGGACTGAGCATTCATTTCACCTCACGGGCCCTGGAAGAATCCATGCAGGGGCTGCACAGAGCTGGTGACTCAAAGCCCTTTTCCTCCATACCATTTTCAATGTTTCCTTGTTGATTGATTGTAACGAAACCTGAACTGTACAAACTTCAGAGCAGTGATGAGAGCAGCCCATTCTGACAATGTGGCATGATTAAAAGGCAAGAAGGAAAATAGGTATTTTGGTTCCAAATTCTTTCTTGGACATAATTTGTTCAGAAAGGCAAATCCAAGGGAAATGAAAATTGACTTTGACTTTCAAGGACGTAGTATAGCATTGGGTAATTCTTCACTTGAAAGATTAGTTCTGCAGCTCACCTTGCACCAGTAGACACACTTTGAACTTATCTTAAAAATAAGATAAAAATAGTATTTATAATATTAAATATATATAAATTTATAAATAATAATTTAATTTTATCAACACAAACATGCATATATGTAAAGATAAAATAATCTTGAAATACTTTTTATGGAGAAACATCACATCTTCTTTTAGCTTTTGCCTCTTTCCCTTTGAGGCAGCAGATGTTTCTTCCTTCAGCTGTTTCTAAGATTGCATAGACTGCTCTATCTTGATTTCTCTAAGTTGCACGCTATTCACTTTTTGCAATGAGATCTAAGTACTCAGCTATCTTTCAACACATGCTACCACCTCTGTTTTACCCTTCAGGGTAACACGTAGTATATTTGCTTAAATAAAAATGAATATTTATTTTTTACAGTATGATCATGTAAATAGTGTTCACTATAAAGTCTGAGAACCATGATTACATTTCTTTCACTGACACATTGTGCTTTTCACTTGAATTTCTAACTTCTTTTTTTCTTATTGATATGTCCTCTCTATAATAAGATTCTTTCGGTTTAATTTTTTAAATTTGATCTAGAAGATTTCCTAAGGAGACTTTTCTTCCCCCTGGTGATCTCTAACCTGAATGTTCTGTTCTCCAGCTTCTGACTGATCTGATAGGCCTCTAAACAGTGAGATTTTCACTGACTTCATTATTTTGCAAATAGATACACTACTTCTTGGTTCTTACATGTGGTGGACATTTGTCTTTTGTTGCTCTCCCAGCAACCATTCTCAGTCCTCACTCTATCCATGATTTCTCTGGGGAAATCACTTTTGTCCTATCAGTTGCTCATGTCATTTCTGTGGGGTTAGATCCCCCCTTTTCGGAACCAGAGGCAGACTCTGGACAGTTTAATTCATTTAATCCAGCTAAGTCTTCTTGCTCCAGGTTTACTCCATAGACCGGTTCTGGCCAAGAAGAGTCAGGCCTTGAGCTAGGACTTGCTTTCTGTGGGACCCAAGTCCACGGACATGAAGCCGAGGGGACATGTGCCCGGATCTAGTGCACTGCAGTCAGAACAAGAGAGACGGGATCACGGCAGCAAGTGGAAGAGAGAAAACCGAGTCAAAAGATGGAAATACTCAGTTGTGGATGGTGTCATTTGAGACCAAAACTAACTAACTTTGTCCAGAAATTTTAATATTCCACAAATGAGTAAAGAACTCCCACCCCATTTCATTTGTTTGTTTTTATTGCTTTTGTTGGTTTGTATTTGGTTTCCAGTTATTTAGAATTAACAAGAACCTAATTGATACATAGTATCTAACTTTTTTTGTTGTTGTTGTTTAATTCTCTGTTTGGCTCGGACACATTCTCTTGGAAATTCTGAAAATAGCCTGTAAGTAGAGTCCACTTTCTGGGTTCCAATTCTAGAAAGTCTTGTATTTAGACTTCATTTAATTGATAGTTTGGTGAGGTATAAAAATCTAAATTGAAAATATTTTCCCTCAATATTTTGAAAGTATTTACTCATTACCTTCCAGAGTCTATTACTAATAGTAAAATGTATAAAAATATTCTGACACTCTTTCTTGTGTAAATACATTGCCTTGTAATTTCTGGAAGCGTTCATAATATTCTCTTTATTTCTCATTATTTAAATCTGATGAGAATGTGCCTTGGTATAAAGTTTACTATTTATTCAGTTTTCTAGGAACCTCAGTGTGCATTTCAAACTGTATACTTCCTCACGTGTTTGCTTGTCCATGCCTTGTTTGCACTTTTAAGAATAAGGTGATTGAAAGATAATGGGAAGTCTGAGTAAATTTATGACTTGTCCATTGTCATATTTGCATTAGAATGATTGGAAATAAACTAGATGCCTAATTACATAATTAGAAATAAACTAGATGCAATTACATAATTACATTTGTAATTATGCTGATGGATAAGCAAATGCCAGACTATGGCATTGACATTGATATTCTATGAGAAAGCTTTGTTTTCCAGGAAAGAAACCTCAAATCCCCTGCATGAGGAATGGGTTGGAGGACTGACACCAGACCTGCAGAATTCTGCATGCAAAGATGGGATAGGGCCATCCATAATGTATATGCGGATTTTCAGTTAATTACCCTCTTTTCAGCCCTCACAAACTTCGTCCTTTCTTGGAACGTTGCATTGTCAATGATAGGTCAAGTTGAAATGCTAGGATTACAGGTGGGAAAAAAGAGGGACAGGTAAGTGGGCTGGGGTGGATATATTGGATCAGGCTGAAGGATTTGCAGAGGGTTGTGATCGGCAGCGGCACTTCAAGGAAATGTCATTCACTGTCATCAAAGGGAATGGACGCTCTCAACGTCCAGTGATGGCTCTCCTTCCTCTGCCAAGGTTGATGGCAAGAGAGGTATTACAGAATCAGAGTCACTGGTAACATGGGGATGACAGAACCTTAAAACAATAGAGACCAGTTGGTCAGTAGGTCACAATTATCATACTGATAAATGATAAATTTATCATTTGCTGCCAAAGCAAACTGATCCACTGAAAGTTATGCAGATGATCAACAGAATAAGCCAACCCTATGGGCAACAGAGATGGAAGCCATCAGGTGCTACTCAACTTGTTATATCAGAAAAAAACATGAGGTTATCACTAGGAGGCCAAAGGCAGCCCCTCCAGTATATTGCCAAAATGAGACATAAAACAGACTACTGAGCAGCCACAAGAAGGCATGAAGTTGTGAGGCATGCAACTAGGTGAATGAACCTTAACAACTGTATATTGAATGAAATGTCAGAAACAAAAAGACAAATATCTTGCCTCACTCACATGGATTAACTTTAATATGCAAACTCAGAGAACATGGCTTATCAGATTGGGGCCTATTGTAAATGGTCTTAGCTTACAAATTCTTTTAGCAGTAGCATCTATTTAGGAGTTATACTACTATTTCTAAATTCTGAGATAATGAGCTGTTTGTATATAACCTGGCTGTTACCAAAAACTTTGGGTATTTATGTGACACCTAAGACTCAGAGTTAGAGCTCTGAAGTTATGAAAGCTATACAGGAAATGTTTGAAAAGTTCAAAAAATGACCAAACTTCGACTAGAGATATGAATGAAGCTGATCTGGATAGGACTAAGGTAGGTTAGAATACAGGGTAAAGGATGATGACATCCATATCTTAAAGCCTCAGCTTATGTGTGAAACCAAAGAGAAAGATTTATTTTGGTGCAAAATTTATATTTTTGAGTAGTGCATTATCTAATTTAACTTGTATGGTCAGTTTAGTTGAACACAATAAATACATGGAATCTTGAATAGGACAAACAATAGGTTAGGTTTTGATGGTTTGTTCAGGTTAGTGTGATAGCCTGATATATTCCAGAGTAATATGGGCAGGGAATAAAAAAAAGTACTTGCAAAGTCCCCTTGGGAGACTGGGGAGAAAGGAGGAAATACTAAACTTCCCCATTTGAAGAATTTCTGATATTCTCACAAGTGGGGACAACCAGATCAATGGACTGAGCCCTCAGTCTTGGGGTTCACCACTATGAAACTTATTTCTGCAAAGGATAGGTTAAGCCTACTTATAATTATACCTAAGAGTCACACCCAGAGAACCTCATTTGTTGCTCAGATGTGGCCTCTCTCTTTAAGCCAACTTGGCAGGTGAACTCACCGCCCTCCCCACTCTGTGGGACATGACTCCCAGGGGTGTAAATCTCCCTGACAACATGCAACAGAACTCCTGGAATGAACTGGGACTTGGCATCAAGGGATTGAGAAAACACTTTCGACCAAAAGGGGGGAAGAGAGAAATGAGGCAAAATAAAGCTTCAGAGGCAGAGAAATTTCAGAGTCAAGAGCCTATTCTGGAGGTTATTATATTATATAGATATCCCTTTTTAGTTTATGGTGTATTGGAGTGACTGGAGGGAAGTGCCTGAAACTGTAGAGCTGTGTTTCAGTAGCCTTGATTCTTGAAGACAATTGTATAAAGAACTTTTACAATGTAACTATGTGATAGTGAAAACTTTGTGTCTGATGCTCCTTTTATCCAGGGCATGGACAGATGAGTAAAAAATAGGGATAAAAATTAAATAAATAATAGGGGCAATAAGGAGTAAAATAAATTGGGTAGATGGAAATACTAGTTGTCGATGAGAGGGAGGGGTAAGGGGATGGGATGTTTGATTTTTTTTCTTTTCTTTTTTTTTTCTTTTTCTGGAGTGTTGCAAATGTTCTAAAAAATGATCATGGTGATGAATACACAACTATGTAATGATATTGTGAGCCATAGATTGTACACCGTGTAGGAACTGTATGTGTGTGAAGATTTGTCAGTAAAAATATTTAAAAAAAATAACAGGCAGAGGGCCACAAAAATTCACAAATATATAAAGGCTGAACAATACACTATTAAACTGGGTCAAGGAAGAAATTACAGGAGAAATCAATAAATATCTCCAGGCAAATTAAAATGAAAACAGAACATATCAAAATTTTAGGGATGCAGCAAAAGCAGTGCTGAAAGGGAAATGTATTGCCTTAAATGCCTATATTTTTAAAAAGAGAGAAAGAAAAAAATCAAGGAATTAACTGTTCATTTGGAAGAACTAGTAGAAAGAACAGCAAACTGACCCCAAAATATACAAAAGGAAAGAAATGATGAAGATTAGAGCAGAAATAAAATGAAATTGAGAACATGAACACAATTGAGAAATCAGTAAAACTAGAAGTTGGTTCTTTGAGAAAATCAATAAAACCATTGACTCTTAGCTAGGCTAACAAAAAAAAAAAAAAAGAGAGCAAGAGAGAGAACGGATGCAAATAAATAAAATCAAAAATGAAAAAGAAGACATAACCACCGACCCTGCAGAAATATAGGATACTATGAGTAACTATATGTTAATAAACTAAACAATGTAGATGAAATAGACCACTTCCTAGAAAGGCATGAACAACCAACATTGACTTGAGAAGAAATAAATAATGTCAACAAACCAATCACAAGGAAAGAGACTGAATCAGTCATCAAGAAGCTCCCAGAAAGAAATGTCCAGGACCACATGGCTTTACATGTGAATCCTACCAAGTATTCAAGAAAATAATTAGTACCAATCCTGCTCAAACTCTTAAAAAATTTAAAGAGGGGGAAAAGCTACCTAACTCATTCTAGGAAGCCAGCATCGCACTAATACCAAAGCCAGATGATGTCAAGAAAAGAAAATAACAGGTCAATCTCTTTAAAGAAAATAGATGCAAATATCCTCAACAAAATACCCGCAAATTGGATCCAGCAGCTCATTGAAAGAATTATACACCATAGCCAAGTGGGACTTATTCCAGGTATACAAGGCTGGTTCAACACAAGAGAATCAATTAATATAATATACCATATCTACAAGTCAAAGAGGAAAACACATGAATTCATCAATTGTTGAAGAAAAGGCATTTGACAAAATTCAACATCCTTTCTTGATGGCAACACTTCAAAAGTTAGGAACAGAAGGGAACTACCTCAGCCTGATAAAGGGAATAAATGAAAAACCCGCAGCTAAAGTCATCCTCAATGGGGAAAAACTGAAAGCTATCTGTCTAAGATGAGGAACAAGATATGGATGCCCACTGTCACTGTTATTATTCAACGTTGTGCTGGAAGTTCTAGCCAGAGCAATTAGTTAAGAAAAAGAAGTAAAAGGCATCCAAACCGGAAAGGGGAAAGTAAAACTTTCATTGTTTACAGATGACATGATACTATAGGTCGAAAACCTGAAAAATCTACAGCAAAGCTACTAGAGCTAATAAATGAGTACAGCAAAGTGGCAGGGTACAAGATCAACATGCAAAAATCAGTAGTGTCTCTGTACACTAGTGATGAGCACAGTGAGAAGGAAATCAAGAAAAAAATTCCACTTTACAATACCAACAAAAAGAATAAAATATTTAGGAATAAATTCAACTAAAGATACAAAAGACCTACACAAAAAGCTATAAGACATTGCTAAGAGAAATCATGTAAGACTTAAATAAATGGAAGATCATACCATGTTCATAGATTGGAAGACTAAATATAGTTACTATTTCAATTCTATACAAATTGTTTTATAGATTCAATGCAATACCAAATAAAATCCTAACAAACTTACTTTGCAGAAATAGCAAAACTAATAACCAAATTTATTTGGAAGGACAGAATGTCCCAAATAGGTAAAAATATTGAGAGATAAGAATGAAGTGGAAGGTCTCACACTACCTGATTTTAAAGCATATTGTGAAGCTACAGTGGTCAAAACAGCATGGTACTGGCATAAAGATACTGATCTATGGAATTGAAATGAGTGTTCAGAGATCGACCCTCTTATCTATGGTCAATTGATCTTTGATAAGGCAGTCAAGCCAACCCACCTCGGACAGAGCAGCTTCTTCAATAGGTGGTGCTTAGAGAACTGGACATCCATATGCAAAAGAAAGAAAGAGGATCCATAGCTCATGCTGTATATAAAAATTAATTCAAAATGAGATATACAGAAACTAGAGATGGTGAACGTTTAGCTAATGAGGTTGAACTCAAAGGTAAGGGAATAGATAGAAGTGAAGGTGGTTCTCTAGTGGGTCTATAAGTAATATTACCATATTGAAGGTAAACATGATTGAAAGGGGTTGCATAGACCTTTGAGTCCCATGGATTAACACTACAAATACAAATAAGTTCTTGTATGAACTACTTCAAAGGTATGATTCTTGTACAAAGAGTGTTTACGTTCAGGGTATGGGGGGAAACTGCTATTGTATGCTATGGGCTGTGTTCAATAGGAAAACATCAGTAGCACCACAGCAACACCAGGGGTAAATAATGAGAGGAGGACAAGAGTTAAGGGGAGGTTTAGATTTCCTATTTGGTAAGGGTGTGTTTATTAGCTATCTTTCTCTTGGGAACAATGAAATTATCTAAAATTGAGAGTGATGGAATGTGGACTTTGGACATTATACATGATGCCTAATGAATGAAGGTGGCTACAGGATGCACTGACTGAGAAGCAGACTGGCAAATGATGGATTGTGTGTGTGTGTGTGTGTGTATGATTGAATGTTGTGCTGCTACGAAAAGGAGCAAAGTTGTGAGGCATGCAACCTTGTGAATGAACCTGTGAGACATTTGGTGAGGCAAAATAAGCAAGAAGCAAAAGAGCAATTATTGTATGGTCTCCTTTAGAAAACACTTATCAGAAAACAGGGGCCTAGATTGTAAGCTCTTGCAGCAGTCATATTTTATCTTGAGTGGTAATTATTGTGTCTGGATTTTTAGAGGCTGTTTCATATATGTATAGCCTGGTATTCAAGATAAGAACAAAGGTGATCAGGTCAAGATTAAGTTAATTCAGAACACAGGGGTAAGGAAAACATTGTCTATATTTTAGAACCTCACCTATTCTTTGGGACCAAAAGTAGAAGGTCATTTTGTTCAGAACCTAAATTTTCAGTAGCACATAGTCTAACTCAATCTGTCTAGATATCTCATTTAAACAGCTGAAACACAGGGAGGGCCTTTAATCCTGTATAGCTTAATGCTATGCCTGGATATATCCCAGAATATATTAAGTAAATAATCAAAATGTATTGGCAAAGTTCCTTGAGGGGTGGAAGAAAAAATATGGAACTATTAAACTTTACCACTGGGGAAACCATGATACTGTGTCAAACATTAGGGACACCAACATCAATAGGCCAAGCCCTTGATCTTGAGGCTTGCTCTTGTGAAGCTAATGTAGGTAGTGGAGAAGCTTAGCTTACCTATAAATGTGCCTAAGAGTTACCGCTGGAGGACCTCTTTCGTTGTTCAAATGTGGCTTCTCTCTCTCTCTCTAAGCCCAGCCCTGCAAGTGAAACCATTGTCCTCCCCTCTGCGTGGGATATGACATCCAGGAATGAAAGTCTCCTTGGCCGGATGGGAGATGACGCCCAGGGATGAGCCTGGCCCTGGCACCACGGGATCTACAATGCAATCCTCACCAAAAGGGGGAACAGAAGTATAACTAATAAAGTATCAGTGGCTGGGAGAGTTCAAATAGATTCTTGAAGCTACTCTGGAGGCTATTGTTATGCAAGCTTCATCTAGTCATAGCTATGTATCTTAGTTTTCTAAATCCCAACCAAAGCCATTCCACCCAATCCTAAAGAACACTTAGGGCAGTATATAAGATTCTACAAAGGTTCCATGCACTAGGGTAACTTTCCTCCAGATGGGTCCCTGGACCAGATAAGTCCTGAAACCTAGAAGGCCCAGCCTTTCCAAAACATCAGCTAGTTCCATCTCCTGACCCCTTATTATTGACAGACCTTCCAACATGAAAAAGGTAGAATGGGCATAGCCCAAATACCTCTAAAGACTGGGAGAAAGATCAAAAGTGATGGTGGGGTTACACAGAGAAGGTAGGATTTAACAAACAAGTATGATTGCTGAATCATTATATTGATTTCTTTTAGTCTCCAGTATCTTAGAGCAACCAGAAGCAAAAGCCTAAAATTCTGGAATTGTAACCCATACCAAACTCTGGGATTCATCCTGTAACTACTTGTTGAAGAGTGCTTTGAAAAGTCTTGCTTTTTCTTTCTTTGCCTTGTATATATGTATATTATACAATAAAATTTTTTTAAAAAATTAACTCAAAATGTATCAAAGACTAAACATTAGAGGTAAGACCTTAAAACTGATAGAAGAAAATGTAGGGAAATAATTTATAAATCTTGTAATAGGAGTGTTTTCTAGACCTTACACTCAAAGCACGAACATTGGAAAAAGAAATAGATAAATGGGATCTCCTCAAAATTAGACACTTTCGTGCATCAAACAATTTTGTTAGGAAAGTACAAAGGCGGCCTATACAATAGGAGACTGGAAACCACATATCAGATAAGGGTTTAATATTCAGAATATGTAAAGAGATCCTTCAACTCAACGATAAAAAAATGAATAACACAATTAAGAAATGAGCAAAAGATATGAACACTTTCTTAGAAGAGGAAATGTAAATGGCTAAAAGGCACATCAAAAGATGCTCAACTTCACTGGCTGTTACATGCAAATCAAAACCACAATGAGATATCATGTGACACCCACTAGAATGGCCATTCTAAAGAAAAAATCAGAAAATCAGAAAATGACAAGTCCTGGAGAGGATGTGAAGAGAGAGGCACACTTATCCACTGTTGGTGGGAATGTAAAATGGTACAACCTCTCTGAAAGGCAGCTTGGCATTCCTCAGGACACTAAGTGCAGAATTACCATATGATGCAGCAGTCCTTTTACTAGGTATATATTCAGAGGACCTGAACATAAGGTCACAAATGGACATCTGCACACCAATGTTTATAGCAGCATTATTTATGATTGCCGAGAGATGGAAACAGCCCAAATATCCATCACATCAACGCACGAGTGACTAAACAAGCTGTGGTGTGTACACATGATGGAATAAGTCATGAAGCATGTAATAATATAGATGAAACTTGTGGACAATTATGCTGACTGAAATTAGCCAGAAATAAAAGGACAAATGGTGTATGGTCTCATTAATACGAACTAATATTAATGAGTGAATTTTTAGAGTTAAAATTATGAGCATAGGTTATCAGGAGATAGAGGGTAGAGACTGAGCATTTGGTGCAGAAGAAATACAGACTGTGCAACAGGACTGATTGTAAAATTTCAGAAATGGATAACACAATACTACCTGATGGTACCACAATAATATAAGTACACTGAATGAAGCTGAGTGTGAATATGGTGGTGGGAGAAGGGCTGGGGGCACATTTGAAACCAGCAGGAAAGTTAGAGAACAAATATGAGACAGTATAATTTAAGAATGCTTAGATTGGACAATGATGGTAATTAAGCGTACAAGTGCAAAAACATTTTTTCATGAGGGAGAACAAATGAATGTCAACATTGCAAGGGGTTGAAAATGGATGGTATACAGGAAAAAGTACAATCGATGCAAGCTAGGGTCTATAGTCAACAGTTACATTGTAATACGCTTCCACTGAATGTAACCAAGGCATTATGCCAAAACTAAATGTCAACAAGTCAGCGGGTATGGGGGTGGGGTATGGATTCTATGCAGAAGAAAAGGAATTGTCTTCATATAGATTATGGTAGTGAAGGCTTGTTCATTTCTCTAGGTTGGATTGTATGATGTGCGAATAAAATTGCTTAAAAATGAACAAAGAGTAGCAAGTGCTGGAGAAAATGGGAAGAAAGAATTGTACTTATTCACTATCGGTAGGGAAGCTGAGAGGTGCAGCCCCTTGGAGGGCAGTGTGATGGTTCCACAAGAGGCTGGGGGTGGGGTTGCCATATGATTCTGCAATTGTGTTGCTCAGTATACACCTGGAGGATCACTGAGTGAGTGAGGATATGAATGGATGTTTTCACACTGGTGCTTATGGGAGCAGTGTTTGTGATTCACAACGGATGGAGGTGGCCTAAGGGTACAACGACTGAGGAATGGAAGGGGGACTTATGGTGTATACATGCAACTGACTACTGAGCTCCTGCAAGAAGGACTGCAGTTGTGAGATAATTAGGTGATGGAACCTTAAGGACAGTATGTTGAATAAAATGTCAGAAACAGAAAGACAAATATTATCATGCCTCCCTCACTCATATGAATTTACTATAATATGCGAACTCAGAGAACTGAGGTTGAGAGCATGGGTTATCAGGTTGGAGCCTATTGTAAAGGTTCTTAGATGGGAAACTCTTATAGCAGTCACATATATTTAGGAGTTGTAACTGAAATTTCTAAATTCTGAGATACTGAGCTGTTTGTACATAACCTGGTCATTCACTGAGACTTCAGATATTTATGTGACACATGAGACTCAGAGTTAGAGCACTGAAGCTATAAAAGTCAGCTTTAGTCCATACAGCAACTGTTAAAAAAGCTGAAAAAGTGATCAGACTTTATCTAGCGATATGAATGACGCTGATCTGGATAGGACTAAGGTAAAGAAGAATTTTGGGTAAAGGATGATATGTCCCACATTTTCTAACTTCAACTTCTGGGCAAGACCAAAGAGAGAAATGTTCATTTGGTGCAAAATTTACATTTGGGCAGCACATAATTTAAGTTTACTTGCATGGTCAGTTTACTTGAACACCATAACCACATGTAACCTTGAATACTGTGTGAGATCTTGTTGGTTTGTATAGGTTAGTGTATTCATTTGGACAGCAACAACAAAGAGATCTTATTCTAAAAGTCAATTTTTTTCTGAGCCCTGGGAAGCTTTCTCATGTAAACATATGAAGGTTAATCTACAGTGATAGATGTGGACTGTCCAGACAGTCTCAGGACATTGTGTGCAGTGGCTGCTCTCCCAGCCGTAATCACACAGGAGCAAGTCCACAAGTCCACTCGCGGTGGGGGAGGAGGCTCATACATTAGAGTTGTTGACACCCATGAAAATGAGTGACAAGGACCTCAAATGGATGAGCAGATGGCAGACCTTGCTCACATACTTTCCCTAGTGAAACACCTTTTATTCTTTCTTTTTAAAAGATTGCGTTAAGTTCTTCCTACATGGGACACTGGTAGAGAGTATTTTTTTCCTTTTTAAACTGAAGAAAATAAAATTCAGAAATCATATAACTTGCGTGTCAGGTTTTCCCTTCTCCCTTCTCAAGTCAGAGGCTCGGCAGCAGCCTGGGAACATGGGGTGGTGATGGGTGCAGACACAATGGTTCTTTGCGGTCTGGGCCAAAGCTGGGCTACAGGTACACAGGTGTACACAGGTGTACACAGGTGTTGTCACTAGCAGACGCACCCCAGGGATGCATTCCTGACACTTAGACTCAACAAGGACGTGAGGCTTTCTCCTTCATTTCGTCAGCTAGATGAGGGCCTAATTTGGAAAGGAGTGTATTTTATCCTATTTATATCTATTACTTTTAAAAACGTTCTCTTTATTTTGACCAACCCACAACCTCTTTGATTAGGATAAGCTCTACAAGCAGATCCACTCCATATTATGTAATTCTAATTAAATGCAGTTAATTGAAAAACCTAACTAAGTTTTCCATTTGTTAGATTTTATGACTAGAGCATTTTAATTAAGTAGAATTTCCAAGGGATATTGATAATAGTATTTGGTTTTAAATTGAGAACAAAGTCTCCTTACCCCAAAAGAATACAGTCAGGATATGGAGACCATATTTAGTTTTCATTAAAGAACAATCATGTTGCATCTGTTCATAGAACTTTGCTGTCATCAGATGGTTGGTCTTTTTAAGTCATTAACCTTTAAAGCAGTAAGGTTATTTTGGGCAGGCATGGAGAGTAGATAGCAGGTGAAGAACAGACGGATACAGTTATTCCAAAAAACCTTTCATTGCTGCTTTTCACCCTACCCAGAAACTGCGTGCCCAAAATGGAGCTCAAAATGCTCAATATAAAAAATTTTAGCAATTGTCTTTTGTACTAACTTTTCAATGCTTGCCTCTCTAATTGAAAGATTGATTAAAATAAACATCTAATCTGCAAAACGCAGGGATCTTTGTCTCATAAAGCTTAAAAGATTCTTTCTACAGGCAGTTACATTCATTCTCACAGCATCCTATCTTATTCATTTTCACATCTTTACTAGAAAGACGTCAAATGCTTTTTTAGGTCATCCTTGCATTCTCAATGCAGAAAGTAAGGACTAATAAAGATAAGTAACTTAATCAAAATAAACATTGTACTACATGATGAAGGTAAAGTGGAGGTGTGAGATATGAGGTCAGAGAGGATCAGCATTCATTGACACGAGGACTACAAATTGTTTTCTAATTTTCAAGCATCAATTTAGGTAAACAACTAGATGCCTTATGGTGTAATGAATAAAAGTGAAGTTGTTTTCTTGTAATAAAATGACCAAGTTGACTAAGCTGATGATTACTTTATTTAGTTTTCCTTTCATTAGTCTGTTTTAATAACAGCCCCTAAACATGAAGTGTTATTATTCACATTTCAATATAACAATCCTACTAATTATTTCATGTTTGCTGCAGTGTGGTCCGATAATAAAGTGAAAATTTGTATTTACATAATAGTACATAACATCAAAGTTATACTCCATCAGAGCAGTATAAAGCTATTCTTCAGATTATTATACAGGGAAGAGGTGAATGTGAACTATAATTATGGAAATGAAAGAGGTTAAAAACAGTAGTTAACATCATTACAATTTGCAGCAAATATATGTTATGTTCTTATCTTAAAATTTGTTGGTCACTTTACAACTCTATTAGCATTTGGCAACAATGCTACTATGTAAGTATTGATAATTAAATTCAATAATCTCCCTATATTTATATCAATATATCATATAGTATATAAGACAACAGCATGTATTCATGAAGACTATAATGAAAATTCAACTGAGACTAGAGAGTTATTGAAACGTATGTGGTCATTTAAAAGTTTTAAAAATGCATCAAATATAATTCATAGCTACATCCTTTAATAAACAGTTTACTCCTAAATATGTTTATTCTATTATTGATGAAACTCAAATTTTACCTACAGGACAAGTCTCTAAGTAAAATGCGTATGTCCACCTTGTTATGAATGGATTGACCCTTAAAAGTGTTGGTATGAAAGAAAACGTTCAGAGTGCTTAGTTACTCAAGACTCTATTTTATCCAATAAATGAAACAAAACAAGGTATTTATATAATTTTTATGGCAATGACTTGCAAACAGAGAGAGGCTGACATCCTTCTCAGGATAGAATAGAATAAACTCATTCTATTCTTAGTTCATGAAACTCTCATTTCCTCAAATTTTTTGTTAACAAGAGAGATGCTTGTTCATAGATGAAAGTTCCTTAACTCCAAAGAGGAGAATTTGCAATAGAGGAATCAATGATATTTTAAGTCCTGGTCAGAATAAAATTTAGCATCACTAAACTATTAATGTTAAAGAAAGCTCAATTTTTTACTTTGATTTTATCTTTATTCTAGCCTAAAGTATACAAAATTTTCCAGTTCAGATATTTATGCTTAAGTGAAAAATATGTTCTTGTATATAACAATTATAGCTCAATTTCTACAAAACATTTTTCTCGAGTTATGTAAAATAGTGTTTAGTTTTATCTATTCTGTTTCTTATGGACCAAACATCACAACAATAACATTGATAAGCAGCACAATAAATAAGTACTTCTGAGATGCAGAATAACAAGTTGTTTAATTGAAACAATTGTAAATACAAATAGACTGCTACTCACTATTTATATTCTTACTAAAGAGTTTCCCTGGTCCTGAGAGAGTCATAGGAAAAGGCATATTATTGTTTAAAACTAACTTATTGATAAACTTAGAGGATAATAACCCTAGTCAAAGGAGGATTATGAAAGAGGTGTAAGAAATCATTAAATGGGGCAAATGAAGCTAGCAAGAAATCTCTCAAAATAAGAACTGATATTAATGGGAGCTGTATTGGTTTGAAAAGTGCCTCCACCACCATCCCCCATTCATGCCAAACGCAAAATGTGACGTTATTTGCAATAAGCATCTTTGCAAATATAATTAAGGTAAAGATATCAAGATGAGGCTGGGCCCCATTTATACGAGACAGAGAAAGAGAAGTTAGAGATGGTTTAGAGAGAAGGTAGCGTGACTGTGGAGGCAGAAGCAGCCACGGGTATCAGGACTGCGATCAGCAGAAGGCAGCAGAGAGGCCGGGGTGGGCTCTCTCCGAGTCCCCAGGGGCACCGGCCCTGCCAGCACCTGGATTTCACAAGTCTGGCTTCCAGAACTGGGAAGAGAATGAAGTGCCATTGTTTTAAGACACGAAGATCGTGGTTATTTGATACAGCAGCTGCAGGAAAGTCATACATGAGCATATAAGACAGTGTTTATACTTAGCATCTCCTTTCAAAAGATTTCATAAACAGAAAAAGAGAAACAGCCTGACACGAACGCGTTAGTTAGGATCTCCCCACACTTCACAGTCATTGATTTTGAAAATTCATGTGCTTTCTGTATTAAAAGGACTTCCCGTCTCCTATTCTTTTGAAATGCTGAAATGCAGAACAAGTTCAAAAATCAAAAGCAAAATGGAGTTACATGTTTTAGCTGGGATTGTGGGTAAGGGAGATTTAATTTTTTTTTAAACTAAATGTTTTTTTAATAGGAAAAGTAAACACTAATATTATACCCTAGAGAAACTAACACACATTTAGAGAAAACCAAAAGATCAAGCTTCGTAATGACCAAATTTATAACTTCTAGCTAGAATATTTTGCTGCATTTTGGCATTATGCCATAACTTCTAGTATACAACTATCAGAGGACTCTAAGATCTTGGCATAAAAGACTAACTCCTTGTACCACGCCAGTAGGGGTAAAAACCAAATTGTATCCTCCCCACAAATTCCTGAACTTTATACCATAAATTAAATCAAAGTGAGAGGTATAAAGCAAGGTTATATTGCAACTCTCTTTTCACTTTTGCATTACTTTCCTTTGTGACATAGACAAGTATATTTTTCTTTTTGGAATAGGATACTGCTTAATTTGGCAAACTCAAAAGGTTTTAAAATCAACTTTTTGAATAAGAAAGAAGTATAGGTCTTTATGGTTATTAATTTTACTACCAAAATATCTAAGGGACTCAATCTATGTAATAATTATAGTTCTTTTAAATATTATTTGAAAAATACTTTGTGGACATTGGACCAAGATTATACTACATCCAAACAGAATGCCTCTACCTGGATTTTAAAGTTTTTCACTCAGTTACCTGTTCCTCAACCTGCTACTTTCTTTCAAGCTTTCTTCATTTACTAAACACAAATTATGAGATTTTTTTACATTGGACCTTCTCCTACAAGGCTCTATCAGATAACTTTGTAAACATGCATTTACAGTCTTTTAACATCAACATCTTAAACTGAGACTAATGCCTAGAGCCATATTTCATATTAGAAGTTTTTCACTGAAGATTTATTATCATTCTGAGGAATTAACCTAACACTAGCTGAAAAAAAAAAAAGAACTGAGTTACAGATATTCCCCTGAATCTTAAAACCCCAAACTGGAATTCTAATGAAATTTTTAAAAAACATTTTTACTGAAGAAAAGGCAACTGCACATATTACATCAAAACTATTAAAGTATAAGTGACAGCAATGAAGGGACCCTACTCATATTTCCAAAGACCAAGATTTACCGTGGCAAAATCTAAACAATAGGCAAAGGAGATGAAATTCTAAATAGCACTATCACAAAAATAATCGATTTCTATCTTTTTCTTTCTTCTGCTGCATGAGGAACCAAAGAACTCAAACAGAGGGTTGTTCTGCTGAACTAACCATGAAAACTTTAAGAACAGATAGGTATATAGTCCCTGTTATTCTTTCAGGGCATTATTTTATACATGTTTTAAAAAAACTTCACAAATAAAAATAAAGAGTTATTTAGCCTTGCAAATATTTTGCAATAAAGTTTCTTGAATTTCTATGACAAACTCTTCAAGCAATTCAACTTTTCAAATAGAGCTGTCATTCAAAAAGTCCCTTTGACATGGGATCTATCCCACGGTTACAAAGCGGCTTCCTCCTCTGTTGAATGTGAAAGTGGCTCTTTGTTCTTTCAGGATCCCAAATCGCTCATTCGAAGTCATCCCTGTCTGTTTTCCAACACTATTTATGTCAAATTGTAGGGGTACACCTTTAGGAACCTTCTTTATATCAGATTGTTCCCGCTTTGCCAAGAATGAGGGTACAGCAGTACGACTTAATCGTGGTTTCTGAGTTACTGGGCACTGCACTGCTCCAGGATTGTCAATGGAGACAGTTAAAATTCCTCCATTAGTTGTAGAAGTCCGCCATTGGCGAGTTCTCTTTGCTACTACATCGTCTAGCAGTTGTTCTGTGTTCAACTGGGCCTGAACCTTCAGGCCTCTTCTGAAAAGAAAAGTTGCCTGACGTGTGTCTTTCTGATGGCTTAATTTATTTCCACTTCTGGTAAAATTGGCTGGAATATTATTCTTTCTGTTTAAATGGTGAGGTCTCTTGAGAACAGCAACTGGTTTCCTCTGTACTTCATTTTGTCTCAGAAGGTTTGCCTTCCTTTTTAACACAGGAAAATACCACTCTATATTCTTGTCACTTAGAGGTGGTCGATTCATAGGACTAATTCCTTTTTGAATTCCACTTGCTTTCCTAGCTGCAAAACCAGTGATAATCCCGTAAGGACGTCTCTTTCCAGACATGACTCTTCCTCTACGATTCAAGCTTTTCTTACCAAAACCAGAATTCTGTTGGATTCCCCATCGTATTCTCATCCTAAATTGCCGGGCACCATTTTGTTGGAGTCTCCTATTTAGTCTTGGAAAATTTTGCTTCTTTCCCTCTTTTCGATTCAATTTGATTATATCATCCAAAGACATATCAATTTTGTCGAGGTTTTCACTGCTGCGGGTTTTCGGCGGCGGCGCCAGAGCTGCCGTGGCTCCCACCAACCGGGTACCAAACCGGTTCATAACCGAAGACGACGCACTGGGAACAGTCAGCAGCGAAGGCCTGAGTCCGAGGCCTGCCACCTCCCACTCACGCACGCACACTAACTGCACTGAAGGAACGCGCAGGCGAGCTGGCGGCGTCCTTGCCCTTGAGATTTAATTTTTGATGTATTTGTTTTTAAATGTGAGTATCTTCCAATTTATTCTGATCTGTGTTTATTTTATTCCAAATGAAAGATGTTTTAAAATCAAGTGAAATGTTGACTCCTTGGGGTTTGCCACACAAATTCTTCTAAAATTATGCTGTATTGGTGAATGTTTGTTAACAATTTAACGTTTCTAAAAGTTTAAGAAACTAGTTAATATCAAGTGTGAGGAATAAACTCAGAATCTTAAACATGACTATTACAGTGTCGTATAAATCGGTGTTTTAACTGCTTGAAAGTTCCTTATGCTTTTATAAGAAACGGGAGTTGTTACATCAACTTTTGAAGGTAATCTCCAATTTTAAGTAACTGCTTTGAATAAGTTGAGAATGAACAAGATGCGTGCTTCTGATAAATAAACTAGTGTTGTATTAGGACAGAAAGGAACAGACTGCCTTAAAGTCAAAGGATTCTTTTAAGAGCTCTCTTTTCCTTACCTCTCTTCCTCTTTATTTTCATTCTCCTTCTATTCTTGTCCCCATTGCATTTGACCAATCACCAGTATCCACAGAGTTGATTCCTGCTTCCTGTAGGACGTCACTTCTTGGCTCTTCTCTCTTCCTGGCTGGCCCTTGTGGTTTTCTTTGAGGTTTCTTCCTGGACTAAGAGGAGGCGACCTTTAAAAAGAAGAGGTGCCATGCCCTTGAGATCATTTCTGTTTCTCCATCTACCACCCAGATGGCTGAAGGAGTCCCAGCATGGTTCAGACACTTCCTATGTCCTTCCTTCCTCAGATCCTCCACACCTCACCTGTCTCCCAGGCCGCCAGTCTCTTGTATCCTCTCCACTTGGTGACCAACTCTTTCAAGGCTGCGTGCTTCCACTGCTCACCAGCCTCCTTCTATCTGTCTCTGGCTCTCCCTACCTCTCCTGGATCCTGATAATACATCCTACTGGCATTTCTCCTCTTAATGTTTCTTATCTCTTTCACCCTATTTTACCTTTGCCTGGGAGTCCTTTGAACTATTTGACATGTTGCACACTTACTTATTTATTTGTTACTTATCTCTCTCTCCCCCACTAGGATACAAGCTTCAGGAAGCATGAAGTGTACTAATTTAATGATGTAAGTAGTGCCTTGCACATGGTAGTTTCTTTGTGAATGTATTGGATGAATCAATCAATTTTTAATCTAACTTAATTCATGGAATATTTACGGAGCACCTTCTGGGTACTAGAGTTTCCATAAGGAAATGAAGAAACTGAAGTCATTTTTCTTTTCTCTGGAGCCCCAGTTCTCCCTTCTAAACAATTCCACCTACAACAGAATCTTTTGCAGGCGCTTCCCTCTGAGTTCTCCTCCACTGAGCTCTCATGGCACCTGAGCACACGGCATGCTTTTACCAGCTGTGTTGTATATTGATGATTCCTTCACGGCCTGACTTCCACTCCACCGTGTGGGAGGAGAGGAATCACGGTCTCGGCCTCTCCTCTGCCTTGGACTGTGTGTTGCAAATCTCAAGTTGAGTTGAACTCTTTCTCCTCCATCCAAAGTCTGTTTCTCTGTTTGTTTGTGACATCATGAAGTCTTTGGCTTCTGGCAGTTTAAAAGTCCATAAAATACTCTAGTTCCTCAAGCTTTCAGCTCATATTTTATTGCTCCATGTCCAGGACTTAAGTAAATGTCTCTCAGTTATCCTTTATCTTTGGACAAGGTGGTCAGTGAAAGTAGACATTTTTTAAGTGTTTTGGCTGCAGATTCACTAAACATGTAACTTTTTTCTTTGTTCCCCAGCAGGCAGTGAGTTTTATGCATGATGGCTATTAACAATTCAGAATCCACATAACAGATTTATCTCTTTAACGTCTGGCACATAGAGAGTATTACCTGTGACAAACCTTGACGATTTTTATTTGTTTAGTGGGTGGAAGTAGCACATAGATCATTCTATGGCACAATATCTGTTCTAAGGAAAGGAAATATCATAACCCATCATCATAATGGAAGTCAGATGATTTTTATGAACGTTCACATAGCTGTGGAGTATCAGAATTGATGATCCTAATTCTAGAATCTGAGGTATGGATTAGTCTACTTTATTATAGGATAACATTTATAAATGTTTATTGCCTTGCAATGTATGCCTTATGGACTCAAAAATCAGTATGGTAAGAGACATTAAATAGAAAATACTATTTCTTAAACAAATGAAAGCATGAAAATGAATCCTCATAATTAATAAACTCGTTTGAATTTCTATCACTAGGATGGCACAATTTTGCAGAAAAAAACAAATTGTCATTTTTAATGCTTTTTGTTGTAAGGGAAGCATTGCAAACATATACAAATTTAATTGCAATTAATATTTCTACTATCCATTATTAAAAGCAAAGACAGGTGATCAATGTATATAATTACAATTGCCATAATTGGGGTCCAAAAATATATGTTGAGGTATTATGATTTTTAATAACCTTTATCTATAGGAATAGTGTAAGCTTTACAGTGAAGTAGCAAAAATAGTACAGAGTTTCCACATGTCCATCACCTGACTCCACAGATGTAAACATCTTACATTGCCATGTCACTTTTTTCTCCACTTGGGAACCCACGTGGGTACATTACGAGTAAGTCAACTCCAGGCCTTACCTGGATGTCACTGTTTTTTCCACTAACGTCCTTTTCTTTTCTTTTCCTATTTTGGGATTCCAATCTAAAAGGCTACATTACATTTAGAATATTGTGATTTCTGGTAAATAAAATCTCACAGGCATATTAAAAATGTCTATGTGTTCATAGATATGATCACACCAATGATGTTATATAGAAACAAATAAAACAAAGCAGACAGGAAAATAGGCAGCCAAACCTTAAAATGTTAACAATAATTTCTGCAAGGAATTCCCAAGAATTTTTTAAACTCTTTAGTAGAATTTATTTTTATCATCATCCTTGTTGTGTTCTTGAAACTTCCCTTTCAATCATTTTTCTTTTTAATTATATTTAGGTATTTTTATTTAAAATCTAAGAATTGAATTTTGAAAATTAGGTGGAATCCAGAGGAAAAAAAATCTGTTGGTTGTCTGCAAAATAAGTATATGTTAAAAATAAAATATTATTGCCACATAGCACTTTCTATTACGGAAAAGTCGTAGTTATAGCTAAAACATTTAAAAAGAGTCAGCAGTAAACCAAAAATCTACACATTGATGTTACACTTTCAAAAGTTTTTCTGTATTTGAAGAGCCTTTTCACCTATGCCTCTACCTTTAATAAGCTGGACTGTTGTCAAAATTTTAATAAATAGGACTTTTAAATTATAACACAAAAGGAGAAAATACATCTTTATCATTCAGTCTGATTACAGAAATCCGTCTAATTTTAGAAGTGAAAAATCTTTGGTTTCTATTAGATAGTCATGATAAATTCTTCAACTAAGATAGCAGTGCCAAACTAGTCAGTTTTACACCGTGAAAATGGTAAAGTTTCAGTCCTGAGACAGAAGCTTAACATCTGTTTGTATGTGCAAAGGCACGCTGAGCTTCCTGGGGGCCAGTTCATAAGCCATTTGCCATTTGCAGTCCTCTTTCACCCTTGAGGACTCTGTGTATCCACGTTTACAAAGGAGGGGCCAAACCCAAGGCATATGGAACAAATACCGCTCCAGAATGTGACAATTTCAAACTAAAATAAAACAAAAAGCTCAGGTGTATATAATAGATACCTTTTAAAGAAATATCTAGCGACTTCTTCACTCTGCATATAATAGCATATTTAAAGGTGAGTTGTGTTACTCTGAAAGGTGTTACATTTATTCTCTTAAAAGAATAGACAGCACATTTTAACCAAACAATTTCTGCTGTTCCTTTGTCCCTTTAAGATGTACTTGAAAAGAGTTAACATTATTTCTGTTGCCCACCTTACTTACTGGATCTCTCCAGATTAGGCTGAAATGGGCATTATTTGAAACGTAAGCTTACCTAAGCTGTCTTCATATTTCAAAGGTGCTCTGGAAGAAGGAATTCAGGAGACTTTCTATTCACCCTTCACTGCACGCAGAGGCCTCTATTATTCCATCTTGGTTCATTCCTGTGTTTCTTTAAGCTAGCTATTTGTGGTTCTTACTCTGAGCCAGCCTGCATTATATCCACCATCACATGGGTTACAGAGTGCTAAAACAGCTTAAAGTGTGCATTTCTATCTTCATAGAGCCCCAAATATAATCCATAATCAACCTGATTCACAGTCAAGCTCTTCAGCCACTGTGCGTCTTCTGCAGTTACAAGCCTTTCTCTGACCCATCATTTCAGGCTGTACACCACTAAATAAAGCTGAGACAAGCCGCAGGGATTCACCTGACTCTAGAATAATGAGGTATGAAGTCCAAGAAAAGAATACAAATGTGTCCACAGTTATTTTGAATCAAAATAGAACAAACACACACACACACACACGCACACCAACCTATTTTGGAAGCTGCCATGATTATATTTCAGAGTGTATTTTTTTCTCCTTATTAAATGTGGTATGTTCCTTTTATCTCAGAATTACTCAGAAGTAAAAGATTCCATTTCAAAAAAAGCATTTAAAGTTCTTAATTTCCCAATTTTCACCATTTTTATGGAGCTACCCTCATCACAATCAAGAACAGTATCTAGTGCATCAATAATGCTAACTAGAACTGCATACCCAATAATTGCCACACCTTTATCAATACCTTGGCTATTAAGACTTTTCTTAGATTTTTTTAAAGATGGCTAGAGCAGCAGTATTTAGTTTAGTATTTGATTTAAAATTTAAATATTAGCATAAATGAGATAAATATTTTATTTCCAATATATCAGTCACGGCATGATACCTACATGTCTTAAGCTCTTCCATAGACTTGCCTTCACCTCTCTTCCTGAGGTTTGAGTTGGCCATTGTTTTTGGAGAGAGAGAATGCTGACTGTGTCAAAACTTTGATGGCCCCCTTTCTTAGCCCCCTTACCAGTTGCTGACTATTTCTGGCAATATGGAAACATTGGAAGAATGTACCCAACATTATCTATTACACTTGCTTGAAGTTAGAACAGAGATTCTGCCCCTTTGGCAAAGCAATATGAAAGTAAAGTACAATTATTCATGCCACTAATAATCTATTTAAAAGTGATTCTGGCAAAGAAGCAGAAATAAATGTCAAGATGTAATAACATCCGAGTAAAGGCAGTGGTCTTGAAGCTTGGAGTTGTTTCATTTAGAATAATTTAAAATAACTAAGGTTATCAGATCATTTGTTTCCAAAATACTATTTCCAGGTATAGCAATATATCCTGTAGATTTATATCCAGCAATACATTATAATAATACAATTACTAAGACTGTTTCAGAAACAATACATGGCATCAATTATTCTGAACAACAAATTAAACGTGATGTGGAATTTGGCTCTGTATCTGACTCATAGAAACTTATGGACATTTTTCGTTAAATTTAGTTTGCTAATTCAGGCTTTAACATATTTTGTAGTTTTGATTTTCTTTAAACATTCTATTTATTATGGTAGCTCTTTAGTAAATCAGTTTGTTTCATTCACTTAGTTTTATTTATTAAATCATAGGCAGGCATTTATGAATCTTGTCTACTTGTCAATTTTTGAATGCACACTGTATTATTTATTACTCAAACATAATATTGCATATATAAACTTAGTTGATTAATAAATATTTTTGAATTAATGTTGGGTCTTTAACAAGAGAATATTAGGGAAACTGAGCAAATAACAAGCAGTTTCTTTCTGTATGGACTTTGCATATCCCAAATCAGTATTTGTAAGGACCTGTACTCCTTGAAAATGTGGAAGACAGGAGAAAAGAACCAGTTTACTTAAGACTCAATAATTATTTTAAAGCTTTTCATATAACTCAAACAAGTGAAATTAACTCCCAGGTTTTTCTGTCCAGGTCCTTCTATTATTTCTCCTGTCATATGATGAAATCTCTAATCTTTTTTACTTCACGAACATTTCCCTGAAAACTAGGTCTGCTTTGTCCATATTCCCCCTAAAGTTTGGTGTCCAGCATGAAATACAGCCTGGGGGCTGCTCTAGGTGGGTGCTGCGCCCCTGCCAACCCCATCGCGTCACCGGAGCCTGGACTGCACCCACCCGCGTGGAATTGGGGTCCGACCGAGAAAGAGTTCCAGGTGATTCGCTGGCACTGGTACGTTTGAAGGGTGCGGGGTGGGGGGTGGGGGGAGGCACACGGGACAACAAGTGCTGCCTACTAACTTTGTCCTGGGGGGGTTTATTTCTGATAAGGTAGTTAAAAATTGATTTTCCTCATTTAGCTGCTAAATCCCATTATAGCTCATATAGTGCTAGTGATTAATGATCATTCCCAGGATTTAAAAAAAAAAATCCACTAAACTGCTTTTGATTCCACTCCCTTCCATTCAATGATAGTGATGGTGGTGACAGCAGTAATGCATATTTCCTCAGTGTTTACCTAGTGCTACATGCTCTGCTAGATCATCCATGCATATTATTCCATTTTAACTGCACACATTTCCTTTTAAGAAAAGGAAGCAGACTTCAGAAACAAAGAATTGGACCAGGTCCAAAGCTCATAGTGGCATTTCATTGATTTGAACACAGATCTATCTAACTTCAGAATCTACCATCTTAAATTCTGCACAGACCTCTTTCTCCAACATGTACGTGTACACACACCTTAGATATGAGACAGGGCTGTTTCCCAGATTGTGTTTTATATTTCTCAGTTTGGTGTTTTTTAATATCCTCTCCAAGTTCATTGTAAACACTGTCACCATCATTCCATGTGAGAACATCCTAGCTTAGTGCCATCAATATCTTCTTTTATTTACTAACATTTCACATCCAGTCAGGTAAATGAAAAAATATCGCTAAAAGCATGTCCAAGGACAGAGTCCTCTATAATCCCATCCCTGGCTGATGCCCACACATATTAAACATCAATCTTATGAGATTCTTATTCTCCTAATTAACCCTACTATCTGCCATTTGAAGCCTGTATATTTATTAAAGCCTACATATATATTATATTTCAAGTTTAATACATAGAGATCATAAGGCTTAGAGGTTTGCAGAAGAGGCAGGAAAATGGAGAGAATGGGAATTCAGCAGACTGTTGTAGGAAAGCAGGGAATGGAGCACAAGCAGGGTTTGCAGTAATTGAATGAGGGTCTCAGGCAGGCATGGAAGGACATAGGATAAGGGGAAATACTCAAAAGCTGGCGTAAACTCTTCAGAAAAATCTAAGCGTGCCTGGTTTTTGATACGGGGAATGGAGCATGACTACAGGAAATTAGAGTGTTTTGTGCCTATGCTTAAATCTAAAACCTAGTTAGGCCCAGGAAGAACTATGTCCACTATAAGACATGGCTCCAACAATAAAGAACAAGATACACAAAATAACTGGGAGGCAATAAGTTTGGGCCAGAGTCTCTGACTTACAGAATGAGTAAGATAACACATATGGAAAATAGGTATGAAAATCTGAGAGCCACTGCTTACTTGAGAGGAAAATAAAGATGTAACTGTGATCCAAGGCAGGACAGGTGCCAGGTCCCCAGTTGGCTGCCAGGAAACTGGAGGGACAAAGTAAAAGTCCATTAGGTAAGTGACCCTTAAGCTAGGTGGGCGACGGGCCTAAGTCCCACCAAATTTATCACCATAGGAATTATGACGTCATCTCTGAGGTGGAAGGAAAGCAGAGGGACAAAATTAAACCAGGGGCTGAAATTTCTACTTCTTATCCACAAGCAGTTATTTGGAAATGTTGCATCATGCCTTTCATCGTGGACTCTAATGAGTGCTTTCTTTTCATCTTCTAGTTTGCATCCCTAGTTTAAAAAGAAATAAAACTAATTTTAAATAATTTCTTCTGGGCAAGCTTTGATATCTCTTCACTGAAAACTTCATCTCTTTCTAAGTGTTTCTAAATTATCATTTAATTTTTTTAGAGTTTCACTGGAAGTTGAGGTAATAGCGAGTGAACTATGTTTTACCTCTTTTGAATATTTGAATTTTGAAATATTCAATATTTGAGTAATTTAATATTTTTTTATTTCACTCTTTGGATAACTGTCTTTGATACTTTCATAAGTTTCATTCTGAATCTTTAGTCTCATTCAGAATCCTTAGTTTCCTATATTTTTAACCTTCATTTTGCTTCCAGTTTTGTTGGCCCTGCCTTTTCCATTTTGAACACCACTGATGTTGGTAAAAAGGACATACAAAAGGATTTGAGTAATCTATATTTCCCCCATCACTACTACCATTAAACGAGTGCATTAATTAAGGCAAAACAGTAGCTTCTATAAAAGACAACTTTGAAATCTCAGCAGCCTGACGACATTGAAATGTATTTCTTGCTCAAACCAAATATAATTGATATCCAGGGAGTGAGATTGTCCCTGCTTCACGCAGTCATATAGGTTGTCCTGCTAATGGAAGCTCTGCCATCATCAACAGATGTCTTCCAAGGCCACCCTGGGGTTGACGTTCAGCCAATATCAGGGGGAGAAAGAATATAGAGAATCATCTGGGAGGTTTTTGTGGATGAGTCTACACAACATTTGTAGAAGTACAAATGGCTGGAAAATGTGCCCTGGGTAAGCAACTGCTTCCCAGCAAAAGTCATGGAAGGTTAAATAAATATTGATGGATAGAAGCTCATTTCTGCCAAATTCCATCTCTCTGGCCATCTGTTTCTATACTAAGGAACATATTACCTCCAAGGGAGGAAATCCAAGTTTCCATCCAATTTCTGCATCTGATTCATGAATTTTGGGTTTTGAACAGTCTCTTCAACCAGTCCAAGTGGTACAGCCATCCATGGACTAGAATATATACATATTATAAGAAACCTCCCACCCTACCCCTGCCACCAAACATCAAAAGTGCAGTAGAAGAGGACAGCCATGATAGAAACTGCTGTTACAACCCTCGTCTGTAAGACTGGATGATAATAACTTTTGCCTCTCATGTTGTTGTGTGGATGACTGAATGAAGTCACCTAAACCATGTAAAGCACTGCCCATCGCTCTGTAGTCTCTACAGAAGTGTTAGCATGTCAGCCATGGGGAATGAGAAATGGCAACTAGTTGGAAATATTGGACAACTCTCAGACAGAAACAGCTTTACTTATACCTGTACTTGTTTGTTCCTACTCTTGAGGAGACCTGTACCTTGTCGTGAAAATGAGATTTAAATGTAAAAAGAAAAATGATAAAGATTCTCATTTGGGATTCATGAAAAAATCATTTGTGCTCTCAAGGTAAGGAAAGATTTTCTAAATAAGAAACAGAATACAGTAACAATAAAGGAAGTCTTAAATCATTGGGCTAGCTGGAAATAAAGAGCCTCTATTCTCAAAAGAAACAATAAAGAGACTGAAAAGCACCAGGTACCAAATGGAGGAAGAGACTACACCTAGAATAACTGAGTACAGTAGAAGCTCTGCTGGCCTGTTCTAGCTGCTCTTGACTCTACTGAGTTTCCCAACAGCTGTAGCTAAGACTGTTTTATTAGAAGTAACATCAACTGCTGTCTTGAATGCAGTGGCTCAGGAAGGGATTCTGGACTTGAAGGTAATTGGTCAGATAATGTAATTCCTCTTTAGGAGGCCAGCGGGAAACCCCGGATCTTTCATTTGCAATAAGCTTCTGGGTGATGATGGTAACGATTGTCCATGGATCACACTTTGAGAGGCAAAAGGTGAGGTTATTAATATTCATGTTTTCAGCATAACCTTCCTAACAGACAAAGCTCTTTTGTTTCTTTGAAAATGTGTGAAAAAAATTCACACACCTGAATTCATTGCAGTGATTGAAAAGATTCCAAATCTTAATATTAGCGCTTGCCCATCTTAGACTTGACTATAATGACTTTTTGAAATGTATAGTCATCTTTTGGATTGATTTCTTTTCATAATTCATTTTTCCATATGTTTAGCTTATTAGTTATACTTTTTTTTAGTATTCTTTAATCTTATCCTAAATTCAAGCACAGTTCCCTGACTTTTGAAACCCTACTTTAAATTATTTTTTCCCGACAATACAAAAACCTAAGAACTCTTTAAAATCAGTTCACATCTTTTAAATTAAATCAATTAATACAGTAAGTTAAATGGACTAATTTCAGTTAACTTAAAAATTTCTTATGCATTTTAATTCCATAAGTATTTTGAACTCTACAAGATACCATTATTGCTGTTATTATTTCATAAGTAAATATCTATTTAGATTTACATCCACACATCTCTTTCTTTGCTTTTGATCTCTTCATGTATCTCCTATTCATTTGCTTTCTTTCTGAAAAATACTCTCATATTTCTTTTAATGAAGACCTGCTATTAATCAAAGCTCTCAGTTTTATCTGCAAATGTATTTATTTCACCTTCATTTTAAAGATTCTACTCTCTTTTCTTTTAGATTCATTTTTTTTCCCCTGCTGAGAAGTCAGCTGTCAGCTGTATTCTTGCTGCTTGGAAAATATAGCTTTTTTTTTTACACTAGCAGCATTCAAATTTTTTGTCTATGTCTTTGGTTTTTAAAAATTTTACTATGATTGTCTACATGTAATTTTCTTTATATTTCTCATGTTAGCATTTTGCCACGATTATTCAAACTGTATCATGATATATTTTGCCAATTTAATAAAGTTCTTAACTATTACATTTGCAAATAGTATATTGGTTTCATTATTTTAATCCTGTTGGGGTCTGTTTTGATTAATGATTGGATGATAGATAAATAGGTAGATCTTTTGTTATTCTTATTACTATATCCTCTACATTTACCATGGTACAGTTTCCTTTGTGTATATATTTTCCCTTTGTCTCTCTATGCTTCAGTTTGAATAGTTTCTTCTTACTGCTACTTCATTCAACTAGTTCTCTCCTTAGCCATGTCTAAACTCTGCTAAACCCATCCACTTATTTCTTAATTTCAAATATTGTGTTTGTTCAATATTACACACTTAAAATTTATTTTCTAGTTTCCTGCAAGTTTCTCAAACTTGTGTCTTAATTCTTGAGTATATTATGCAACATTGTTTTATTTTTAACTATTGAATATATTTTGTAATGTTATTTTAAATTGAGTATTTCTATTGTAAAGTTGGGGGTCACTTCAAATTGATTTTTTAGAAAATAGTTTGATCACTATTTCTAGTTTGTATTACTGGGAACATTAGTCCAAATTATTTATTTCTCCATTACTCAAAGTTGAACACTGTAATCTTTCATGTTATTTTGAATATCAAGTGTATTATTCATTATTTTATACCTAAAAGCACATCTTTAAATTCATAGCTAATTTAATAAGATATTCTCTGAAAATATCCAATATAACATTCACATTGATGCATGATACAAATTACATGATTTATTTGAAAATAACTTTAAACACTGAGTCATATGCAACAACAGGTTGCATATAGAAAAATGCCAGTGAGAGCACTAAAAAGGAGCATTTGGATTAACCACATATGCTGGTTAAGGTTCATTTAAAAAATAGTAACAGACTGTATTTATTATAATCTATTTATTAAGTGTTTATTTCATGTGAGACTCTATACTAACCATTTACTTTTTTTTTTTTTTTTGCATGGGCAGGCACCAGGAATCGAACTTAGGTCTCTGGCATGACAGGGGAGAACTCTTAACCATTTACTTTTATTGATCTTTGCACTATCCCTGGAGGCAGTCTCATTGGACTTTCAAAAATAGTTACCCATCTTTCATATATACATGAAATATGTATTTTGTATATACATATATACAAAAAATAAGTAACTAAAAGCTCATTTCTTCAGCCCTGATTTGTCATGAGCAAGCATTAAGCAGAGTTTCCCAAATTGTTTCTTTTTTATTTAAACTACAAAATTCTCTTTCAGATTAAAAATAAATAAAACAAAATAAAAATGAAAAAGTGGGCATTGAAATTCTCTCCATTAATTGAGCAATTTTGCTTAATAAAACTAACATAAATAAAGAATTGAAGAACTTTCACTGAACTCTGCTTTTGCTTAATAAAAAATCTTTAAAGGGGTTTAGTTTTTGCTACAATAGTTTCCTTACCTTTTGCTGTCAACAGTCATTTTTTTCATATCATCGTATTCAATGTATGATAATGAAAATATTGAATATTCAGAATTTTCCTGCAAAATAATTCCCAGAGAATTAGAATGCAAGGAGATATGTTTCATGCTCTAACAACATTTACATAATTTTCATTAAGTGCTGCATATGACACTTTTTTTTAATTTCATTTTTCTTAGGGTCACCTATTTTACGGTCTGTTATCATTGTTATATCAATGCAAATTTTCTTAAACACGAAAACATTAATCAAAAGAAATGGATTAAAATTCTCCAGAGAACTCACAGGCCAGTCCCAAGCACAAATACAATGCTTCGCATGTTGAGCCTCTTCAACAAATGTTTGCTGAACAAAATACATTTTTTGTTGCTCAATAATTGACTAAGGCAGTAGCAGCTCATATGGGGAGAAGCTAACTCTTTTAAGATGTATTTTGGAGGCAGACTTAAAAAGTCTTACTGCTTGATTTGATTTGGTGTTAGGTGCAGGGAGTATGGTGTGAGTAGAAAAAGAAGGAGGAGGTGAAGGAAGTACAGGAGAAGGAGAGAGGGAGGGAGAGGGGAGGTGAAGGCAAGATTAGGGAAAAAGAACTGAGTGGAGAGAATTCAAAGAAAACCACTAGGTATTTAGTCTTGCAGAACTGATTGGATTGTAAACTGGAGAAGACTGGGAGAAAAACAGACTTAGAGAAGGAATTTTGAGAGTTCTCTTTACATTTCAAAAACTGAGTTTGAAATACCTATTAGATATTCAGATGGAGACATCACACACACACACAAAACCCACAGAGTAGTCAGATGGGGGTACACATCGGGGATTTGTATTTAACTTGTTCAAGGGGCTACTTTCATATTTTTAATTTTCTCAGTATTATGAGTCTAAAAACAAATCAACTCAAGCTTTTAAACAGAGATAATGAAATCTGTACAATGCCACCTCTCTTTCTGATATATATTGAACATTCTTGATGCCCTAGGAAAAATGTATTTTAACTAAATTGATAGAACAAATGTAACATCATGTAACGTTTTTAAACATGACTATTTTTTTAAAGATGGAAGCAACTTAAAGAAATATCACCTAAAATGCATCAATAAATATAAACACATCTAAACAATCAATATAAAATGATCAAATATCCACATTTTACAAAATTTTACATAAAACCGAAAATTGTTTGAAAAAATTACATGTATATGTATATATATTTTGAGTTTAAGTTTCCTGGGAACCAAGGGGAAATGGAAAAAACCTATGATTTTAATTTATGGAAAAGGACAATAATAATGTGCATTTAGGAATCAGTTTATTCCTCCGGGTTTGAACTTTAAAGAGAAGAAAGCAAAGTAGTGGTTTCTTTGACCACATAATAATGAAATTGGAAAAATTCTCTCAACATATTTCTGATTTCACATGGTTATTTTATGCTTTGACCCCCCCCCCCACAAGACTGGAAAACTATTATTAAAATTCATTTAACATAGAAGAATATTCTAAATTTTGCCATTCTTTGAGTGGAATAATTTTATTGTGTTGAAATATGCCACTGAACATTATATTAACAATTATTACCTTGCGTCACTTATGAAGCTATTACTTTGATAAATTAATGCTACTGTCACTTATCATATGGTTTTAACTCTGAATGGACTTTGAATTCACGATGATTTCTGATGGAATGGTCCATTCTAGAAAGGAGGAATGGAATCAAACTCAAGTTAGGTAATATTAGTAACAACACGAAAATGAGCTTTATCCTCTGTCCACGGTATTCAAAAAGAACAGAGAATGGGAATGAACAGATACTAAACTAAAAGTATGATTTCTGAGATATCCTTTCTTTCATAACATTTCAGGTTGGGCCTTAGCTTTTAGAGGCTAAAATGTGTTTTGACAAAATTAATTTTAGAAAAATAAAAATCGTCTGTAATATATGCAAATAGTTCTGCTAATGACAAAATAATCTCATAATATAATTTTACTCAGTTTGTTCTTAACGGGCACAGGTACCTTGAGTATTGGCTGTTGCCAATTTATACCGTGAATTTTTGTTGTAAGATTAAATTAGCTGTTTTTCCTTGGGTTTCATGTCCAAAATTATCCTACTCTTTAACCCTTGGTAGAGAGTAATTCTTGATTCTGCAGGTTATTCTTAGTTATATTTAGTCTTCCAACGCTTCCTGATCCCATCTCCGTAGACACAACCTACCGGTGAATTTCTATCAGGGAAAAGTTCCTGTCCACATTATAAATCCTTTAAAGGGTAGATTAATATCTTAATATTAATTAGTCAAGATGTCACTTATTTCTAGAACGTTTTCATAGTGTATCATCTTCTAATTGCTTCAAATGTTTTAATGCGGTGGCTTTAGCGAATAAGGACCATTCCCTTTAAAGCTAGTATTTTATTTTCTACAACTCAAAAAACTGTATTCCTTTCAAAGACTCCATTTCAGCAAAAACATACTCAATAGATGTATCAACTATATAAGTTCACTACTGATTAAATAAAAATTACATATTGATAATTGCAAAATTAATTCTCATTCAAAGTGTCTTGGTTCACTTCTATGTATGAATATATTAACGTACACATGGTACAGAGCACTTTCAATTTATTTTTATTTCTCAGAAAAATGATTATTTGACAAAGATATCATCAAATACTTTGTAATTTTGCTCTCCTTTTGAAGGAAAATACGAAGTATACTATAATTCTTGTTGGTCGTGCACTAGTGAAATTGGAAGTGTTTAGAGGTATTGAAAACAAATGGACCCTACCAAACTGCTAGGGTGAAGTGTAGAAAATTTTCAGTGGAAAATTTTTTGTTAGATTTATGAATGTCAAAAATCATTCGATATTATTTGTTTCCTGTGCCTGCCCATGCAAAAAAATATCATGTGATATTAAAGTAATGCCAAGTAGTAACAAAATGCACAAAATGATAGAAAGAACAAGAATTATAGTCATAATGAGACATAACAGCACTCTACACTGATGAGTTCATTGGAAGAAAGGGGAAGAAATCAATGAGACTCACATCCTTTAGGAATGTACAATGATATTTCGATAGAAGGGAAATAAATGCTTTTTCCATTGAGAAGAATAGCTAAGATATAAATATCACTGAAAAATCTGAAAGGCTAATGAAATGATAAGATGTTAAAATAGCAACCCATGAGGCCTCTAGGTCCCTAACATGCTTACAAAATCAACTGAGTGTTCTACAGAAGTTTATACAAATCCTGATAAAGATTTTAGAGTCAAAACACTATATAGATAAGAAAAAAAAACATAAAGTCATCTGTTTATCTTGTTGAAGGCAGTTAAGAGATGTTAATCAAACTCTGCCTGGCACCTGCTACACTCAACACTCATCGCAAGTACGTCATTCATTCTCTGCTTTGTGAATTTGGCATCAATGGAGAGTTACAGCGACAGAAAAATTCTTGATTTAAGAAAAATTACTTATATAAGTAATCATGCTTTTGATGAGATATTTAAATACTTGTAAAAGGCATGATTCTTTGATCTTTGTGCATGAATGAATGATCAAATTATGGCATGACGGTTTAACTCACTAGTTGGTCAGCAGCATTTACAATACACTGTAGCAATGAATAGATTAAGTGATTTGGGAATACATAAGTACAAAGTATATGGGACGATATCAGCCGTAGTATTTTTGCTCACAATGTTTTTTTTACCTGTGTTCTAAAAAATGAGGGCTACAGTATTACAGAGAATCCAGAAAGTGAGGGGTTCTGCTAGAGAACCAGCCTGGAGTTAAAACAAAATTATTATTGCCGTAAAGAAAAAAATTAAGAGGACTTCTGTAGATTTGGGAAAAATAAAAGAGACATGAAAACTAAATGCAAGTTAACTATCTCCTTGGAAACATCGCACTGACAGATCTGGCAACAAGCTAACAGCTTTGGGTGGCAAGAGAGTCCTTCTCTGTACATGGTTTTAGCAGGATGGACTTACTGGGAGTGGCTATTAGGATGACATTGAAAGAGACTAAAAGGGAACAACCAAAAGTCAACTTTAAATGTGTAGTTGCAATCAAATATTATTATAGAAGATGATTATATGTTCTCACTTGTCTCCTCACTTTTAGAAAATATTTCTAAAATATATAAAAGAACTGTTGAATTTCTATTTTACTTACAAAGATCCAGATTATTACTTCTTGACTATTAATTCTGGAGTGTGAATTCACCTTCAATTTTAATCCATCTATATAATGCATCTAATGGCAGCTTTTCTTCAAAATACATCTTGCTAATTTCATAAAAGTTGAAAATAATTCAAACAGAAATAAATTATGATTGACAAAGTGTTTGCATGTTGATTTGCATTGGTGTGTTCTCCATATTCTCCATAGATAAGTGCCTCACAGATAACAGCCTGCCTATTGGACTGTCACAAGTTTCTGGAAATTATATGAACTTTCCTTTCATGGATCTACTTTATTCAGCACCATCAAGAGAATGTGATTGCTACTTGCTGAGGATGAAAAGCTGTAATATGGCATTCAAATTATTCTTTTACAGACAAATAATTACTTTCAAGCCAGATGAATCTGAGAATAAATAATATTGTTAATCAACTTGCTGCATTCAATGAACCTGCCAGTCAAAACACTTTTTAAATTTTATTGAAGGATTTGTCAATGAGAAGCTTGCATAAAAATTTCTGTAGACAAGTACAATCCACAAATGAGAGTGAATGCAATGGGCCTTTCATAGGCAATGGATTACAGCTGTGAAGGACTGATGTCTCACTATGTAGATGCATGTTACATTTACAAACAGAGGAGATAGATGCTTTAATGACTATCATATCAACATGATTTTGCGCGAACAAAGTGATGTGAAAACGTTCCCTAATTAGGACTTTCAGATGGCACTTAGTGAATTGTACTTTAGTGGATGTTGGTTGTTTTCATACATTGTAGTGCATTGAATAGCATATCCCCCAAATTCTTGTCCACCAGGAAACTCAGAATCTGACCTTATTTGGAAATGGGGTTGCTGCTGATTTGTTAGTTAAATTCAGGTGAGGTCTTATTGGATTAAGATGAGCTCTAAACCCAATGGCTGATGTTCTTATGGGAAGGGAAGAAAAGAAGGAAGGTCATGTAACAGTGGAGGCAGAAACTGGAGTGATGCAGGGACATGCCAAGGAACTCCAAGTGCAATGAAGGATTAGGGGACAATTATGATTACTGAATCATTATATAGATTTTTGTTTTTTACTCTCTAGTGTATAAGAATAGCCAGAGGGAAATACCTGAAATTATTGAACTGTAACTCAGCTGCCTTGATCTCTTATAATGATACTATAACATAGCCTTTATCTTGAGATTGTAAAAGCTTTGTGACAACCCTCACTTATACACCCTTTATCCTGTTTTTCAACTTTACAGTTTGTGATCACCAAAGATAGCCCCTAATGTTTATTAATGTAGGGCCTTGAGTCAGTCCAGGAATAATTCCAAGCTATCTTGATAACTGAAGCTGGATCTGATCAAAACTGGCCTGCCTGACACATGCAGCAGCTTAAACTTTCAGCTTTGAGTGAGGCTATACTCAGTATAATACTAAAAATCACACCCATCACCTTATTAAGGCTGCCGTTTACTTACATTCTGTGGCTAAGTGTGTAATCAATCTGCGCATGCTCAACAGTGAGCTTATCTCTAGCCTCTTCATCTCAGTCATTGTGCTTATTATCCCAATGCCTGCCCACCGTTTGGCAAGTACAAAACTAGCAGAATTTATGCAGCTTGCGGAGGCAGAATTTTAGGCGGTCTCATCTCTAGCTTCGTGACTAGCAATGAACTTTTTCTTTCTTTGAAACCCCGGTGTCTCAGGAATTGGTCATTTGAGCCCGTGGGGCAGAAAATCCACCCCCTTCGATTAGCATCCCAGGGATTGCTGGGAATACCAGATGCTAGGAAGAGGCATGGAAGGAAATCTCCCCCAGAGCCTTCGGAGGGAACACGGCCTCCCTGGCACCTGGATTTTGGACCTCCCCCTTCCAGAACTATGAGAGAATAAATTTGCTGTTTTAAGCCCCCATGTTTGTGATAATTTGTTAGTACAGCTACAGAAAACTGGCATATATCCTTGTAAATGTTCTTCAGCTTTTCCCCGGTGTGCAGGTACATTACCAAGAAATGTTTTGATGTGTCTGAGACTTGCTTTTCAGCTTTGTTAGCTGGGGTCAGAGCGACCATGGGCCGGGGAGGGGGGGAGGGGTTCCCTGCCTCCCAGCACTGAGCCAGCACTTGGGAGAAGTTACAGCATCCTGAGAATGCGAGGCTCTGCTCGGGCCTGTGGGGCGGACGCAGTCCCCACTTCCCTGGGAGCTCCGCAGAGTGCTGGTGCCAGGCCGCCTAGTTTCCCTGCCTGTCCCAGGTCTCTGCACGCGGCTGGATCTCACAGGGACCTCCCTGCCGGCTGCCCAGGTGGCCTCCCCAGCCAGCCAGCTCCCCCTGTCTTCACCTCAGAGACCCCACTGAGCTGTGTCCAGTCTCCCCAGGCCACAAAAGGGTCTGGAGATTTCCCTGGGTAAGAGCTCGCCCACCTGGCTTGTTGTCCCTCTCCAAGGCTCTGCCCTCAGCTGCCTCACAGCCAGCGTCCAGGGGACCATGACTGCATGTGTCCTGTCCAACCCTTCAGTTGTTTCAGGAGAGAGGCTCTCTCGGCTAAGCACCGAGCTCAGTGCTTTTTGCAGGCTATCTCACTTAATTCTAGAGAGATTATGGGATAAGCGCTGTTTCCCCTGAGGCTGAGAAAGGTGCCATCTAAACTTGCCCTACAGGAGAGACAGGACTGGGTTTGGAGGACAGCAGGGGCAGGTCCTCCCCAGCTCCAAAGCTTTGCAGAACTGTGAATCTGAATCAGAGGCTGAGATGTCCTCGGTCTTCCCCCCAAAAACATTCCAAGCTCTGTCTGGCAGGTCTTGCCTAAAATCTGGTGGCTCAGGGTGCTGGGGGGATGCTCTGACTCCTGATACAGGAGCTTACTGGCCTGACCTGTCCCCTAAATGCCACAACAGAGCTCTTGGTGAGGCCGGGACCTGTGAAAGATGCCACCAGGAGCCTCTCCCACACCCATCCCCATTCTGATAGTCATGATACCTTGAAACCAAAATGATAGAATCAAGGAAGAAGACAACTTAACGACCAATTTCTACATAACCCATTCTAAGAATGAGAATTAAGCTCCATTTGCTCCTTTCCTGACATAAAATCAGAAACTCTTGCCTTTATTTTCTTCTCATTTTTCCTTTAAAATAGTTTTAATTTTTCTTTTTCAATCTGCAAAACTAAAAATCGAACCCTTGATATTTTCTTCTTCTTTCTTGAAATACTTGACTGCATAGTAGGCTTTGGTCATTTTCATTTTGTATGCAACAGAATAAGGATATGTTTCTGAATAAGCCAAGGATGTCTGTCTGTCCCGGGCCTCTCTGAGATGGACCCCTTCACATGAAACTCCTTTGGGAGCTTCTAGCCCCTGGACAGAGCCCTCCTGCTCTGTCTTGTCTTTCTTTTCTTGCTCTGGACTTCAGTTGGCTGCTTCGCCCAGCGGTTGTAAAAGCAAATGATCTTTCACTTGTTTCTCTGCAGATTCGCTTAGTCATTTCTTTTCACAGAATCTGTGCATTCCTGACTTCTTTATTATTCCAAATAGAAATTTACTGTATAAAGTTAAACAGCATCCTTCCTTTGTACTTCCATATGACGTCATTTTTTTTCTTTGTATGCCATATGGCGGGGTCACATTTCAGTTTTTTTTCCATGTGAGTATCCGTTATTGCAGCACCATTTATTGAATTTTTGTTCATTTGTTTTTGTGGTTTTCTTTTGTTTGTTTGGGAAGTGCATGGGTCAGGAATCAAACCCGGGTCTCTGGTATGGCAGTCAAGAATTCTACCACTGAACTGCCCTCGCACACCAACATCATGTGTTTTTATTTCTAGTTTTCAAATGTTGAATAATAAAAGAACTCACAGAAACAAATGTATGTGTCTTGGGACAAAAAGGAAATGTGGCTACCATGCTAAATTCTAATTAGAGAAGGAATTCTTAATGTTTCAGCTTATAGCCTATTAGGAAGTTTCCAATAATGTAAAACTTCTGGAATTGTCTTGTTCAAAACAGAGAGAATTTAAATGGCATTATGCTTTTTTCAAAATGAAGAAGTTACATATTGATAATATCATATATTGATGTAAGTAACAAGGAGACTAATTCATTAATCTAACCAACAAACATTTGTTGAGCAGCTCCTACGTTTGGGCATTCTTCCAACTGCTGGGGTATGGCAGAGAACAGACAGGCAAAATCCTTGCCTTGTAGAGCTTAGAATTTCAGCAATAGATATTTAATAGATCAGATATTGATAAGTTCTGTAAAGAAAAATAAAGAGGAGGAAGGGGTAGGAAAAGAAGACATTAAATATCAGTTAGAATAAGAGGGAAAGCTTTTCGGATAGGGGACCCTTTGTTCAGATCCAAGAGGGATGTGAGGTTGACCTGGGAACACTCTCCTAGTGACAGGGCCCAGGCCTTGACTCCCGAATGTCCTGCCTCTGAAAAGGTCATCTGTTTCTGAATATAAATTCTGTTTGCTTCTAAAATTAATAGTACAAATAGCTGTTAAGCTTCCAGGCTCATGCACAAATCCTAAATACTTACTAATTCGACTAAATGGGTGGTTCAGTGGGCATATCAGAATATGAGAGAATACTGAACGTTTACAGTGCATTAAATATCCATCCGCAGAAAAATGCCATTTCAAGCACTGTCTGAGAGAAGGCAGCGCAGCTCGAGTGAGCTCAAAAACTCATCCCACGGAAATGTGAACATCAGCAGCGCTCTTCGTCTGATGAAGGTAGTAAAGAAAGAACTGTCCCTGCCCCCTCCCCCTAATTGTGTGGACATGCCTTGCTCTAGGGGTTGTGGATCTGCAGCTCCATGCCCTTTTTCAGGGACTATGCCTGGTAGATTGGGAAAAACTCACTACGATGCACTTTAGGAAATTATGACCCCTTTAGGATGGGTGGGTTGGTGGCATTCTCAGGGTCTGTGGCACTCACACAACTGACTGTTGTTAACTGTCCTTGGGTGCCAAACACTTTCCATTCTCTTTACCCATACTAGGATACTTCCAGCATTTCCAGAGACTGACAGAGCTGAGGTTTAAATCCAGGCCTTGCTTACACCAAAGAGCATGGTCTACTGTTCTAGGCCAGGGGTTCTCACAGTTTAGCTTGCAGCAGAATCAGTCAGAGAGCCCCTGAAAGCACAGGCGGGGGTCCCCACCCCCAGCAATTGTGATTTAGTGGGTCTGGGGCGGGGCCCCAAAATGCGCTGTCCTAAGGAGTTCCCCAGTGATGCTGACACTGCCAGTGCACGTTACACGCAAAGGAAGACTGAACCATTCTCTGCTGACCTATAAAAGCTCACTTTTGCTTTTAGAAGATTTGAAAGTTGGGCTTTGAAGTTATCGCCTTCAGTTTCTGCTTTTGCCTAGGATCACCTGGTCTGTGGAAGAAAGAGGCCTTGGTTCTGGAAACCAATTCCATTTTCTCTGGATTCGCTCCCTTTATCCTCCACGATGGTTGCTAGGACAGCAGAGCAGCCAGAGACTACGCTTTCCCATGCTGGAAAGCAACGATGACTTCTTTTAGAATTATGGTTTAAAGGCGAGTAAACGACTCTGCTGCAATAAGTATCAGGAAGAGAGCAGCAGCTTGCAGAGTGGACTTAACTCCTATGAGAAAACGGTTTCAAACAGTTGGCATCATCGTCACTGCTGGGCAGCTCATTCTCTCTAACCTGCCTTAACCCAGTAAATCTGGATGCTGCCCTGGTGGTGTGGCAGGGCATGGCCATTACAATGCCCTTAATAAGATTCTTTGCCAAGTACTTTTTTTCTGAGGGAAGCACAACTCTCGAAGTTCAGTGAAAATGAAAAGGAGAACAAGTCTCTTGAGGGTTTTTATTCTCAAAAATTATTTTCTGAAATGTCCCATCTTCAGACATGCATCATTCCTAAGAGGCTGAAAGGTCTCTGCAAAGACAGGGCATCCAAAACATTTCCTAATTCAACCATTTTGAGTTGCCCTCACATCTTGTAGCTTAAGAACTTAATTAGTAACTCAAGAGCTACTACTTTTTGCTAACATGGGCTGGGTAGTGAGTGGTGACCCAGTCTTAGGGCTATAGGCGGGGTTATCTCATTTGAGCTCCATGGTGATGGAAAGGAGATGGGAAGAATGAAACATCTAAGTTTTGGAGGGAAAGCACGTCCTTTCCCCAAATGCTGTAGCATCACCCTGCATCCGTGGCAGAGGGTCCTATGATATGGAGAAAGCTTCATGGCTACCACCAGAGAGAAGCCATGGGATCTCACTGTATGGTTAGTGCAGAGAATTCTTGGAGGATGAGCCTAAGTTGGGTTCTACAGTCTAGCAACCAAAGTCAGCCCTGATGAACTGACTAAAAGCTACATCTCCGTGATACACTCCATTCACCTCCAGCAGGTTTAACAGGACCCACTTTTTTCATATCAAGTCCAAAAATCCACTCACTTTTTTATTAGAAAAGAGATCACTTACTTGGAATCATTCAGCAAGTATTTCAAGGGCATAATTTCAAGGCATTTGGATGTGATTTTAGATGAACAAATAAAAAAGGTTTCAGCATTTAAGAATTTGAATAAACTGCACTATATCTCATCAAGAACACTTGTGGAATATTAATGTACATACTTAAGAGTTCCACATCTCTTCAATTTCAATTCAAAATACCACAACCTTAAAAAATAATCATGTCAGCTTCTTGAAAACAGGATGACAGGACTAGTTTCCTGCTATAATTGACAATGAATCATTTTGAATTGGGGTCTTCCGTATGGGTATATATTTAGTATTAAAATGTAACATACTTTAATTTGCACAGAGCTCCCCAAATAAAATTCAACCTAGAGAAATAAATACATCATTGAATAAATATAATAAATACAAAATTGATTCCCCAAATCACTGGAATTAGATTTTTATGATAATCACTTTAATATCACTATTTTTGCTAGGACTAAAAAAATGATGCCGAATTCTCCATTTAGCTCTATGTGTGTAATGGATAAGAAAACATGTGGAAGAAATGGAAAATTCAACACTAATTTTACAATTAAAGTAAGCGCTTAAAAGAGGCTTTCTGTTTTTTTTCTCCATAAATTGGTTTGGCCTAGACATACTGGGAATGCCTAGTCAGAAGGAAGTGAAATTTCAATACTGTGTTACTGCATCCCAAATCCAATTCAGTGTCTACAAAGTATATATGCTATCTATTCCTCTCCTTGTCTGCTCACACGTAGTAGTTTGTACAGAGAATCTGAAACCCTTAATCAAAGGAGTGAGGCATTATTTTTCTAGGAATATCCAGGAAAAAAATGAGAAATAAGATATTTTTGGTTGATAAGGCCCCTGAAATTATGCTAAGTATGGTACCACCTGTTGTGAGAATAAGTGCAAAAAAGGAATAAGTTCCACTAATTTTTTCTGGTGTTCTAGACATGTACAATTTCTGCAGTGTTCTATAAGAACTTTTGAGAAGTTCAGTATATAACACTAACCAGTAGCCAAAGCAGACTTGAGGTAGTACAAACTTTCATTTGATTTGACCAAATCAAAGGTCAATTTTTTTACTCTCATGATTGTTTCATTCAATGCTTACCATAAATTGATAACCTAACAGTGGAATAACCTAGCATCTTACTGATAATAATAGCAGTCAAGAATAAAATGCAAGGTGGCACACCCATTAACTGAAGTTCACTGAATGTTTATTAAAATAGGTTTATGAGAACAAGGTCCCAGAAGTGGTAAGGCTGATAATGCTCTAACATTAAAAGCACATGTTAGAGCATTTTTTTTCATATGCTACTCTATATTTTCAGGGAGCAGGATGTTTAAAACGTTGAAATTTAATTTTAAAAAGTGCATTACAAACCTAATTTCCTCTAAAAGTTGTAAGAAGCTCTTACATTAAATAAGCTATAAGCTATCATGCAGATTTAGAAGGATGAGGACAAGTTTGAGATAAAAGGCAGAGAAGCAAGAGTCTCAAGTAAGGGGAGTCCAGGTAAGCCACAGAAGGGGGATTTGCTCAGCCTGAAATTCTTGGAGCAGGACAGGCATTAAAATGTTGTCAGATGAGGAAAGGAGAGGCACCAGAAAAAAGTGTCCTGCACATTTTCTAATGTTTTGGGTAAATCTTAGAAATCCATAACATGCATCATATTTCATAACTTCTCAATTGAGATCTTTGTAGAGTCACAAATAAATCATACTTGACAGAGTTTAAGGAAGTATTTTAACCTTTACCCTACTAAGAAATTTTTAAAAATACCCACAAAGCAGAAACTCCATATTGTTGAAAATGTAAACAGAATGTAGAAATAATCACATTTCATTTTACTGAATGTCACTTAAAATTTAGTTATTTGATAAATTGGAAATACAATTTCTAATTTATAAATAAAAGTAGATTCATTAGAATAACTCCATGTTATTAAAATACAAAGGTGCAGCAAAAAATTGTGCATAGAACATGACGTAACAGCATGAAATGAGAAATGATGTTAACCTCATCAACTGCAAATTATTTAATCAATTGAAATTGACTGAAATTAACTAATTATATTTTTATTTGTTCATAATATTAATTTAGATTTACTTAAGAGCTAATTCAGCATGATAATATAAAATTTCTTTTTTAAGTTGTTGAGTCCACTTATTTTGAAGGCTTTATTTCAGGAGCATAATCACATAAGTGCTAGGTCAAGGTGACTAGCATGGGCATGTATATCTTAGGTATCAAGTCTTGGGTATTTCTCATATTTTCAAGTGCTTTCTCCTGGAATTCATTCAAGGCTCTTCATTTTCACTTTATATATTCTCTTTTTTATTTTCTAATGTGCAATTACACCCAAGATGTTCTATAGACATCACTAGAGTTCATTTTTATTTAAAGGACAATAGTATGTCTCTGTTGTAAGCATTGCTGGTATATTTAATTATTTTAACCTGAACTTCAACATTTCACATTTTAGTTAAAGAATTAAAATTCAACAGATCTATGAGAACATGACTGTAAACTATATGGATGTCGTGAAAGGTTTCAAGCAATTTGTCTTGCTCTTTAGTAGTCACTTTTAATCTGATTATATATTACCTTTATAATTAAAAAAAATCAATGTATTTGATTGACCTTCCCATGATAGCCCCATGTTTTAGGCAGGGCAAATATTACTCACAAAATAAAAATGAGGAAACTGAAAGTCAGAGAGGCTGTGGCTCCTCAAAATCTCTGGAGCAGGCAATTGTCAGATCCAGGAGGCCTAAAACCCTGACTCCAAGACTGCTGCACTTGACATTGAGCTCAAAGCAGGTACTATGGATGAATGAGGGGGGAGTGGATGGAAAGACAGAAGGAAGCAATAGCAGCATGCTTGATATCAAGAGAAAGTGTGGATAAACACACAATCCTTAACTTAAAGAAACTTTCAATGAGGGGAGTGTTGAGATTTGTAGAAGAGGGCATTCTAGAAGGGTAAATTGAATGCTGCAAAATTGAAGAGGAAGAAGAGGAAAATAAGAGTCTGGTTTTAGGAAAAAACAACCTAATGCCTCAAAAATCTAAGTATCTGAGACATTGACACAGGATTGCATATTTTTATAGAGGTTTAGAACTCATTATCAGAAGGGTTTATGTAATTGTAGACAGTATTGGAAACTTCTGTAAGCTCTGAGGGGTAAAGCGAAATTTTAAGGTATTTTGAAAACTTAAACTTATCACTGTACCCCTAACAATACCAGAAATACGAAAGGTAGGCATTAGTAAGTGAATCTTATTATTTCACAAAGTAGATTCTCAATAACAACATGCTGAAATAAATAGGATTAGCCTTATATGGTTGCATTAAGTAGGAATAACTGACTATGGATATCACATAGAGGTTATTGTTCCAAAGTAAGACACTCATTTTGAATCTTCAGTACCAGTTCCTTATCAAATGATGATTTATCAACTCAAATAGTACTGAAGAGCCATAAAAGGAAAATCCAGTGACTTCAGTATATCAAAATTCCAGGATGGGAACTTATCTCACTACCCTATCCCTTACCTAAAGCCAGTTAGAAATTCCGGTTTCCAAATACATGCACTAATTTGTAATCATTATGATGGAATTGCATGGTCTTGGTTTGGGCTCTTCCTCCCTGGCATACAAACAAAAAAGCAGGTGTGAGGAAGTTGGTTAAAGACAGTTTGTTTAGAGGAGACGCTAGCGAGCAGAGTGAGGCAGTAGAGAGGGTATGGTAGGACACCAACAGCTACAACGAAAAGCTAAGATTCTGTTCCTGAGTTGATTACCTCATTGGGCAACTGGGGCTCTAATTATGCAGACAGAACCACAGAACTGGATCGACTGGGAGACAAGCTATCTATCCATGGGACCCCCATCTGGCCTTTGCTGAATGTTGTCCTGAGCGTTTGCAATCCTCTTCATGTCCATATTGGACAAGGAGGAGACTGCAATGGGCAATGCCTGAGACATCACACATGGAGAACCCCACAGTGGGAGCTGGCCATTGCAAGGAACTATCCTCTGTCATTGTGCTGAAAGCAGGTGGCCTGAGGAGATGTGGCATGTCACACCCCAAAAGTTCCCCACATGCCATATGCGTTCTTTCTTTCTGGCTTTTTACCCTATCCCATCTTTGCAAAAGACAGCCATATAGGGAATTGCTAATTTTGCATCATTTTCTAGCATTCCTTCATGTAAATATACCCAGTGTCTATAATATCTATTTTTCTGCTTGTAGGCAGATGGCTTATTTCCAATGTTTGGCTACTTTTAACAATGATGGCATGAATTTAGTTGTATTTGCCCTTTGGTGTGCAAGTGCATGCATTTCTCTTAGATATTTACCTAAGAGAAGAATAGCTAGTTGATAGATTATACCTATATTCACTTTTAGGAGATGATTCACAAGAGTTGCTCAAAGTGGATGCACCAATTTACTTTCCCACTGCACAGTGGGAAGAGTCGCCCACTGCCCCACATCCTCACCAACAACTGGTATTAGATTTAGATATTGTAGCCACTGTGTACTGATATCACATTGTGGTTTTCTTTTTCTTTCCTTGATTACTAAATGAGGTTAAGCATCTTTTAATAGATTTATTGTCCATTTGAGTATCCTCTTTTCTGTAGTATTTTTTCAAATACATTGCCCAAATTTCTATGGTGGTCTGTGTTGTTTATTTATTTGTGTGTGTAAATTCTTTATATTTTTTGGCATAAGAATATTTTGTTGGATATACAAATTTCAAATATTTCTGCTACTCCACAATTTTCATTGCCTAAGTAGTGTATTTTGATGTGAAACATCTTAATTTTAGTGTAGCCCAATTCATCAACCTTTTCCTTAATGGTTATTGTATGTGCAATAACATTAAAGCTAGTATTTTTAATGTCCATGTAGGAAATTATTGGCATCCTAAGTTCTCAAAGATCTTTTAACATATCATTTTTAAATGTCTATTGTTTTGTTGTTCATGTTTAGATTTGAAATCTAACGTGATATGCTTGATATGTTATGTATGCTGTGATATAGGAATCAAGACCCATACTTTTCCAATAGATATCCAATTGATTCAGCTTCTTATAGTGAAAAGACCAGTTTTTTCTTCTCTGTACTTTTTTGTCAACTTTGTCAAAAGTCATGTGTCAGTATCTGGATAAACTTTTCTATAGTTTGCATTGTGTACCATTGCTTTATTTCTTTATCCTTGCATAAAAACACAAGGCTTTAATTGCTATAATGTTACATTATTAATAATATACAGGGTACAATATCAAATATGTTATTCTTTTCCAAAAGTGTCACAGGTATCATTGGCCTTTGCATGTCTATATATATTTTAAAATTTGCTTTTCAAATTTCACAAACATACAAATAATCCTGCTGTAATTTTGATTGGGATTACATTGAATCTATAGCTAAATTTCTGGAGAATTGATCATTACAACCTACAGTCTTTCATTTCTTTCAGACAATGAAAATCTTAATTGCCATAAGATTTTACAGTTTTCTGTATGAAGGCTTAAGCATATTTCACTATAAGACTAGATATTTGATTTTTTATCCCATTTAAAAAGCTTTACTTTCTAATTATTGTTTATCAGTAGAAATAAAAAACTCACTTTTATTGCAGTTTTTAATTTAATTAAAAAAAATCTCAGCATTATGTCTTCAAGTACTGTTTCCATTCCATTCCATCCCCCCTCTCCTCCCCCACCATTGTTTCAGACCTTTTCATTACAACCAGTTTGTGTCTTCCATTTATTTCTGTATAATTCAAGCTTTAAAAAACAATCTTGGACTTCCGGAGAAGATGGCAGCTTAGTAAGACGTGCGGGTCTTAGTTCCTCCTCCCGAAAAGCAACTAAAGAAACAGAAACAATACGAAACAGCTCCCGGAGTCACGACAGAGACCAAAAAGACAGCGTACCCCATTCTGGAATGACTGAACGGGTAGGGAGAATCCACTGCTGTGAGATACCCGAGGGGTGCACGTTTTCCCAGCTGGGGTGGCTGGCGTCTGGGGTCCCCTCCACGCACGTGGCTCCCCGGTCTGACTGGGAACATTGGATAGCGGGGCCCTCCCGTCACGCTTGGCGTCTCGGGCCAGCTGGGCAATTTGGACCGGCACTCCCCCAAGCCACGGCCAGCGACCCCCGCCTCCACACGCGGTTTCCCGGGCCGACTGCCCCGCAGACAAACGACCGCCACGAGCGCCACCTACTGGGCAGGAAAAGAAAAACAGAGCCCAGAGATTCCACAGAAAAACCTTTCAACCAGCTGGGTCCCACACCCAGGGAGATCTGATCAAATGCCCAGACACCAGCAGAAAATAATGGATGACGCTCGGAAAATTGAAGATATGGCCCAATCAAAGGAACAAACCAATAGTTCAAATGAGATACAGGAGCTGAGACAACTAATGCTGAATATACGAACAGAAATGGAAAAACTCTTCAAAAACCAAATCAATAAATTGAGGGAGGACATGAAGAAGATATGGGCTGAACAAAAAGAAGAAATAGAAAATCTGAAAAAACAAATCACAGAACTTGTGGGAGTGAAGGACAAAGAAGAAAAAATGGAAAAAACAATGGATACCTACAATGGTAGATCTAAAGAGACAGAAGCTACAATTAGTGAACTGGAGGATGGAACATCTGAATTCCAAAAAGAAACAGAAACTATAGGGAAAAGAATGGAAAAACTTGAGCAGGGAATCAGGGAACTGAATGACAATATGAAGCGCACAAATATACGTGTTGTGGGTGTCCCAGAAGGAGAAGAGAAGGGAAAAGGAGGAGAAAAACTAATGGAAGAAATTATCACTGAAAATTTCCCAACTCTTATGAAAGACCTAAATATACAGATCCAAGAAGTGCAGCGCACCCCAAAGAGAATAGACCCAAATAGGCGTTCTCCAAGACATTTACTAGTTAGAATGTCAGAGGTCAAAGAGAAAGAGAGGATCTTGAAAGCAGCAAGAGAAAAACAATCTGTCACATACAAGGGAAACCCAATAAGACTATGTGTAGATTTCTCAGCAGAAACCATGGAAGCTAGAAGACAGTGGGATGATATATTTAAATCACTAAAAGAGAAAAACTGCCAACCAAGACTCCTATATCCAGCAAAATTGTCCTTCAAAAATGAGGGAGAAATTAAAACATTTATAGACAAAAAGTCACTGAGAGAATTTGTGACCAAGAGACCAGCTCTGCAAGAAATACTAAAGGCAGCACTAGAGTCAGAAACGAAAAGACAGAAGAGAGAGGTATGGAGTAAAGTGTAGAAAGAAGGAAAATCAGGTATGATATATATAATACAAAAGCCAAAATGGTAGAGGAAAATATTATCCAAACAGTAATAACACTAAAAGTTAATGGACTGAATTTCCCAATCAAAAGACATAGAATGGCAGAATGGATTACGGCCCAGCAATACCACTGCTAGGTATCTACTCAAAGGACTTAAGGGCAAAGACACAGACGGACATTTGCACACCAGTGTTTATAGCAGCATTATCTACAATTGCAAAGAGATGGAAACAGCCAAAATGTCCATCAACAGACGAGTGGCTAGACAAACTGTGGCGTATACCTACAATGGAATATTATGCAGCTTTAAGACAGACTAAACTTATGAAGCATGTAATAACATGGATGGACCTAGAGAACATTATGCTGAGTGAGTCTAGCCCAAAACTAAAGGATAAATACTGTAAGGTCCCACTGATGTGAACCGACATTCGAGAATCAGCTTGGAATATATCATTGGTAACAGAGACCAGCAGGAGTTAGAAACAGGGTAAGATAATGGGCAATTGGAGCTGAAGGGATACAGACTGTGCAACAGGACTAGATACAAAAACTCAAAAATGGACAGCACAATAATACCTAAGTGTAATGTAACTAGGTTGGAACACTGAATGAAGCTGCACCTGAAATATGGTTTTTTGTTTGTTTGTTTGTGTGTTTGTATCTTTTGTTTTTGTTTTTTTCTTTTTCCTTTTTATATATATATATTTTATTAGTATTATTATTTTAATTCTCTTCTCTATATTAACATTCTATATCTTTTTCTGCTGTTTTGCTAGTTCTTTTCCTAAATCGATGCAAATGTACTAAGAAATGATGATCATACATCTATGTGATGATACTAAGAATTACTGAGTGCATTTGTAGAATGGAATGATTTCTAAATGTTGTGTTAATTTCTTTTCTTTTTTTTGATTAATAAAAAAAATTAAAAAAATAATTTAAAAAAAAAAAAAAAAAAAAAAAAAAAAAAAAAAAAAAAAAAAAAAAAAAAAAACAATCTTCATGTCTGTTATCTCCTCAACCTGTCTTCTAGTTTACTATTTCTTTCTCCAGCTGTGTCTACAATAACATTAAAGTTATTTATTCACTTTATGAGTTTTCACATTTTTCTTTTGTACAGTTTCTACTTGGTCATTTAGCATAGTGTCAAAATCTCTCCAGATATTCTGTATTGCTCATGATTATTTTAAAATTCATGGTTAATCACAGTAGTAAATAGGTCTCATGGACATATTTCTACTCAATTTTATCTTTTGATTTTTATTTTTAATGCATAGTTACTTCTAATTGAATGAAAGGCTATATCTGAAAGTTTTAAGGATATGTAAGAATCTGGATTATGTTATTTTCATCCAAAGAAGTTATAGTCCTAGAAAGCATTTAGAATAAAACCAGGAAATTTGTTTCAAGTAAAGATTGAACTATTTGAACTTCATGTTCAATATATGTGAGAACCAGTTGTGCTGGTTTGAATTTGTTATGTATCCCAGAAGAGACTATGTTCTTTTAATCTGTTCTCATGGGGGCAAACCTATTGTAAATGGAACTATTTCATTAGGCTATTTCAATTGAGATGTGACCCAGCCCATTCAAGGTAGGTGTGCTGGAAAAGCCATTTTTTAATCCTGATCCAATCTTGTGGAGCAAGATTTCTTTTAAACCCTATTCAGCACTGTATGTTGGAAACTTGATTAGATATCCCCACAGAGTTATGACTCACCCAATTGTTGGTATCAGCCTTTGAATAGAGGGAGATGTGACTCCGTTCATTCCAGGTGGGTCTTGATTAGTTTGTTGGAATCCTTTTAAAAAACAAGCATTTTGTTAAGAGCCATGAAACAAAGAGCCCATGCCACCAGAGACCTCTGGAGATGAAGGAAAATGCCTCTCAGGGAGCTTCATGAAACAAGAAGCCTGGAGAGAAAGCAGGCTTTGCTTGGGCCTTTCCAGTTGAGAGAGAAACCCTCAACTTCATTGGCCTTTCTTGGATGAAGGCTGCCTTCATTCAAGCATTGTTGCTGCCTTAATTTATAGACTTGCTTTAATTGGGACACTCTCACAGTCTTAGAGCTGCAAACTTGCAACTTAACAAATTCTCCCTTTTATAAGACATTTTGTTCCTGGTATATTGCATTCTGGCAGCTAGCAAACTAGAAGAGAAGGTCTCAATCCTTCACTGGAGTCCTTTGTGAAGAGGATAAAGCACAGTGAAATCTCAAAGAGCTTAGAAAAAAAAAATGGCCCAGGAGAGGGAAGAAGTCCCCACAGAGGCATAGAGAGAGCCAATTTGAAACCAGAACCAGGAGATAAGGAACAGCAGATGTCGCCGTGCATCATCTCATGTGACAGAGGAATCCCAGATGCCAGCAGCCTTTCTTCAGAAAAGGTATCTTCCTTTGATGCCTTAATTTGGACATTTACATGGCTGTAGAACTGTAAATTTCTGACAGTAAATCTCTATTGAAAAAGTCAACCCATTTTTGATATATTGCATTCTGGTAGCTTTAGCACACTGAAACATTAGTTTATTCAGGTTGCCTTTTATTCTTACATCAGAGCCATTATTGGATCCAAAATAAAGCCTTATATCCTCACCAAGTCTCCCTCCTTGAATAATGCTGAATTCATTACTTTTTGCACCTTGCCCTCAGCCTCTTGTGACCAGTCAGAATTTCTGCTGCAGCTCAAGATTGGCAGATGCCTCAAGAGCAAAGCTGGGGGCAAAGGTGGCCACCCCACAATGGACTTTCCACCATTGAGCTAGTTCTTCAAGGCAGTGCTGCCTTGACAGTGCTTTTAGCTTTTTAAAGGATTCTTGCAATTATTTTTTGTGGCTCTTCCTAGTGTCATTGGTGGGAAAGTGAGTCTAATACAAGCTAGTTTTTGAGACTAGAAGTAAAACTTGAGACATTTATTTTGAAAAATAATGAAAAATATTCTCAATATTCACCATTCTTATTCCTGTTTAGTTTACTATATATGATAATTGCATTTTGAAGTAAAATGCATGATGAAAGAATAAAATAGGACAAATATCAATTCCACATAAAAATGTACTAAATTTCCATTTGACTGACAAATTTTAGAAATCTTGAGTAGGATTTTGACCATAATACCAAGGGAAATTATTGCCTCTCAACTGCTGACTACTGATTCATATAAAAAAATGCTAAGTACTCTAAATATTGCATTCAATTAGCATTAGGAAAATAGGAATTGTGAATCATTTCCAGAACAGTTTACCTCAAAATTGTATAATGTATAATAGCCTGGCAATATTTTATAAACCAGTATAAAATGCAAACTAGATATTATGTAACGAAATGTGAGATAATAAAACGAAGTTATTTTGAGGAAATAAAATGCATGAGAACAATTATATTCTTTATTGAAATTGGGTACACATAAAGATAAGCAAGAATTTAGAAATTCCTAAGAAGATATCCATGGCTGATTTTTTTATTATCAATTATTTTCCTTATTAAAAGAGAGTTCTTAGAACATGTGAATGATTGCCTAAATACTATAATTACATGACCAAGCAACTACGAAGAAAAGAAAGCTTAAATTCTTGGACTTATGGTAATAAATTAAATTATTTATTCAGTGTTTCCTATATCTTAAACACTAGCTATTTTTAATTAGAAGTTACTTAACAGAATATCAAGGTAAATTCTCATATTTCGCACATATATACACAGATGTTCACAAGCACCATTTGATTATAAAGGGTGTTGATATTACTCTTTGACAGAACCAAGATATAAAATAATTCTCAGGAATCCTTAGCTACTTTTTTCCCCTCTGTGCTACACTGTATTAATGTGAAGCTTAAAGAGTTAGTAGTTATTGCTGACTGATGGCCAATCAAATATGAAGATTAAAAAAATATTAATGTTGGTTAGTAAGGAAATTCTAGTTGTTCATTGATTTTACTTCTTAAACTAGAGCTCTTCTTTATGGAAAACGTAGTATAAGTTATGGTATGGTGATGATTGCTTCAAATTTATGAAAAAATGATAAATTATTCATTAAAATTATATGATGAATAGGTTGATATACTTTACATTTGAAATAAACTGTATATTTAAAGTCTGTGTGAGATGGGTAAGTTGGGAAAAAGGAAAATAATACTATAGAGAGATTACATTTTCAGAGTTGTATTTCTTAGAAAATGTGAGGTGAGGGAGCATCGTATCTCTGATGGTTACATTCGTGGGTCAGCTTGGTTAGGGTGTGGTGTACAGTTGTTTGTTCAAACAAGCACTATCATGATTCTTACTGTGAGGGCATTTCTTGGATTAAACCATTAGTCAGTTGTTTGTACCATTAGCTGATTACAGCTACAATCCACAAAAGAGGTTGTGCTCAACAATGAGAGAAATCTACCAACTTGCTGGAAGTCAATGGAACCAGGAGGAGAAACAGGAGCTGCTGCCACATGTATTCCCAAGTGACAAAAAGCCAAGGACCAAGGATTGTAGGCAGCCAGCCCCGGAGTGCCAGTTTTCTGGGAAGAAGCATGACTTGACTGATGCCTCCATTTTGGACTTTTCTTAACCTCAAAACTATGAGCCAATAAATTCCTCTTGTTTAAGTCAACCCAGGGTGTGGTATTTGTTTTAGCAACTGGAAATTAATATAAAGTCCAAAGAGGAAAAAAATGACATTTTCTTTCAAATGGAGTTTTGCATAGGTCATACATTCATACATGAGTCATTTACACGTGTAAATGTCATTTTACATATTTATTGAAACACAGTTGCTCAGAAAGCATCCTATTTTATTTTTCACTTCCCTTTTTTAATGCAAAAATATGTGTGTGTTATAATTTATGGAAGGCCCAAAGTTTGTGGGTTTAGTTGAAGTAAAACTGATAAAAGAAAAATTTTCCAAGTAGGAAATTAAATGCAGTATCAACAGATATATTTTTCTCTGATCTTACGTAATCTCCTCTTATAAGTTATAGCTCTCTGAGTCAGCTCAAGCATCTTTCTTAGATGACATGTGCTTACTCTCATAAGCATTTCAAGTGTGCACAAAGCTGAAGTTCTGTAAACTTTACATCATCTTCACATAGTTAAATATCATTACTATTTTTAATTTGATGAGAACTAAATCTTAGATAAATGAACAAAGTGAAAAAATCACTTTGATTCTCATGGTTTTTACTTAGCAAAAATGGTCTAGGGTTTGGTGTGCTCAGCTTTAAGTAGGAAATGATTATTCCACTTTAAATGTGGTGCTGAGAGCACTGTCAGATGCATCATTATGAGAAAACGTGAATAACAATGACAGCTTCAATCCACCACCCAAATGGCATAAGCATATACAATCTTAGTTCTTATGACAAAACACCTGTGGGGTAAATATTTTGATGACCGTTTGTAGAAAAAAGACTGAAATTAGAGAGAGACTTAAGAACTTACTTAGAATCATATCACAGACAACAGCCTCAAAATTCAAATGTAAATTGGTCTGAACCCAATGCTGAATTAAATCATTATACTTCACTCAAACTGACTCTTAAGTGGTTTCCAAATTTAAATGTTGAATATTTTATATAATAATACTGAGACCTCTAATTCTCACAGTGACCCTAAGAGGGCAGGACTATAGCATTCATTTATTTCTCACAAGGGAGAAGTGAATCTAAGGGTAACATCTGTAAGGAAGCCAGAGTAGAGTTAACGTGCACATCTGTCTACCAACCGAATACAATGTGCAGTTTGAAACTGTTTTATACTTAGAAAAGGCATGCTATTTTAATCCAGTCTTGCAAGGGCACACCAATTCTTGGGTGGGAAATTTTGGCTAGTTTGTTTCCATGGAGATGTGACCCTACACATTCCAGGTGCGTCTTATTCAATGTACTAGAGTCCCTTAAGAGGAAGTCATTTTGGGGAAAGCACAGTTGCTTGAAGAAAGAAAATACCCCAGCAGAAGCCAGAAAGAACCACAGGAGCTGAGTGCCATATTGAAACCAACATAGGAGAGAAAGGCTAGCAGATGTTGGTATGTGCCTTCCCATGTGACAGAGGAACCCAGGGGCCATTGGCTGTTCTTTAGTGATGGTATCCTTTTGTTGATGCCTTAATTTGGACATTTCAATAGCTTTAGGATTGGAACTTGTAACTTAATAAATCCCCTTTGTAAAAACCAATCCATTTCTGGTATATTGCATTCCTGCAGCTTTAGCAAACTGCAACAGATTTTGATATCAGATGTGCTGTGATTTTCTTATACCAAAAATGCTGAAAGCCTTAATCAAGAAAGGCCAATGGGTCAGGAACACCTCTGTCAGAGGGGTAGTCATGTGGCTGGCATCTTCTGCTTCCTTGCTCTTGGTTTCCATTGCTTCCAGTCTCTGTTCCTGTGTGGGTCCCTCACTTTGCTTCTCTAGGGATGGCTTATATCACTTGATATCCCTTGGCTCTCTCCAGATTCTGGCTTGCTTAACATCATATGGTGGCATCTGCTGGACTCCAAGCATCTCCAAACATCTGTGTCTCTGTTCTCTGCCTATCAACGCTCCTCTGACGTTTCTGCTGGTTATGTCACATCTGTCGTTTCTTTTATTTCTCACTCTTTCCATAATGTTTTCTCTTTTAAAGAACTCCAGTAAGCTAATCAAGACCCACCTCAAAGGGGTGGAGGTACATTTCCAGCTAATCAAAGGTAAAACCCACAATTAGGTGTGTCACATCTCTGAAAACGAATCTAATCCAACGTTTCCAGCCTGCAGGGTTGAATAAGGATTAAAATAAACGGTGGCCCTGACCAGACAAGATTGTACCAACATTAAAACATGGCTTTTCTGGGGTAAATACTAACTTCAAATTGGCACATATGGATAAGGAGAAGATTCAGGAAGAATTGTGAGGAGCTAGGTGGAGAAAGCCTAGATTGCTTTGAAGAGTCTGTTGGTAAAAATATGGGCTTTAAAGATAAACCCGGTGAGGCCTTAGGCAGAAATGATGAATGTGTCACTGCAAACTGGAAGAAAGGCAACCTTTGTATTAAAGTGGCAGAGAACTTGGAAAAGTTGAGTCCTGGTGTTGGATGGAAGTTAGAATTTGAAAGCAATGAGCTGTGATACTTAGCTGAAGAGATGTCCAAACTAAATGTGGAAAATGCAGTCTGGCTTCTCCTTGCAGCTTATAGTAAAAATGTGACAGGAAAGGGATACATTTTGAACTCAACTGTTTGTACAAGGAAACCAGAAATTGATGGTCTCGAAAATTCCAGGCTTCCAGAAAGTGAGACCCCAAAGAATAGTGTCCCATGTGAGGAATTAACCAAACACAGAAAAAAGCAGTCATTTCAGACAAAGCCAGGATTGGAAATGAGGTTATATAGATAGGATTTGTGAAAAGTCCTATGTTCTGACAGTTAGGACCCCTGTATGCTACGTACCAAGCCAATAATTTTTTTGTTAGATTTGTATGAATGGAACCACTGCCAGTCTGGACTAAAAGGGACAGAAAATGGAAAGACTGAATGATAAATGACTTCAAAGGTTGAACCATGGAAGCTAAAGTCTGGAGCCTAGAAATCTAGGACCAGGAGAGTGGCCCCAGCCATACAAGTGGAAAGGGTAGTTCTCCCTACAGGCAGGCCTTCTGCTTCATTGTTCTGGAAGAGTGTTGCCACCTCAGTCATCCCAGAGAGGGTGGAACACATTCCTGGGGGATTAAAGAGAGCCTGGCTACCACCCTACTATTCTGAAAGGGATGAGCATGTGTCCCAGAGATGGCAGTGTCTGGATGCCACCTAGATGCTTGAGGAACAAAGTGTTCTGGCCAATGTTCCCCAGTGTTATAACCCTCACCCCAGCATTTGCAGAGGATAAGGCCACTGCAGAAGTCCTTAGAAAGGGTGGGACTGGTGCTCTTTTAAGCCCCATTCTATAAATGACTCTCAGACTTTGAAATCTAATGAAGTATTCCCTGCAGGAGTTCAGAATAATTTGGATCTGGTGACCTCTGTTTTCTTTCCAATTTCTCCTTATAGAAATGGGATGCTTATCCTATGACTGTCCCTCCTTTGTATATTAGAAGCAGATTATTTGTTCTGAGTTTCACAGGTCCACAGCCAGAGGAGAATTTTGCCTTAGGACAAACCATGCCTGTGACTGATTTTGATGAGACTTTGTACAGTTTTTTACTGTATTGTATCTGTATCATTACTGCAGTGGTTTAAGATTTTTGTGATATTGTCGTGGAATTAATTTTGTATATGGAAGGAACATGTCTTTTGAGGGTCCAGAGGGTGGAATGTGCTGGTTTAAAATGATGTGATATTACAGAAAAGTCGTTCTTTTACTCAAATCTTGTAGGGGTGCACCAATGTTGGGTGGGGACTTTGGATTAGGTTGCTTCCATGGAGATGTGACCCTGTCCATTCAAAGCAGATATTAATCAATTTACTGGAGTCCATATAGTGGGAGATATTCGGGGAAAGCAAAGATGCTTGAAGAAAGAAAATGCCCCAGAAGAAGCCAGAAGGGCCTAAAGAATGGTGTGGGTCTTAATTTGTGTGATTGGAGGCTTTAAAGAAAGAGGAAATGTGGTGGGAGTCAGTCAGAGAAAATTACAGGAAGAAGCTGAAAGTCAGAAGAAGCCAGAGAGGAGAAAAATAATAATGTGACAGAGGATTATTCTCACCAGAAGGCTATCAACTCTGGGAGAAAGCATGGCCTTCTGTACATCTTGATTTTAGACTTCTACCATTCAAAACTGTGAGGCAATACATGTGAGGCTAACGCCCCTCTGGAAAACTAAGACTGTTAAGATTGAGATAACTGTCAGTACTTGAAGCACCTTTCTCTTGAAAATGTGGTCTTTTTTCAGGAAAATTATAACTAAAAAACTTTTGTCAAATCTCTTACAATGTAATTTTTTGTCTCTTAATCACTCAATAATCAAAGTTCAAATTTGTAGCTAAGTGAAGACTTCAAAAGATACAGAGTGTTTGTTGCCAGCAGAGTAATTTATTGAATGAAAGAGCTTTCTTTTCAGTATAGTTATGAAAATAAAGATAGAATATACAATCTAAGTTAAGAGATGGAAAAATATAATCCTGAAAATTGCATGCAGAATTGAGGGTACCTTGAAAATAAATTATAAATCAGTCTACATGGTTACATTATTTAAAGTTTTAACAGTAAAGAAAATATTTGCAGAATTTTAAAAGAATAACTTGATATAGGGAATAAGACACTTATGCTCTTATAAAGAGCTATATCTAATCTTATCCTTAACCATGGCTCTTGCTCCTTGTTTTACATATTTCCTATTTTAAGAAATTACAATACGTTTAATTTATCTGGCAAACCTTCATTCCTTGTTCACAAAGCTTCCAATTGTTTCCAGCTGAGCATATATGCAATAATGGTCATGGGAATGCTACATATGCAATATAGGACTATACAGAAGTGAATCCACAGTTATAGCAGGTTTTTTTAGTACTTAAAAATTATAAATATAGTATCAAACTTCAAAAATTAATTTAGCAGCACTTGAGGTTTAATATAGAGAACTTAGGGGTCTTTGTGTGGGGTAGCCCCCAAGACCCCTCTAGATTTGATGACTTATTAGGAGGACTCAAAAGGACTCAGCATATAGCTATAATTTGTCATAACACAATGACATAAAACAAAATCATCAAAGAAAAAAGGCACATAGGGCAAGGTCCAAAGGAAACCAGACACAAGCTTCCAAGAGCTCTCTCCAAGTGGAGGTGCACAAGGTGCAGTGCTTCACCCAGCAACGAGCTGTGAAAACACATGTCAAATGTTGTCTGCCAGTGAAGCTCACAGAGACTCAGTGTCCAGGATTTTCACTTGGGGCTGGTCACATAGACACCTTCTGCCTAGCACATACCAAAATTCCAGAACCTGGAAAGAAAGTGTGGTGGCTTGAAGCTGTATGTACCCATAAAAATGTGTTCTTAAATATAATCCGTTCTTGTGGTTGTGAACCCACTGGACATAGGACCTTTTGATGAGGCTGCTTTAGGTGAGGATGAGTCTTAAGCCTATTATTGGAGCCCTTTGTGAGAGAGAGAGAAGCTCACAGGAAGCAAGAAGCTGAAATGGAACCTGGAAAAGTCCAAGAGATGCTGCCATGTGACTTGCCATGTGACAGAGAGACCAAAGATCACTGGTCCAGAATGCCAGTCTCTGGGAAGAAAGCATTACCTTCAAATTGCTTTGATTTAGATACTTCCCCAACCTCAAAGCCATAAGTGAGTAAATTCCCATTGTTTAAGTCAACCCACTTCATGGTATTTATTCAAACAGCATGTGTTTTGCATACACCAGATTATTTCCATAAAGAGTTTAGGAAAAGTGAATAGGAGTTGGGGCAAGATGGTGGCATGGGGAGTGTGGGATTTGGTTCATTCTCAAGGGCAGCTAGTAAATAACCAGGAACGCTCTGACCTGCTTTTTGGGAACTTCCTTGAAGACACACATCGAAACCCATCCTGGAATGGGTGAAAGGGCTGAAATCAGAGCAACAGATTTGTAAGTAAATTCTTTCATTATGTGAAAGCTGGTGCCCCTCCCCCACTGGCACTGAAGATTGATTCAGATTCTCCCTTAGTTGGAAACAGAAATCTTCTCTACTAAGACAAGGGAGAGAGAGCTTAACCAATCTCCAATCACAGATTTTATTAACAAATTTAGACTTCTGAATATAAGATCGGAGCAAATATAAAACTACAAGGCAAGCATGAAAGAAAGAAGGAAGTCTCTCTCTAGCAATGAAGAGGTGGGACTGTTGAAAAAGAAACAGTCTCGAGTTGGCTGAGCTCAGAAAACTGAAAAAAGGGCACATAGAGCTGGATACGAACTCTGGCTCCTGATTGAGGAACCCAGGGGGCAGAGGACCAGTTCTGATTCTTTCCTTTCGTTTTTTTAATTACTTTTTAGCAGCCCATTAAAGAAAGCAGGAATTCTCAGTTTTCAGCTCTGCCCCAGACAAGGGTGGAATTAAGGAGTTACTGAGAGACAAATAAACTAATCAGGTGAAGAAGATGGTTCCCTAAAGGGTATCTTCTCCAACAAAAGGGGGGATCAGCATCCAGCACAAGTGGTGGCTCAAATTCAGAGAATTTAAACCCCTGGGACTGGTATACCAGCAGCACTTTCAACCTACAAAAACTGAAGGCCTACCTGTCTCAAACACATTCCCAGCAGGGTGAAGAAAGAAGGTGGCTGGTGAGACATGTAACTTTTCTAGCCTGCAGGGAGCAGGGGGCTGGAGAGTGGTTCTCCATCCTCACACACAAAGGAAAAGAAACAAAGAGGGGGGGAAAAGGCCCAGCACAAGTGAGGACTGTTATTTAAAGAATTCAGACTCCAGAAGCTGGAAAATAGAAACAGTTTAAGCCTGCCTTCAGCTTCAGCCTCTGTCTAAACCATGCCTCTGGAAGGGAGAGGGTTTGCTAAGAAATAAAGGCAGTATACCACTTTATACTGGGGCAGGGAGCAGTGGGCTGACACATACCAACTGCTGGTCCAGACGAGAAAAGCACAGAAGTAAGAAGCTTCACAGGAAAGATGGGCACCTTACTAGATCTCATCACCAGAGAACCTTTGTACCGATTACACCCTCTTTGTGAGTTCTGGGCCTGTCTTGTCTGGGAAAATCTCATTTTCCCAGATTTTGATTGGTGTCGATCCTATCTGAGGAGACCATCTTCCCAGAGCCAGACCTCCAGGCAAAAGTTCCTAGAGGTAAAGAAAGGAGGGTTAAAAACATATAGAGGCAAAAAACACAACACAAAACAATAATAAACAAACTGCAGATCAACATTCCCTGAGGAGGAAAAGGGAAAAGAGAGCTTTTTCCTGAAGATGAAACACCTGTGCACACACAAAAGAGGACAATCTCAAAAAAAACTTTCATACAGGCAGGGCAAGAATCAGAAAAACAAGAGCTGAAAATTTCTGGTCAGATAAACAGAAGCTATGCTAGCAGTCTAGAATAAATTGAACCAAATGTCAAAGAAGAGATAGAGAACAAAGCCAACAAGCAAGAAAATCTTAAGACAAGGAGAGAAAATGACGTCCAGAATAAATGAATCAAGAAAATCAGATGCTTAGGCACCAGCAACAAATTAGGAGTCATACTAAGAAGCATGAAGTTATGGCTCAATCAAAGGAACAAACTAACATTTCAAATGAGATACTGAACTTGAACTAACTAATTAAAAATGTTCCAACAAATCTTCTGAATTGATTCAATGAGTTGGAAGAAAATATTACAAAATAGATGAAATATATAAAGGAGATACTGTGTGACCATACAGAAGAACTCAAAAGCTTGCAATAACAAATGGCCTTAAGGGTGTGTGAAGTACAACAGAAGGGTGGAAAAACACAATGGAGACACACAATAGCAGATTTGAAGAAGCTGAAGAAAGGATTAATTAACTGAAGGACAGGACATCTGAAATTTACAAACAAAAGAACAGATAGAGAAAATATATAAGCAGGTCCTCAGGGAATTGAGTGACAATATGAATCACGCAAATATATGTGTTATGGGTTCCCAGAAGGAGAAGAGAAGGGAAAGGGGGCAGAAAGAATAATGGAGGAAATAATTGCTGAAAATTTCCCAACTGTTATGAAAGACATAAAATTACAGGTCAGAGAAGCACAGCATACCACAAAACAGAATAGATTCAAATATACCTACTCTAAGACACTTATTAACCAGATTATCAAATATCAAAGACAAAGAGGGGATTCTGAAAGCAGCAAGAGAAAAGTGATCTATTGCATACAGGGGACACTTGATAGCACTAAGAGCAGATTTCTCTGCAGAAATCATGGAGGCAAGATGGAAGTAGTGTGATTTATTTACCATACTGAAATAGAAAAACTGCCAACCAGGAAGTCTATGTCTGGAAAAACTGTTCTGCAAAAGTAAATGTGAACTCAAAATATTTATAGATAAACAAACAGTGAGACAGTTTGTGAATAAGAGATCTGCTCTACTAGAAGTTCTAAAGGGAGCACTTCAAGCAGATTGGGACAAAAACAGTAGAGAGAGGTTTGAAGAGGGATGTAGAAATGAGGATTATCAGTAAGGGTAACTAAAAGGGTAAAAAGAGAAAAAACAAGGTGTGACATATACAATTCAAAAGATATAATGGATGAAAAATACTGCTTTTACAGTAATAAAATTAAATGCCAATGGATTAAACTCTCCAGCCAAAAGATATAGACTGGCAGATGGATTAAAAAACAAGATCCATCTATGTGATGTCTACAAGGGATCTACGTTAGATCCAAGCACAAAAATAGATTGACAGTGAAAGACTGGAAAAAGATATTTCACACAAACAACAACCAGAAAGTGCAGTGGTCACTATACTAATTCAGTATATACTAATCAATATAAATTAGAATTCAAGTGTAAAACAATTGAGAGAGACAAAGAGTGTCACTATGTATTAATGAAAGGGGCAGTTCAACAAGAAGACACAGCAATCTCAAATATTTATGCACCAAACCTGGGTGCCCCAAAGTATGGGGAAATCACCGAAACAATGAAGGGAGAAGTTGACACATCTATAGTAATAGTTGGAGATTTCAATATACCACTTTCAGCAATGGACAGAATATCTAGAAGGAGGATCAGCAAGGAAACAGAGATCTTGAAAAATATGATAAATGAACTAAATAGACATTTGCAGAACATTACACCCCACAGCAGGAGGATACTGCTTTTCTTAAATGCTCATGGATCATTCTCCGGGACACACCACATATTGGGTCACAACTGAGGTCTCCATAAATTTTAAAATACTGAAATTATACAAAACTCTTTCTCAGATCATAATGTAATGAAGTTGGAAATCAGTAACAGGCAGAATGATGGAAAATTCACAAATATATGGAGGATGAACAGCACATTCTTAAATTACCAAGCGGTCTTGGAAGAAATTACAAGAGAAATCAGTAAATATCTTGGGGCAAATTAAAATGAGATCACAATGTATCAAACTTCTGGACACTGCAAAGGCAGTGCTGATAACCAAATGTATTGCTCTAAACACCGATATTGAAAAAGAAGGGGCAAAAATTGAGGAATTACCTATTCACCAGAGGAACTAGAGGAAGATCAGCAAACTAACCCCAAAACAAACAGAAGAAAATAAATGAAAAAATATTAGAGCAGGAATAAATGTAATTGAGAACATGAAAAATAGAGAAAATTAAAAAAAAAGAAGTTAGCTCTTTGAAAGAATCAATAAAATCGAAGGACCATTAGGTAGGCTGACAAAATAAAAATGAGAGGGGATGCAAATAAACAAAATCAGAAATGGGAGGGGGGACATAATTACCGACCCTGCAAAACTAAGGAAGATAATGAGAAGATTATGAGAAGATAATGAGAAGCAACAGTAGTCAAAACAGTATGCTACAGGCATAAAGATAGATATGCTGAGTAATGGAATTGAGTAGAGTGCTCAGAAATAGACCTTCTTGTTTATGGACAATTGATTTGTGATGAGGTAGTGAATCAACTCCACTGATACAGAGCAGCCTCTTCAAGAAATTGTGCTTGGCAAACTGGCTATCCATATCCAAAAGAATGAAATCTCACTGCCTATACAAAATTAATGCAAAATTGATTAAAGACCTAAATATTAGAACTAAGACAAAACTTTTAGAAGAAAGTGTAGGTTAATATTTTAAAGATCTAGTGGTAGGAGGTGGTCTCCTGGACTTTACACCCAAGCCGTGAGAAATGAAAGAAGAAAGAGATAAAGGGGATTGCCTCAAAATTGAATACCTTTTCACCTCTAAGGAATTTTTCAGGGAAGAAAAAAGGCAGCCTATGCAATAGGAAACAACATTTGGAAACCACATATCAGATAAGTATTTAATATCTTGAGTATATAAAGATGTCCTACCCTCAATAACAAAGGACAAACAACCCTCCCCCCTGCATGGCACCTGAGTATCAGGAGTGTAAGTCTCCCTGGCAATGTGGGACATGACTCCAAAGGATGAGCCTGGTCCTGGCATCATGGGATTGGCAATGTGCTCTTGACAAAAAGCGAAAAAGAAATGAAATAAAATAAAGTTTCAGTGGTTAAGAGATTTCAAATAGAGTTGAGAGGTCATTCTGGAGGTTACTCTTGTGCAAGCTTCAGCCAGATATTACAAATTGCCATAGTATTCCAAGCCCCAACTAAAAGTGTTCCTGAAAACCCTAAAGAATACCCTGGGCTCTATCTAAGACTCTGTAAAATCTTTCTTAATAAGTTTGTTTTTTCGGAAGCTTAAGGCCTCCATGTTGTTCTTATCCCAGATAAGCCCTAAAACCCAGAGGTATCTGTTGCTCCAAGAACATTAACTGATTTCATTCCTCTACCATGTAAGGTCGACACTCCTTTCCAGCATGAAGAAGTTAGAATGGCCATTGCACAGAGATCCCTGAAGATCAAAAGAATGATCTAATGAGAGGAAGAAGGTGTAACTGAGAAAAAAAATTATTATCAACAAAAGATTATGAGTAATAATTCATAATATAATCTTTCTTTTTAGTTTCTAGTATATTAGGACAGCTAGAAGGAAATACCTGATTGCTGAACTATAAACCAGTAACCTTGATCTTCGATTGATTATGTAACTCTATAGCTTTCATTGTGTGACCATGTATTTATAAAAACCCCGTGACTGACATTTCCTTTATCCAGTGTATGGGTAGATTAGCAATAAAATAAAGACAAGAAAGAATAATAATGGGTAAGGGGGATTGTTTTTTTTTTGAAGTAATGAAAATGTTCTAAAATTGATTGTGATGATGAATGCACAACTATTTGATGATACTGTGACCACTGATTGTGTACTTTGGATGGATTACATGGTGTGTGAACATATTGCAGTACAATTGCATTAAACAAAAAGGTTTAGGGACAGTGAGCCACCTTATCAGGAAAAAGTAGGGACCCACCTGCATTCCAAGATCTGTATGCCAGCCAAAAAACAACCTTGTGGGCAGGCCTTTCCAGTCTCTTATGTTAACTTTTCTCTGCACAATCCCTTTGATTTTGTCCTATATTGTGATTTAAAAAATATTCACATAGGATAATTATATCTAGCCATTACAGATCCATCATTTAACATAATAGTGGAGAAACAATACTAATTTCTCCATATTAGTTTAAAGAACTTCTTAATATAATGCCCCAGGGAATATATGTTTTTAGATAATTAGCAAGAAATGAAAGTAAGTATTTCCTTTACACATCACTGATTATTGAGTTTCTTTCAAAAGTTAAGTCATTTACTCAAAAGGATGTCAGTTGCATTGATAGCACTCCAGTTTTAAGAAGCAATTCCTTCCCTGTGCATATTTGTAAGGTACAGAGATAAATGAATTTTTGAAGTGCTGATTTATTTGTTAGTTACTTATATACAATATCATATGGACTATTAGAAGTTTAAGACAAACTATCAATATGATATTGGCTGCATGATCTTCATGTAAACATCTCTGCAAGTAAGGAGTTGTTTCTTGCCCTTTGAATTCAGCTTATATTTAATTATAATTATTCTTTTTATGCCTTTGAAGTTGACGTGAAACTTAAAACATTCAATATTAATTTCTCCAGCAATATTAGATTTCACTCTCAGCAGAACATTCTTTTGGCCCTAAACAAGACTCACTATTCTTAAGAATGAAATATGAGCATGAAACCTTAAGCTGAATAGGACCACATGTATTTTAGTCAGAATAATTTATGCTAGCTGCTGTGAGGTAAAAACCAAAGACATCATTGTTTAATCACAATGAAGTTTTGTTTCTTGCTCATATAAAGTCCCACATGAGTCTGGTAACTTTCACAAGTTATTTCCTTCTTTGGGTTTCATCATCTCATCATGAGACTTCTATAAGTACTGCCTAATGAGAAAAGCAGAATGCATGAAATAGCATTTAAATCTCTCAACCCCAAAATGACAGCATCACTACTCAGAGCCCACTGCCCCAACCATCACATGGCTTAAACAAAACTTCAAGAAAGATGGGAAATAAAGTGAAACACATGGAGTATTTGCTGAGCTTGTTTCTCCCTACACCTATTCCTAATTTACTTTTCCTCTTTTCAAATGTTGAGCAAAACTCCTGATTCTCCTCTTCAGATTGCTTAGATTTTGTGGTTTTCATTCAATACACACCTAGGAAGACCTGTTGACAAGCAAATCAATTTCCCAGTATTTTGTGATACTTGCCATGATAGAAGCTTAAATAGTATGCATAAAAATAGAGGTAATTAGGCTGTAGAGAGATCAAGGAAATTTACCTAGACAAAGTGTCATTTAGATTAAAATTCCATGCAAATAGTTTCCCTCTCCTGGCATTGATACTTTGACTTGAGAGCTCTCTTTTGCTCACACACAAGACTAGTCAAATTGCTGTTGCTATCCTTCCTTGCACCAACATCACTCTGTTACATTGTAAGTGCTAAGCGAAAATAGATGCTGAGGGGCTGGGCAGAGAAAATTCTTTCAATTTCACCTCCAAAAACACCTTGAGGTGATGCAGAGAGATGGACTATTTTGTATGATTACAATAGAATCTCATTATAATATTAGCGTTAAATGAAAGAGTACATAACATAATTTTCCAACTTTATTTACCTCTATTCTCCTAAGTGAAATCCATTTTCCTGCCAAAAAAGGATTTTCAGGCATGTGGGAAACAAGCCATGGTCTCTTTTACATTTCGATTTTGCTCAGGCTATTGCACTTATTAGAATTTTCTTCCCCTTCTTTTTCTATCTAAATTCTAGTTTACTTCAAGATATAATTCAAACACTGTCTTTTCACATATGGCCTCCTTAGCATGTAATTCTTTCTCCCTTTCATGTATTCTTAATACCACCTTTTTGATTTTCTATCCAGGATAAATTATGTTTTCTCCACATTAGATTATATACTCTTTGAAGCCAACTGTCAATTTTCTTATAATTTACTTCAGTATGAGGCATAGAACCTTACACATAAATCAATAGTAAAGTCAAGTATCATTTTTCTTATAATCTTCCTTATTATGAAACACAGAATCTTATACATAACTCAATTGTTATTGAATAAATGTTCAAGTTTAAAAAATTCAGATTTGTACTTCAAACTCAAGTTAGTTTAAAATTATACTTGGTTTTAGGTTCACTATCTACATTATACTTTTCTCCATATCTGTATAGAAAATTCTTAAAATAATTGAATTATAGTTCAGCATTTTGGTATTAATATTTTGATACACCATTATAAATGGTATTTTACTAACATATTAATTACTACTTGAGGACTTCTATGATTTTTCCAATATTATTAACTTTTGCAATTGTCAGTATCGTCCACTTCAAAGAATGTTATAAATCTAAGACAGTATTAAAATGAGCACTTTAGTGAACTAAACAAATAAAAGATTATGAAAATCAAAGAAAATAATTTGCTAAAGCCTAGAAAAAATTTAATTGAAATGCCAAGAAAGTTGTCATTTCAGTTTATAAGTAGAATTGAGGCAGTGGTGAATAGTTGACACAAGAACAAATAACACATCCAAATCTCCTTTATTTGAAACTCCCCTTATTCTCATTTTTTAAGAATGAACAGGATATTTAAATTGTCTTATAATTCAGAATGGGAATAGGGATTTTTAAATTTCTTCATGCGATGTACATTCTGTTCTTCTAAGATTTGATTTCTTCTCTCCCTTATTTATGTCAAAAGAAAAGATAAAAGGGTGAGCATATTTGGGGTTAGGTAGAACTAGTTGAATTAAATGTTCAGGCCTCAAGCTGTTCAATACAAGTAACTGGTTTTGAGTGAGTATCCTGACAGCTGTTTCCTGAATGTAAACATCAGGGATGGAGCAATTCCACACTGCATATACTATAATTGCTTTCAACACAAATCTGTTGATAGGTGAGTTTACACAAATGAATGAAATGAAAAATATGATGTGTTAGTTTCCTGGGTGCTAATACAAATGTCATACAAGGGGTTGCCTTATCAACAGAGATTTATTGGCTCATGGTTTCAGAGACTAGAAGACTTGCTTCCCCCCAAAGTCAGTATCTCCTGGCTGGCTAGTATTGGGGTTCCATGGCTATTTGGTCATATGGCAATGCATATGGCAGCATCTTCTTCCTTTTCTTCTGGGTTCCTTTGACTTCCAGGTTCTGGCTGTTCCCTTTGGCTTCTCTTTCTTTGTTCAATTTCCTTAGTTTATAAGGATTCAGTCACACTGGATTAAGGTCCATCCTCAATCTGTTTGGCACCCCTTAACTGATACATCCTCATTGTCCTATTTGCAAATGGATTCATACCCACAGGACCAGGGTTTGTGACCTAAACATGTCTCTTGTGGGGACATGATTCAATCCCCAGCAGATGAGGAATGTCTTTCTAAAAAATTGAAATAAAAGAACTATCAAATTATTTACAATAGGAGATTTATGTTAGAAAATTTTGTAATTAAAATGTAATGCATTATATTTATTGAGTGCATTGCCAATCTGATCACCACTGGGGATTCATGGTTTCCTCCTGTAATCAGCATTGTGTGAACGTTTGGTACATTATCTCTGGAGAAGACCACTTGGCTTGACCACCCCTATTACCAACTCTCAGGCATGCCACTTACTAGATTTGTGATCTTGGGTTAGTTACTTAAAATTTTCAGTATCTTATTTCCCATGTCTGTAAAAAAGACCCCTACATCTGGAGTTGTTGTAAGGAGTAAATGTGATAACAATTCTAAGATGCTCCAAACAGTGACTGATTTCAGATATAATGGTTTGTTTGTTTCATTATTTCAGATGAAGACTGATATTACCACAGCTTGGGTAGTTGGGCAATTTCTACAATTTTGCAAGATTATTTTCAAAATTGAATTTAAAATGAGTTATAAATTTATCAGAAATTCTAAAACATCATCAGAAAAGTAAAACTATTTTAAAAAAATAGCTTTTGAATCATCCTGATTACATAAAGTAGGGATCTTTATAGACAAAAAGCTCCTGTGCTTGTCAGAAAATATCAAAAAATTTTAATTAACAAGGATGATTGTGGTGGTTAGGAATTGTGCATCGCAGGAAAAACCTGTTCTCGGTTTTTTGATGGGTATGAACTTTTGTGAATGGGGCATTTTGATGGGGCTACTTCTGTTGCAGTGTGGTTGGGCTCAGTTGAGCAGGTCTCCATCCCATTCCTGAAGGCCTTATAGGAACAGAGAGAGAGAGAGAGAGAGAAACTAGAGGGAGCAGCCAGAAGCTGAAAGTCAACAGAACCCAGATGAAAGCAGAAGCCAGGAGAGGTCACTGTGTGCATTACCATGTGACAAAAAAGCCAAAGACCAAGGGTCACCAGCAACCAAACCCCAAAAGGTATAGCCTTCTGGCAGAAAGCATCACCCTCATGACACCTTGATTTTGGACTTCTACACTCAAAACTGAGAATTAATATATCCCCGTTGTTTATGTCAACCTATTGCATCGATTTTGCTTTGGCAACCAGGAAACTCAAACAATGACCAATCCAATTTAAAAAGACTATAAGGGAAAATATAATTTCAGTACATTCATAGAGAATTGAACAAATTTAGTTTTTATTTATGACTCTATTGGCTGGATATTGGCTCAGTTGCTACAATTGAGTGGCCTAAAATAACAGTGCCATAAAAAAACCAGAGTTCTGTCTACCCAAATGAACAAAAAAAATGTCTTCACAAAACTTGCACTCAAATGTTCATAGCATCTTTATTTATAATAGTCAAAACTATTAGCTACGAACACTTGAGTAGGTAAACAATCCATACTATGAGCTACTACTTAGCAATAAAAATGAACCAGTTACTGGTACATTTAACAATATGGGTGACTCTGAAAAGCATTATGCTATGTGAAAGAAGCTAGACACAAAATAATGCTTATTGTATGGTTCCATTTACATAAAATTCCAACTAACATATACATGTGGTAGTTAGATTCAGTTGTCAACTTGGCCAGGTGAAGGCACCTAGTTCTGTTGCTGTGGACATGCGCCAATGGTACATGAACCTCACCTGTTGCTGATTTACATCTGCAGTCAGCTAGGAGGCGTGCCTGCTGTAATGAATGGCGTTTGACTTAATTGGCTGGTGCTTAAATGAGAGAGTGCAACGAAGCACAGCCCAAGCAGCTCGGCATACCTCATCTCAGCACTCACAACTCAGCCCAGGCCTTTGGAGATCCAGAAAGGGATCACCCCAGGGAAAGCTGTTGGAACCCAGAGGCCTAGAGAGAAGGCCAGCACAGATTACCCTGAGCCTTCCCACGTAAGAAAGAACCTCAGATGAAAGTTAGCTTCCTTTCCTCTGAAGAACTCAAAAAGTAAATCCCCTTTTATTAAAAGCCAATCCATCTCTGGTGATGGATTGCATTCCAGCAGCTAGCATACTAGAACAATACAGAAAGTAGAAGAGTGTTTGCCTAGGGCTGGAAGGAGGGCTGCGATGCACAGGGGTATGAGAAATCTATCAAGGGTGGCGGCTTTACTCTACATCTTGATTGTGGTAGTGGTTTCATGGGTGAACACATCTGTCAGATCTCATTGAATTGTTTACTATAAATGTCTTCAAGTTATTATACATAAATTATTCCTTGACAAAGTTAATAAAGAAGAAATATAGAGAGTTCATTGATCTCTCATATTAAAGGCTGTATAGGGAGCATGGGATGGCTGCAGTGTGTACATAATCAACAGGGACTCAGAAACTCTCAGCATTAAAGGGAGAAATATCAGACAAGAATGGAGAGAGTTTACTGAAATGGGGGTACTTTCCCAGGACCCAGGATTTGACCTCCTGCCATTGGAGACCAACAGCCAGTCCTGACAGATGCAGTAATATCCCTTCAAATTTTGAAATAAGATGGATCACAACCAATGAAGTTGAGATGATGGAACTTGGTTGTGAAAAAGTATTAAGAAAGACATTAAAAGACTGAAGAAACTGGCATGTTAGAATGGATGTATTTTGTAAGACTAGAAAGCCAATCAAAGAAACTACCACCTGTTTTATATATTGTTCACTGTGGCAACTAGCATTTTGGTATCTCCCCAAAGTCACTTTAAGGTCTTTATTCTTCAAATCTCCTCTTAAATATATAACATGAGTGTCCCGTCATCTTTTTTCATTTTTATGTCCTGTAGTGAATTCTCAGTCAACTGACCCAATCCCATCTACTCACATATCATATGATAAAAGTATGCATTTATTATTTATTTATTATCTAGCCATTGTTTATGCATTAAAAAAAATAGAGCAGCTGTTTGAGGCAAGGCACCTTAGTAGACATGACGTTTACAATGACAAGGAAAGACTTGCCCTCAGTCTCAATAAACCTAGAGCTGTGTTAACAAGCTGTATCAGTACTTACAGATTTAATGTAATGACTGGCATAGAACAGTTCCAAAAATGTTTCAAGAACTATTAGGCAAATTAAATCGTATAAATCTGCTGAATCAACAAAATCAGAAAGCTCTAGCTTCTTGACCTGTGCATTTCATAAATCACCACTTTCCAGAAAATTTTTTCTCTAAAATCTCTCTAATTTGCCTCAGTGCTGATTGCCTAACTTTAGCCATCACCAATTAGTTTATCTTAACCTTTGTAAGGGCTTCTTAACTTGTCTCTGACTAGTCTCCACTGCATCCTTCACATGGTTGACAGAGTGCTACACCTTATTGCATCCTTCACATGGTTGACAGAGTGCAAATTCTTCCATCTAACTGCAAACCTACCCGCCTCTCCACTATTCCTCCTTTGATCATTGAATAAACCCTAAGTCCTCAGCCACTTGTACAAATCCAATAATAATTGTACCATTCCAGCCATAGTTTAGACAAATTCTACTCCCTCACATGCTTTTGAGCCTTTGCTCTTGCCACTCTTTTGCCTGATGCATCTTTCTTTCTCTTTGGGGCACAGGTGGATGTTTCTGCCATTTCGTGGAGCACACTGTCCTCTGTATTGACACTCCCTTCTTCCTGGTAGGACTCTTAGCTCTTTGATTGCAAGAGCCAGGTGCTATTGACTTTCCTGCCTCACAGTTTAATGCAGTGCCTTGAAACACAGTGGTTGGATAATAGATACTTGTTAAAGTAAACTAGACATAATGGGATACACAAGACTACAACCTGCCTTTGAGGAGGTCAGAGGCTGATGGGAGCAGCAGAGCAGGGGCCAGTGAGCATGTGGTGAGTCAAGTGCAATTATAGTGCTTAGTGGAGATCGCGAATGAAAGCAGGGAACCAGGTTCTTCACGGTTGATCTTCTCTGCCACTTCATTCTTGACAGCTTCACTGAGCCTCACTGAGAACTTCCTTCTCTCCTCTCAAATTTTTCTTAGCATTTCTAAAGATTACAGCATATATTTGCTTCTAATGAGATATTGCCTAGCAATGTTGTTGTCATATGTGCATGACTGAAGTCTCTACATGAATGTGAGCTCATGATGAGCTGAGCTTCTTTCTAGTTCTTTGCATCCTCCAGAAGAGCATTGTACATTTAGGTGGAGTTCAATAGTCAGCCTTACTGCTGTGTATGTGTTCTGGATGACAATAATGATGACTCATTTTATTAAATGGGCTCCTATACATTTGAAAGGCTAATGTGCCAAAATGCATTATATATAGCATGATATATAAAAAGATATATGTGGTTTAAGGTCAGAGTAATTACAATGTGATTAACCCTCCTGTCTAGAGTTAAGACAACTGGGAAAATCTCCTAAAGAAGGCTGGCATTTGAATAAGCTTTTGTGGTATAATTATGCTTAACTAAATATTTTATGTAAGTTTGCTACAGAACAACTATATTTAGTCATGGACTCATGATAAAAATATCAAGAGTTCTATACTAATTTTGAAATGCAAATGAAAATTATCATACAATAAATAAAATTTAACATGAATTATAAATCATATCAATTAAGCTCTGATTTGTTTTCTGTAAATTATGATACCCTGAGAACAAAATACTTAACAGCAGCTCCTAACATTAGTTAATTTCAGTAATGGGAGTGATTCTTATAGTCACACCTAGGAAAAGAATTTCTGAAAGTTGTGAAAAGGGCATCCAAGTTTCTGGAAATAAAGCCTCAATGAGCATGTTGGTTCTTCAATTACTGGGTCTCAACTTCAAATGTCTCTGCTATACTGTTCTTTGTGATGCAAGGGCTGGAATCCTCAAGCTACGTTTCTCCTTTGCAAGACACATGAGGTCCCTTCTTTGAGCTCTTGAAGTAAGAGGCCCAGACAGACAGCACAGTCCTTAGAAATCCGTGTTCCAGCACAAAAGGAGCCATCTATCAAACTCCTAAATTCTAATAATTTCAACCCCTATCCTTAATTTCCTCAATTTTATAAGAAGTAGCTGTTTCCTGCATTGCTTCTTCTATGATATCTCACTTCTGCCCTTTTGCCTTCTCAGATCTCAAAACCTAGTTAGCAATTAAATTCTTTTTGTTCAAACAACTAGTCTGGTTTTTGTGTCCAGATCAGACCCTGACTTCTATAGTTACATACATATTCTATAGACACATAGTGCATGCTACTTGGGCTCAACTAAATACCTTTGGTGGCTGCCAAGAATGCTGACTCAGTGAAAAGTGTGCCAACATTAAGATCGGTCAGATGTGGGTTCAAGTTCTTTTTCCCTAGCAGCATAACTTTGGGCAAGTTATTTAACTTTCTGAACTTCTTTGTAGTCATAGTTTTCTTCATGTGAAACAAATGTGTTTAATGACAACGAGATTGTAGTATTAGTACAATGGGCAAACATAACTGAAAGCTCTGACCAATTTTCCCTTTTGGAACTAGAAATTACTACTTCTTCCAAAACCTATGTATGGTCCTTTGTTATTTCTACATGCAATTATAATGCCTCCAACCTAGTAAGTTTCAGATTCATGTTTGAACTCAGGTAGTAGCTCCAGCGCAAGCCAGGAGACCATTCAATTCCGTGTTTAATAACTCTTAGGAATGTCTGTGTAATCAAGTGTCTGATGGTATTATGCACCCCTCTGTTCCTCAGAGATGAAGTCCTTGGGGCACAGACTCCACATTATTGGTATTTCTGCTATTTTGCAATCAGATGCTATTATTTTGGTCAATACTGCTCAGTCAGGGCTGCCCGGTGTGGAAATTGCCCACAGCTTCAAGCCAAGGGAGGCCCTTTTGTCTTCTGGCAGAGAAGCACCTGTTCTTCACTGTTTGCCCTGCCCTAGCAGAAACCTGGAACTTACTGAGCTGGTTGTGAGGTCTGGCAAGAGGGCTGCAGACTCCTACTGTTCTTTCCTCAAGTCCAGCAATTTTACTCTCATAAAAGCTTCTCAGATCGCTTTTTGTGTTTAGTCAATTTCTGAAACACTGATATGTTGATGGTTGTCAATTTCATCCAAATTTATAATAGCTGTTCGTGGAGGTGAACTTGGCCATATCTAGAAGTCCTGCTTCTAACATCATTTAATTGGACATGGAAGCATGAAGTAGCTAGTATTTTGGATGCCCTGTTAAGCCATATACACATCAATGAGTGGAGAGGAATGCCTGTGTATTAGTTAGGGTTCTCTAGAGAAACAGAATTAACAGGGAACACTCACAAATATAATATTTATACAAGTGTCTCACGTGACCTCAGGAACACAGAGTCCAACATCTGCAGGGCAGGCTGTGAAGCCAGTGATTCCGATGGAGGGTCTGGATGAACTCCACAGGAGAGGTTCACTGGCCAAAGCAGGAAGAGGGCCTGTCTCTTCTGAATCCTCCTTAAAGGGCCTCCAGTGATTACATTAAGCATCAGTCATTGCAGAAGATAATCCCCTTTGGCTGATTACAAATGGAATCAGTTGTGGATGCAACTGACATGATCAGGATTTAATTCTATGAAATGTCCTCATCGCAACAGACAGGCCAGCACTGGCCCAAGCAGACAAACAGGTGCCACCACTTGGCCAAGTTTACTGCCACCCAGTAAATATTCAGTGCCCTGCCATGCTAGTGAAATGTTTCAGAATCCACTGGTGGGTGGCAGGTTGAGGCATATGAAACAAAAGAGCAAATCTTATGCTACCTATCACTAAGAAAGAAAAGACTCACTTGGGAGATCTCTTTGGCTTTTGACACAGCATATATCATATCTGACCCATTTTATGGATGTTTCAGAAGGCTGCCCACTTTGAGCGGCACTCTGGGAAAGAGAAGTCTCTGCAGCAGGTTCAGGCAACATCAGATGAAAACCTGCTGCATGGCCTTTGTGGCCCAGCACATCTTGTGCTGTTCTAGGTGCTGTGGGACATGAGACTGGGAGAAGACAGAAGGGGCCCTACTGGGTAATTTATGCTTCCTGTTCTCTCAGTTTTAAGGTCTGTTTGATTAGAGGTCCTGGTGCCCTGGAAGACCAAAGGATACAATAAGTGTCCTTGAAACCCAAAATTATACCTGTCATATAGTCATGTCGTGCTCCTCATACTAGTAGGCCATTAGACAAAGAAAAGGGCTAATATTCTGCCAGGGGGCAATCGATTCAGAAAATCATGGAGAGAGAAGCTTACTACTTCATAATGGGCAGAGAATAGTGGCATCTGGCACTCAGTAGATTTATCAAGGTGTCTGTTGGGGCTTTTGCATCCAGAAATAACTATATATGGACAATCGCTGCAACTTTGGCCAAAGACATAAGCTTGGGTTACTCTGTAACAAATATCATCAATGTTTCATTTGAGGTTAAGGGTTGTGGAGAATGGGTGAAGAGGAGAGAAGTAATGGCTTATAAGTAACTGAAGAAATGGGAATTGCAACTTGACCCACTAGCCTTCTGGTGTGAGGCCCTTCTTTTTCTGTGTCTAGTAACCATTTGGAAGTATTAGTAACAGAACTGAGTAAACTAAACATGGATATAATTGGATCCAAGCCATGCAGGGGGTGGATCTCAGGGAATGAGGTTGCCAGGGCTCAATCCATGCGGCTCAGCTGTGTGAACTGAGGACCCTACTCCAACATGGGCAAGTTTCAGTTAAAATGGTACCATGCAAAATGAGGACTGCCTACATTAGCCAAATATTTTATAGATTAATTTTAAAGTATTTTGATACATTTTCCACGGGAATTTATAAATTACATGAGATTAGTTTTAAATGAGGCAAAAAGTTGAAAATGGCAACATTTATGCATTCAGGAATTTACCTGATAATGGTACTGTCTACATACCTTGTCTCTCGCTTCCTCTTACATTCCACCTAGAATCTTCTATTGTAAGACTCTGGATAGTGTAGAATAATTTGGTTTTAAAATAAATAAGCTTTAAATGAGTGCTTAGCAAATTATTTTTCATGATTTGAATTCTCAAAAATCAAAATATGGCAAACACTGGGAAATAAAATACCTTTCTATATATCATCTACTATGCACTTGGCTGGTAGTGAATTTGGAGCAGTTATGTATTACTGGGGAGATAAGATAAAGTTGAGCAGCATGAAATTGACAAAAATATAAAAATGAGTCCTGTGAGTGACAAGAAACAGAAGGAAGTAGCATGATAGGTTGGGAGGTGAGTTAATGTTTGCTTTCATCAGGAGTAAGACCAGCCAAAGAGCCAGCGAGAGACAGGAAGAAGCACAGAAGGAAACTGCACACGAAGAGATAGCACTACACTGCTTTTTGCATCACAATGCATAAGGTCTCCATTTAACTAATGCATGTTGCACGTCTTCTTTGTAAAGAGCATTGTTTGGGTTGGTGGAGATTTTCCAGATAACTTCAGCAAATTTAGTGCCTGTTTGCAGAGGTTCTGAGAGTCTGAAATTCATCTTATAAATGTTAAAATGCTTTGAGTTAAACTTTGAAATTATGAAAGGTAAGCCTTCTATCTCTTCAATTTTCTTGAAGAATTTGGCATGAAAATTCCTTTTCATTTGGCATGAAAAACTTTGAATAATCATTTCAATGGCTTTGCATGTATGCTTTATTATAATCAGTTCAAACAAAATTATTTCATCATATCACATCATTTGTTTTATATATGCGACAAACTTATATTATGTGCATGGATAATAAAAGCATTGCTTTTCCTAGATGGTCTATGTAGAAAATAAAACTTATAGTTGTAAATATTAGTTTAAAGGTATATATCTCTGAACACCCTATAGGCTAATTCCAGAAAATCTATAGGATTCCAAAACTGAAAATAAAATTGCTTAGTAAAATATAATACACATATATTTAATATGTATAAATTTTCTAGTTCTTTGTCTTTTGGAACATAGATTTAAATGCAATTTTGAACTATTCATTCAGAAAATTACTACCAGGAAAAACTGAGACTTTTTAATTTACGTTGCCCTCAATATCCTTTTTATACCCACTTATCATTTGTGATAATAAAGGATAAACATGGAATATTACAGTTTGTCTATAAAAGATTGTTTTAAAATACCATGGCCCTGAAAATAATTTCTGAAACTACACAATTTTTCAAGTTGGAGAAGACATTTGGGGTTTTTCATTTGGCTGGTTTAACAGTATTGTACATTTTCTAGAAGCAGCCCCTGTCCAACTGTGTCTACTTCAAAACAATTATTTTAGTAGATTCCCTACAAGATATCATATTTAAATATCAAGAAGTTATTTTAAAACAACGTATGCCACACTTGATTTGCCATTTTGACCCATCTACAGACTAATCCACAAATTTGCCAGCTGGAGCAAATTTCCAGAGCAAGGAAAAGCTCTACAGCAAGTTGATGCTGCATTTCATGCTCAGCTACTACTCAATCATCCCATTCCAGCAGATCCAAGTAATAATCCAAGTGTCCTTGGCAAATAAGGAGACTGTTTGGAAACTCTAGCTGAGGCAATAGGAGAGTTACGGCACAGAACTCTAGAATTCTAGAATTTGTCTCCTCTTTATTTAGAGTTTCCTTTCTGGGGGATGCCCTTTGGTGAACATTCACTGGGCACATAAATATCTGCACAGTTTGTGCCAATTCTGAATGTTCATCCACATATTTCTCCCCTCAACATTCTCTTCATCAATTTTCAAATCTTGTTCCTTCTAATTCCCAGCCAAACCATTAGCAATAGATAGAATTAGTGTAAATCCATACCTCCGCCCCCCTCTTACACCAGGAATAACTGAAAAGTAAAAGGTGCTCAAAGTGCTCAAAATTCTGGCCACTGTTGGGGGGAGGGGGCAGAATTCCCTTTGTGATTGCTGTTGAGGGTTACGCTAAAGGTTCTACAGTGTAACACCAGACAGATTCTAGGAAGCGTCAGCACATTATGCAGACCCATTTGTAGACCAGGCCCAAATTTGGTCTCCATTGTTATTTTGTCATAAAGAACCCCCCAGGTGATCACAGGCTTGGATTGAAGGAGAGAGGGCAACACAATATTAGTTGGTGTCAAAGAGTCTAGGCCACCCATTCTTGCAAATTCCTTGTGCCATCAGAACCTATCCAAGCTCATCATATATCCCACCCAGCATTGTGTAAGATAAAAGAGATCATTTCACTGCCAGGAAAATTCTTCTCTAGGCTAGACTTATTCCATCTGAATCTCAGTGAAGACATAAATAAAGTTAGAAAAAGAAAAAAAAAAAATCCTTGGTCAAGACGAAAAACTTTCCAGAAAGAGAGAAAAGCAAGTGCAAAGACTGTGAAGCTAGAATGAGGTTGACTTGTTAAAAAAGAAAAGACAAAAAGCCAGTGTTCCTATTGCGGATTGAAAAAACAGGAGTGGTTTAAAGATGAGTTTGGAATGAAAGGCAGGGAGTAATCATTTAGGGATTTTTAGGTCAGGATAGAGTTTGGATCTTTATTATTCCAAGCCATTAATTTTCCCCTGTCCACATACTTTTATGGGAAAAGCGACGGCTGATTGGCCCCCAGGGAAACCCCATTCTAGGTAGTCAACAAGTAATTACACAGTGAGGGTTCTTCAGCTCCTTGGTATTTATGAAAAGATACTCTGCCCTTGTGTCCTGTAAAGAACGCACAATTAAAAATGACATAATATCCAACTAGAAAATCATACTCATAAGAGAAAAAGTATGAACATTTCTAAATCTCTACTCTTAAACTCCTTAACAGACAGGATATATGGGTTTTCTAGTATTTCTTCCACATGTATATATTTCTTTCAAAACAATGAAGTGGTTGGTCAATTATTTAAAGGAATATATCTGCATTATGCATGGAAACAGATTCCATAGTTCAAACATCAAGTAAGTGCTTGCATCTGCAGCAGTACTGAATGTCTTCTAAAGAGCTGTGTTCCCGAGAACAGTGGGGACGGCTTGACTGCAGTCAGGAACATAAGTTCCATATCACTCCACGGGCTTCTTATCATCAAATAACCGCTCACATTTATATGGTGCAATACTCTGATGATTGATATTGCTATTGTTATTATTATTTTTTTTTAGTTAGAGAAGTCATGGCTTTACAGAATAATTAATGCCTAATGTGGTCATCAGCATTTGGCTTGGCCGACCTGAGAGGTTGACCTTTGCTAACACTTATTCCTCACACCAAATCAAGGCAGCCATTATATCAGCATCTCCTCATAAAAACGAGGAAATAAAGGCACAGAGGTGCTAGTGACTAGCCCGAGGTCACACAAACTGCAGATCGATGGCCCAGGATTCAGGTTGGTGCAGGGCCCAGAGCCCAGGATTTCTCCAGATCCAGCAAGGAGAATGCAGATAGACTCTTGATTGTTTTCAAGTACAGTTTTCATGTTTTTTGAAGCAAGCTCGGTTAGTGACAGCTAGCTTTAGAATGTTAATGCTTTGGTGGTTTTATTGAAAACATAGCTCAGCTTGACAAAGCCGTGAGAAGCAGCATAGTTGAAAGAGAGGTGGTTGGAGAATCTTATTTAGGAGGCCCGCACACACGTTCCAAAAGGCCACTGCCTGGTGATCGTCAGGAAATTACTTTTCATTTTCTTCTCTCAGTAAACAAAGCGCGCTTCTCACTGCATTCCCAACACCCATCTCGCGTGGGTTTGCTTTTTCTTCTTGCCATTTGAGTATTTGCTGTACTGTTTTTATTCAGTTTGACATTTATGCTTTAGTATAAAGATTAAACTAAAGGTAATGTCATGTATACCTTCATGGGAAAATTCTATGTTTATAAAGTATTAATCAATCAGTTCACTCTCATCAATTTAAAGATTACAGCTATCCAGTATTCTGGTAAGGATAAGCTAAAATTAGAGGAGTTGCAATAGAGAAGGCCAGCATTACATGGCAGTTAAAAAGTATCTTGAAGGAAGTTCCCATTTCCTGTTTCTCTGTCCCTAAAAAACCCTTGAGAATCCTAACACCTACATGCTTCTTTTGGGGACTGCAGACACAAGTGCTCTGACAGTACAGCCTGCCTTTCCCATTGTACAGCTCTGTCCTGTGTAGTCTCCATCCCTCCTACCCAGGCCATGTCTTCTCAATTCTACTACTCTACAGTGTTTTCAGGTGTGCTAACTTGAAACTGTTACGTACCCCCCAAAAGTCATGTTCTTCCAATCCAATCTCGTGAGGGCAGACCTATTGTGCATGGGGCCTTTTGATTGGGTTATTTCTATGGAGATGTGATGCACCCAATACAAGCTGGGTCCTTATCTTTTTACTGAAGCCCAATATGAAGAAAATAGAAGGCAGAAAACATAGAGAGAGCTCTGAATTGGCACAGATAGAAGAGAGATGAATCCAACTGAAGGATACTTGGAGGCAGAAAATGTCCCAGCAGAAGCCAGAAAGACCCACAGGAGCTGAGAGAGTCATTTTGGAAACCAATCCAGATGAGAATGGCCAGTAGACATCACCACACGGTGACAGAGGAACTGGTGTGACAGAGGAACCCTGGACGTTATTGACCTTTATGAGTGAAGGTATCATCTTATTGATGTCTTAATTTGGATATGTTCATGACTTTAGAAATGCAAATTTGTAAACTAATAAATCCCTATTGTAAATCCAATCCACTTCTGGTATATTGCCTTCTGGGGACTTTAGCAAACCAAAACACCAGATGTGTGTCAAAAAGACATGCTTCCTTCTGGCAGTGCAGCTCAGGGCCAGGAAGACCAATTGTGTGGATTTTAGATAAATCGTTTTGGAAATTATTTGAGTTGGACTAGACCAGAGCAACCTTCAAAATGTATCAGGAACTGAGACAGCTAAATTTCCTGGAAAGAGAATTTAACATAGACCAGGTAGGTTGAATTCATAATTCAATACTCAATGAGGAGTTCTCAGACCAGATTTTTTTGCAGTTCCATATCTTTTTTGTGTGATCTTGGGCAAGTCATTTAAGTCCTCTGAATATCTTCTTTATTCATATACAAAAATGTACCACCAAATTCTTTTGAGGGTAAAAAATATATCTGAAACTACTTTAAGTGCCATAATTTATTCATTAAAAACTAATAAAAATCTCACTTTTTAATATAAAATACTTACTTGTGTCCATGATATTAATAAGTAAAGATTTAACACAACATGAACAAAAACTTCACAAGTCAAACAGTTTAAACAAATAATTCTAGAGCAGAAGCACATCAAACTAAATACATTAGCTGGAAAAGTAAATCACTCAAACAAAATGAATTTTTTTAAGAAGTTAGACCAATTAACAGTTATTCTCCAGTATAGCACTGTTGGTTGTGATAACTAGCTATTCTTCTAACAACCTAAACACTCTCACACACTTTCTCTCCCTTATATTCTTTTTTATCATTGGTGATAAGGTATTAAATCTTTTAATATATTATTAGAGGTTAGATACCCTTGCAAAACAGATACATTTTGAAGCTCTGGATATTTTAAATGAAAGTAACCTCTCATATTAAAATACATGAATGGTCCTGGGATATAGACATGTGGGCAGAAGCGTCTTCAAATATCAATAGTCTTCCAAATTTTGATAAGTCTCTCTGAAGTACTTCAGTCTAGACCTGTTCAGCCACAAAAATTTAGAGGGTGAAATGAGAAGAAAGTGCTAGGTCCCGTGATACACGTTAATCTTGGCTAAAACCAAGGAGAGAAAAATCGAACAGGATTCCAAAATTTTCTTTCCTAAAACAATAGCATATTATTTTAATCAATATTGGGGACAGAAATTTGAACTCGCGCACCCACAAAGATTGAACAACAACAACAACAAAATGTAAAAAGATAATTAAATTGACAAAGACTATATTGTTTGGCAACTAGTTGATCTCTTATTACCAGGATGACTAGCTGGGGTGTTTGTTAGAGATGCAGGTTCCTGAGACCCTCCCTGAGAACTTTGGGTCCGATATGTCGGATGTCGGATGCGTAGCCCTAGGGATCTGCCCTTCACAACACTCTGGGTACTTTCCAGGCATTACAATGTGGGAATTACTGACACTGCCCTCTTAGGACACTGGCTCAAAGACCAGCTCTGCCATCCCAGAGGCAGGATCTTCAGAAGGTTGCTTGCCCTCTTTAGATCCCAATTTCCTCACACGGTAAATGATAAAAAATATCTTATTCACAGAACCACCACAGTAGTGTCCCTAAAGCCTTTATTCAAAAACCGGCTACCTATTGTGCACTCAAGAAACAGAGCCATTGTTATTATCAATCCCATTTTAGTCTTTTCAAAGTCACTATTAAAAGAATCAATTTATTCATTGTAAAAACAACTAGAATGTAATGAAATAGCTGCTAGTTCAAAACTCTTTAGAAAACACCAAAGGGAAGTTAACATTGTTCCTGACAATTTTGTGAAATTCCATTAAAGACACAATACATGAGCAATTAGGTGCTAAAATGCATACGATTTCTGTTTCTTAAATTGGTCTGAAAATACGTTTTCATGTAAAATGTTATAGATTTTCCTTAAAATATTCTTAGGGCAATTATGCACATATCTTATAAAATACTTTTTCTATGTGCAGTTTATTTGCTTTTGCTTCAATGATTATTTCAATCGTGATTACTCATCACAACAGCCAAAGAAGATTCTATCCATAAGATATGGCGAGTTGATTTTGCATGCATAGACAGATTGCTCCCCTGTAGTTGCCTGAGGATAAAGTCATGTAGCATTTTCCCAGTTTCCAATGAGTTTAAAAACACAACAGTCTATGCAGGTTATCAGTGCATAATAATGCCATAATATACGAAAGTGCTTTGAAATGCTAAGCAAAGCCAGGGTGCGATATTCTTATCACTTCTACCATTATTATCACTTGCACTATTGACAATAATTATGCTACATAATGCTCTTTGAGTGGGGAGATGATGGCAACCATGTGTCACTTAACAAAAGCCCACTTTGAGCCTGGCACCCTACAACAGAATGGGGTGAGACTGCACTTATTAAATGAAGAGATGGAAACCCAGTGTCGTCAAGTTGCTTTTTCCACGTGACAGAGTGGCGATGAAGTCGGACAGGGAGCCTGTCTTTCTCCCTTCCACCTACTGTCCCCACAGGGCCCAGCCCAGGCCCGACATGCAGCAGGAGCTCAAGAAGAAGGAGTACAACCCAGGGAAATGCTTATCGTGCTGCTGCTCTATCCTGCAGTAAACCGCAGACCCTGCAGCCAGCCAGCTGAGCAGAGCAGCAACACTCCATCACCACGTAAACTTCCATGAGCCGCTGGGTTTTTGGTTGACTCTCCAATGACAATGGCAGATGTCCCAAAATCTAACTACTTCTTCCCACCTCTTCTACTAGCACCACGATTCCTGCCCCTTCAGGCTGAATTGCTACACTTGTACCCACTTTGCTTGTGCTTTGGCTCCCCTGCAGTCCATTTTTTTTTATTTTTTATTAAGTGGTGTCTCATAGTGGGATTTTTAAAAAAAGTTTTATTTATATACTATATGATCCCTCCTAAATGGATAATCAATTGCTCTTGGTATAACCACAGTTATGCGTTCACCACTACAGTCAATATGAGAACGTTCTCATTGGAGTATCCACTTAATACTTTAAAAATGCAAAGTTTAGCATCACACTTCTCTGCTCAAAAATCCTGTTTTTCCCATTCTCTGAGAGAAATGCCAATATCTGTCCAACAACCCACCAGGAGGCAACCACTGCACTGGGAGGTGACCACTGCACCTTCGCTTGTCCTCATCCCTGCTGCTTTTCCCTCTGCTTGCTCCACTCTCCAGGCTGACCCTCTTCCTCCCACTTCCAGACTACTGCCTCCTGCTCTTTCCTGGCTGGGTGTCCTGTGTAGAATGCTCACCCCAAATACCCATGCAAGAACCCCCTCACCTTCACCTTCTCTCCAGCGGCACCCCCTCAATGAGCCCTGTTCTGACCATGTGTGACAAATTACCACAAACTTAGCAGCTTGTGACAACGCCCACACTTCCGTAAGTATGAAGTCCAGATGGGCTTGGCTGGTTCGGTGTTCTGAAACATTAATGGTTCCCCAAGTTCCCTCCAAGATGTTCAGTTCCCATGACAATGACCGAGCATTCTTTCAATAAATTTGGAAGTAATAAATGCTGAAAAGAGCAGAGGATTATGCTAACAGTATCGCAACTTTTCGGAACTGCAGTTCTTCAAAAAATATGTTCACTCTGCCCTTTCTAAGGATGGACTAATAATATTCTTTGATAAATGGTTGAAAGAAAATTCGATTACTTGTTCATTTATTCGCACACTTATTCCTTTCTGCTTATTCTTTAGTCTTGTTCAGGGTTAATGTGGGCAAAGTCAAATGGAACTTCCGAATCAGACTTGCTTTTCTTCTTACACAACTCATGAATGTGAAAATAATATCCTTCCATTTGGAAAAGAGTTATTTTCCAAGCAAGTTGGCCTAGTGCTTTTCGAAAAACAAGCCTGATGCTTATTTGTAGATGTTGTTATTTATTGCATAATCATGTATGTTGGATAACATGATTGTTTCTGAATAAACATTGCTGCCTCTTTAGGCAATTAAATAAATTGTAAAATTCTAGAAATAAGTATTAAATTAATAAATACAACTTATATTTTAGGCACTTTTGACCACCAAAATTTATTTATTTTGTGTGGTCAAAAGAAATGATCTTGGGTGGGCCACGGTGGCTCAGCAGGCAGAGTTCTCACCTGTCATGCCGGAGACCTGGGTTCGATTCCCAGTGCCTGCCCATGTAAAAAAGAAAAAAAATGATTTTCATTTTTGGAAATTTAAGTATATTTTCTCATTTTTTATAGGGCCATTATAGATGTTGAAATTGAAATTTAGGCTTTATTAAGAGGGATGCGAACAAGAAGTATGAAGTTGGAGTACTCTTTACAGTAGGCACATGGCTGTGAAGGGCAAACCCTGGATCAGAAATCAGAATTCTGCTAGCATCAAATTCAGAATTTTAGACAAGCAAGGCTACACTGGGTCAGTTTGTTTATAGGTTCTCCAAAGAAGCAGAACTGACAGGAAATACATATATCTATTATATATTAGTATATGCTTATTTATTTAATATATACTTCATTAATATAATTTGTTTTACTATATATTATATTAAATATATTTAATAATATTTATTACTATTATAAGATTTATTATAGAAACTGGCTCATGTGACCATGAGGTTTGGCAAAGTTGAATTCTGTAGGGCAGGCCACAAGCTGAAAATCCAGATAAAGGCAAAGCTGAATTCCTCAGCCTCAGGAGAAGCTGACTGGCTGCAGCTGTGGCAGAAATTATTCTGATTTCTAAAATCCTTAATTCTAGCCATTAAGACCACTGACTGATTGGGTGAAGAGAATTCCTTCATTGCTAAAGACAATCTCCTTTGTTAACTGTAGAGGCAATCAGTCATAGATGCAATCAACTGACTATAGATGCAACTCCATCTGTGAAATACCTTCACAGTAACAATCAGGCTAGAGCCTGCTTGACCAAACGACTGGACTCTATAACCTAGTCAAGTTGACCGCTGAAATTAAGCATTACAATATGTCTCCTTGTACTTTGAAAACAATGTTATTGGGCACCATTTCATCTCTTAACTTAGATAAGTACTGAACAAATACAAAGAAATCAGAATTCAATAGAAACTTTGTTAAATAGTATAGTATGGTAGTACGTTGGATTTATAAGCTCAAACTTTATAAAGAACTACAAATAATCTTTTCACTTGACTTATCCTGGCAGTCCCTGTCTTTGTAAAGAGGAAAACAATGAATATTATAGTAACAAACACATTTCAGACACACAGTAGACATCCAGTGTTAACATTTGGTATTATTATTGCCAGTAAGAGAATTCTGGAGCAATGTTTCTTGGTCCATGAAAATCACATTTTCTATTACTGGAGTAGACTGTCAAAGGGCTCACATATCTAACACAACTTTTAAATGATCGAAAAAAGAACATAAAATACCTGAGGACTTTGGATTTTTTTATGTTTTATATTTAATATCAACTTCTTCTTTTGTCCACTTTCACTAGTGTAATTTTCATATTTTATGTTTTAAAACTATTTTATTTTGAAATTCTTTCAAACTTTCAGGATGGTTTTGAAGTAATACAAATCCCATACAGAGAACTCTTACGCCAATTTTAATGATCTGTCACATGTGTTATATTATTCTTTCTATCCATCTATCTATCTTTATCTGTCTGTCTGTCTTTGTATCAATCCTCTTTCTGAACATTTGAGTGTAGATAGATATATCATGCTCCTTGAACACTTATGAAATGTCACCTATGTTTCCTAGGAACATGGATATCATCTATGGAACCACCTTCAGTGCAATTATCCAGTTGAATAAATTCAACATTTATATAAATCTTATAATCTGTATTCCAATTTTGTTATATGTCCCAATAATGTCTCTTTCTTTAAAGAAATTGTAGGACTAGAGAAAAATCATGCATAAAATAAAGAGTTCCACAATTTAGTGTGGTGTATTTATTATAATTGATGGAAGATGATGATGATGATGATGATGATTATTATTATTGCACAATTAGCTAAAGCACATGGCTTACATTATGACTCACTTATGCTAGTTTTTTTAAAAATTTTTATTCTAGGAAAATATGCAACCTAAAATTTCCACTTTGATCCGCATTCAAATATGAATTTTATGTTTTTTAAAGTGCATGATCCATTGATCTTAAAGTCTGAAAATAAAGGTCATTTTTTATAAGGAAATTATTTTTGATGTTTTTATTTCCATGATGTTATTGACGATTACTTGAAATTTTCTATAGAATTTTCTTAAATTATTTCGTAACAAGAATCTATACAGGTTAATAAAAAAACTTCATTAGCTACAACTCAGGACTCATACCTGAGGACTTTGGATTTTTTTGTGTTTTTTATGTTATATATGTTAAAATAATATTGGATTGTGAGATGCCTTAGTATTTGAGAGAGCTTACAAAACTATAAAGTAATGGTTTTAGTGATCTAATTTTTACTGCCAGCAGAAGTTGGTCCATGTGGCAGTAACACAATAATTCCAATTTAAATTTCTGATTAATTTAAAGATTCATTTTTCTCTCCATCTACATGGTGGAGGGAGCTCCTCCATCTTGTGATGCCACCATGTCAGAGTGTGTTTTCCAGGGTGACTGTGGCAGGGGAGTAGAGAATAGGAGAGCCAGAGAGGGCTTTTCTGGTGGAGTCTGGAGGTGACAAACACCATGTGCTGGCTTGAACTATCTGTACCCCATAAAATCAGGGTCCTAAAGCTAATCCATTCCGGTGAGTATAAATCTATTGTAAGTAGGTTCAATAAACGCATGGCCCAGGGGGTCTCTTAATTCTCTTACTGGCATCTTTTATAAATAGGACGAGAGAGAGAGTGAAAGTCTCCAAGGAAGAAGCTGAAGGCAATCAAACCTGCTGGAGGCCGCCATGTGCCTCACCATTTGAAGGATGCATCCAGGAAGAAAGCATTAGCTTGCTGAGGCCTTGATCTGGACTTTTTCACAGCCTCAAAACTGTAGGCTTGTAAGCAAATACATTCCCATTGTTAAAAGCCAACACATCTCATGGTATATTGCTTTCAGCCAGCCTGGCAAACCAAACACATCACTTATGCCCACATCTATTTGGCCAGGACTCAGCATGGTGTGACATGTTGTTTCACTCAAATGAGAAAGAGGAAATGGCATGTAGTAGACCTACGCTGTCTTCACTGCACAACTGTCCAGCTTTTAAAAACCATCGTCTAATAAATCCTCCCATTAGTTGGTCATATAGAGAATAGTTTCACTTTTTTTCCCATTTATACTTCTAGAGTCATTAAACAATCTTCATTCTACAATAAAACTCTATAATTTCAACACATTTACATATAGAGTAATTTTTAATCTCTCACTGTTTGACTACAAAACACCATCACCTACCTTTGGCACATATTCCCTGCTTCCACTTTTCTCATCAACAAATCTCCTATGAATGTCATTTCCCATCTTCAGTTGTACCCAGATGATAGCATTCTAACTAGACCTATGCCATATGTGTCTTTTAAATTGAAGACTGAATTTACAAGGAATGTTTAAAACAATAATACACAGTAAAATAAATGTCTCGATATAAATGTCAGGTGCCATTCAGTTTGAATGGGCCAGGCTGCAGCATCTTCTACCATGGAGAAACACCTCACTTTCAGGAGCAGAAATTCAGCTTCATTAACTGACTGCCTGATGGCTAACCATTACCTTTGAAGGAAAACACACATTATAAAGTTCAGCAATATGACTTTCATACTCTGCTTTTCCTGCAATCTCATTTGAAATTGTTTAGAAACAAGGTTTTCCTCCATTTCATCTTATTTTACAGCTTCAACAAAATAAGTGGAAGACAATTCTGGCATTTGGAAAAAAATAGTGTATTTTTTTCTCTTTACCTATGTATAAAATAGGCTGCTATGTCATACTATACTTTTACCACACATCTCTGTGTAAAATGTACGTTGTATGCCATAGCAATATGCAAAAATTCTCTTTTACTATCTCTTGTTCACAATTTGCTTGTCCTTTTACACACTCAGAATCTACAAGAATGATAGATTTATGAGAGTGACTCTTCAGGTTATATTGTTGTCATCTCAGCTTTAGCATTGTTTAATCTGCTTTCACCATCTTTGTTTATTCCCATATACAGCTGAAAAGCTCACAGAGGCATATTATCTGCCAGGAATAGTTTGGGCATACCACACTCTGATGGCCTTAGATATTGCTTAAAGAAGTGTTGAGATATCTTTAGAGATTTACTTCTGATATCCCAGCTAACTTATCCCGGTCTTTACAATGCTGTAGTGTCTATTATCAGTAGTTCTCTAAATTTTCTGTATATTTTGCATTTTTACACATCTACTAGAAAATGGAGGCAAAAACATTTTTTTACCATTAATCTTGAAAGAATTCAGTATTTGGAAATGCCTTCTGAATCACTGAAGAAAAATCAAATTATAGGCAGTGTAGGAAAGATAGTGTTTTGTATTGACAAAAACATGTAACATTAAATTGCCCATTCTCCAAATGCACCCAGTGAAAGGGTTTATTACATTTGATGTTGATGCATGACTAAGCACAGATTAATCCAAAACTACTTAAATAACTGAAGGAAAAAGAAACTTCTCTTCAAAATATATTTCATAACTTGGTAGTGTGAAAAAACAAAACTTAGGGGCTAATTAAAGTTATGACCAACCCAAGAAAATAATCTCTATTAAACTACCATGCCTACTTGAGGCTCAGCATTGCACATTCTATTCCCTTACTTTAGCGGGTTTTCCTGCTTTCTATGCCCAAGCCAACTCTTTCCTTCAAAGCCAAACTACTGACCAGTGATCGGTGAAGAGTGTAGATATAAGCAAGACCACCCAAATGAGATGAGGCAGAGGATATTTTTTCGGAGCTTGTTACAACAAGGGAGTCAGTCCTGTAACGTGTGGCAGAGAGTCAAAGGCAGGCAGGGGAAAGGAAAGGTTTTATTGTGAAAATGAAAAGGGAAACCATGTGGGCTCTGATGGGAGGTTGTTGACATGGGAAGGCAGGAGGCAGATGAAATCGAAGCAGAGCATCTTGTATGTTGGGTTTGGGGCTTACTTAGCTTTCTGTTGTTGATCTTGAGTTGGAAGCAGGGGCAAGAAATAGGGAAACTATTAGTCACTGACCCAGTCCTGGCCAAACCCGAACATTCTAGGTTGAGTGCTGCAAAAGTTGTGATTTGGGTTCCATGGCTGCTTGCCATAGATACTCTGCTCGAGGTCGTACTTCTGGAGAGGGCTTGGGCGTCGCTTTTTGGGTATTTAGTCTCTCATTGATCAGGCATATATTCAACAAATATTAATTACATGTCAAATATGTGCCACATTTCCCCTCTCAAAACATTTAATCTCCTTTTTCCCCTTGAGCTTCTTGAGCAAGCGTAAGCACAATAAATCGGGGCACGCCGAGGCATTCTTACTGTCTACTCTTAACAGTCTGATTGTATTAAACTTATTAATGGTTTGTAAATATATAGCAGTCATCATCTTTTTTTTCCCAAAATGAGCACGTGTAAATTTCCTCTCTGGCTCAGATGCCTTTCTCCAACAATGCTTGAAAGTGTTCTTTAATCACTATATTTGTAAAAACAATAGCACTTAGAGCATATGTCCAAATAGTTATCCCAAATCAAATCGAAGTTGATTTTCTACGTTCCTCTTCAATGGTCTGAGTCTTTCCTGAAAGACTCCCTTTTTAGTAGAATACTGTTGCCAAAGAGATGTTTCTGCTGCAAATATTCTTGTCCTTGGGAGCTGGCTTACTAGGATTTTGCTGTTTGGCTGCTTCACGGTCCTTGTGTAGCTTGCATAATGTAATTTTTCCTTCATTTTACAGTCATTCCTTAGTCTATTGTTTCTAACTAGAATGAGCTAGAGAAATTTAAGATTAAAATAGAAAGGGAAAATTGCTGAACCACTTGTTTATGTAGCAATAATTGGTGCATTGAAACTGGCTTTATAATTAATTAAAGAAGAAATTTGGCTTGCTATTAAGCTTTCAGCTGATTTTTTTCTGCAAACCTAAAAAATAGCCAACCCCTCAAAGGAAAAAAGAAACGAACAGCTTTCAATACCAGTTCGAATTTTTTCAGCAATCTTTTCCCCAAAATGAGAACTGGGTTGGGGAGGAAACAGAGTCAAAGACATGGTGGATGAATCAATTCTGCAAAAGCAATAATTTGTCTTATAACCCAAACTTGGTTGGTCAGCTACAAAAGCTTCACGCATCCCTGTTGCTTGAATCTCAGACCTGCATGGCCGCTTGTGATTCTGTGCTCTTATTTGTAAGTTTTGCTACAGTCTATTTGCCTGTGGCAGCCAACTGGAGAGAGAGGATGTGACAGAGACATAAAGCTCCAAAATTAACATAAAGAAGATGCTTGAAATGGAACTAAGGTTTCATTGTTGCTGTCATTGAGGCTATTTTCTTATCTTTGCTTTCAGAGTCAGTTTTGCTTGGATGTACAGGAAACATATTAGAAAGGTGATAAGGCAGCTGATTGCAGTAGTGCATAGAACAATGTAATGAGTCAGCAATGGGATTAAGGAAGTGTAACCTTTGGATTAATGATACTTAACTTGCTCAATCAATGTAACCCACAGAAAACTCAGCTTACCTTAGATTGTAGTTCAGAGGTGGCCGGAGAATGACTAAGGTGCCTTGTGGCACGTGAGTGAGAAATGAGCTTATTTTAGAATTAAGAAAGACGAAGGTGTATTTATTTTCCCTACATGTTTAGAAAAGTTTCTGCACTTTGTAAAATAAATAAAAAACAGCTGTTTGATTTCTTATAATAAAGAATCAGATAATTAAGATTGCTGAGTAGTTCAGTGGAAAAATGTGATATTTTCTGTTCTTCTTTACTAGACATTCAGACTTGTTCTGAATTAACCCAAATCAGTTTCCTGGGCAAGATCATATACTTCAAATGAAAAGACAATGTACTATAGTTGTTTCAATGACATATTGATGTCTCCCATTAAAATGCAATGAAATGATATATTATTGTTGACCTCAATCAGGAATAAAATTTTCCTCATGTTTTGTAATTTGGAGGTTTTTAACCTATTGAAAGTATATATAATGTAGACATTTTCTAGATTTGTGCTTCATATGTATAAAATATAACTTATATAGTTTTCTGTAAAATAACATCAATGGCCTAGGTAATCCACAATATCTTGCAGTTAAAATTCTTTTGCTTTTGGATCTACAAAGCATGATTGAATAGAAGTGAAAAATTATGAAAAATAAGCTCAGACTTTGGCTAACTGACTTTAATCATATCTTTGGCTTACATATTCCATGTTCTGTCCAATTAGAAAAAGGAAAGTTAATACACTTCAATAAGTTAAAAAATGTTTCTTTTATTTTCCTCTGGCCCATCTTTGGTTCTCTCTTTTGTCACATTACTGATAAATCATTATAATATCCAAAAGCATGCTCTTTGTATCAAATGAATGAAATAAGTAAATATCCACCTTGTGTTTTGTTTTTTATTTTGATTAAAGGGGTCCTACAGATCTGTACACATGTTAACATGCTAATGTGTTGTTTTGTCTCTAATGAAAACTGAAAACAAGCATCAGTTTGAGTCCTTGCTTGTCAATGCTGTTTAGAAACAATTGCGTGATATAAAGGTGGTTGCATCAAAAAAAAATTGTTGGTTATCAGACTACTGTAAAAACCTAACTAGAAAAATAAAACTAACTTTTCTTCAAGTTCCCTCACAGACAGAAACACAGATGAGGAGGTGTATTATTAAATAAGATAAATGTGCAAAAGACCATTGAATTGCATATTGAAAATATTTTGTTGGTGGAGAGTCTGGGTTTCTATAACAAACACTATATCAGAACCCTTGGATACGGGGGTTTCAATTAAGGTGAGCCATTCAGCCAGCTACATGGATGATACCAGAAGTCTTTGAGCAAAAAGCCAGGATTCTGTAAGAATCCTCCAGTCTATTTGTAACAAAGTTAACAGATGAACATGAAAGCGCCAAAAATATAAGAATGGAAGGTATTTAATGTGAAAAAGCATATCAGGCAGGCGGCCTCTGATACATTTGGACTAAAAGTGGCTATTTAAAAAAATAGGAGGAAAGACCAATGGTTCTTGGATAGGAAAAGCAATTACACAAGAATATTTCAGTGCTTTTTCTATTCTTTATCTAGGCAAATTCTTTTAAGCCTATAGTGGGTAAATTATAAAACAAAAGAAATAATCAAACCAAACCAAACAAAATGTGGGCAGATGGAAGGCGCAGCTTACGACAGTTAAGGAGATAACAACATACATCCTACTTCAGTAAAGGGGCTTAAGTTCCCAAATTTACACTAATTTATGACATAGACTTAAGCAAAATCAAAGATTTAATCACAGAGCCACCATAACTTTTGCAAATGTTTAAAGAATCATGCAAGTACTCATGTACTGTATGCAACGCAATATACCAGATGGTAGCAGGGAGAGAAAAAAAAGAATATTCCTGAAAATATAGGGTGATGCCAAACTATGGCAAAAATCTAGAACTTATTAAGCAGATAATGTGAGAATACTTTGGTTAGGTTGTACTAGTTAATAGTAATTTTATTGCATTAATAACTTACCATCCTCCGACATTCCTAAACATACTGCAAATGCTCATAGCCTATTTGTTCAAAACATTGACACTATGTGAACAAATCTGACAAGGGAAGGAAAAATGAGTGTAATAACAGTAACAATAACTTGAATATTCAATGTCAAATGGCCAAGTGAAGGATGTATGCAATCTGTGGATGTTAATGTTTCTCAAGTTTTTATATGAGCTGTAGAAACTGGGAAGGAAAAGGTAAGCTGGTGCCCAACAGTTCATCTTCTTATGTTGGGTGCAATGTCTCCAGGAAAGAAGGAAGGGAGGTGACCCTTCTTGTAAACATGCTAATGACAAAACTGTCAAACGCACTAAAAAATATTCACTACTAGGAGAGTCATCATATATGGATGCTTTTAATCAGGTGTACCTATTCTGTCCATGAGCCTGGATTCAGTAGATTATGAGACATGATTCCCAGAAAAATGTTAATGAGTTATTTGAATAACTAAAGAAAAGAGAGATGCTTCATGACCCCAAGATGCCCTTTCTCTGTAAGTGAGAAAGACCTCACAAGTAACCTGGGTCCGTAAATGTCCAAAGTGGCAAGGAGAGCCCTGGGACGGTGAGTTAGTGTTCCAACAGGCCTTTCCCTCTCTTAGCTGTTCCTTGTGATCACTTGCATCTTATAAATGATCAGTAGCATTTGTTATTGGGTAAGATGTCTGATTCATGTGTGTTCATTTAACACACAGATCATTGTTGATACTTTAGAAACTTAATGAATTATATATGTGTAATTATATATGAATTATATATATAGCAAATGTACATAGCTATTTCTCAAAGCATCACTGACTACCTACTATGTGCAGGGAACTTGGAAGAAAATGTGCATATTTCTCTGGAAAAAAATACCAAAATTCATAATTAATTTTTAAAACATTGAATGGTAACATTTCCTTTTTACACTCTTAGGCATTTATTTTTGTCTTCACTAAAGAATTGTAGTAATGTTTATGAAATTTCCATTTTAAGAGAAAGGTTTATGGACCTCAGTAAATAAAACTTATTCAGTTAAAACCACTGATACATAAAGTGTTTGTATTTTATTTTGGCTGTGAATGAATCTCAAACAGGCAAAATACCTTTTATCCTATAAAGACACAAAATAAAATAAATTGTAAAAGGGCTACACCATGGAGAGATTTTGCATTCAATGTAGAATATGTTGGAATCTATTCATTGTGCACTTATAGGGGTGCTTCACTTAATTTAGGAATGAAAATTAATTTCTTCAGTTTTTTCAGTATATCAACTTATGAATGAATGGCATGACAGATTATGGTATATTACTTATATTTAATGTAAATAGGAAGCAATAGAAATATTCCATAAATATGTGCATATATGTATATTAATTTCCAGATGCCACTGAAAAAATTAATCATACATTATAGGGAAGGGGTGTGGTGTCAGAGCTCTATTCTCTGCAGAACTTTCATTAATAAAGTACAGTTTAGCCCAAAATCATAGGAGAGACTCACTTGGTACCTTGAGTCCTTCTTTGTAGCCTCTGCTGCAATCCCTTGTCAAGACATGTGTCTCTCAACTGGGCCTGGCCACAAAGTCTGTAGCATCCATCTCAAGCTTGAAAGGATATCTCCATAAACCCAAATGGAATCTCCTTACCAGGCACCACTTGCCTCTTTTCTGTCCCTTGTGGAATTCACCTCACAATTCTGCATTCTTGCCTCCTGCAAATTTAGTTATTAAGAAACATACTAGAATGCAGTTATTCTTCAACCTAGTGATCATCTAGGTATTAACTTAAAAACTGTCCTTTAAATGTACCTCTCCCCAGGGTTCCCCAGAATACAGACTCCCTCTGCCTCCTGTTCCTTGAAGTTTTGGATTCTTAATGCTATGACATCACTACTCAAATAGGATTCTTTTTACTTCAAAATGTAATCTAGTATGAGTCTTGAAATTCTGTAGGAAAACCTCATAGTTAACTAATACCAAAACTAAACTGAATGAAACTGAAGATATTACCCTCCCTAGCTGAGCATTATTTATAATACAAAGTGTATCTGTGGCATGTTTCTGTGTAACAAATGTCCTCATAACTGAAGTGGCTATAAACAACAACAATGCATCATGTCTCTCAAATGTCTTGGTTAACCAGGCATTTCCTCTACTTCAGGGGACATTGACTAGCACACTGGGATGGTGAGAAGGTCAAAATCACCCACTCACCTGCCTTAGAATTCAACTGAGTTCTCTCCATGTGGCTTACGGGAGTCCTTAGAGCAATGAGGGTGGTGACTTCTAAAGAGAAGCTTTCCAAAAGCAAAGAAGCACAATCTGCTAGTCATCATAAAGCTTCAGCTCAGAAGTGTTTCAATATCACTTCTACAGCAAGATATTTGTCAAAGCAGCCACAGGACCAGCACAGACGCGAAGGGAAGTGTTTAGGTTTGTTAAAGGTGCTGGAATGCAATATACCAGAAATGGACTGGCTTTTAATATGGGGATTTATTAGCTAAGAAGTTAAAATTCTAAAGCCATGAAAATGCCCAAATTAAGGCATCAACAGGAAGAAAGCCTGCTGGCATGTGGGACACCTCTGTCAAATCGGAAGGCACATGGTCATTGTCTGCGGATCATTCACACTCAGTTCCGTTGCCTTCAGCTTCTGGCTTCAGTGGCTCTCTCAGCTTGTATGGGTGTGTTTTCATCTCTCAGCTTCTCTGGGGCTTCTCTCTAAGCTTTCTTTGGTCTTTATTCATCTTTTATCCTCTCAAAAAGGACTCCAGTGAAAGAATTAAGACCCACCTTGAATGGCCTGTGTCACATCTCAATTGAAACAACCTAACCAAAAGGTCTCATCCAGAATAGGTCTGCACCCACAGGAATGGATTAAAAGAATATAACCTTTTATGGGGTACAAAATGGTTTCAAACCACCACAGGAAGGGAAATGAACTCCATCTTTCAATGGGGAATGGTAGGGCATGCACTTGGGAAACACACTGTGGCAGCCACATTTGGAGGCCAGGTCCCACACATAGCCTAAGAAAACAGAGATTTCCACATAACTCCTTCTGAGAAAGGATAAGTTTTACCCCTTAGGTATACATATTTTTTCTTTAGGTATGTTTTTGAAGCCTAAATTACCCCATGATTTCCTTCAGAGCCTAAAATAACCTTTCTTCAAAGGGACTCTGAGTCATCGCAATACAGTTAATTTCTCTCCTACCTGGCAGATCAACGCCTCTCCTTTGGGTTTCAGTAAGGAAAGTCTATCCAAGAAGTGCATTTCCTGGGTATTAAAATATTATCCTGCTACAAAATGCAAAGCAAATACAGCATATATTGATTATCTTGTCATCAGAATGTCTCATTATGTCTTTCCTTTAATAAGGACCCCATTTGTGAGATTCCTGAGCTGTGAAATGGATTCCTATTAATTTTTGAGCATTAATTGATTTTAAGTATTCAGAATTTATAACCAAGTATAGCATTTTTCTTTCTTTAATATAATTAATCCCATGTTGTAAATGATTTATAATATGTTGGCTGGCCATGCCTATAAATATGGCAACACTCAGTGGTAAAATGACAGACTACAGATGTTTGAGAGAGTCAATTTCATACCAAATTAAGTCTAAATTGGAATCTGTATTTCAAGAAGATTAATAATGGGTCTGCATATATATATATATGGTAAAATAATCTTACAATTTCCAGTAAGAGTTATTTAAACCGTTCATGTTTATATGCTTAGTGCCGTTGGATTAAATGACATTATATGTAATGTCCATGTTCCTTACTGATAAACCTTTATTTGTTGTTAAATCCCCCTTTCCCTTGTTCATGGACATTAGGGCATTCCTACCAGAACTCAGTCACCACCTTTGTTCTCCAGCGTATATGGGCACACTCAACTGACACCAGATATAATTGCAGAGAAGACATACAGAAGCACAAAACTCACAAATTAGCCATGATCTTTAGAGTGAGTTAACACTGATTCATAAACTAAGCCAAAATGAATATAAGAAGAGTCTTAAATTTTTTCATCTCAATGCAAATATACACAGAGGCAGAGTAAGTCATGAAACAGAATAATATTCCTTAAGAACTGGGCATATTAATTAGTAATCCATTCTAATTCAGAGCTTTCTTTCTTCAATATAATTAAATTATATATTATAAACACACACCAGAATTCAATACCCGTGACCTTATCAGGTTGCTTATGTCTTCACCAAAGTTCCTTGCCAAACCAGCATGATGTCAAAGTACCTTCCTTTGCAAAACTGAAAGCCATGAAATGGTATATTCACTTCCCCAAAAGAATATGCCTGTTGGTTACCTTGTCTATAATAAAATCCAGCATATAAAACTTTATTTTTCTTTAATAAAATGTACTGAAATATTTAAGAGCAGCTGTTAACTTATGCAGCTTGCATTTTAAGAATCATCTGCACAAAGTACATGCACCAAATCTCACATTTGTTTAGAAAAGATTTTCACTGTTTTTGCTTTCTGGACTCTTCTATTACAGTGATTTAAAAAATACTTTCCTGAAGTAGTCCCCCACCCCAGCTCTTAAGAGCAAATTAGAAGAAACGATTACCATTTCAATTTAATTTGTAATCCATGATCTATACAAATAAGATGAAAAGAAATGGAGAAAAAAATGAATTATCTGTAATCCAGAATAATGGAGAGATGCCTCTATTATAAGAGCCAACTTATTCCGAAAGTATCGACAACTGGGCAGTGCAACAGTGGCTCAGTGGCAGAATTCTAGCCTGCCATGCCAGAGACTGGGGTTCGATTCCTGATGCCACCCCATGCAAAAATAATAATAACAATGTGCATAATGTCAGTATGTACTGATTTTCTTTGAGAAACCAGTAGCAACTTCTATGGAGCAGGCTTTAATGAGTGATTGGCTGGATACAAACTAATATAAAAGGCAAGATGAAAGTATATTGAGCCAAAATATATCATTAATACAAATTACCTTTAAAGCATCATTTCCTTGATAAATTTACAGCCCTTCTCTTCAAAAAATTGGTCTAATTTGTCCTGTCTTATACATATCCTTTATCTTTTCCCCAGTGTATCTTTAGGACTATCCTTTGCTGAACTCTGTTGGGGCAGCAGTGTATTTGTAGTGTGGGCAGGAAAGAGTGCTTCACTGTGGTGAGTGATAAGTGATGCCAACAGGCAGCAGTGACCAGGACAGTGAACCCGGGCCACCCCCGAGAGCCCACGACTGGTTCTCACCTCATTTCAGATAGCGTCTGTGACAGCCACGACAGAATGTGAAAGTTGCCGCAATCCGTTTGCTCAGTCTGATGGCACAGACTAGTATTTAGAGTAGACGTTTGCACAATGTTAGAACGAATCATCACAGTGTGAAAGAAAATATAAGAGCACTGCAGTATGCATGAAACAATGTGTGCATGATAAATGTACATTGTTCTTGATCTTTCTACAGTGCCTGAGAAAGAAACCGAATTCAGGCAAATATATAGATTTAAATACGTAGTCATTTAGAGTAATTTATAAAGATAAGTGGAGTGCCCTATGTCTTCAGAATAGGGAGGAAGCAATTCAGACCATCTTTTTGTATTCAAATGACTCATTCCATTTCTGGTAGGCCCAGAGTACACAGGAAGTCCCAACTCTCCCACTCAATAAGTCCCTTCTACCTTGTACAATGAATTATCTGGAAAACTGGAGGTTTTTCAGTCCGAGGGGATGCATCATAGCTTAAAGCAATAACAGGTTCCTACTACCTCCCACTGTTTGCTGCCACCACTGAGACACAGGGTCAATGCTGGCATCACGGGACACCACCCATGGGATTCCGCCTCAGCACTGAATGTTGGTCGGCAGGGATTTCCAGGAACTTGTGAGTGAAGTGGAAGGGGTCTTTTAACTGTCTCATGCTATGCCCCAGCAATCTAATTGTCACCTCTCCGTGCTCCAGGGCTTCGTGCCCAGGTAGGAGTACATGTCCTCAGCCCACAGAAGTGGTTCTTAGAAGGCCCACCATCTCTCTTTGCCCGCATGGTATTGGTCAAGAGTGCTCCAGGCTTGGGGGCCTGAATTTACCCCTCATCTGTCTCACACGAGCAAACTCACCAACTTGGGATGGCTGGGTGGTCAAGAAGGGCACATCTCAGTGTGCCCCATTGCCATCAGAAATCAGTCAACTAAAGGTACGCGGGACCCAGCCCCAGTGACATGTCACCAAACGGTCCTGGCATCCCATCACCCTTGACAATGGGCACCTACTTTCCTTATACATGCATGACTGAGAGGCCCTTTCCGCTTGAAAAAGAATAAAGGTTATAAGGCTGTCAAGTCCATTGATGGCTTCTTCTGCACGAGGAATAATCTAGCAACTCTTATGTAATAACTTCACAAACTTAAAAATATCCGACCAGGATCTGCAACCTGCAATATATATAAATGTATATGTATAAACAAATCTATAAATAACTCTAGAATTTAAATCTTGTATCTGTGGGCTTTAATTTCCTTCATTCACATTTTTAACAGAATTCATATTTCCAGTCCCAAACTCATGCCCTTGAACTCAATATTTCCTTAGATAAAATTAGACTCTCAATAGTCAATGTTTTTGAATCATTGGATATAAACTCTGGTGCCCCTTTCAGGGAGCAGTTTTTGGCTCTTAATATCCTGTTTTATTTTAACTGAAATTCACGATTGTTCATACCTGAAGAAATTATTCTAAGTAATAAGAACACACTCGCACAAATACCTTCTGACATACTCACAAGTACACACAGAAGACATTTACTCTGTGCAGGCCAGGCTGCACAACATATAAATGCCCACACAACCAGGCATGTGCTTTTCCATTCAACCACCCACCAAAGCAATGGAACATTTAATAAAATTCGAAGTGTGGCATCATGCCAGGGAGACAAGTTCATTGAACTTTTATGTTCTTATTTGCTATAACAACCTTGGAATGAACTGATTTGTAGTTTTATCATCTTTTTAATCTTCAGGTATGGGATAAAACAATTTGTAAGCATTAATAGGATGTACTGAATTAAATCATATAGCATATTTTTTTATAAATTCAATAGAAATCATAATTGCATAGAAAAGAAGATGCTTATTTTGGAACAAACAATCTTTTGTTATACTAAATAATGTTCCATTTATATAAAAAATTTGTTCTCTTTATAGTCAAAAATGTATTTCACTTTACAAAGAAGAGGCATATGTACATCAATATTTTGATCTCATCCAAACAGCAAATGTTTGCTATAGTTTATTTAAAATATTGTTATCTTCCTACAGAAAACTAATGATCAAGATAAAATTCATTTGAAGGTGAAAGGGAAATTGTTGAAATGCACACGGGGTGCTTGGGGTATCACAGTTGACATGATCATTTTGACAATTCTTATAATTAGAAGTGGCCCTTTAAAGAAGCTCAGTAGAAATATGAAAATTAGTAAAAATTTATTAGACACTCATAATACAATTAATGACCAAGTGCATGTTTTCTCCTTTAACTATACCCCAGTTTTGCTTGGTTTTTCTAAATTTTTAGGCATAAATTTCTGCTTTAACTTCTTTGTCAACAAGCAATTAAAATAAGATTTAAAAAGAATACTTTTAATGATGTATCCAAAGGAAAGGGTTGTGGTAAATTATATATTCATATTTTCTCTGCAGTGATTACATTTAGGCATCACATAAGACACTTATGATTATTTACTACCCCAAATTTCACTTGTTTGAATGAGTAGAAAGATCCATATTTACCAAATTGCTCAAGGAGAAAAATTGGAAAATAGGGATACCTTCAAATATATTTTAATACTTGCTATTTTGCCAGTTTTTAGTTTACTCTCTCATACCAGAATATTTTTATGTTGTTTTCTTAAATTCTCAAGTGTAATCAGTTGATTTTTTTTTAATTGCATATGGTATCCTCCACAAAAAAATCTTAATTTGATTCAGGGTCAATTCATCTGTCTACACAGAGGAAGTTTAAGAGTTATAATTCAACACAATTAAAAATGACAAAGCAAAACCCAGCAAATGAGTATTTTTCTTTCTTCCTATATATATACATATATATATATATTTTTCTTTTGGCCTAAGACTTTGGAACTTGGAAAAGGCACCTACCCTGGCGACATCTTATTCTAAGTGAAGTTATCAAATGCTTTTCATAGAACCCGCGTGATTATTTCAGAGCAAGGTGGTGAGAGAAAAGTAAAGCAAGGACTAGCAAATTCCTCAGCCCCAGAGAAGAAAGGAAAGACATTGGACAGAAGTCTGTATTTTGAGGACAGCCCCGACTCGGTGCCTACTTTCTTCTGAGGTTGGCCAGGAGCATCTCCGAGTACTTTGATGATTTGAATTTGACAACGTTAAATGGTTCAACTTTTTTTCCCTTGGTAGTTTAATGCTTAACATTAATCTATGTAAAGGAAACTATTCAGTTCTGAAAAAGTAAGGATGCTTGAACGCGATGTGACGTATTTTGCTGGCATTTTAAATCAGAAGTTATATAGGGTGTATATAGAGTTCCCTGAGGCTCACAAAGAAAAAAATTGCTCACCAGAAAATCATGCTACTCTATACATAAAAGAAAAGGGATGTATTCATCACCCCAAATTGTTTTAATTTCCTGAAGCATTTTAGGGAATCATTATTAATAATTGAAAATTGGAAAAGAAATGCATGAAAATGTTCTAGCTCATCAGTTGCAGAAATAAAATAAAAATTTTAAATTAATATTTGGGGTGATTCAGCAGTTCAGAATCCACACTGGCTAACGATAATTTAAATGGAAATGTAACAAAACACAGAAATGGTTATTTGTTTCTCGGTCTAGGCTCAAAAATCCCTTCATTGAGACCATGATACAATGAAATTATGATCAGCTTCTGAAGTATGACATTAAAATGAAACATTCTTAATAATAATATTTTATTTTCATCCTGTTCTAGCACTGAAGTTTCAAGAAATGTCCTACATAATAGCATGGTAATCCTCATCAATATTTTAGACTATTATGACTACTACAGTTCTTTGGGTAGAATGCACGAAAATTTGAATAGCACATGTTATGATGATTCAGGTCAAAGTTTAACTCTGTTAGTTATCCAGATGCAAAGTCACAATCAATTACATAAGTGTTTTCCGACCTGCAACTAAGAACTCTGTCTCTTCCTCCACCTGAATTAGCAGAGAATGTTAAAATAAAACTAAAAATTCACTCTAGGCATTGTTGATGCTCCAATCTAGGTAAAAAAGAAGTATTTCTAGGACCCAATGGTTTCTAATTTTCTTGGCAATAAATAACAAAAGAAATAATATGTAATATTCCATGCATGGCTGTATGCTACCATATATAAATTCATTGATAGTCTACATTTAGGACTAAGGCACAGTTTTTATGTTTAACTTGTGTGAGTAATTGACCAAATGGGTGGAAAGTAACCACTTATTCTGAATATACACCACTCTTGTGTGGAACGTCATCTATTATTTTTATCCCAACATTAACGTTCCTTTTGTGTTAGATACAGCATAACAGTAAAGAAAAATAACGTGTTTCTCAAGAAAATATGTGACTTTTTAGATAACTTGAATAAATATTAAAAATTTAGTACATTTCTATTTTTCTGTATATAACATTTAAGAGAACAGGCAATCTTATTCTTGCAGGATCCATTTTGCCTTTGTAAGTATTTTAATAAGTATTCATCCTATGCTTAGAAAAATTATTCAACAATAATTTCAGGGAAAATGTTTCCTCATCTGAACTAAATCTAACCGAATCTTTTCTAACACACAGTTGGATAATATAACCAAGTATGTAGGTTAAGCAGTAACTGCCTTGGTCTAGCGAAATGGGAAATGCAAAATGGCAATAACACCCAAGAGTCTAACAGATGCTTCAACAACAACTATTTGAAAATTCTAAGATATTTTCCTAGTTATATAAGAAAGAATATGCATTGCAAATATTTTAATGTTGCAGGGATTATTCTAAGTCAGTCCATATGGTAGAGTTGCCATATTATTACACATAATTTTGCTCTAGCTTATTTACTAGGCTTAACAGAATACTTCTCTTTGGGACATTTAAAAATCTACTTGAGAAAGTTATGAACAAACATTTTGGCAATCTATGTTCTTCAAAAGACATTGTAAGTTTGCCAATTTGTAGTTGGTTACTGGAAAAGATAAGCCCCACCATTTTTTTTTTTTTTTTTTTTTTTTTTAGAGAGAGGGAGGAAAGGAAGGAAAGACAGAGAAGGAAGGAAGGATGGAAGGAAGGAAGGGAGGAAGAAAGGGAAACATCTTTAAACATTTTTCTTGTTTTTATTATATTTTGTTTGTTTGTTTGTTACATGGGCTGGGGCCGGGAATCGAACCGGGGTCCTCCGGCATGGCAGGCAAGCACTCTTGCCCGCTGAGCCACCGCGGCCCGCCCAAGCCCCACCATTTTGTGCTATTCTTTCAAACACTCTCCTCCAAAGTTCTAATACAATTACATATATAATTCAGTGAGCTTCATGGAACCCTAAATTGTAATTTGGCCATCTTTGCAAAATATGAAGATTTTTTAAGGAGCTAATTGCCCAAGAATTCACAAGAAATCAATACAGCACATGTTTTGAAACCGCTGACAAACTCAGATGCTAAGATATAGGAAATAATCTATACCTTGCAAGTTCCCTGGCAAATTGGAAACCAATTTCTTAGCCTGAATTCCCTAGAAAACAGAGCCTGAGGCAAGGATTTATTTTTAATGCTTCACTGGGAGGCAAAACCCCAGGGTAATGAGAGAGTGAGAGAGAGAGAGAGAGAGAGAGAGATGAGGCAGGATGGTTTGAGAAACAAATACAGGTCACCTGCTATAACACTGGGATGCTGCAGAGAGAAGCTCAGCAGGGCCTCCTGTGCCACCTACAGCAGCCTCTTGGGAATCCAGATAGGACCTTCTGGTGGAGGACTTCATCTGAAGGAGGGCATGTGAGAGGAGCTGGCCAGCCTCAGACTGCAGGACTACATTGGACAAAACAAAGTTCAGCCTCCACTAAGACTGAGCATGGAGCCAAGGGCCAGGGAGAGAGGGGGAACAAGAAGAGCTGTGTCTGATACAGATATCAAATTAGGCATGGCCCTTTGTGAAGCTGTGTGCTTCTCCTAAATGTCCAGGGCCATCCCACAATATATCTCACCTCTGCTCTGTGGATTGTGAACTGGACTGTGTTTGCATCCACATCAGGCTTGCTCAACCTCAACTCTACATGTTGGGCTGGATATTCTTTACTATGGGGACTGTCCTGTATATTGTATGACGTTTAGTAGCATCTCTGGTTTCTACTCATTGAAGCTAGTACCTTTCCCCACCCTGTAGTGACAATCAAACATGTCTCTATGCTTGCCAAAATAGACCATGGGTGGTATCCATCTCTAATACTCATGTACTTGTTGGGACCCACTTGTCTGGTTTCACAATTTCTTAACAGGTCTACCTTTACTATCCATAGAGTTGATCTCTGTGTAATCAGTGAGCTTTTGCATAAGCAGGCAGACTATAATGATCATAAATAAATTCTGATTTTCAAGACATACTGTTTTCTTTGTTTTCTCATTTCCCTGAGCATTACTTCCCTGACATTTTGATTCTTCTCTTCCAGGGAGTCAAATTATAGGCAAATGCAGATGCCCTGTTATGTTCTGGACTTGACTTGTCTTTCCATGCCCTTAACTACCTTGGTGAGCCAAATCCAGGTGATCCTTAACCATTGCCTATTTTTCATGGAGTTCCATATGCTGGGGCTCTGAACCAGATTAACTGGATATGATTCCTTGAGTCCACCACTGAAGGCTGTTTGACCTTCAGGGATAACTCTGATAATAAATACTAACTTCCTTTTAGAGTGGTGTGAGAAATATCCAAAACTTTGACATAATTAAAAATCTATTGTCACCATGAAAACTGGCATATTTTAAACAACAAACATTGGGTACCATTGTCATCAGCGTTTATGGTTTGTTATCTCATTTGAGCTTCACCTCATGAAACACCTGTCCTGAGATAGACTCTTGTTTCATGTGAAACGGAAGTGACTCAGGAATATACCCCATTTTATTCTCTATAAAACATGTCTTTTTTGTCTTACTCTTCAAGACCGGGATTTTTTTTTTTCTTCTCCCAGTTTTAAAAGCTTGGACCTATCTCTAGCTAGTTTTTCTTTCACATCTAGTTCCTCATTAGTTTCCCTTTAATGCAATAACATCTTGTATTTGGATTGTACTTTATGATTTTGAAAACATTTTTTATTTCATTCTTTTAAAATCCCCATGAGTCAGAAAGACAATTGTATTCAATATTAATTCAAAAAGAAAAATAATGTTATTAAGGATTATGATGGGGCAGATATGAATCTAGCTTCCAGACAATAAAAATGAGGATCAAAACCCAGGTTACTGAAAGTTTCCTAACTCCTTACCATGACCCTGAGCTACCCACCCGCTGTGTCCTGTTTATCTCCTCTATCACTGCTAGACAATCTTATCAAAAGCACACTGGCTTGCGGACCTAAAGCTGTCCCAAGTGTCCATCGTACAAATTCTCCAGCATTCACTTGCCATGTGGCTTGTCTCTCCCATTTATTTCCAAAGGTTTCAACTCCCAAACCCCATTGTGATCAGGCAGAAACATTTACCTTCTTTCATATATTCTGCATTTATTTCATCATGTGTCTCCACTCATTCCATTTTCTCTTTGTGGAGTGCCATTCTTAGAATCTTGGGATTGTATAAATTCTAGATATCCAATCCAGAATGCAAATCTTCTCTGTATGCTTGTCTTAGGCAGCTTAGTAATTTATGCTTCTGAACACTTTTTCAAGTCTCACACTGTTTGCAGTGTGAACATTTTATTGTTCAATTATTTCACATGTTTGACTTCTCTCTCCTCCACTAGATTGTAAATCTGGTGAGGATGTGGCCATTTGGATGATTATTTTTTTATTTACCTGACACCTAGATGATAACATCTACTTTATCAATAACTCCTGGATGAACATTTAATGTTTTCAGAAAGCAGAGATAATGATTTAGTCCAAAAGGAAGCGATTATAGTGGGAATTGCTAGGACATTAGTGGTCTGGGGTTTGCAGTGTTCCCAGGAGCACATCAAGTGACACATGTAACTCTAATTAACATTCCTTCTGATCGTGCTCACTTTAGACATGGGTTTTTGTCCTCCAGCAGGGCTGAACACAATAGAACCAGGAGGTGCTCTCACTATAGCCTTGGCAGCAACCCCTCTTCCTCCAGCCAAGCCAGAAGTTACATCAGACATTCCAGAACTGTGACTCATTCAAACCAAGTGCTCAGTATGTTTCTAAAGGTAGGAAATGAGAGCTGCCTGGGGACACACACATATGCCCAGGGCATTCCTTTAATCTCATGCAATGATAACTCTGTGGGAAACTGGGAAATAAATAGATTTATGACTGTGTAAAACCGATCCTAACATAAACAAACAGGTATATCTTGATTTTTCCTGTCTACAAGAATCATATCTGGTTTTACATGTTATTCTCAAAAGAGATTGGAAATGATAGTGGCAGTTAAGAATGGATGCTAGTATTATTTCAGTTCTCACTTATGTCAGTCTTTTCTATCAGTCTAAAACTTTTTGACTTTCGAATTAAAAAATTCAGCTTACTATAACATGAATTTCATTCTAATAGTCAACATCGGTGTTGATCGGTTTTATAAAGATAAAGATGTCTTATTTTTGTCTCTGATAAAGAATTTGCAAAATTTACAATTTTGTCTCTGATAAAGAATTGTAAATGCATCTCATCTGAAGAAAATGGATATTTTTACATGGCAAGTATGACTGTTTTTAAAAGTAGCTACTATACATTCAGATATTCTTCTCAGAAGCAGGGAACTGGTATGTTTTCCTGAACTGATCCCAAGAATAATTCCCCACTGTGGATTTTTGGGACAAGTGAAATCAGTTCCTATGACTTTTTCACTTATTTCTCTGGACACCAAAATCAAATTTCTTCATGATTTTCTTTTTCTTATTGTAATATAACTATCAAATATCCAGTTCTGTATATTAAAGGGGCGAGAATGTGGAAGAAGGTGAAAGATGCAGTGTTTTAGCAGTGTGGAACCAAAAGTTATTCTCACTGAGGACAAAGCAAAGGGAAGCTGAATCCACTATGGCAGGACTGATAGAAGGACTTCCCTCACTGGGCAGCATCTTAAATTGAAAGTGTTCTAAGGGCACTGTGGTTAATGAGTCTTATTTATAGGAAGTCATTTAAGTGCCAACTTAACTTTTACATCATGTACAACGGTGCCTTGGCCTGAAAAGGTAATAAATAAAAGTTGTCTGGGTCTGAAATGGAAATTAAGGTTACAATGTATCTGCTATGAACTCATCAAAAGAGCTGGAAGATGAGTAATTATTTCTTTCCTAGTGAGCAAGAGGAAAATGAGGCAGGAAAACCTACTCAGAAAGAAAAATAATATTCCTGAATGGCAGACCCCTCTTTTCAATAAGATGTGTTAATCAAGCCAAAATACACAGCAGATATGACAGCTGAACAACTGGTTGAAAAGTGAGAAGTATATTGCCCAACTGAATGTTTTATCCAGGTAGGAAAGCAAAAAGATTTTTTAAATCAGATTACCGAGGGCACTTGCCTGTTTAGAAAGCCACTGAGGAGTGGTGGTCACTGAACGGTGGCATGTAAGGAAAAAGGGGAGAAGTGACAAGTATGACAATTTTATGCAAGTTTGACATTTTCATAAGTTGAATTCTCCCTGGCAGCAGTGAGGGGAACCTGGCAATTAACATTCAACTTTGCATCATCTGCAGTGAGCGCACACAGGTAAGTTTCATGCGAGCACATTGACACATTCACCGTAGAAGTAATTTGGGGATTTCTAAGCTTCTCAAAGAGTGGTTCTCATTAAATTAGATTTTTAATAGTTGAGCTTACTTGTTTTGCATATGATGCAGCCTAGAATAATGTTTCCTACTTTCCTGATGAGTAATTCAATGTTAAAATCTCAGAACTTTGCTGAAGCATCTTTTCTGCAAAACCTTGCCTAACTCCCTCCTCCTTCTCCTCCTGACAGAGTAAGATTGTTTTCCCATCATGTCTTTGTAGGGTTCCTGTCTGTTACAGAGTTTATCATATTGTGCTATAAATTTGCTTGTTTCCTCTTCTGAACAGGAGCTCTCCCTACTTGAGCTGTCGCCCACATGCCAGTGGGGTGAAGTTGGAAGCTGACAAAGTAGACGGTGGTTTCAATAGACGAGCTTGTGCTTTCTGTCAAAGAAAACAAACTAATTTCCTTATCATCCTATGTTTTTTCAGTTTATCTTTTCCAGTTCCAACGTCCTACCTTATGCAAAGTCATACTCATTTGCCCAAGTGGGAGGTACGCATGCACATGTGTGCTTCTGCACGCATGTGTATGGGGCGGGGAGAGCTCATGCTCCCCGTATATGTTACACATGTATGTAACAAAATAATGCCCTGTCTTTCTCTTGGCAAATCTAGGTACTCAGCCAACCAATTAATATTATGGAGGATACAACAATCCTGATGTGGAAGTGAACAGAATGCTAAACTTGTATTCAACAATGGGGGATTGCATCCCAGTATTTCCAATCATAAGCATATCACCCTGGGAAGGCCATGACAAACTCTGCATGAAAAGAATGCCCACCTTAGAAAGCTACTGATAATATTAAATCAGATAATATTCATGAAAGATCTTCAAACATGAATCCTCATATTAATGTCAGGACTTTTTCAGGCACAGTCTTTTAGACATACTCTTTCATCAATAATATTGCATTTTAACTAGCATTTTCATTACTACATCTTCCACAGTATTAAGAACTTCTCAAGGTCAAGACTCAACAGTATGTGGCCCACAAGAGGTGCTTAATAAAGATTTGTTCATTAACAGAAGTACCCAGTACTACACAGAAAGAGAGCTTTGGAGGCGGAATGCTGCATTCCAGAGTAGATCATGTAGCTCATATTTCTGGACACTGCCCTAAAGCACTAGCTTCACTCACACTGGCTGTGCCGACTCTGGGAAATGGACATTATTCTTTTTGGATGCACAGATGCTCATCACCTGTGCCTATGAAAATGTGGTGCATGAACCCTTTCTAAGTGGGAAGATGAACTGAAAAGTAACATCTCTTGAGTACAAGTGGGAAGATCAGGAGAAAATAACATCTCAATCTATTCATTTACTATATTCAGCAATGTGATTTCTGGTTTATAAGAAAGATGTTGGATCTGTTACATAACTTTATTACTATAGTACTTTAAAATTATTTCATTTTATAGAGGATTTATTTTAGTAAAGATGTTTTAGAGTTTGCAAACAATCGTGCAAAAAATACAGGATTCTTGTACATCCCTGCACACTAACATCTTGCACTGGTGTGGAGCTTTTGTTACTACTGATGATATCACCTTTAAAAGTAATTGTACAAATACTTTTACAGTAGTTACCTCTGTTTCATTTGATCAAAGATTATTAAAATAGTTCTATCAGCCACAATTTGCATTAGGTATGCTTTTTCCCATACACCATTCTCTTATTACCACTTTGTATTAGTATCATACATTTGTTATAAACCATGAATGAACATCATTGTACTTGTACTATTAATTAAGTTCATCATCTACAATAGAGTGCACTTGCTGTATGGTCCTATGTTTTATCTTTTAATCTTTATTCTTCTAATACATACATCCTAAAGTTTCTTCTTTTAACAACACTTACTTATACAGTCCAGTGTTATTAAACACACACACAATAATGTGTTACCAACCCCACCATCCATTTCCAAATCTTTACCATCAGCCTAAATACAAATTCTGTACAAGTTTCAACTCCCCATTCTCTAACTCCAATCTATGTCCTGGTAATTTATATTCTAGTTGATAACTCTATGAGCTTGCTGATTCTAATTAATTCATAACGGCGAGATCACACAAAATAAGTCTTTTATGTCTCACTTATTTCACTCCACATAATGTCCTCAAGGTTCATGCACATTGCCTCATGTATAAGGACTTCACTCCCTTTCATGGTGAATAATACTCCTTCAAAAACATATTTTGTTTATCCATTCTTCGATTGATGTACATTTGGGTTCTTTCCGTCTCTTGGCAATCGTGAATGATGCTGCTAAGAACATTGGTGTGAAAATGTCTGTTCAAATTGCTGCTTACAGTTCTTCCAGGTATATACCTAGTAGTGGGATTGATGGCATATGGTAATTCTATACCTGCCTTCTTGAGAAATGGCCAAACTGTCTTCCACAGTGGTTGCACCAGTCTACATTTCCACCAGCAGTGAATAAGTGCTCCTATTTCACCACATCCTCTCCAACACTTACAATTTTCTGTTTTTTTTTTAATAGTGGCCATTCTAATAGTGTAATGATTTATCTCAATGTGGTTTTAATTTGCATTTGCATTTCCCTAATAGTAATGATATTGAGCATCTTTTCAAGTGCCTTTTAGCCATTTGTATCTCCTCTTTGGAAAAATGTCTATTCAAGTTTCCCCCACTTTAAAAATTTGGTTGCTTGTCTTGATTTTTGAGTTGTAGGATTTCTTTATATATCCTGGATATTAAACCCTTATTGGATATTGGTTTCAAAATAGTTTTTCCCTTTGATTACTTTGTTTATTCATTTTCTTAGCATAGACTTTTGAAGCACATAAGTATTTAATTTTGAGCAGGTGCCATTTATCTTTTTTCTTTCATTGCTTTGGGTGTAAAGTCTAAAAAAAACATTTCCTACCACAATATCTTGAAGATGCTTCCTCTTATTTTCTTCTAGGAAATGTCTTCTGGTCAGTCCTGTTCTTATGTTTAGGTCCCTAATCCATTTTGAGTTAATTTTTCTATATGGTGTGAGATTGGGGTCCTCTTTCATTCTTTCGAAAATGGACGTCTCCTTCTCCCAGCACCATTTGTTGTAAATATTAGCCTTTCCCAGTTGAATGAACTTGGCAGCCTTGTCAAATATCAATTAGCCATAGATGAGAGGGTCTATTTGTAAACTCTCAATTTGATTTCATTGGTCAATATATCTGTCTTTATGCCAGTACCATGTTGGTTTGACCACTGTAGCTTTGGAATATGCTGGAAAGTTAGGAATGTGAATCTTCCAAATTTGTTTTTCTTTTCCAAGATGTTTTTACTTTTCAGGACTCCTAATCTTTCCAAATAAATTGATAATGAGCTTTTCTTTTTTGCAAGTTAGGCTGTTGGAATTTTTTTTTTTTTTTTTTTTTTTTTTTTGGTATGTGCAGGCACTGGGAATCAAACCCGGGTCTCAGGCATGGCAGAGAACCTGCTGAACCACTATGGCTGGCCCAAGCTGTTGGAATTATGATTGGCCCAAGCATTGAATCTGTTTATCAACTGGAGTAGAATTGACATCTTAATGATATTTAGCCTTCGAATCCATGAAGATGAAATGCTCTTCAATTTACTTAGTCTTTTAAAATTTCTTTTAGCAACGTTTCATAGTTTTCTGCACATAAGTCCTTTACATCCTTGGTTATATTTATTCCTGGATATTTGATTCATTTAGTTGCTATTGTAAATGGGATGTACTGTTATTTCCTCCTCAGATTGCTCATTACTAGTATATAGAAACATTCTATATACTAGTAATGATCCTTGAGTGTTGCTCTTGCATCCTGCCACTTTTCTGAAATCATTCATTAGTGCTAGTAACTTTGTTTTAGATTTTTTAGGAAATTCTATATATAGGATCATGTCATCTGCAAATGGTGAAAGTTGTACTTCTTCCTTTTCAATTTGGATGCCTGTTTTTTTTTCTTTGTTTGTTTGTTTGTTTTCCTAACTGCTCTAGCTATAACTTCTGGTACAATGTTGAATAGCAGTGGTGACAGTGGGCATCCTTGTCTTGATCCAGCTCTTAGAGGGAAAGCTTTCAGTCTTTCACCACTGACCATGACATTGGCTGTGGCTTTCTCATATATGCCCTTTATCATTTTGGGGATGTTTCTTTTGATTCCTGTTTTTGGAATGTTCTTTTCAGTAAAGGATGCTGGATTTTGCCAAATACATTTTTGCATCAACCATACTGATCATGTTGTTTTTGCCCTTTGATTGCTTATGTGGTGTATGACATTAATTGACTTGCTCTTGTTGAGCCATCCTTGTATACCTGGAATAAAATTCACTTGATTATATTATATAATTATTTTAATGTGCTGTTGGATTCTATTTTCAAGTATTTTGTTAAGGACTTTTGCATCTATTTTCATTAGAGATATTGGTCATTAATTTTCTTTTTTGTACTATCTTTATCTGGCTTTGATATTAGGATGATTTTAGCCTCATAGAATGAGTTAGATAATATTTCCTCCTCTTTAACTTTTTGGAAGTGTTAGAGCAGGATCAATATTAGTTTTTCTTAGAATAATTGGTAGAATTCACTTGTGAAGCCATTTGGTCCTGGCTTTTCTTTGTTGGAAGGTTTCTGATGACTGATTTAATCTCTTTGCTTGTAATTGGTCTGTTGAAGTCTTTCTTTCTTCTAGAATCAATGTAAGTTGTCAGTGTCTTTCCAGGAATTTGACCATTTAATCTAAGTTGTCTAATTTGTTGGCATACAGTTGTTGATAGTATCCTCTCATAATTTGTTTTTTTTTTTCCCCTGTGGGGTCAGTAGTAATAGCCATCCTCTCATTTCTGATTTTATTTATTTGCATCATCTCTCTTTTCTTCTTTGCCATTCTGGTTAAGGGTTTGCCATTTTTGTTGATCTTCTCAAAGAACCAACTTCTGGTATTGTTTATTCTCTCTATTCTTATTTTATTTTAAATTTCATTTATTCCTATTCTAGTCTTTTTTTATTGCATTCTTTCTCCTTGCTTTGTGGTTAGTTTATTGTTCTTTTTCTACTTTCTTCAGGTGTGTAGATAGGTTATTGATTTTAGCTTTTTCTTCTTTTTTAATGTAGGCATTTAGTGCTATAAATTTCCTTCTGCACTGCCTTTGCTGCATCCCATATGTTTTGGTAAGTTGTGTTCTCATTTTCATTTGTCTTGAGATATTTGCTGATTTCTCTTGCAAATTCTCCTTTGATGCACTGATTGTTTAAGAGTGTGCTGTTGCTTAACTTCCATATGTTTGTGAATTTTCCAGTTCTCCTCCTTTTATTGATTTCCAGCTTCAATCCATTATGGTCAGAGAAAGTACTTTGTATAATTTCAATCTTTTAAAATTTATTGAGACTTGTTTTGTGATCCAACACGTGGTCTAACTTGTAGAATGACCTGTGTGCCCTTGACAAGAGCATACACCCTGCTCTTTTAGGGTAAAGGGTTCTGTATATGTCTGTAGGTCCAGTTCAGTTATCATATTATTCAAGTTCTCTGTTAACTTATCAATCCTCTGTCTAGATGTTTGTGTATTGATCAGAGTGGAGTAATGAGGTCTCCAACTATTATTGAAGAGACATCTATTACTCTCTTCAGATTTGCCAATGTTTGCCCCATGTATTTTGGGGCTCGGTGGTTAGGTGCATAAATATTTATGATTGTTATTTCTTCTTGGTGGATTGTCCCTTTTATTAATGCATAATGTCTTTCTTTGTCTCATAACAACATTGCATTTAGAGTCCATTTTACCTGATATCAGTAGAGCTGCCCCAGCTCTTTTCAGGTTACTGTTTGTGTGGAATATCTTTCTCCAACCTTTCACTTTCAGTAAATTTGTGTCTTTGTACGTAAGGTGAGTCTCCTGTAGACAACTTATAGTTGAATCATACTTTTTTTTATCCATTCTGTCAAGCTGTGTCTCCTACTGGAGAGTTTAAGCCACAAACATACAATATTATTACTGTAAAGGCAGTATTCACTGCGACCTTTTAACTTTAGGTTTTTAGACGTCATATGATATTTTTCCCTCTCTCTCTCTCTCTTTTTTTTTTTTTTTACCTTTTTAGTTACCTTCATTGATTAGTTTCATTTCTATACTTTACTCTAAACCTCTCTGTCCTGACTTTTCCTATCTCCAGAACTCTCTGTAATATTTCTTGTGTTGGTCTCTTGTTTTTGTTTTCTTTTGTTTTTTGTTTTTGCATGGATAGAAACCGGGAATCAAACCACGGTCTCTGGCATGGCAGGCAAGAACTCTGCCTGCTGAGCCACCGTGGCCCACCCTGTTGGTCTCTGGTTGATGAACTCTGTCAGTTCCTAATATCTGCAAGTATTTAAAACTCTCCCTCATTTTGAAGGGTAGTTTATCCAGATAAAAAATTTGAGGTCAGCAATGTTTTCTCTTACAGTGGTGCCTTTAATATATCCACAACCGTCTCACTGCCATGGCTTCTGATAAGAAATTGGCAGTTAGTCTTATTGTGATTCCCTTATAGGTGACAAATCATTTAATGACTCATTTCCAATTTTCAGTGCCCTTGTTACATTTTGTATGAATTTTGGAAACAAATTTTGAAAGTCACATGAGATATGTTTTTAAAAAATCCTTCACCAATTAAACTACTAAGACCAAATGGTTTGTTAACAGCTGGGAAAGCAGTTGGGATGGGGAGACAAAGTGAAATCTGACTAGAAAGAGATGTTAAGAGAAAACTGAGAAGCAACAGAAACTTAGACTCATAAGGAACAATTTAACAGGTAGGCCTTTGGGAGTATGTGGACATTTCTAAGGCTAAGAAAATTGCTAAAGGAGGGAGAAGATAAATCTTGAAAATCATGAAAACCTGTGGATTAACTCCTTATAAATGAATTCCCAGATATTTAAGACTTTACTGTGCATTTTACTTAATATTTGAAAATCTGAGATCTAATTCTTGTTCCAGAGCTCAACTATGTACATATGTTGATACACTCTAACTTATTCTATTAAGTAATTATTTGGTGTTAACCGTATGTAAGTGACTGTGTTCTCAATGTATCAGAAATAAAACAATAGATTGGATTCTTGAGTGACAAAGACTGAAAACGATTGAGAAGACTTATGAAATTCTCAAGAGGAACATGTCTGGTGATTGCTCCTACTGAGCCCCCACAGCTGCCTTTTCTGTCACTTCTGAAGCCTGCTCGATTGAAGAGGTTAGCAATAGCATTTTCATAAATAAATTCTTCTTTTGCTCAAATTGGTCAGATTTGATTTCTGTTGTTTTCAGTCCAAAACTTCTAAGCAATATACAAGTTGCTGACAGTAGCAGCTAATATGTTACAGAATAAAAGATACCAAATTGGTTGAATTGACATAGGAAGAAAACAATGAGATTGTTCTATCCTGCTCTGGAAGTTAGCCTTTCGTATATTTGGAGACTATGTGCCTATCAGAATTTCAGCTATAAAAATTCAACATGCTGAGCAAAACTGGCTGGTTATTGAAACTCCAGAAAGATCTGTCCAAAATGAAACAAGAATCAGTTGAAGCTGACCAGTCTGGTAACAAAGAAAATATACATTTTTTAAAAGTTAGGCAACTCTGCCTATGACCATTACCCTGCCAGAAAGGAAGGTAGGAAACTTGCAGAGTAGAAAAAAATGAATTATCTGTCCGGAGATAAATTTAGGGACAGCAAAGTGGGTATGCAGATGACACGAGGGCCACCTGGCAAAGCTGCCTAAGTAGCAGCTCCCAGGCTGCATGTGACCGGCTCAGAGAGGACGCGGTCACTGAGAGAGTGGGTGCTTCTGCTGATTTGAGGAGTCAGCGGGACCTGTGCATGGAGGGAAAGCGTCAGTTATTCTTGATACACATCTTGGTAAAGAAAAGGAAAGAAAATTGTGGTCCAGGAGCAATTTGTTTGCTTTTTTAGCATTCTGAAGATATGAATATTCTTGTAGGCCTAAAGAAGGAACAGTGGAGAGGAGAAACCAATGCACAAGTGAGGAAAGAAAACCAGTGGCCCACATGGGTGGAAAGAGGTGAGAAAAGAAAGGGTGACATGCTCATTAAATGGGCATTTCCTGAGAGCCAGCGAACACTCAGAGACAGAGAGTGGGAGCCAAGCCTACTTAACAGGTATTTTTTAAAATGGTGTGTTTGATATGCTAGTGGTATTTCTCAACAAGTGTGATAGTCCTGTGCTTTCAAAAATAATATCCATCTTATCCCCTTTTAGGTAGAAATCCTGGAGCCACTATTGCTGAGGGACTGTTCTAGTGACGTGTGGGGGCTGCAATAAAGGTACGGTCAAGTCCTGCCTCTACAGAGCTTGGAGCCATGAATCGTGGTGTGTGGTGTGCGGTGTGCACCGATAAATAAATGGAGAGTCCCATCGCAGCATGTTTCAGTTTCCTGGGTTGTTCAAACAAATACCTTGAAATGGGTCGGATTAAACAATGAGAATTTATTGGCTCGTGGTTTTGAGCTAAAAAAAAGTCCAAATCCAAGTGGCATATGTTCAGTGGTAGACTTCTTACCGGCCAAACAAGGCACCATCAATGGGATGCTTTCTGCCCAAAGACTGCGGCATCCTGGGGCTGGCTACTGGCCATCCTTGGTCCTTAGCTCCATCGTCATATGACATTGCATGTGGCGGCCTCTCCCGGCCTCTCCATTCCTTTCCAGGTTCTGTTGAATGGTGGCTGCTGGATGCTTCCAGTGGCTTTCTCTCTGTGACTGAATTTCTTTCTCTTATAAAGGACTCTAGAGAGAGGATTAAGGTCTATCCTGAATGAGGTGAGCCACACCTTAATGGAAGTAACCTCATCAAAAGATCCTACTTGCAATGAATTCACACCTGCAGGAGTGGATTACATTTATAAACATGTTTTTTTCTGGGGCACATACAGATTCAAACCACCACACAGCATGATGTAGTACAATATTTAACCCAGTGTTGGGGGGAAATTAAAGATTTCTTGGGAGAAGTAACATCTAATTTAAGATATAAAGGATTCATCAGAATTATTTGAGAAAGGGTTCTAGGGAAAGAAGAGAATATTCAAGGTGAAAGAATGGTATATATATGAAGGGAATTTTTAAATACTGTTCTAAGAAATGCCTTATAAAAAGAACAATTTAGAATTTAAATGGAAAAACAATACAACCTCTGTTTTTGTAACTATAGAAAGTTGATTCAAAGATGCAAATAATTTAAGGGATATAATATGATCAGGTACAAGAGTTAAGCTGGAAGGTTTATTGGAAAAATGTTAAATCAATTTTAAAGTAATAAAATAAGTTATGTTCACTCTACAAGAAAATGTATTTAATATTGTGTAAAGTAATATAATCTCCTCACCAAAGAGAGTTATTATGTGACATAAAATGATCAAACTCTATATGCACATAACTTCTCATATTCTTTTTTCCCTTTTTCTATTTTCTTTTCTTTTTATGTTTATTATCATGTGCTATTCTTGCATTTTATATTTGTGATCATTTAAACTTGACTTTGAGGATAGAGATTGAAAGGCAGTTCATTATTATTATTATTATTGTGCCTAAATAAATTCTTTTACAACCCATCTCCAAGCAAGTATTTCAATTTTTTTTTACTTTTTTTTCATTCCTTTGTTTTAAAAATCCTATACAAATATTTTTATTGTATTACTTTATTCTCTCTATTATCTTTATTCTAGTTAGGCTTTAAGATTTTCAGTTCTTCCTCTGTTAAGTCCTTGGTGTCTCATGAATTCACATAAACTTTCATATATCCTTTTTTATTTTTACAGAAAGGCAGGTTACTTTACTGAAAAGAGGGACAGCTTTGGAGCCAGAGAGACAAGGGTTACTTTTATGAATCTACTTTTTATGGCGCATGATCCTAGAGTGATAGTCAAGTTATTTCAGCCTCAGTTTCCTCAATTCTGAATGAGAATATATTTTCTCCCCTAAATAATCTGACATGTTTTGTTGGATTAAAAATCTGCACATCTGGTTGAGAAATGCAACTTTTGGTGAACAAAACCCACAGAAACAAAATCATCCATAAATCCTAAGTATATGTAAATGTGTTTGTTTCACAATCTTTTAAATAAAAAGAAATGGAAAAAACATAAATGGTTATCCATAGTGGAATGACTAAAAAGTATCCTTAATCTTCATGATGTTGTTATAATAAAACTCTTGTGCTGTTAAAGCAATTAGTTAGACCTATAGTTATTGATATGGAGGGATCCTTATAATATGTTGATGTCAAAAACTAAGAGAAAACCATCATCAAAGAGTTGCTCATTGAAATAGCCAAACAAATGGATGCATGGTGTGGAGGCAAGTGCACTGATAGAGAGAGGGATCGTAGCTTATGGGGCCAGATCTGGAGGAGGACAGAGGTCCTCGTGGTTCCACCGAAGATGCCCAGTGAGCTACTCTCAGGGTTGGGAAGTGGTTTCACTTGGGTGTGAAGAGGCAGAAAAGAAGCGTGAAAATCCACACTGCTCTCAGTGTTTTCTGAGTGTACGAATTGAGTATCCTGTAAAATTTAAACAGATATTGGGGTTCGTCACAGAACTTTCATTTCATTTTCAATTTTGCCTGAGAAGATGATGTTAAATATGTAATTTAAAACCCCCACCACTATGACAATCTAAGCATACAAAGAAATAATATGTTATTTCAGGATTCAGCAAGAATCAAGGACTACATGACGCTCCTAAAGATTTATTTCACTTTATGAAAGTGCTACCTCTTTGCTCTCATTTACCTCTTTTTGACTCAGCCTGGTGAATACATCGTCATGATCTCCAAACCAGCCCGTGGACATGGACATGGGGGCCACTGCTTAAGGGATGCCTTGAAGCTGCCCAGGATGGGCTGAGGTGGAGGAAGGTGAGCCTGCCGAGTGGACAGGGCATGGAAGCTGGCTGTCAGCAAGCCTGCCTGCCAGACTAGACCTAGAGCAGGTCGCAGCTCCACTTCCGCTTGTCTAAACTCACGTAGAAAATGCTGCTGAAGCACTTTATTTCTCTTAAGCTTCCTTCCTAATATTACACAGTGCCATGACTTGATTTGCAACCTTTTAGTATATTATTTGACCCAAAGAATATGAGAGGAAGAATCTAGGAAATAAATCCAGGGTCTGGAACCAGAGAAAAATGCAAAACTAAAGGCATCAGAAGTGAATGATTCTTAACTTGTGTGTCAAATGTTTGTTCCTTATATTCACCCAGCCCAGAGAAAGAAACCATTTCAGACATGAGAGAAGCTGTCTTAGCTGCAGTGACAAGGGATGCAGGGGAGAGGATGCAAACAGCTTGTTATATTATGGACACAACCAGAGCATTGAAACAAAACAAGAATAGAAACCACAGCTAAAGAGACCCAAAGCTGGGGAAGAGTGCAATCCATGGGAATATTTCATCTGAAAATCAGCTTATTAGAGACAACCAATCTTTGTTAAATGTAATCAAAAGTAAGAGTTTTTTGTTTTTTTTTTAATAATTTAACCAGTTGTTTGAGATTTGTTAATCTCGCCTCCCGCTCAGCCTGGGGCCTCTGTTCTTGAGCTCCTAGTTTTTTTTCCCTAGTTTCCTTTCTCTTTTTCCTTTGTAACCTGAGTGTCAGTTCCACCAGTCACTCATGTGTCCCACTGCTGCTCAGGTTTTGAAAGCACCCATTAATATTTTGAAGCTTAAGGGATTACCTAGTATACTGAAGATATCATCAGTTGTTTTTTTTCCACTGTCTTAATTGGTTCTCCTATTTTTGAATGAATCAGGAGACAGTGGGAAAAAAATGTTACGCCAAGTATTTCCCATTTAACCCCTAAAGGATTCAGAGACTTCAATTTTCTTTTCTGACATATAACTCAGAAGCCAAAAGGATGGCACCGCATGTAAGAAAACCCTGCATAGGTTTAAGAAACATTGTGCAATGGATGGGAAGGATGTGTGCGCATGAATTTCTGATTCATAAGGCCATTTTCAGAAGATTAAATGTGGAAGCTAGTATTTCTTTTGGATAAAGACGACTCTAAAGTCCTTTAATTTTCTCATACTCTTAAGTACTAGAAGTCAGTCTGAATCATGGGCCAAAATACCTGAGAAGTACATTGGGTGGGTTACAATTTCATGTTGATAGAAACGAAATATCTTAATAAGAGTCAATTGAACTGCAGGGCACTAAATGTTTTAATTATCTAAAACAGATGTACACATACGTAAACAATTCCTTCCATTATGCCCAGGATTTTTAATGTGTTAAAGGACCCATACAGAAGTATCAGTGATAGTAAACACCCACACCCAAAAATAAAACAAAAAATTGTGATTAGAGAGCTTCTGTCCTTCATTTGGAAATCGTCATACCTGAAAGGTAGTTTTGCCTTGAATTTGCTTTCCATGCCTATCTTGACAAGGATAACTACCTTTACAACCACAGAGAGAAATATTGCAATTGCTACTTTAATGTAAAGCAACAATTATGAAAAAACAGTTCCATTTGAGTCGCAGCTACCAGGTAAAGTAGGGAATGATCCATTTTTCTCTCTCCTTCTTTTTCCTATGCTTTTCCAGAACTTTCTCAGAGTAGCTACTTTCATTTTACTCCCAACCTGCATATTGAGAGAAATCGAATGCTCTCAAGTTGTGTGTGAGCGAGCGCATGTGATTCCAAGACCGATTTGAGGAAGCAGGCAGGATTTTCCTAAATCTATTTATTTTCTATACCTGGAAAATTGTTTTCTTTCTTAGAAGAAGAAATAGGGGTAATATAAATAGTAGCAACTTTCATTTGGGGAATGTAATAAAAGAGACTCTGCAGAAGGATTTTTGCATCTCATTATCAAGCATTTCACTAAAGTATTTCTTTGGAAAGGGAAAAAAAAAAAAGAGTCCTTTCTGCTGAGACTATCTAAAGCTCCATGCTGATCATTTGAAGGTCTGAACAAGAAGATCTCACATCTTTATTCAAAGCCAACATTAGAAAAGTCTAAAAAAAAAACTGCTTAGAGCCCCCTTTGTTAACAGAGATGCCTTGCTCTTTAGCTTGTCCCCGAGCTGTTTCCGGGTCCCTCCAAAGAGCGCATTCGATTCCCTTTACTGCAAATGAAGATGGGACTTCTGCTGAGCCACACCAACGTTAACCAGCAGGTGAGCGTGACAATCCGGTGGTGTGTGCTGAGTTTATTCTTTTTCATGTCTAAAAGAAGCAAGTCCATTAAAAAAGTATTTGATGGGGGCATCTGGCCCCAGGAATACAAATTATGAGAGCTGTCAAGAGAGAATCAAGAGGAGATGTTGAAACCGCAGATGTTCTCATCTGGCTTGACTGGGAGAAGAAGGTACAGGTGACAGGATGATCAGGCCAAATTCGGTGCTTGGAAGAAAGTAATACAGCTCTTTTATTGGTTCTACCATAAGAGCCATTTCCTTACCAAATAGTAGAAATCAATAATGCATTTTCAGAACCACCAGATGATGAATATTAAAATTCATTTTCACCCATGTGAGCCAGGCTGTTCGGGAAGAACATTCCATGTCCATGAATGTAAAAGCAACTGAAGAGAGCATATTTCATGCAATTCTCATGGAACTGCCCAAAGTCCTATGTGGCACAGGTGCTGAACCCATAAAAAGATGACAAAATGCTCACATGCTCCAGGAGAAATATTCTGAAGCTTTACCATTAAATGTACAGAGTGCCAGGGCACAGGATCCATGAACAGTGAGATGACAAGTCTGACATGCCAACTGGCTTTTACCACCCTGTATTAGCATGAACACATACAAGGGCAGGAATCGTCTTTCAGCCCCTGCTGCCTTGTGAGCTGTGAATGAAGGAAGTGATGCAAGTTTAAAGGCAGCCAACATAGGTTCAAAGCCTGAACCCCTATTAACTGCATAAATGACTTTCTCCAGCTTTCTGGAAATCAGTTGCTTCTTCTATAAAATGGGCAGAGTAGTAGTAACTCAGGGGTTACTGCATGTATAGCACGTCAAATGGTGCCTGACATACAATTTGGCACCCAGGGAAGGGTAGCCGTTATTATTTATAAAAACTTGGTTCTACAATGATGTGCTTTGTCTTCCCTTTCCTTTGCTTTGCTATGCAATTAATACTCATTGCAGAAAAAAACATTTTAGATACAGGCAAGCAAAAAGAAAGCAAGATGACCCTAATTCCCACCATCCAAAATATGCACCGGTGTATAACATCTTTGTCATTTCTCCATGTCATTGTGTACCTTTGTGGATTTTATATGTATTTATTGTGGACTTAAATATGCCTTGCTTTACAAGATGATTTACATGAATAAAGCTAGCAAATAATTTGCCTTCAGAGACCTTCTATTTTAGTGAATTAAAAAGGCAAGTCAGTGCATTTTGGCACATTTGCATGAGAATGAATGCATACCTGTACGCATGTTCATGCACAATATTACAGTAGCTACTAAGACAGATAGCACTTATGAAGTGAAGCTTGAGTGGTGGACAATGTTATTTCAGGTCGGAGGTTGGAAGGAGCTTTCTGAGGTGACGTTTGACTGGAGCCCAGAGTGAAGAGAGCGCCTGGTGTAGGCTTCTAGGGGAAGAGCAGCCAGGGAGAGGAGCGCAAAGGTGAAGTATGTCAGGTATCTCAGGCTCGGTGGAGCTGGGAAGCCGGGAAGGCAGTGAGAGGTGGAGCAGGAATCAGCCCCTCTAGGGGCTGCAGCCCCCTGCAAGAACATCGAATTTATTTCCAGTGGATGAAACTGAGGGGTCATTGGCGGGGTTGGAGTGGAGGAGTGTAATATTTGTAAATAATACACTGCATGGTGCTGTAACAAATACACACTATTCCGTAGCTTACTTTTATACCTCATAGATATCATAAACAAGCCTACCGTTAATCATTGAAAACGAGGCAGTTCTGAGAAAAGAGCTGCAGTGACTAATTGTCAGGACTCCAGGTACAAGCTAGAATATCCCCACGTTTACCTGGACCCAATGTGTGAGTGAGCTGACATCCCTGTGGTGTCCACTCTAGACTTTCCTTTCAAGAGGACGTGGCAGTTCAGAAGACAGGAAAGACAGGGGACACATGGCTTTACAGTCACATGGTTTATCAGTGCGGTCAAGCCAGTCAGAGTAAAGGTAGAAAGATATTATGACTCAGATGTTGTATTAGTTAGGGTTCTCTAGAGAAACAGAATCAACAGGGAACACTCGCAAATATGAAATTTATAGAAGTGTCTCACGTGACCACGGGAACGCAGAGTTCGAAATCCGCAGGGCAGGCTGTGAAGCTGACGATTCCAATGGAGGGTCTGGATGAACTCCACAGGAGAGGCTTGTTGGCCAAGACAGGAAGAGCCTGTCTCTTCTGAATCCTCCTTAAAAGGCTTCCAGTGATCAGATTAAGCATTACTCATTGCAGAAGACACTTCTCTTGACTGATTACAAATGGAATCAGCTGTGGATGCAGCTGACGTGATCATGATTTAATTCTATGAAATGTCCTCATTGCAACAGACAGGCCAGCACTTGCCCAACCAGACAAACAGGTACCACCACTTGGCCAAGTTTACACATGAACCTGACCATGACAGATGTTCTCAAGCACAAAGACTCAGCACATCCCTTCATGGACCACCTGCCCCTTTTTCTTGCTTCCACATTATTTCATTCCTTGTTTTACAGAGATTAGATGATAGAGAAAGAATGAGAGAGAGAGAGCCAATCTAAAATGTATCTTTTAAGGTGGATGTGATCATGTGTTATTCTTCTCTTCATTTTTGTTTTTATTTATGTGCCTATGGTTTTATTTGCTATGCAGGTAAATGCTTTTTATGATAAACCAACAAAATGGTTTTCTCTTCCACCCACTTTCCTACTTCCTCCTAGCCCTAAACTGTGTAAATATTTTTATTGCTCCTAAATACTAGGAAGTAGATTCCATTTCTAATAATGTAAACCTGTTTTAGTGAAGTTGGTACATTTATAGGGCATTTGTTTTTCTTCACATCTGAAAGTCCTAACTCATTTCCTTTATGCATTTTGGAAAATGTGTACTTATTTCCTTTTGATTTCTTAAGTGCTCTTTATATATCATAGGTAGTATTCTATATATGTTCTAATTCTGGTTTACCTCTTTAAGCTTTTAAAAATTATCGTCTCAAAACTGCATTTTCCCTCCCCATGTAAAAAACTGCATTTTCATTTACAAGAAATGAAATGAAACATTACAGCTTTACTATTTCAAGTTATGTTCAGAAAGTCTACTCCTATTGTAAGATTATGTAAATAGATTCTTTCATGTTTTCTTGATTATTTTCTTTCAAATTGCATTTTCATTTAGGTATTAAATCATTTGGGGGGGTTTGATTTGAGATAATATTAATAATGTTGCTTCCTGTTGAAATGGAGCTCGAAGAATATTAAGGAATGATGAGAAAGAAAGAAAGGAAGAAGGAGAGAAAGAAAGAAAGACACAGATGGGCTCAGGGGGTCTGAAGCATGAGTTTACTTCAGACAGACTTCAGACAATTTTATTCTTAACCAGATCCTGGATATACACCACAGGATGACAATAGGCATGCATGCATTTCCTGAGGGAGCAAAGTTCTTATCTTTCAGTGTTCTTCATACTTAACATAACCATTTGGGGCAAACATTCTCTTCCTCCCAGACTGCTCTACATAACAATCTCCACAGTTTACTGCCGACATCCTGAGGCCAGCTGCTCCCAACAAAACCTGCAGGTCTTGTTTTAACCCTTGGCTCCTACAGATTGGTACTTTACAATTTTTTTGTTTTACAAATTGTAATGGGCACATTAAAAACACTCCTGAGTTAACCATGTTTCTGATGGTTCCCAGCTCCATGCCAGCCCCACAGTATTACCCCTCTTCCCAAGAGATGGGGGACCCTGAACCCCTGGTTGCCCCAACTCCTCCCAGATGGCTTCCTGTTGGGCTCTGTCCCTCGGTGGCCCTGGCAGGAGATTGGACAGTGGGAAGAGGGAAGGAGCCATTCATGTTTCAGCTCTAGCAGCAGCTTGGGTCCCTGGGGTTCTATGGAGGACCCGGGCAGGTGGCAGCAGCTGCAGCAGCTTCCTGATCCTTTTTACTCCTCCAGCACCTTTCTCTATGTTGGTCTACCAGTGGTTTTAATAGTTTTTAATCAGTTCTTTATGTTAAGTATGTGCCTCAGTTCCTGGGGTAACTTCTCTTTTCTTGCCTGGACACTGACCAGATGCATCAATTATTTGCTATGCTGTCACTTTTATCATATAGTGATCTCCTGCATGCCTCCATCCCAAGCTCCTAAAAGCTTAGGTTTTGTTTTACCTGTTATACTGCAAGTAGCCTCCATCTCCTAAAACTGGCTGGTAGATCCCTGATGGGATTGAGTCATGCCCTCCACAAAAGGTTCTCCAGATTCCAAGCCCTGGTCCTATGGGTGTGAAGCCATTTGTAAATAGAACCTTTGAAGATGCCATTAGTTAAGGTGTGTCCTGACTGAGTGACGAGGGACCTTAAACCAGTACGGCTGAAGTCCTTATATGCAAAGGAAATTGGACAAAGAAAGAGAAGCCAGGGGAGCAGCCAGAGGCTGGAAGTCAGTGGAGGGGAAGAGAAAGGAGAGGCCACTACCACATGCATTTCCATGTGATGGAAAAGCCAAGCACCAGAGATCACTTGCAGCCATCCCCAGGACACCGCAGCCTTCTGGCAATTTCTTGATGTTGCCTCCATTTGGACTTCTCCAAATTTTTTGTTTGTTTAAGTTGTTTAAGCCAACCTCTTGTGTGGTATTTGTTTTAACCGCTGGGAAATGAATACAATCCCTCTGAAGCTACTGGGACCTTTTCAGAGCACAAATCTGATCCTGTCATTCCCAGCTTTACTGAGAATCTTTCAGTGATAACCATTTATTTTCCATTCAGGACAAATGTCCAGGAAAGGATCTCCAAGACCCTGCTTGAATGTTGTTTTCACTTCCACCTCCTGGCTCAGCTTGCACTGAGTCCATTCTCAATATTTCTACACATTTCATATTGGTCACCAGTCTCTAATGCTGCCATGTACATTGCCACCCCAGGACCTTGTTTTCTACAGCTTCCTCTCCCTCAAATGCTTTCTCCCCTTTTTCATTGATACCAGTCCTGTGATGGACATCACTTATTAAATCAAGACTTCTCATCTCTCTCTCTGACTGGTTAAATCCAATGTTAGTGGACATTGTATTGCCATTTGCATCTCCTAAATTAGACTTGGTACCGTTGCACATTTATATTTGTGGTGGAAATTATTTGATGCATTTATGGTCTCCCCACTCCTGTTAGACTCAAAATCCAGAAATACAAGAGGTATGTTTGACCCACTCATGGTTGATTTCCCAAAACTAGCATGTGACCTTGCAGCTGGCAGGTTCTCTAAGTATTTTTTGCTTTTCTTCCAAGCTCTCTGTTCGTCTCGTGTGCTGTTGTATTTTGGTGATAGTATCCTCTTGTTTAATTAGACAAGTATTATAGTATCTTTTGTTTTATGTTAGAACAAATCTCCCTAGATTCTTCTTTGTTCAAGACTTTTATTCATTTTTCTTGCATGTATTTTCCCTCAGGTGAACTTCATCATTCTTTCTAGTACTTAAGCAATAGCCACAGTGATAGCAATAACAACTATTAGGTTTTTAGATAAGAGGTCAATTGTTTATTTATTAATTTAGGGAAGACAGGATATTTTCCAAAGTTTTGTAGTTGTTTTCTAAATAAATGAATGTGTCCATATGCATATGCATGTGTCTTTACTGTTTTTTTTTATTTCTTTAGTAAAAATTCACAGACGTTTGATTTCTAGTAATATTTGAGTTTTTAATTCATATTACCCAAACGACATTAGTAAAACAAGGGAACCGCAAATACAAAACTTTAACCATAATGGTAGATGTGTGGAGGTGATGGTAAACATACATTGTGAATACAGTTAACTATATATTTGAATGTGGTTAACAGGAAAAATTGTAGATTTCATATTTGTTACAAGAATAAAAATTTAAAAGGTAAACTTAAAAACGGCACAACACACACAATGAGCCCTGATGTAAACTATGGACTATATTAATAGTGCAATTATAATAATATTGTTTCATCAGTTATAAGAAGTTACCACGCTAATGCAAAGTCTTAATAATAAGGGGATATATGGGAATTCTATTTTCTGCATGATTTTTCTGTAAGCCTACAACTTCTCTAATAAAAAAAATACTTGCGTATGTGTGCGTGCGGTATATGTGGCTTTTTAAACAATTCTTTGAGTGTATATTTTCCACTGGTTACACTCATGAACAGCCAGTTTCCCCATTCTGCATATGGACATCAGAATTGTAATGCAAATAACCTTTTATATGTCTTCCTCTGAATAGTATGACTATACCAATAAAATGCTAGAATACGTAAAGATAATGTCAGAGCATCCAAAATGGGATCCCATAAAGTGGGGAGACTAAAAATCAGATTCCTGTGCCTAATTTTTTACTACTTGTGATAATTCTATAAGCATTAACACAGTCATCCCATAGCTCCTGGTAAACAAGAAAATATCTCATATCTGCTGAAAACTGATGTTTACTTTCTAATACAGCAAGAAATCTGGAAATACTTGCATGCTTATAAGAAACATTTTACTTTAAAATGTTTTTTTACTTTAAAATGTTCTTTATAGCTAACTAGACAATCAAGGAAAATGGTTGTTTCTGATATTCACACATATCTGCAATAGGATGTTTTATTTCTCCATACTTATTTGAATTTTATTTTAGGAATATATTTTTCTTCTTTTCCTTCCATATGAGTATCTAGAAATATTCATTGAACTTGTTTTATTTTTTAAAATTTTATAAGACCTTTTGGCAATCATGTTATGCCACATTTAATTCCCCTCTGAGAATCTTTTGTGTTCAATATTTGTTCTCTTCATGGAATTGTGAAACTTCAGAAGTATTTTTAAATGTGTAAAACATACCTTTTCATTTCACAGAAGGCCCTGTTCATTTTTGTTTCAGGCTTTGATGGCAGTAAATAGTTCTCAAGATAATAGACAGAAGAATCTATTTATGATACCTTGATGGTTTTCTTTCTGGTCAAGATACAGATATTTCCATGTTATAATAAATAGAAAATAAGGGGAAAACTTTAGTAATTATACAAGCTTATCCAGCAAGATGTGCTCATTCATGTTTTGAAAATTCTTAGTTCCATGTATATTGACACATGTCAAATATGACATGTTTTCTACATCTGAATGCAGTAAAGTGTTGAATAACAAGTAACCTGAGGCCATGCTTGGTTTTCCCCTCTTTAACACAGCTCATCTTCCCACGGTACACAGGGAATCTTGGAGAGTGTGTATTAGTATACTCTTGCTGCTGTAAGAAATCACAACAGACATCGCGTCAACAACACACGCTTTTCTCTCACAGTTCTGTAAGAACAGCCTGAGTGCTCTGTCTTGAATTCCCTCGAGTCAAGTTCAAGGTGTTGGCGGGATGGCGTTCCTTTCTGAGGTTCTGGGAGGTGTTCGCCTCCAAACTCTGCCAGGCCGGCAGCATCTGCTTTCTCACGGTGGCTGCAGCACTGAGCTCCCGCGTCCTTCCCCAGCTGTCAGTGGGGGCCGCACAAGGCTCTAAGACATCTCTCTCTGGCCCTTGCATGGGGATGGAACATCTCAGAGTCAGAAACAGCACATGGCAATTTCCTCACATTTGAAATCTCTCTGACTTTTCCTTCTACCTCATTACTTTGATTCCCAGCCAGAGAAAGTTCTCAGCTATTAGGGGTTCGTACGATAAGGTTGTGCCCATCTGAATATCCAGGGTCATCTTCCTATTGTAAATTAGGTACCTTAGTAGTCTCTGCAGAGTCCCTTTTGCCCTGTAATGGAACATATTCATGGATTAGGCATGGTCATATTGGGAGAGGGGGTGGTACAGAGAACTGACAGGCTGGGGACCGATTTGCAACAGGCTTATAAGGCCCCTAGAATCAGCACTTACTTTATTTCTGGATCTTCCTTACTCTTCATGGTGATTTTGTCAAATTTATATCTCCATCCATGATGTGTTTTTGCAGAACCCTTATCTTTCAACTAGAGTTGTGCGTTCTGATCCCATTTTAGGCTTGACTTAGGTATTCACGTACAGGGTGGCTGGGCACCCCCACACCTAAATCAGGTGGGCATCAGCTGTCCCCCAACACTCTGTTCCACTTTTCCTCTGCTGGGCAACAGGCCTTTCTGCCCAGGGCTCACAGAGAGCCTCAACTCCACCCGCCAGAGACATGGAGAATCACCTCCAACCTGCAGCACCATTGGTACCTTTCATTTGTGCTCATTCTGAAGTGGTTCCAAAACAAAGGCGATGATATGGTGAAATTGAGCATCTGAACATTCAAGAAATAGCCCCAAGTTTCAAGAATAAGCAAGGGTCATTGTCAGTATTTGGAACCAGGCCTATCTGAGTCAAAGCTCTGTACTCTTCCCACTGCTAATTCACTTCCTGTCGTAGCAGGTTGGCACAGGGCCCATTACATCACCGAATAACATCTACAAAACCATGCAGTAAGGCTAGAAAAGAAGGCAGGGTTCCTGAAAAAATTACTGTGCTGCTTCCTTCTGATGAAATTTGGGTAACTTGTGTGCCTTTTCATTTTGAGCTCTCTGCCAAGAATCTTAGAGTCACATTTCTTGTTTACCAGGACAATTATATTAACCTTTACTTGAAGTATACTTAGTTTTTCCTTCTTTCCATGATTGCAATTTCTATTTTCATTTAAATGTTAATATATTAACATTCATGCCCATAAGCTTTGCTCTAAATTGCCTCAAATCTATTTTGGATAGTAGAGTGATGTGAATAAATTCAATAAACAAAATAAAAACTGCTCAATTTTGATTTTCTCAGTGAGGAATGTGATGCAATTTAAACTAAAAACAATAGAACAGTAAAACTTGGAACAAGTTTCTGAAAGGTATCAGTAAAGCAAAGTAATTCTCCTGCATTAAAAATATAGAGGTAGGGCAGGCAATGGAAATACTGAACTAAAGAAAGCCAAATAGACAAAATTGGGAGAAGTAGTAAGAGGAGCTGGGTAGAGGTGAAGATTTGTGTGTAAGTCTGAGCCTTATGGATGGAAAAAGTGGCAGAAGGAAAATTGGGAGGAGCTTCTGGCTGAAGAGCAGCTCTGAAAATGTCGGTCAATAGGAGCCTTTGAACAGAGACTGCCCATTCCAAGGGTCCACACTGGACAAGGATACCTTACTCTAGAGTAGTCTCTCCACACAGGCACTGGCTGAGAACAGTATGGGGAGAGTATGGCCTCAGCTCCTCACCACAGCTCCTCTCCTAATGGGTGATCTGCGCGACACACACCCAGCCACTGCAGTAGCTCCCTCACAGCCCTACTTCCTCACCTTTGTGCTTGGATCAGGTCCTCCCTGGCCTCTTCCTGAAAGAAACTTATAAGAGTGAGGTTCTTGGGTCAGACTAAGTACCCCTTCAGTGCAGCTGGCCTGGGGACTGCAGCTGGTACTCATTGTCTTTCCTCCTCGACTCCCCATTTAGATTCCTCCTTACCTTCAGCTACCATCTCCATAGTTCTTGGGAAGATATGGAGGTGTGACCCAAACCCTCATTCCTGAGGAGCTGGCATCTGGATGCTCAGACCCTTCTCAAGATGGGGTTGCTGCAGCCGTCCATTCACAGCCTCTCCCAAGGGCAGGGAGCATCCAGAGGTGCCCAGTGATCATCAACTGGATCACCTAGCTTTCAACTACCTTCCTCTATGTCCCCCTTGGGTCAAAGCTACCTCCCCTCCTGGCCAGGGTTCATCACCCTTATCGCGATGGTGACTCCTTGCCCTTACATGAGAAGTCCAGAGAACCAAGGTAACAGCTGTAGTTAAAAGTTAATTGGGGCCCTTTCTCTGTCTCCTAAAAATAACACCACTTTGGGCTAGTCTACAGTCTACAGAACCCAGAATTGTAGGGATGGGAAGTACAGAGCCCTCCAGGGATTAGTGATAATTTGGGCCACTTATGCTTCATCATTTGGTTCCTGAACTCAGAGGTCTTTAACTTAGTACAAACACCGTATCCTGGATGACGTTAGCAGTGGCCATCCCAATACTTGACTTGTGAGAATGCATCTAGATGGTGCAGCATGTGATATGATTAGAGAACGTCGTGGTCGCCAGCCTACTTTCACACATGCTGCACTTGGAGTCAGGTGCCCTGATCAGAAGCTGCATTGTAGGGGAGTCTCTGAACTGGTACTGTAAGTGTCCCATTAGTAGGGCTAGCTAAAGCTCTGTGAGCATAAAAGGCAATCCTACACCCAGAGTAGATATTTGTGCCTGCACAAAACTTCTGTTCTTCCAGGATGAGAGAGGACCAATAATCACTGGCCCCTAGGTAACCAGTAGTTCTCCTTGAGGAATAGTGCCAGGTGTGGGTTAGCACTGGTCTCAGTTGCTGGCAGTTTGTACACTCAGTGGTGCAGAGCCTCCTCTGCAGGAGCAGTGAGAGATATGACAACTCAAGTTACACAATGAAGGGTGTATGTTTAGCAGAGAGAACTTGATGTTATAAAGTGTGTACATTTAGAGGGACGAGCTTACTAGTCAATAAGTGGTATATCTGGTCACATATATTTTAAATGATTTATTTCTACCTCTCAGTAAACAACTATAAAACGCATGAATACACAAACCATTATGGTCAGATCCAAACTTTAAACCACTGAAAGAAAACACGGTACCTTATTATATATATATTAAAAGAAAACAAAATATCTTCATTGGACATTCTCTTTTAGAACTTTAAGTGCCAATTTTAATAGAAAATAATACTTTTGTTTATATTCCTATTAAAGTTTCTATGTTTAAAAACACAGAATATGACACCAAATCAAAAGCCAGCTTTGAGATGGAAGATCTTTGGTTCTTTTACAGAAATAAATATTTGGATTATATAAAGAAGTCCTTCTAATAGATTTATACATAACTGTTATTTTGCTAGCATAAGAGCAAGATAGCGAAGGGTTTAGACATCACCGGCCATAAAATCTGTGTTACAACCTCTCCACTCTGCCAGGGTAGGATGAAAGCATCTGTGGACGAAGGTAAAGGACAGGGATGGCTGCGCCACAGAACAGGGGGTGGGTTAGATTTAGCTCACAGGTATAGCTTCCCAGCTGCTGCTGAGTGAAAGAAAGCAATCCTCAAAAGGACACTTCCGGGCAGGCCACAGTGGCTCAGCAGACAGAGTTCTCGCCTGCCATGTTGGAGGCCCATGCACGATTCTCAATGCCTGCCCATGCAAATAAATAAATAGATTAATTAATAAGATATTTACACTACATTACTGCTTATTTAAAGTACAAATGAGAAAATAAATAAAACTATGTAAAACAAAAATATGGCAGTGCATTAAAACTATCTTTTTAAAATATAGAATATAGCAATTTCACTCCTAGGTATTTAAAAAATAAAATTTAAAACATTGGTCCATAGATAGCTCATAGAAAAATATTTATGGCAGATTTAGTCATAATAACCCCAAGCTCAAAACACCTCAAGAGTCCATCAATAGCAAAATAAATAAGCAAACTATAATATACTCATCTGATGACACTATATTCACCAGTAAGAAGAAATTAACTACAACATGGATAAATCTCAAAAACATTTTGTTGAGTAATAGAAAACCTTTTAAAAATACAGAATGCATACCCTATGCTTTTGTTTATATGAATTTCTTGAATGGGTTAGAATTAACTTTCAGTGGATAATGATCAGAAGAGTTGTTGCATCTGTATGGGTGGGATAGCAATTCCGTAGAAAGTGGCATCAGAGAATTTTCCAGGGTGATAGAAGGGTTATATTATGTTTGTAAGGGTCTGAGTTACATATATTTGTCCATTAATCAAAACTCATCAGAGAGATAATACAAATTTCATACTTTTCATTGTATGTGAATTTTTACCTTAGAAGGGGAAAAAGATTTGTACTTTCTTATTAAGCACAAAATTATTTGCTTGTTGAAGCATTTGGAGGATGTACTGATGTCTGCAGCTTACTTTGAAATGCATCAAAAAAACAAGCTAGATTAATGAATGGGCATGGGATTGGATAGATGAATACACATATGTAAAGCAGTCTTTGGAAAATGGTAATTGCAAAATCTAGATGGCTAGTTATGGGTGTTTAGTGTAAAACTCTTTCAATGTTTATGCATGCTAGAAAATTTCATAATAAAATATTGTAAGTAAAACTGAATAGGAACTGTAAACATTGGATGCAAGACAATGGCTACTGTAAAAGGGACAAGTTACATAAGGGTCGAGAACTAGATTGCCAATACTTTTTCTGTTAAAAATTGGAGGAAAATTAAGCAACTTTCTAAGATCTGGTAAATCTCAGTGGTGTGTACATGCATGAATATTCTATGCTTTTCTAAAGTTTTCTGTATTTTAAAAATATTTCCTTAAAAAATAAATTTTAAATACTATTTGACCCCATAAACAGTGTTCAAAAGAAAAATATATGATTTTCAAAAACTGGGTGCTATGATTTTATTTATACTTACTAAATTATATTTTTGGGATAATATTAATGCATCATTGTGAATTTATAGAAAGATGAAGCAAAGCTTTAATTTTATACTTGACATAATTTCCATTATTACATTCAAATAAAACTTATAATTCATTTTCCATTTGCTATGAATCCTTTATTCATGGCTTATTCATGGGCTTCAGCAAAATTCTGTAAATTCATGGTAAGTAACGTTTACTAGATAGATAAAAACATTATATATTTTCTTATGACCGTATTTGTCAGCTTTATTCCTATATTGACTTTTAATATACATTTTTGTTTTACTATCATATTTTTGGTCATGTTTTCCTGGGGAATTAAATCATTTATTCCACAATGGCCTTTAACAAATGAATTTATTTTAAAAAGGCTTTATATAAATCAAATATATATAATGTTCATAGTGATTTAAAGATTTCTGGCAATAGAGATGGCATATGTTAAAAACAATCACAGTAATTTCCTCAAAAATTGGGTAAACAATTCCTTCTGTTGTTTATTTCTTTTTTTCTTGATCAGTGGTGTCTTAGTCTGCCAGTCTGCTATGACAAATACACACATTGGGTTTAAACAACGGGAATTTTGTCTGGCAGTGTTGAGGCTAGTAGAAATCCAAATCAGCCACAAGTCTTATTTTCTCCAGAAAACTTGTAGTGCTCCATGCTTCTTATTGGCAATCCTGAGGGTTCTTTGACTTGGCTTCCATCACACAGCAGTGGCCTCTCCTTCTCCAGCTTCTGACACTTCCCGGTTCTTTTGATGAGGCCTCCAGTTCTCTGGGTTAAGACTCAACCTACTTCCGTTGTCCACAACTTAACCAAAAGGAACATCTTCAAATGGTGCTATTCACAGTGGGTTCACACACAGAAGCATGTGGATTAAGATTAAGAGCATATCTTTGTGGGGTGCATAATTCAATTTACCATACATTGAATATTAAATTTCTCCTGGTTAAAAGTTAAGTATTCAAAAAAAAGAATACATAAAGAAAAAAAGTTAAGCATTCAAATTTTCTAAATTTAATATATTGATGTAATTTAGAATAAAAAGAGAAAGACATCATTTTAGATTTCAATTCTTTGCAGCCTTAAATTGGCACTATTTTTATTCTAATATTGTTCACTAGTTTATATTCCTCTAGGTGCTAAACTATTCTCTTCACATAATTTAGGTATTTGAGTAATTTTACCACAATGACCATGCAATACTATCATTTTTTTCAAATGATCTCTCTGAACTTTGAAATGTTTTGGTTTTTCTGAAATTTTAATATACATGAATATATATCAGTTACGTATTGTGGTAAAAATCAAAGTACTATTTGGAGACCACAACGTGAAATTACACCAATATATGGCAGTTCTGAATGCTCATAAAGAATGGGTTAAAAGGAAACTCAATCTGGATTTACGTATTCTTAAATTCTTGTTGTATGGCAAATTACTGCAAAATTTCAAAGATTGCTTTTTACAAAATAGAGCAGTAAGTTTACATTGTGAAAACATTTCCTTTCCTAATGAGTGCCATGTCTGGATATTAAAATATCCAGTGATAGCATCATACACAAATTGAAAGAGTGCTGTAAATCAACAAATTTAAATGGCATGGAAGCAAATATACTCTGGAAAAAATGTGTTGGATTACTCACACTGACGCTGTAGATGTGTGTGTTTAGTTTGAATAAAATTATTTTATATAAGAGATATGACGTGGATTCACCACGTCATATCTCTAAATTAATGTCATTTACAGAATGTGCTAACTAAATATGCATAATCTAAAATAAATGAACTCTTAAAATTAGACATTGAACGAGTTCATCAGCACTCATAGAATTTATAGTCCAATTTAACCAGAAACCTTCCGTGTGTTACTGGGCAATGGTTTAAGCACTTGAAATAGGCCTTCAGGTACATATGTACGTGAGACAGACATCCGCCATTCTAAATATCTGATGCATCCTTTCTGTTTTTGTAATCAGGTAAATTACACTGTGTACTGGTTCGAAAGGATGTATGTCCCCTAGAAAAGCCATGTTTTAATCCAAATCCCATTTCATAAAGGCAGAATAATCCCTATTCAATACTGTATGTTTGAAACTGTAATCAGATCATCTCCCTAGAGATGTGATTTAATCAAGAGTGGTTGTCAAACTGGATTAGGTGGCAACATGTCTCCACCCATTTGGGTGGGTCTTGGTAAGTTTCTGGAGTCATATAAAAGAGGAAACATTTTGGAGAATGAAAGAGATTCGGAGAGAGCAGAGAATGCTGCAGCAGCATGAAGCAGAGAGTCCATGAGCCAGTGACCTTTGGAGATGAAGAAGGAAAACACCTACCAGGGAGCTTCATGAAACAGGAAGCCAGGAGAAAAGTTAGCAGATGAAACCGAGTTCACCATGTGCCCTTCCAGCTTAGAGAGAAGCCTTGACTGTGTTTAACAAGTGCCTTCTCACTTGAGAGAGAAACCCTAAACTTCATTGGCCTTCTTGAACCAAGGTATCTTTCCTTGTATGCCTTTGATTGGACATTTCTATAGACTTGTTTTAATTGGGACATTTCTTGGTCTTAGAACTGCAAACTAGCAACTGATTAAATTCCCCCTTTTAAAAGTTGTTCCATTTCTGGTATATTCCATTCCAGCAGCTAGCAAACTAAAACATCCTGGATCTTTTTTTCAAAGAGAAGTTGAGGAAGCGTTTCAGCAAGATACAGGAGAGGGATGCTCTGACTCTTTGAAAACAGTTTACTGTGTATTATCTGTACTCCTTTCCTCTCCATCAAGCTTGCAGAACCCATGAATTTCACCACGGCAGCAAGAAATCCTAGATTTTCCCCTGTCCTGAAGTCCAGACAGTAAGCAAGGGACTTCACCTTCAACTCATTGCTTGCTAGGGCAGCACAAAGATAATGAGAAGAATTGATGATGGGTATCCCATTGTTTCGTTAATTGTTGTGGACCATGTCGAGGAGATGGGCCAAGAGGAAAAGAAAACCTGTCTGACCAGTGTGACAGTCTAAAAGCACTGACGATCTGTCATTTTTCTTGGGTGAGATTTGGGAGGTCGAGTTGCTGACTTTATGTCACACCAGCAGCATGGCATGCAGGGAGTGGCATTGTCTGCTGCGGGAGAGGATCTGAGAGGCCCTGACCTCTCTTCCAAGATATCTTAGATCCTCTCAGAGAGCTGTAGCCCTACAGGCAGGTACTCTGACCCCAGGGGGCAAGGAGCAGAGACTAATGTGCCTGAATCCTACTGCAGGTCTGAGTGGAGGGAGGAAATGCTACCATGGTGGCAACTGAAAAGTAAGACAGATTCCATTTTCTTCTGGCCAGGTGAGGGGAGGTGGGTGGGGCACATAAGTCATTTGGGATGACAGTTGGACATTAGCCATAAAACTAACCCAAAGAAAATGCTGAAGTTATCTGAATTCAAAATTACAAATGTTGTGTGTCAGCTTATCATTACTCCACCAACCTTTGAATTCCCTTTTCTTGGTGAATTTATCAGTAGCTGTATGATAGGTTGGCAAATATGTGTATGTGTGTGCGGGGGCAAGGGGGATGTCAGGGGGGATCACGGGTCAAGCCCAAACATTGCCAGATGGAAGTCTCCACACGCAGGCATCCATTCGTACGGGGGCTAGATGGAGCCACTACTCTGATAATTATCTTTTTTGGTTAAGAGTAAGAAAACTCTTGTTTTAAATGGAAGTCTAGAATTATTAGTTGTCTTTACACTAGGCTACAATTTTGCTGGAGGAATAAAATTGGATAAGGGTTACAATACTTATATTTGGTCTTAATTATTTAGCAGCCAGGCAACAAATAATGGCAATGCCATTTATAAATTTGCGACAACAAAGTAGCAAGGCTATTTTTATACCTACAAACCCAATTCAACTAAGCCTGCATCAATCAGGCATTTTAATAAAATAGCTACTTCAGAGAGCACTGGATTCTATCTTCTAAAAATACCTTCAATTCTGGAGCCCTGAATCCAAACTATTATGTATTAGAAAAAACACATGCTACTTGTAAAAGTCATTAAAAGTTATATTCTGTGTATTTTGTAACTCTTGGCTAGACTTCTACGGTAGCAAAGTCGTAGAAGAAACACTTGAACAATGCTTCTTCCTCCTTCTCAAAAAAAAAGAGAAAAATCTGGGTAATGAATCAAAATAGCAATGTCTCAGAATGATTTGACCGTGAACACTCCTCCTAATGTTGTTATTTCCCTTGCAGGTGGGGCATATACGATCCTTTCCTAAGTTCATCTCAGACCACCTCTTCCCTGTTCCCTTGTCTTCCTCAAAACAGTGAAGTGTTTGTTGTATTTTCAGTTTCTCAAAAATGCCTTGCTCCTTCCCAGTTCTAAATCTTTGAACATGATGTTCCGTCTGCTGGAGTCACCCAACCGCTACAAAAACATACCCCTCCCTACATTCACAGGTGACCCCTTTTCCTTTTAGAGATCCCAGATAAACATCACCCCCTACCTGCCCTCTGTTTCCCTACTTTCCCCACCCCCAGTTGTCTTACTGGCCACCTCCCACCTCTCTATCTCCCTCTCCTGAGCAGTTGGCATGCTCTCATAGCATGTGGCAATTTTTTTCATAGCACTTAGCTGATTGTGAGATGATGGAGTTTGGGTATTCATTGTTTAGTATCTATTTTCCTTGCCCAAATTTCCAAGGGATCTTAGCACTTGGCATGAGACATAACAGTAGATGTTCAGTAATTATTTTTTCATATATTAACAATAAATACCAAATGCTAAACAATATAAGATTCTACTTATTTTAGTTATCTCCATAAATCTCTCTCTCTGAGTTTATTGTCCTTTGAAAAGGTGAAAGGCAAAGTAGATAATTTCCTAAAGTACACTGAAGTGCTAAAATCTGACCAATGAACTAGTAAGAAAATGAAGCATATATGGGAAATACTGGGGATCTTGAACTTTCTTTGCTTAAATTTCTGGAGCAAAAGTCATGGAATCTGGAGTCCCTCCCACCATCTGAGACTCTAGGAAGGAGGAAGGAGGTCTGTGCTTGACAGGCTGCCTTTGGGTCTTGAGAATGCCAATGAACCGCGTTCTCATTGCAGGAAAAACCCACAAGGTTGCAGCTCCCATCCTGAGATGTGGAAGATGACATTCCTGAAATTCTCATTCAGATTTTAAAGAGAGATTAAGAAACTTGCCTCAAGCCATCATAGAAAAGACCAACATTTAAAAAATCTGAATCTACGAGTCCATCCTATTATATCCTATTTTTGTCCAAATATTTACTAAAGGATCAATCTTGTCCTTATTATGTTCCAGAACCTGACATGTTCTCACGTGTGATGTGCATGTTGAAGCCAGTTCCTTTCTTGCAGCCCACCCTGACTGATCCATACTAATTGTTTATCAAAAATGGTCTTAGAGCTCCAGGTACATCTCAATGGCCATTTCGAAATCACTTCATTCCTAAAAACCTGTTTGAAGCCACAGATCAATCATTCTTATCAAGGAACAAATATTGATGTGCATTTCACCTTATGCCTGTCCTTTGTTTGTCTTAATGAAAGTATTATAGAGCAAGCAAGGAAGTACCAAAAATAGTATGAGGGGAAAAATTAGAAGAAAGAATTTTAAACATGTAAACTCAATATGCAAGTGATCTGTAAACAAAGCACAGTTTTCAGAAATTGTATCCTGTGCTCTTCTTTTCTTTTCTGTATTTCTGGCATTATGACCTTTCATTTAAGAATAGTTCCTCTATTCTTCATTACTTGATTCTTGGTATCCTATGTTCCAGCATCACCTATTCTGTAACTATCGTTCAGTCTTCTCAGTGTCTCATTAACTTATTAAGTCACACAAATCAGCACAGCCTTGAAAGCACAATTCATATAAAAGGCAATAGATCATTTGGTGCAAAGACGTATTACCCTATGACTCAATGTGAAGTGCATTAGGGAGAAAGTCAAGATCACTGTAGAATATTTTTATTAAACCCTCTCTCCTCCTCCCACCCATTTCTGCTTAACATCTGAACAGTTTTTAGTTAATAGGGCTTTTTTAAAATAGTGGCATCATCAAATTTTATTTTTCACTTATGAGTCTTTGCCTCTAAAGAGGTCCAAGAAGTTACCTGAGATGGTAGGTCAAAATTTAATGTTACAGATTGTTCTTGCTGCAAAGGATCTTCTCATTTTCTTCACAATATCTGTGAAAGTAGCCACGGAACTCAGACTAATCCCAAGAGGAGGCAGGAGCTTCTGCAAAAAGGATAAGAGATGGGAAAAACAATCAAATTCCCAAGTAGACACAGGACAACCACAACTCAGAGGGAGGTTCGTTGAGACAGCTAAGAGGGGAGAATGAAGGCAGTGGGGCTCTGAGTGGGGGTCATTTAGAATGAAGAACGAAGGCACTAAATGGGGCTCAGGGTAAAGCCATTCATGCCAAGGCACTGCGGACATTTGGGGAAGAAGTGCTAAGTGCAGGTCATTTCCATCATCAGTCATTTTTTTCCCCAGAAATCTGCTGCGTCTAGTTCAAAATTATCAAGCAAAGATTAGGACTGTAATATCCTTGTACAGTGTGAGGATCAGGGGGAGACAGGGTTATTATGTAGGGGACATATATTCAGATCCTTCGTTTTAAGGTTGTCCTTGATTTAGTTTTGGGTGCCACAAACTAGCCTGTGCCGGAGCTTTGGTCCTTTGAGCAAGAGGAGGGAACTCGGTGCCTGACGAGGAATTAGCCCAGATACACTCTCAGGTTTGGGGAATGAACAACTTGTTCCACATTTTTCAAAGAAAGAAGAAAACAATATATTTCTTTACCTTTTCTGTATGAAATCTGGCTGAGATGTGGGAGATGTCATTCTGATACTTGGACTCTAAAGTCTTAAGCGAAATACCATCTTATTTTTCTTATGTTTGAGCAGCCAAGTATACAATTGAACTTAGCAAATAATAACTGAGCATGGAACAAAAACACTTCTGTTTGTGTTGTGCAGAGATAACCAAATATGCATAAAAGAAGTAAGTGGTAAATGCCTCTTTCCAGAGGAACATTCTTTCTAAACCTCAAATTGACTTTTTTTTTTAATTTCTCATTCCAAGAACAAGGAAAGTGAAAATGCTGTGATTAAGGACTCAACAGTGGGCGGTGGATAAATAACATCCAGAAGGATCTACTAATGGTGGTGTCTTAAAATAAGTAAAAGCAAATTTTTGCTGGTCAGAAGGCATAGCCTGTAATTTATTACTTTTTATCCAAACATTCTGTGGCATGATTCATTAAAAACAGTCAGAAAGGGACATGACATTTGAAAGTATCAATGCTGAACATTAAAACTATATGTAATTATTTGAGAGAAAAATCATGCACTTTAGCCCTGTGCTGGTTTGAAAAGTCATGTTTTAATCCTAACCCCATTTTGTAAAGGCAGTAGTTTCTTCTAATGCCTAGCCAGTACTATAGGTTGGAAACTTGATTAGGTTATCTCCACAGAGAGGTGACTCAATCAATTGGGGATATTAACCTGGATTATATGGAGATGTGCTTCCACCCATTCCAGGTGAGTCTTGATTACTTTACTGGAGTCCTTTAAAAGAGAAAGAATTTTGGAAAGGTTTGAGAATGACGAGAGCAGCAGAGACAGGAGAACTACAGAGTTCACCAGCCAGCGATCTTTGGAGATAAAGGAGAATGCCCCTGGGCGAGCTACATGAAGCAAAATCCCTGGAGAGGAAGCTAGCAAATGTCACCATATTTGCCATGTGCCTTTCCAGTTAAGAGAGAAACCCTGAACTTCATCCTCCTTTCTTGAGTGAAAGTAACCTCTTTCAGGTGCCTTAATTTAGACATTTTTATAGGCTTGTTTTAACTGGGACATTTTCTCAGCCTTAGAACTGTAAACTAGCAACTTATTGAATTTCCCTTTTTATAAGCCATTCTGTTTCTGGTATATTGTATTCCAGCAGCTTACCAACTAAAACAAGCCCTGTTTCTACTTGAAACTGAATCAGGCAATAGCCAAACTCAAGGCTACTCATGCTTCCCTGCCTCTTACATAAGGACAAGGGGCTACATGCAAAAATTAACTTAGAAAACGTTCTGTTAAAATGAATATCATTAAAACAAACATGACTTAAGGTCATAAACATTTAAATGTTTATTTGTATATTTAAGTTTTTACAAAAAAGGGAAAATTGGCCTATTGTTCCTCAGGTGTTTTTGTAAAAATGTCTTTGCATTATGTCGAGTTTACAGAGAGACTCCAGGAGAACACAAAAATACTTCTTTGTCTCAACCTCTAGGTGTTGTGAGATGCCTAATATCACTGTTTAAACACTGAAATCTCAAGTTGGTTTTTAGAATATATTCTCTTTCCATTTGTAATATGTTCAATTAAATGTAGATAATAGATTTCTGAACATTCTTAAAATAAAAGATTACTGGCATAGATGTACCTAAGGACATTATATGAATGGTAGTACTATTGTTAAATCTGATATTATTATTAAATGGCACGTTGTAAAAAAATCACTTTAATATAGTAAAAACTAACTAGCACTTTTCTTCAAATTCTCTATTGCTAGGTACTCTAAGAATCAGTATAAGGCATTCTGCTTGACTTCTAATTTACAGAAGTTCCTCTTTTAGTTTCCTCCGTTCTTTTTAAAATTCTTTTTTCTGGCAATGGTAACCCTTAGAGCTTTTTATAGATTGAATATTCTTGGAAAGCAAAGACTTATTTAGACTTACCATCTCAAATGTAACCTAATTCTTACTGCCACTAATTTGTGCCATTAAACATTTTTGCAGTTTCTTTACTTTTGCAAAGTTATTTATTTAAATGTGTGAAATATGTGGGGTGAAGAATGCTGAGAGCCAATGTCACGTTTTCACTTGATAAAACCAAACACAGGCATTCAGCTTAGGTGTAGGGGGAGTGCAGAGGAGGGGATTTCAGTCTTTTGAGGGCACTGAATTTTGACTGCTCAAATCAAATTATATTTCTGGAGTTGGCATTCATTCACTCACAAAATATTTATTTGGTGTCCATGTCCTTCCAAGAATCATGGCTGTGGAAGGTTCAGTCATATATCCCATAGTAGGCTTGCTCTTAATCTTCATTCCCCATCTCTGTGAATCCATTGTAAATGGAACCCCTTGAAGATGTTCTTAGTTATCCATTTGGCCCAACTGAAAGGTTGGCCTTTCCAGATTACCAGAGCTCTCTATAAGCAGGAGAAGTTCAGAAACAGAGGGAGAAGCCAGGGCAAGGAGTCGGAAGCTGGACGTCAACAGAACCTGGAAGAGAAAGGAGAGGACATCACCATGGGGTATGGGGCAGGGACACAAGTCAATGACCCCCAAGGACCACTTGCTGGCAAAAATACCCAAATGTCACAGCCTTTGGGGAGACAGCCTCACCTTGCTGATGCCTTGATTTTGGACTTCTCTTGGTCTCAAAACCATAAGCCAATAAATTCCCATTGTTTCAGACGTACCCATTGTGTGGTATTTGTCATAGCAGCCTGGGAAACTAAAACAATGGCATTGTATCATGGATAGTGACACATCACAGAGGATGTTTCTATTCTGTGTCTTTCTTTAGTCATGCTACTCTACCTCAGTTATGTAAACTGAATCTAAATCCTTCCCTACAGACAAAATAAGGTGGCTAAAATAGTTCAGACAGATAAAATAATCCTGAACAGTTCCAGTTTTACAGGCCACATTTGCTATGGCCTACAAGATTTCTTAGGAGATTAGAAACAAACTCAATAGTTTCTGAAACAAGAGGAGATATATCAGCTTTTAAGGAAATTTTTGACATTTAAGCTGTAGAATGTCACGAATCCTTTATTGTCCTGAGGTTTGTCATCTTTCTTTTTAAAGAAATAATATTCCAAATTTGGAATATGTGGTAACATCAGCAGGCACATAAAAACAATAATAAATCTTTGTACCATTCAGTATTTATACTTGGCTTAGCTACAGTAGTATACTATAATAATTTTCAAAAAAATATTTTTAAACAGGTCTCTTTGGGTAAATCTGTGCTGGGTCATGCAAAAAATTAACCTAAAAATTCCCAGCTACCAAAAATATCTTGATTCTTTGCTAACTGCCTACTTAAAATATAAGAGACTATTTACAAATACTTTAAAGAAAGAAATTATATGTTCTGGGTAACATTTCTCCAGTTGTTAAATTTTCTGATATTTTCTGGGAAGTACTAATGCCTATTTAAAGGAAATAATTATAGTTTGCATTTTTTAAAAAAGGAATGTGGGAATGTTTAACTTACATTTTAAGATTTCAAAGAAATGCTCAAAAAAGAGACTGGCCTATAAGCTTTGCATATCAAATAGCCTTAAATCCAGTGATGAAAATACCAAATCATTCACCTCTCTGTTGTATCACAGAGAGTGAATAAATGTATGTAAACACAAATTGAACAGAAAATAAAGAGAATGGGGAAGTAGCTTAAAATTTTGCATGTTGGCAAGCATGATTTGACTTTTGATTCCCACTGAAATCTGACAGTAGATTAGAATCCAGACAAAGACAAAAAATCATGTGCTTCTAAACACCTGGACTTTTAGAACTTGATCATTGAAAAAGTGATCACAGAAAAACTTTTTCTAGATTATCTGATGTTCCTATCATCGATTACTCCTATAATTCAGTGACATCCTGCCTCCTGAGTTTTCTTAATCTGGGCAAACTTGACCTCTCTGTTGTAACCACTCTAGATTCATTTTGCACCATGATCACCAATTCTATTCCTTAGTATTTAAATTAAATGTCTTAACATTTCTGTTTTTCAATAAAAATAATAAATGAAATGAAGAATGGAACGTTTCCGATATCAATAACAATTATAACAAGGCTATTTTATACAAGAAAGTTCATAAGAGAAGTACATGAGCATATGTTTGATATAATCTTATATAAATGGAATATATTACACTCATGTAATACGAAAATGCTGAGACTTTGATCAATTTAGCTCCAATGATTCAGCAATTGTGTGCAAAACATTAGTCTCTCAATATAAAGTAAAATGTAGACTTTATATTCATTTTATTTAAAGCAACTATAACCCATTAGAGCAGAATGATATATATTTGCATATATTATTTTCCTTCGTTTCACTTTTACTGAGTTGTAATTTATATACAATAACATTTGCATATTTTGGTGTAGTTTGATAAATTTAGAGACAAATATTAGTCATGGAGCCATCACCAAACTCAACAGTTCACATTTGTTGATCTCATCCTCTGACCTCTGGCTTCAGACAACCACTGGTCTCTTTCCATTGCCATGGATTTGCCCTTTTCAGAATTTCATGAAAATGGAATCATAAAGTGCATGATCTTTTAAATTTAACTTCATTCACTGTGGTTGAATGTATTAATGTGTATTAATGTATATTAATACATTCCATTTTATTGCTACTTAGTATTCCAAAGTATGAAAAAATCACAATCTATTTATATACTCACCAGTTGAAGGTCATTTGATTTTTTTCTGTTAATATTTCCTACATGTATAATGATGGTAAGAATGGGTGTAGAGAAGTTTACAAGGACATGTTTCTCTTTCTCATGAATAAATACCCAGGATGGCTAGTCACAGGGTATGTCACTATCCCACCAGCAATGTATAAGGCTCCACTGTTCCATGTCTTCACCAAACTTTAATATGTTTTTTCTTTTTAACTTCTCTCATTCTCATGGGTTTGTAGTGGTATCTGGTTATGGATTTAATTTTAATTTCCCTTGACTAGATCAGCTGTAATACTGAGGTAAACAATTGACCTTGTTCAGTGAAAATACCTCTAATACAAATGAAAAATCAATTCATGTAAAATCTACTTTATATATACATTTCAAATATATATATATATAGTTTACTTTAAAAACAGATTGAATGAAGAACCAAATATGAGCATCCAGCTATCTTTGATAATGCCAGACATACATAAAAGGGATATACAAAATGAAAAACAATATTGCTCTTGCAACAAAAATTTTTATAACATATTGTTATGCTCCATAAAACTAATTACAGTAACATGCAATGGACTTATTACTGTAATTTTAAATGAATCAATAATATAAATATTAAAAATTCTTAGTTTAGCTTTCTAAAATGGTAAATATCAAGAGGTTTGAAGCTCTTTTGAATCATCACAACACTGAAGGTTGTAAAGGCAAGGTCATTAGCCCAAAATTTGAGAATCACCAACCTAAAGTGAGGTATTAGTTTTACAGGTAGTGAGAAATTATCAATTACTGGATTGAAGAAATGGGTAATGGGATATTTTTGATAACTCGAACTGTGGGCTGGAAACAAAAGGAAGCATAAAGGATGACTGGAAAGATTTGTACTAAGCAGGGAGAGAAGGGGAGGCTGAACAATGGGTAGAGTAAACATGTATCCTTTAAAGACCAAGAATTTGTCTTTTCTCCTCCCTCTTCTGTTGCAGCAAATACTGCAAGTTTAATTGGTTATTGACATGATACATTTAAGTTGACTATTTGATAGCAAAGTGGAGAATTCAAGGGCCTGTTGGATGACTAGTCTGGATTTCATGTAAGAAGTAGGTGATGGATTATAAATTTGAACATTTTCAGCATACTGATGATATTTAGAACCACTGGGCAAAGTAACTTCACTCATCTCTGAAGAACACACTTTTGAGTTCTATATGTAGCACCTTGAAATACCTGAGATACTCACATGTGTTGGTTATGCAATTTTCTTTAATTTTTAGGCTTTGGATTTTTTTCTTTCTGATGCCTTTGTTTCAGTTGTATGGGAAACTAAGAGTCATTCCTAGAAACAGAGAGCCTTTCCTTCCATCATGATAATTCTTTGGAAAACATAGCCATTGGAAGTTAATAGTCAAACTTTTCAATATTCTTCCACAAACACCAGATTCGGTGTTTCTGTTTTCCTGGCTGCTGGTTTCCAGGGAGAATCGCAGATCTGGATCACAGCTAGACTGAGGTTTTTATCCACAAAGGGTAATTAAGTTGACTGGGACTGGTCTCATATACCCCTGCCTACCACCATTTAACTGCAGGTGAGAACTTCTATCTGTCCAAGAAGAGTTACAGTCTAGGATTTCAGATTTACATATATGTAAATATATGTGATTTTTTTTTATTTGTTTCATTGATCAACCACTGAACCTTCTGATTTGTGTGGAAATGCTTTTGTATAAAAAACACAAAACGTGCTTCAATCTGTTCCACTCATTCTGTATAAATATAATTTTAATTATTACAGGGATGAATTTAATGATTTTAAAGATGTCTAAAAAAACCCATCTTTTAAAACCCTTTCTAATGCTTAATGACGATCCTTCTTTTATAAAGCTTTTAGACCGTGATTTAAGCTTATGCTTTTGTGTTCTTGCAAATACTCTCAATAGTGTTAAAATCATTTAACACAACTATAAAATGGCATTTGAATAATTGTTAAACTTGTACTTCTGCCATTTTCTATCTGGGATGACCAGTTTTGTTCTTTCATTATTCTTCATAAGTTTGATTCTGAGATGTGAGAAAAGAATGAAATCTTTTTCATTCTTTTCTCGGAATTTACCCAACTTCATCTTTGCCTATAAAGCTTGCAATCCAGCATCGCTGTCTGCTGAGTCTGATGAAATTATATTTCTCCTTCAGCAATAAGACTCTTTTACAATGTAATCTTCTTTTCATTGTAATTCACAGGGAAATTTGTAAGTTTAAAAACGCTTAAATATGTCCTTTCAAAAATATGCAAGATTAGCAGAACTGTATGCGTTTCATAACTTTAAACAATTCACTATAAAGTAAAACTCAAACTTAGCCAGCTGCATCTCCATGAAAAGTTTTTCTCCCACGTCTATCCTGGGCCACAACCCTGAGGTGATTTTGTTCTTAAAGATGACCATACAGCCTATGTCAGGCTCTCTCTGTGCAGTTTCCAGGCGGTGTCACTGGCCCCCCAAGAAAATAGCCCGGCCTGCCTTGGTCCCACCTCAGAGTGCATTTGTGGCTGGGCAGAGGGGAGCAATGAGAAATCTGTTTGCCTCGACCCCCCACTTCTGCTTCTACATCCACAAAACCATGAGGATTTCCAAGACTGTGCAGGGAAGGAAGAACCCTTGGCCTCTCCACATTCAAATTCCCTAAGATAGTGGGGATTTCTGTGGTCCGCCATCCTCAACCATTTCCAGAAATGGGCCTAGGTAGGGGGCAGGGCAAATGTCCCCTCAAGGGCCACCGCAGATTTATCCTCTCCCCCTCTGCACTCTCAACTCACTTGCCCAGTCTCTAAAAACATGGCTTGGACTGCCTAATCAAGTGTCCTTTTGAATCCATTTTTCTCAAGGCAAAATGTTGCTGCCCCAGCTCCTTCAAAGGCCAAGGGTTTGTCCTCTCTCGTCCCTTCTCTGAGGCAGGAAATATTGCATGCTGATTAGCCGTGTACAAGGGTGAGGGTAGTAAGGGATATTGTGGGAAGGAGTATTTCTTAATATTTCAAATGCCCCATCTTTCACATTACATGTGCGTATGTTGGTAAATGATTATCTATATGCATATACACGCATGACTGGAATATCACCTGGAATCAAGTTTACCTGTCCCTGAGGGGTCTACTCAGTTAAATGACTTTCTAGTAAAGCTATTATATGACTTATTTCAATGTTTGCTTAGTCAATACTTTTAGCATACCTGTCTGCCCACAGAGCATGAGTGATTATACTAATTTAGTTACCACATTAACCACTAAAACCATTAAAATTAGACATAACTAATTTTTTACTCCTCGTCTCCACAATTGAGTGGATTATTGGATACGGCTTGCTCCATGCTAAGGTAAAAGGAAAGTTACATTGTTCTGATCAAGAGGTAAAGAATTTTAGACTCAAAGTGGTCATAATCTTACAAATATGAGTAGTATAGTCATCCCGAAAGTTCTTTTAGTTTTACAGAGATATGGCAGGAGAAAATAGGGTCTGCTAGCTTTTGAAAGCCTTTCCTAAAAATTCATGAAGACAGTATTCCCTAAAGGGTCATAATGAGCCCGACTTCCTCAGCTATCTTAGGAAACTTCTGAGCAACCCCATGAGCATATTTGTGTGACCCGCATGAGAGGCCTGCTGGAGGGTTGCTGGGGAGACACAGCCATGGCTAGGATTAGTCTCCATCACCACTGGAACAAATGACCACATGTTTGGTGGCTTAAACAGCACCATGTACTCTCGCAGGACTAACGTCAATTTGCCACAATTTGCCAGCGGGGCTGGTTCCTTTTGGAGGCCCTCAGGGAGAGTCAGTTTTATGCCGGTTTCAAGGGTCTGCCTGAATTTCTTGGCTGATGGTCCTTCCTCCATGTTCAAGGCCAGCAGGTGGCATCTCCCCATCTGCTCCCCTGGTGCGGATGCTCCTGCCTCCTCCTCCAAGGCCCCTGGGACCACGTCAGGCTCACCTGCTAGCCCTGTGTCATCTCCCAGCTCAGTTCCTAATTTCACCCCATCTGCAGTATCCTTTTTGCCATGTAAAGTGATGGATTTGTAATTTAGAAGAATTAGGATATAGGCATGTTTGGGAGAAGGACATTATTCAGCTTTCCACTACCACCAGACCTAAATTTAGCCCAATCTTCATTTGGGTTGGTAGATGAGTCAATATGAAAATAATATTATCTGCTCATATGCTTCTAGGCCAAGTCTCATCATGAATAACATAGTGCTATGAGTTGATTTAAAGTCCTACAATATCAAATTCAGTGTTGTGTGATAATTATTGAATTTTAAAAGTAATTAGCCAAGAATAAAATTCCTGTAGCCTACTTCTAGGAAATGCAATCCACAGTTTTTTGGGGCCCCAAACTAGCTTAAAAGCCTACTCATCAAGTAGCATGCCCTTTTCAACCCTAAAACAGAATACAGCTTGAATGATCCACATATCTGAAGAGTAAAAAGACAGAACTTGGGTCAAGGGATAAATCCATACATAGTTTTAGAGAGTTGGGGTTCTTTTACTTTTTCTTCCACGCCAATGCTACTTTTCACAATACCACTACATAAACACTGAATCCAATGCTTCTACATGAAGTATAAATTCCACTACCCAGCCATAAATTTATTCTATGACTCAAATTTGCAAATGTAATTTAGGCTAACTAAAATTTCAGACTTCTGCTGTTAATTAGAACATATACAGATCTATACATGATGCACTGTTTCTGCAAATCTTCAAAGCAAAGCAGAGATACAATGTACAGAAATGACAGCCCTGGTGGGAGAGGCACTCCAGATGCACCTACATAATTCATTGCATCATGTCTTGGATTTGTTCCCATTCAATCCTACTTCATTTTATAACTTGTTTTGTATCTTGAGACAGCAACAACAACAAAAAAAGGTTTTGTAAGCAGTTTGATGTTGTTAAATGCTTGTTATTCCTATCACCAGCAGGCACTGGATTTTTATACATTTTTTTTGTGTTAAAGATCTGCATTGCTCTTCCTTTTGTTTGTTTCGTCGTACAGTAGGTAACTAATCTGTCAGGGCCCCAGGCACTAGAAAAATCAGGCCTGATACTTGGGCTTACTTATTGCCATTTTTAGTTAATTAAAAAGAAAAGTGTGGAATTTTTCATGTTAATGTTCAGACTAATTATTTGACTCAATGATTAGAGGCACTTTTGCCAGTGAGGCTTCTGGAGGTTTAAGCAACTGTGAAAGAAATCACAAAGTCCCAAACTGGAAAGGAAAATAGATCATTTGCTCCCTTTGGGGATTTTGAAATTTGCAAATTGGGACAACAAGGCTGACCACAAATGAAGTGAACGCTGTTCACTGGGCTTTCACACGTGTGAAGGCTGGACACCCCCAACACAGCTGATCACAACACAAGCGCTTTGCTGTCAGGCTGTGTATAGCAACCCTGCTCCAAAGCTTCTATTCGGACATACAACACTGCTTAAGTAAAATGTAAAATGTCAAGCCACCCGCACTAAAAAAACAGACTCTCATTTCAATTAAAAATATGCAAATGTTACCTAGTCATGATAAGTAGTTAAAATGTTATAACATATTTCAAGTAACTTAAAGTATCTTTCTTTTAAATGCACTCTGTGCATCCCAAGTGTGTCCAGGCTTTCCCCACCTTCCTGGCTTTCTGATAAGTTTCTCCTGGAGAAAGAGTTATAAATAATAATGAATAATTATATTATTAATGTAATTAAATATATAAAATATTTTATATATTAATATAAAATTAAAAATTAATAATAAAATAATCCATCAGTTGTGGCCAATTATAAAACCTGCAGTAGATCAATCAGAAGCTTTGTGGTGGTGAATACTGATGCGTGTGTGTTTGTTATAAAAAAAAAAAGGCAAAAGCCAAATTAAAAAAAAAAAAACCACTTGAAAACTGTCTGAAATCTGTGTGTCCCAGATGACAGAAGCCCATATCTTCCAATTTTTCTGATGCAGTAGAAAGGGCTTTTCTTACCTTAAGAAAAACCATGCCTTTGGGATCGGGATTCTGTCTTATTACAACTTCTTAAGGACTTTGTTTCCACCATGCTTCTGTTTCTCCTTGAGCTTTACCACCAGCACATTAGATATACTTCCATATCTAGTGTATTACCGCTCCTCTTGATCTCCTATCTCCTCACTATCGACCCTTTTCTCTTTCCCCACACTGAAAAATGTGTCCACACGGCCTGCTTCCACTTACTTCCTGCCCTTTCTCTCTGCATCTATTGCAGATCTGGCTTCTGACCTTTGCATTTCTCCAGAACTGTGTCCTCAAGGTCACAGCGACCTCCATTCCAGCCCCGCTGGTTTTGTTTGCCATCCCTGCTCAGACTCTCGGGCGTCTCGGACCTGACCAGGCTCTCCTCCTTGAAATGCTTCTGACTTCTGAGACACTGAAGTTTACTGTATTCATTTCTTTAAAATTTTCTCCTATACATACCTTTTTGTTCATTTTGAAACTTTTATCAAATTACTCTTATGAAACTCTAAATACTGGAGTATCCCAGACCATTTTTTCTGAGATTTCTCCTCTTTTCTACTTAGCATTTTTATCCAAGTGATATCATGCTGATGTACAGCTTCAAAGACTGCTTGTCAAATAGTCCCAAAATATATAGTTGACTTTTCACTTGCATGTCTAGAAGGGGTCTCACATTCACTCCCCCACAATAGAGCCCTCAGTCCCACCCTCCTCAGCCCCAGGCCTTGTATTGCTCAGGAAATCCTGAATTTTAATAAGTGGCAGCACCACTTTTCTCAAGTCCCAAATCAATGAATTATTGCCTCCTTTCTCACATCCCCCGTGGCCAGTCCAATAACAAGTTTTGTTCCATTTCTCTGCATTTTCTTGGCTACCATCATGGTCAAAACTACTGCTGATTTCCCATGGATGTAATATTGCCTTCATTTGATCTTGTGGCTTCCATTCTCATCCCTTACAGCCCATTCCTCAAACAGCACTAAGCAAGCGTCTTGCAAAGGAAATGTTCTCTTTGCACCTAGGTTGAAACCAAGACTCCTTAGCACAGATTGTAAACCCCTGGCTCTGTTGTCATCATTTTGTTCTCTTTCCTTGTTTCCCTGTGCTCCAGCCACCTTGGGGATTTTTCCATTCTTCAAAACACCTGGTCTTTTCATCCTCTGACATTTTACACCTGCTGTTCTGTATGGCTCCATTTTCCCCAAGTCTTTGAATGACCCACCCTTCTGATATCTTATGTTGCAGCTCAAATTTCACAGCAGATTCATGAGTGATTATCTCTATTATCAAATAGGAAAAGAAAGCAAGAAAAGATTTAGGAAGATGGGGTTTCCTTTGTTTATATTATTGTAATTTATTAAAAAATGCATTTAAAGCAAGTATGGTAAGAAATGGGGAAATATTAGTATCTATTCATTTGTGTAGATTCCTGACTGTTTCCTTTATCATTTTCTATAAAGTTAAAAGAATTTATAATTGACATTTAAAAATAATCTTAGCAACAGTGGAAGTCTGTATCCACCCCACTGGCCAGTGATAAGTTGAGCTGTCCAGCTTCGTGAAGGCCTCAGGACTACCTGAGGCTTCCACATCACAGGCAGGAGAGAAGATACTGAGCCATATCCATCCTTCACTTCATTTGCATGTGTCACTGTGTACCTGTTCACAGATAGGAAGGGCTGGTTCATATTAACCGCCCAGCTTCGAAACGTTTACCAACTAAACCCTCCACACAAAACACGACTCTCCCAATTTGGACTCAGAACCTTGGTTTTTCGAAAGTTAACCTTCACATGAAACTTCTTTCTCTCTCTCTTTTTTTTTCTTTTTTTGATGTGTTGAGTTATTTTTAGTCATATATAATTTTTCTGCTTGAGATTTTCTTAGCTTGGTTTTCCCAAAAAAGCAGACCCTGAGGTGAGAACTTGATGCAGGCTCCTTCTTAGGAGAACAGGGAAGCATCCCACCGGGTAGGGGGAGACAGGGAGTCCAGGACTGCACCCCTGAGCAGTAGGTTTGTGGCTAGGTCTTAATGCACATTTTCATGTGCCCCCAAATCACCTGGCTGAGCCCAGACTCACCTGGCCCTCAGCCGTGAGCCCAGTGGGAGTTAACCCCCCCCTTCAGGTGTGCGCATGTGCCTGCAGCTGAAGGTGTTTCCGGGCACCCCACCCCGATGAAGAGCGGGGCAGGCAGGCAGCCAGCAGTGCTCAGAGCAGCAGCCCCCCGGCTCAGTCAGCCAGCCCTGTGGCCGCAGCAGCAACTCCACAACAGAAAGGCTGTGATGGGACACACAGGCTGGCTCCCTAGGGAGTGCCTGTGGGTTTGTGATGGTATTTCATCTATGCTGTCTGCCATTCTTTTATTTAATCACTCTCTAGATACGTTGTTTTTCCAATTTTAGGTACTCAGTCTTTAGATTCTTCTAGCTAGAGTCATTATTCTGCTAGAGTCACTCCCTCTCACAAATATGGATCAGGCCTGATTAAGGTTTATTAAATATTAGATGATTAGAGTTCAATTAAATGCAACATTTTGTAATAGTCACTCACCACCAGAAAGGACTCACGGAAACAATAAAATAAGTAAACAAAAACAGAAACTTCAACTACATTGTCTTTTCTTTTCTTTCCTTTTCCTTTCCCCTGTGTTTCAGAAAGCAGAGAAGCCTTGTGTCGCGGCAGGCTCCACCTGCCTGCCTGGACCTGGATCTTGTCTTGACTCTGCAACGTTTTAACTCTGCAAGTTTAGGAAAATTGTTATTAATTCATTTAAAAGTAAGTTTAAAAATACTACATGGTAGCAGAAATAACACATCTTGTGAGAAAGAGCTACATTTTCCAAAATGAAGAAATTAACAAGAAAATGGCATTGTTTTAGACTTTTTTTTTGCAAATATACTTAATGCCTGGCTTAGCAGGAGACAGCTGGCTTCTTACATCAGCTTCTTCATTCAATCTGCTGTGGTATTATTTGCCATTGGCCTCCAGAAAATGCCACTCTGCACACAAGAGAAGCTGAGGGGAGAAGCAACTAAAGTCTTAAGAGTTATTATAAAAGTAGCTTTGATCTTGTGAACCTCCTGAAAACATCACGGAGACCACTGTGGAAATACCAACACGTATACACAATTTAGACAATTCATTTAAGAGTAAAATTTCCCCAGAGGAAAACTATCAAATAATTCGTTGGATAGTATCTAGGCAAATCAACAATTGATTGGCTAAACTCAATTTTCAAGTGATTTTTACTTATCTCTAAGTATTTAAATCTTGTATGAAGATCTAACATGGCCCGCCTGTTTATCTGATTTTAAAAATTAATCTAAATGTTTACTACCATTTCTAGAAGAAAATAGTCTTCCCATTTGATATTGAGATAAGGAAACAAAATTGTTTTGAATGCTTTCAGAATTTCATAAAACTTTTTACCAATTTTTAAATAATGACATTTTTCTTTGACTGTGGAGCAGAAGGGAAGTGGGTGTTGCGTCAATCTTAAGCAATAGTTCATTAGGTTGTACATATGAGAACCAATTAAATACTTATTATAAAAGGTTAACAGCCGGGTACAAGCAACAGATTCTCTTCCTTTCCTGTTTTCAGAGAAAATATAAAGAGGCCCATTAATAAACACTTCCCATGATCCAACTATTCCACATTCTTACACAATCTAGTTTATTTTCTTTTGAAATAATAGATAAAATATCTACTTACTTATTTTTGCATGTGTTTTCTTTTCTTCTTAAGTAATGCTTTACATTTGAAAGTATAAACATTCTCAAAAAGACCTTATTTGGAGGTCAAGAAATATTTTGTTTGTTAATGGTAGCAATAACCCCTCCATTTTCAACCACTGTTAATTGAAAACAGTTAAAGGATCTCATTTTACTTAATAAGTTAAATCACTTAATTTGACTAATTTAATTCAATTGGCTGATTATTAAATTGTATTAGTCTATTGATTCATTCAATCAGTATAGCTGGATTCAATTTACTTCTGGATCCTTAAAGCAGATAAATCACTCTTTGTGTTCTTTGGCTGGCAGTGGAAGACTGGAAATCTGTCGGAATCTCATCAGAATTAATCCCCAATGGAACCAACTGTAAATTAACCCTGATTAGTGTTGCATGGTCAAATCTCAATTTTTTTTGCATAGTCTCCGTTCCACTGAATGATTTTTTCATGCTCGTCAGTGCCTGTAAATCCCGTAATTCCTAGTTCTCTTGTACTGGTTTATACCACCACATGTCCTTCTATCCTCAGCAACCCTAACATTCTTCTCAGGCTGTCCCTCTGGGTAGCAATACTAGCCATGCTTTCATCTTTAATCTGGTTTCCTCACACATTACATTTCCTCTTCTGTTGTTTCCACCTTACCATTGTTTTCCTCGATATTGTCAATGAACTGTTCATAGCATCTATCTGTTTCAGCCTTGTATTATAGTTTTTAACTAGTTATCTTATTGCATTATTTAAAATGCAAGATCCATGACAGTGCACTGTATTGTATTTAATTCACTTGGGGGAGGTTTTCTTGTCTGGTAGATTACTTTCAGTGAATATTTGTGGAATCAAATCCTCAAATATATATACATTTATATGTATATGTATTTATGTGCATATGTTTAAAGTATGCTGCAGAATGTGTTTGTTTCAATGCAGAGAAAACTCTAAGAAAGAAAATGTGTTTTGCTAGGTTTGTTAATAACAAAAGATTATAATTGTCAGTAATCTATCATTCAATGTGTTTGTTCCATGAGGTCAAGGGAAACCCAATCAATGTGGTTGAAATGACTTTCCAGAAGTAAACCATCTCAGAAGGGATCTCACAGACTAAACTACAGCTCTCCACTCTACTTTCTCCTATTCCTTTGTATTTACAGTCCTTAATTATCAATTTTTTTCCAAAGAAAAAAAAACATGTTAAAATCTAGGATTGAAAAGAAATGGAAAATAAAGAAAGATTATAAATATAACTGTGAACTTTTTTTTCAGGTTATATGACTTTTGTTATCCTCTGCTCTCCCTGGGATAAAAACTCTCAAAATTGAAACAATAAGTCATAAAATGCAAATAGACTAATGATTTTAGAAAAAATTGGAAGCATTATTAAATAATGACCATGAATCCAGAGAGAAGAAAATAATCAGACACAATTATAGACATTCTTTCAACCTTTACAAAACAGAGGATACCATAATATCGAAACACTTCTGGAGCATAAAAGTTACCAAAATTTTCATAATTTGCTTTTGGCAAAATCCCAATAAGAAAACCTAAATATCTGAATAAAGAATAGATTTTAAGTCCATTCTTATAGTACTTCCAAAAACACCAAATATAAAACTATCAAGTCAAACACGACACTACATTAGAAGAACTTGTACATTACAAGACATCTTGAATGTAAAAGATTATATGCCTGCACTGATAATGGATTTTTATGAAATCTTTAAAGAAGACAATCTCTGTATTTATTCTGAAATGAAATTTAATGAAATGCAATATATTTTCTTGATTGAAATATTTTTAATAAAACAAGTAGCTAAGTACAATTCCTTAAATTATAGGTCACACCCATCTGAAATAAATTACCAACATTGCATTTAATAATGAAAAACTAACAGCACTCTATTCACATTAAAAAGAGAATTTTTGCAGGTATTATTTCTTTATTATACACAAATAACAATCATAATTTATTAATTAATAGATATTAATAGCCATAGATTAATTTCCACTTTACAGATATTATGCTCAGCATAATGTTTTAGATTGAATCAATAAATATTCATTGAATTCTCGCTGCTGTAGGTCCTAGATATTCATTGAGAAAAAAAGAGACAAAACTCATTGCCCTGTGGAGATGACCACAGCCCTGGGAGGAGTTGTTATTACGTAGCAGCTACATTTTACAGATGGGGAAACAGACTTAAAGAGGCTAATTGATATTCTCAAAATTACACAGTAAGTGGCAGAATAGATTCAAACCTTAGGCTATTTAGCTCCAGAGTCCAATCTCTTGTTTATCCCCTATGTTATGTTTTCTTCATTTTTTGTACATTTCAATGTAAATTCTATAAGCAGGGAATGGATAACATGTATAAACCTTATAAAGCTGCCCCTGAAAGCAAGGGTGTGACCTTTTTAATACTTTCATGGGAGAAAAGGAAAAGTAAATAGACAACTGATTTTTCTGAGAAACTTGCTGTCAAACACAGTGAAGGCACAATACTCAGGTTGCAGGGGCTGGTTCTCCAAGAAAGACCCCATTCTTACCAACTCTGTCACTAGCCTTCAGGAGAGCTTTGGATGGAGCAAAGTTGATACTATGGTCGGGTTATAGAGATGGGAGTCCTTTCTTGGGAGCGGCAAGAGTAGTTTAGCTCTCTGCTCCTTGCACTCTTTCCTCTGAAAAAGCTCCTGTGATGCACGTGCCGAAAAGGTCCAGCATGTGGAGCGGATGACCATGGAGATACTTAGGAATACACAAGTTCTCCCACTGACTGTGTGTTTTGAGCAAGCCTTCCTTCTTCCTCAAGTGATGAGCCAGGCTGCCTCTGGCTTGAACTAAAGAATTTAGTGGCATAATTCAAATATTCTACACAGAGGCCAGACCCTAACAGTGAAAAATAAGCATGTAACTGAGTCTTCTAATACGCTCATATATTTAATTTCAGGCACTTTTAAGGATAGTTAGGATGGTGGGCTGAATTATGCACCCTACTCCTATGGTGTGAACTCATTGCAAATAGAACCTTTTGAAGATGTTATTTTGGCTAAGGTGGGGCCCACCTGAAGGGCGTTGGGTCTGAATCCAGATAACTGGATTCTTTTATAGGTAGAAGAAATTCAGGCTGAGAGAAAAACCACGGGAGGATCCAGAAGCTGCAAGTCAATGGGAAAATGGAAGAGAAAGGAGAGGACATCACCACATGTAGTGAGCAGAGGGACCCAAGAGTGCAGCCAGTAGGAAGCTGCCAATCCCAGGACGAAGCCAGCTTCTGGCCAACGCCTCGGAAACCGTAAGCCAGCATATTCCTGTTGTTTAAGCCAACCCATCACGTGGGTTTTCTCACAACAACCTGAAATATGAGAAAGATGAAGAATTAAGAGCAGAATTCTAGTCTTGCTGGATTCTTCTGGGTAAATACTATTGCTAAATCAACGCACTTATTTATGAAAAAAAAATCCAATGATTGCTGTGACAATTTATAATATTTTTAGATAAGACAATGTCTAAAAGGATTTGATTAGGATACTTCAATTATCTTCTACAGATTCAAAACTTTGCTACTAAATCAATTTTCCCATCTCCATGAGCTTTCCCAAGCCTGATATCTTCATTACTTTATATTCTCTAGAAAATAAATTTCAAAATCCTGTCCTGATTTTTATGATCACTCACAATCTGCTTCTGACCTGCCTCTACTTCATTTTCACCTTTTGTTATCTTTAATTCAGCAAAAATGATGTTATATTTGTTTTTCAGCCATGTCTAATGAATACTCAACTTTGTTGCTTACTTATATGGTGTGTTTCTTCTTTCTTTTTCACCTCATTCTGCATATACCCTGGTTCAGTTTGCTAAAGTTGCTGGAATGCAGTATGCAAGAAATGGGTTGGCTTTTACACAGGGGATTTATGAAGTTACAAGTTATGAGTCAAAAGCTATGACAACGTCCAAATTAAGGCACCAACAGAAGGATACCTTCTCAGAGGAAAGGCAGCTGGTACCAGGGCTTTCTCTTCACATGGGAAGGCACATGGCAATGCCTACTGTCCTCTCATGGCTGCTGGTTTCAAATGGCTCTCTCAGCTCCTTTGGGCATTTTCTTTCTTTTTTAGCTTCTCTCAGCTCTGCACTCTCTCCAAAAATGTCTCTCCTTTAAAGGACTCCAGATTAAGTGGATTAAGACACACCTTGATGGGTGGGGTCACACCTCCACCAAAACAACCTAATCAAAAGGTCCCACCCAACAATAATTCTGAATCCACAAGACTGGACTAAAAGAACATGGCTTTTCTGTGGTACATTACATATTCAAACCAGCACATACACCAGGATTTGGTTTTGTTGTGGTGATTGTTGGGTTTTGTGGGTGTGTACCCAAGGCTGCTAATTTATTGCTGGCCTTGTGTTGTTGTTGTTTTAATTAGAAAAATTGCAGCTTTACAGAACAATCATGTATCAAATAAAGGACCCCCATATACCACCCCACCACTAACACCTTTCATTGGTGCAGAACAGTTATTACAATTGATGATTGCACATTTTTATAATACTACTTTAATTGAAGTCCATGGATTAACCTAAGGTTCAGCGTGTAGTGTATTTCTAAGGATTTTTTTAAATTTTATTCTGTTATCATATATGTCATCTAACTTTCCTTCTTTTAATCATATCATATATATATTTCAGTGCTGTTTGTTGCATTCACAATGTTATTTTACCATCATCACCATCCAAATGTCTAAGACATAGCTTCAACATGATCACCTCCAAACTTCAAAGCCTTACCTCCAGTTTCCTTGAATAACTGTTACATAAAATTCATCTGGTCCCCTAAATATAAGTTCCAGTCTGTGACATTAGAGCAAATACATCATTTTCCTTGGTCCCCTGTGAAAACCTGAAGCCAAGACAACCATCCCAGATAACCTTATATTCCCCACATTTAGGACGATGCCCTGAATATTTGGGACCTCCATAATTTTTTTGCTAAACATAATTACCATGCATATATATGATATTTCATATGAATAAATGCAAATTTTATAAGAGGGTTTCTTATAAATATCCAGCATTTCATGACATTTAGATGAAGAATATAGTGGTATAATCAGTATTTCAGAGAAAGAGGGGATTTCTATTTATTTGCATGATTCGGATAGCCTCAGAAAAACTCATCTTTTTAAAAACAGAGTCATCTTTTAGATGAGATATCAAAACATAAAATGTCATTCGTCCAGAAGGTGATTGAATCTTAAAGTTCGGATTTCAAAGCAGAATGTGGTATTTTCACAGAAATTTCCCCAAGCACGTCCTTCACGATGAACGTCACTAATTAGGCATCTGTGAGCACCTTATGGTTGATGAATTAAGCAGAAAACAACTTCTCTGTCTCACAGAGAATACACCCACAGTTTCTAAAGTAAAAGTAGCCATGTCTGAAGATTTCACGACTATCTCACTGACAAATTTTATTTCTTATATTTAGACCGCTATAGATTGTTAATTGTTCTATGAATTATTTATATCTGTTAAAATTCAAATTGATCTGTATCATTTACTAAATGCCTGGCATTTAGTATTGTTTTGAATGTGAAAATGAACTCGTTAAACTCTTGTTCAACTTATAGGATGGATGCTGATATTATTCATACAAGGTTCCAAAGCTAGTGGGTGGCAGAACTGAGGTAGGAACCCAGATGTTCTTAACTGCGGTAGTCAATACAGTAAGACCATATGCATTCAAGAGCAAATTTGAGGCAGAAGGTTGAATCTTAGGCTTGGAAAATAAATTATCAATGGACAATTTTAGAAAAGCATTATTAAACAAGTATGTTACATATTATTGGGGATTTATAATATATAGAGCACTGAGCAAAGTGTTTTATAGATTTCTACTTAATCATCCTCAAACATTGAGGTAGTAATTGCAGTGAAGCCATATTTTAGGCAAATTTTATGTTTTTAAAGCTTTTCACAGCTGCTGGAGATTCGGAGAGAGCAGAGCAATATGACATAGCCACGAGAAGCAGAGTCCACCAGCCAGCGGCCTTTGGAGATGAAGAAGGAAAATGCCTCCCAGGGAGCTTCATGAAACAGGAAGCCAGGAGAAGAAGCTAGCAGATGACACTGTGCTTGCCATGTGCCCTTCCCGATGAGAGAGGAACCCTGACCGTCTTCACCATGTGCCTTTCCAGGTGAGGGAGAAACTCTGACTGTGCTCACCATGTGCCCTTCCACTTGAGAAAGAAACTGTGAACTTCACTGGCCTTCTTGAACCAAGGTATCTTTCCCTGGATGCCCTAGATTGGACCCTTCTATAGGCTTATTTTAATTGGGACATTTTCTCAGCCATAGAACTGTAAACTAGCATGTGATTAAATTCCCCTATTTAAAGGCCATTCCGTTTCTGGTATATTGCATTCTGGCAGCTAGAAAACTAGAACAGATTAGAATTATAACAAATGATTCACAATAGCACAAACCATAAGTGTACAGCTCAAAGAATTTTGGCCAAATGAATACATACCCCTGTAATCCACATTAAGAAACAGAAAGTAAATCACCATTTATTAGGTGTCCGACCATTTCTACATATACACCTTCAAATGTAAACACTATCCTGCTTCCAGCATCTTAGATGAGCTTACCTTATTTTGAACATCAAATGTTACATATTTTGATGACCAAAGTTCACTGCTTCTACTTATAAGGCAAATGTATGCTCACTTCACTAGATTTTGGCAACTAGTTACCAAGGTGTCTGTAGCTATTTGCAATCCCATCATCAGTAGGTAGGCTTTCCAATCACTCTACATCTTGCCAAATGCCTAATACTCTCCATCTTGTTTTCATTTTGAAAACTATAATGCGTGAGGAATGGCATCAGATTGTGGTATTAACTTTTATTTCTCTGATGATGAATATGGCTGTATACATTTTCCTGAGTTTATTAGCTATTTTAAATTATTTTTGTAACATATTTGCAACATCCATTTTGCATGTATTTTGCTCATTTTACTATTGTGTTATCCATCTTTTCTCATGTGTGGAAATTCTTTATATATTTGGTATGAATGCTTAGATATATGCATTGCAAATACATTCTCCCTTGCCTTTACAGTTTTTATTGAACACTTTTATGAACTTTTAATAATTAAAAGTACATTTGTAAGCATTTACTAAAGTTTACTATGCATATATCAAATGTAATAAAGTTTGGTAATTATGCAAGTGAAATTTAGAAAAGTTTATAATATATGTGCACTCATGAAACTTCAACAGTTTGACTGGAAAAAGAAAGGGAAAATTTCACCAAAGGAAGGAAATGAGTTCATTTTTAGGAAAAGAAAAATGAAACTAGAGTATCGGGGTAACAGTTCTATCAGCTATCTGCTGTGTGGTAGCTTACTACAGCCCCATGATTTCATTTTCAATTCACTTGTTCTATCACCAAAATCTCTCTGTCTGACTCTAAGGTTAGCCAGTGCATGGGCAGCTATAGACACAGGTAACTTAACCTGGCCACAATTTCTTCAAATCTTCTGTTTCCTGGTAGTACTATTTTTTAAAAGAGAATATTTATTTAACTCATAAGAATAACCCTTCAGTGCATGATTTGCAATCCCAAAATTTCCAGAAAGATGGCTTCTTAGCTGCTATGAATGCCCCAAAATGGATAAATGTTGGATAAAATATAAGGAAGTATAAAATCTAAGGCAGATCTCAAAATCAGCTCAGTAGGGCAACCTAGAAACCTAGAGTACTCAGAAGCACTATTGCAAAAGCAGCTTGCATTATTCAAGTTGATAACAAAGCATTAAAAACCACTAAAGGAAATAATTCTTCATGAAGGGGAAGAGACAGACAAAAGGAGAGAAATAGAATATCTAAAGGGGGTAATTTTATGAGTTTAAAGTTATAAATTAGGTTCAAAATTAATTTAAAATAACGACAGGTGAAATGGAATTCATAATACAAATCAATATGGTATGAAAATGAGCAAGTGAATTTGTAAAAGAAATAAAGATGTACGGTTCAATATAAAAATATGAAAGTTTTTAAAACCTTCATTGTATGTTTGAAGAAAGCAAATTGTACATATATGAAGAATGAATTTGAGAAAATTACCCAGGTATAGGCAGAAATATCACTCTGGGCCTGAATATTTATTTGTTGGAATTTTTTAAATTTTTAATTCAATTTCCTTAACAAGTATTTAGGGCTATTAAAATTATCTATTCCAATTTTGGTGGATTGTGGTAGTTCACTTTCTTTAAGGATACAGTTTCTTTGAAAGAAAAATTTTAAAAATGCAATGATATGAATGAAAATTAAAAATGCAATACATTAAAATTTGTGGAATATAGATAAAGCAGTACTGAGAATGAAATCTATAACACTAAATTCATACATTAGAAATGAAAAACATCTCAAATCAAAGTCTAAACTCTCAGCTCAAGAAATTAGAATATGAAGAGCAAAACCTAAGGCAAGCAAAAAGCAGGAAATAATAAAGATATGAGAAGAAATTAATGAAATTGCAAAACAAAAATACTAAAGAAAATCAATAAAACATAGAGCTTATTCTTTGTCACAGAGCTTGTTCTTCAACAAACTTCTAGCGAGACTGACAAAAAAAGAGATGACACAATTTACCAACATCAGGATTGAAACAGGGAATAGCACTACAGACCCTGCAGATAGCACTACAGACACTTACATTTGAGGGATATAAAGGGGATGGTACCAATTACTCTCACACATATACATTTGAAAACATCTTCTCTTTGACCTATGGATTCTTTAGAAGCATGCTATCTATTTTTCAAGTATTTGGAGTTTTTCTGTTATCTTTCTGTTATTGATTTTTTTATTTGATTCCATTGTGGTCAGATAAAACATCCTGTATGATTTCAGTTCTTTAGATATATTGAGGTTTTTATCCCAGGCTGTGGCTTATTTTAGTATATGTTCCATGGGCAATTGAAAAGAATGTGTATTCTGATTTTCTGAGTGGCATATTCTGTAAATGCTATTTAGATCCTGTTAGCTAATGGTGCTGCTGCATTCTATATTCTTGCTGATTTTCTAATTGTTCTATCAGTTATTGACAGAGGGGTATGCAAGTACCTACTATAATTGTGGGTTTGTCTATTTTTCCTTTTGGATCTACCAGTTTGTGCATCACATATTTTACAGTTCATTTGGTGCATACATATTTTGAATTGCTATGTTCTCTTGTTGAATTCACAGTTTAATCATTACATAATATTCCTCTTTGTCTTTGCTAATTTTCTCTTCTCTGAAGTCTATTATATCTGATATTAATATAACTACTTCAGCTTTCTTTTTGATTAATGTATGCATTGAACATTTTTCTCATCCTGTTTCTTTCAGCCTATCCATATCATTATATTAAAAGTGATTTTGGTAGATAGCATATAGTTGGGTCATGTTATTTTTTATTCCTCTATACCAATCTCTATCATTTAGTTGTCTATTTAAATCATTTATGTATAATTTAGCTATTGATATGCTAGGGAATGCATGGTTTTTATTCTATGCTTTCTCATTTCTATATTTATATTTCCCTGACATTCTGTGGGTAACTTGAACAATTTTTACAATTATATTTTGATTTATCTGTATTTTTCATGTAACTCTCTATGTAGTTGATTTTGTTAGTACTCTAGCTAATGCATTACATATGCACAACTTTTCATAATCTACTCTACTGGTATCATCATTTTATATGAGGCACTCCAGAGAAGACTCATAGAGACTGTGGCAAATAAAATTCTAAAATGTAATGTCTGACAATTAAATAGAATTGAAGAAATATGAGTTATGATGGTGAAAAAATCATTTAATTCACATCAGGATGAACAAAACTAAACCTACGCTCAGACACATCTTGGTATAATTCAGAGTATACAAAAACAAACAGAGGCTGAAAGGCAACCTGGGAGAGAAATGACAAATGACCTACAAGCGAACAATATTTAGCCCAGTGAATATTTCATCAGCAGTGGCACATGCAATAGGATGATGGAATACATATTTTAAAAGCTCAGGAAACATAACTGACAACCTAGGAATCAATATCCAACCAAATTATAATTCAGGACTAAGGGTGCAATAAGGACATTGTAAGACATAGAAGTGAAGAAAGGGCTGTGTCCAGTCTAAACTGGACCCCACTATTTTAAGTGCATGTAACAGATCCTTAATACCATAAGGCTTTAAAATCCTTTGAGAACTTTGAAGGGCATGAGATCTTATCGTATTTAAACACTAAGTTAGCCTTTTGCTGTTTCAGAAGTGATAGCAGAAGACATATTTCTCCCAGGTCACAGACAATCAACTTGATTAGTCACAACAAGCAGGGAGCAAGAGGACCCTATGTGTGTTGGTTCTCTGACCCCTCAATGGGGTGACATGGAGGTAGGCTTAGTTAGATACTGTAGAGTTGGTGGGTCTTTGTCACAGCTGACGCACCCCAAGCTAGCTACCAGCTTATAAAGTGGCTGCTGGCAAACCTTCTCAAACAGCCCTCTGCACTGGGGGGAGACACTCTATCACCCAAGTTTGTTTACGATACAAACAGCCTTGAAAAGATAGTTTGAAACAAAAAGCCGTCAATGTCTCCCAATAGCTTTGTGAGACATTGCATTCATGATCTTTGTCATTTCATCCATTCCCACCTCTCCTGCTTCATCTCTATCTATTATTCACTATTCATACAACATACACCTGCATGAAATTCCCTAAATACACCATGCTAATAATAACATCTAATTTTTTTTTAGCTTATAGGATCTTACCATACTTTCAGAGTTCATTTAAGGTACTTTTTAACAGCAACTCCATCAGAAGTCACCATCTCCAAAACTAGATGAGGAAACTGAGTCAGACCTGAGGAGATCAAATTATCTATTCATAGATAGCTTGAATATGTGATTCTTTCTACCTTGAACTCCGTCTCTACTTCCAGCTTCCTCCCTGTGTCGTTACTTTACTGCATCCTACTCCTACTTTAAGTTTTAGAGGAACTTTCTTAGATCTCGAAGCTGGTTATATGTATCTCTACTGAGCTCCCATCACACACTCCTAAATTGCTTATTACACTGTTTGTGTCTGTCTTTTCACTTCTGTGTTTTCTTCACTTTAATCTCTTTGAAGGCTGGACAAATTTTTTACTAATCTTTGTATCCATGTCTTGGCATTCTGTTGGTCGTAGTAAGCATTTAATACAAGTTTGCTGATTGAGGTGTGTATGTCACCTCTGACACTGAAGTTTTGATGAATCTTAATTTTCTCACCAGGACAGAGGATTCTTGGTTTGTCCTTCATTAAAGTAAGATAAACCATAAGCACTAAGGTTGTGGAACAGAAACAGCTACATTTATGGTCAATGTAAATGCAAATGTTGACCTCACATTAACTTAAAACCCACACTGAAATGAATGACTTTGATTTATGTGCACGTTGAAAGTATCATTTACTCTCAAATTTGACAGCCTTTGAATATTAAATCAGTTTAAATATAGCTCTGATTATATTGACATTTAAATATAATCATTAATGGCACATGCGTTTTCTTCATTACAAACTGAGATCACTTAATTTTCCTGAAGCACTATGTCTCCAATTAGTTTTGCTCTTTTTATTTCTTCAAGCTCGTATAAGTCAAATGAAAGCTGGTAACTTCTTTGAAGTTGACCCAAGGAATACAAAATGTTAAATGAAGGCAGCAAAGACTTGTTTGTGACTTCACTGTTTGCTTGTTTTTTACTTCCTCTGCTATGTAGCAGAGCACTGACGCTTCTCTTTTCAATATCTCATAATGGTATTCCCTTAGTTTTTATAATTTGTTTGATGAGTAGAACTGCAGATGCAGTTTCTATTAAGTCTGATTTAAATAAAATTCATAGAAACTTGCTGTAGCACTATCTCCCAGCAATGAAACATGCCTTTTGATGTTAAAATTGGCACAACTTTCATGAATCCATTAAAAATTCTTTATCCCACATGACACATAAATTAGACTTTGGATATTAATCTTTATATACACAGGTAAGGAAATTCATGAACCAAGGTTAATGGAAATGTTTTCCATAGACCTAGCCTCTGCAGCACATCTTCTTTCCGCTTCCTTTATTAAGTATTGATGTGTCATACAACATGGAAACAGAAAGTATCAATCACTCGGTTTTGATGATGTATGCATGTGTGTGTGTGTAATCAAGAAAAATAATGGCTCATTACACAGACCTGGGGTCACAGCACTTGGGTCGATTTACTAGCTAGTTGAGTTTGCAGAAAGGATTATTACATTTATCTATATACATATATACATACATACATATACAGCAAGAAGAAGAAAAGAAAAATGCAGCATTTTATTTATTTTCTCAACTTCCTTTCTATTCCTTTTTTGCATTGGTACAAGCTACTCCTTTTCCATGTTGTTTACTTAATTATTCCTTCATTTCCAATGTTCTATTCCATGCCTGAAACATTTAATGGAGGGATCAGTCAGTGAATATTATCCTTACTGATAGCCTTCTTTGGTTTAAGCTGAGTGCATAACTTACAGAAAAGGGTCAGGTGGAGAGCTTCAAAGAGAAGACCAAATCAAACAGTGCTGCAAAGTGAAGATCAAGTAAGAAGGGTTCACACTCAACTCCATCTCCACTCTTGACATCAGCCCTTCCAAAGCTATCTCCCACTTGTTTGGAAAGAGTACCAAGTGCCTTGGTTTTCCCATTAGAAGATCTCTGTACTTAATTGTCATCATATTAAAATTAGTTACGTAAGGACTTTTCAAAATGCTCAGTTAATAGATTCAACCTCAGTATAGTTGAGCCAAGTGCTGATTCGATTTTAGGGACTGTTGGTTGGCTCTCATCCTTCCTTTGGCTTTCAGGTTGCTGACAGTTCATGATACAGATCTCAGTCTCACAGAGCTCAATGTCTCATCTGCAATCACTGCTGAAGTGACTCAGAGTCCTCACAATTTTCCTCTGTAGTATGAGGTTCCATTAACAGAGGCATTCAGTTTGCTTTTCCCCAGGAACTGATGGTAGGATTAGCTGTATAGTGTATTCTATATAGTTTATATTTCAGGCTTCCATGAAACAAAGTCACCACTCAACAGAACTTTAAATTAGCATACTCAGGAAATCAAGAGCTCCCGATGTAATTAGCATACAGCTGCTAATTTTCAAGTGAAATGCTGCATTGAAGAGGGAAGGGAGTTTACTGTTGATTTGGGTGTTAACATGAAGAGATAATTATTTCAAACCACTTTACTTCAACATTTTGGTTATTGAACATATGTTCTGACATTCCCAAGATGCAAAAGCCATTAGAAACATACAAAAAGGCAACTGTTTTTTAGAACACATCTTAATATTGTTCAATAAGTTCATTTGAATTTCGGATTGTATCGTGTACCCTCGCAGAGAGCAATGTGTAAAAACAGTTTTCTCCCCTAAAAATGAATTCTAATAAGATTGTTACAATGCTCTAAAAGTTCCAAAATGCTTTATTATGTGTAACTTGAAACCATTATGTACCCCAGAGAAGCAAATCTACAGCGTGGGACCTTTAGGTTAGGTTATTTCCAGAGAGATGTAACCCACCAAATTCAAGGTGCTTCTAAATCTTTCCCTGGAGCCCTTTATGAGAGAGACCCAGAAACTTTTAGAGAGAGGAAAAGAAATACCCAGAGACATTTTGCAGGGATATATATAATACAGAGAGCAGAGAGATGAAACCAGTGATGGACACAGAGGGAGATAGATGCCCCAGAGATGCTGAGAGGAGACCCGTAGGAAACAGGAGCTCAAAATGGTGTCCATGAAGAAGCCAAGAGGGACCCACAGACTCTCAGAGAGAAAGTCTTTGGAAACAGGCTGTCAGCACTGAAATCTAAGAGCAAGGGACTGGCAGATGTTGCCAAATGCTTTCCTATGTAACAGAGGAACCCCGGAAGCCAGCGACCTTCCTTCAGAGTTAAGATAACTTCCTCTTGATGACTTAATTTGGACATTTTAATGGACATAGAACTGTAAATTTATAACCTAATGCTTGGTAAAAGCCAATTTATCTCTGTTATATTGCATTCCAGCAGCCTTAGTATACCAAAACAACATCCATACATTAATAAGTCTCAATAACGTCTTTATAATACAACCAGCTTCTCCAATATGTTGACCAATAGTTTCATATATTTTATTTTTCCAACTAATGACTTTAACATTCACCACCCTTGTTATTGGAAGTTCAATAGGTCACTTTTCAGTACCTCTATGCTCTTTCAAAAGGCAAATACTGTCCAACATTTCCTGGGATTTATTCTGCTGAAAGAGTAAGAAATTAATTTCTAAATGATGTTCTAGGGATAAAAATACATTTGATCAATTGAGTGCTGTCTTTCCTCCATTTTGCTCCATCATACTGCTACTGGCACGTAGTCTTCTGTTTTGAGGCAGATAGCTTTCCACCCTGCAGAGCTGCTTTTGATTGGACACATTCCTGAGCAGGCAATGGAGACTGCGTGTTTGGTTTCCAAGCTTACCGTTCTCATTGAGCATATTTGTGTGGGTAGGCATTATTTCCCAGGCGTGGTCTCCAGGTAGTGTGCAGGGAATATGAAATGTCTAGAAGGAACTATTTAAAGGCCCTCATTTGGCATTAACGTCCATTCAAAGTTTTACTCCCTTTCATTCCAAAATCCCTAATCACTTTATTCTTCATATGAAAATGTAAATTGTATTAATATTCAACAGTAAAGCCTTCTTAATATTTTTAAGACATCCTTTGTGTGCCATTTGTTTTATCTAATTTTAGATTGCTTTCATAATTAAGATGAAAATAGTTTAATTTGGGTTATACATTGTTAAAGAGAAACAACAATTACCATTTAAAAAAAAATATTTACCAGATGTTCACTCTAAAGAAATAGAAAGAAAGTATTTTGCATCCAGTTTTCTGGAAATCTATCATCAGATGGTTTTCCATGCAAAAATATTTGCAAATTAGGCAGCATTATTTAAAATGAAAATGCAATACAAGCCAATTTCACCATATTTACTTTGAAAAACATTAATTCTTGAGTTTGAATGGGTGTCATCATGCACATTTACAGCCAGTGGTTGTGACACATTTGACAGAAATACCTCTCTGGTTTCTGCAAGGCCTTAATCCTTTTGATATCCTAAATATGGTGTGGAGAAATGAAAACTTCACTGGGCTTGAGGCAAAAAATAGCAAATCTAGTGTCCTCAATATCTGAATGAAACAAGAAACTTTATTTCACTGTGACTCATTTTCTTTCTTGTAAAATGTGGATTATGATAATATATCAATTCTGATTATGCCAGGCAGGGCGGGGAAGTGTTGAATGATTTGGCCAGCTGTGAGCAAGCTATTCCTTTAGAACACTGACTCTCAGTTCTAACAGTGTTTTACAATTGCTTGGAGAGCTTTTCAGGTGTGCGTGCACATGAATCCCACTGAAGGTTACTTGAATCAGAATTTAGATGTTGAGAATCACTGTTGTAAAGTTTCCAGAGATCTATAACCATGTTTAGGTTGTGTACACCAGACCTAAGCGATGTGATGGAACAGGAACTGTAGTTGATATTTGGCTGGATGGAGGAGGAAAAGGGGTGGAGAAAACACAAGAAGGAAAGCACGTGGGTGGGAGCAAAGGAGCCTGTGCAGTGTCCAGCTGTGAGGCTCATCATGGGAATCCATCAGGAGTAAAACCCGGGAAGTGGCATGTTCCAGGTACAGAAGGCCTGGAATGTGAAAACCAAGAAATATGAAATGAAGAAACAGATAATGTTGATCTTTGGGAAAAATTTAAGGAAATGAGTTGATTTCAAGTCCCTAAAGTGGCATAGGGAAGGGTGTGGAGCTTATAGCATTCTAAAGGAATGACTCTTAAGAACTGAATTCTTTGTTGGGATTCACATTCTTTGTTTTGCCTCCTTGGAATCTCTTTTGATTATCCCACTTCTTTTCTCTAAATCATTCAAACATAGTGGCAAAGCTTCTAGCTTCTGGAGCTTCAGTTACTTCTCCAACTCATAGAGAATGTCTTCCCTTCCCTTTCTTCCCTTCCTTTTCCTTCTCTTCTATTCCCTTCCCTTCCCTTCCCTCCCTCCTCTGCTCTCCCCTCCTCTCTTTTCCTCTCCTTCTCTCCCCTTCACTTCCTTTCCCTTTCTTTCTCTTCCCTTCTCTTTCTCTCCCTTCATTTCCCTTCCCTTCCCTTCCCATCTCTTCACCTCCCCCTCCCTTCTCTCCTGTACAATTCTCTCCTTTTCTTTCCTTCCCTCCCTGTTTTCACATGAAACTCGAAACTACTGCATAAAATGCAAGCATTTCCCCATCCAAAACCCTCTACTCCCTGAACACTCTTTTTATAGAAGTAAAGATGTAATTGACTTTTAAAGTTTTTATAATTATCAAGAAAACAAGGAATCACAGAATTTAGAAAACTTAATAAAGTCAGCAGAAGCTGTATTCTCTGAATACATTAAATAGTTACTCATTATCTTTACTGACTGCAAATAGAACTATTATGCATATTAATTTAATTGCAGCTTTTAAATCGTTCTGCTAATTGCCCTATTTTTAGAATAAAGACCTTTTAGAACATTTCTTTTTCCTTTTCTCCTAGCTCCTCCAACATGACTACGGAATTGGAGTATCACTTTTTTGTCAATAGTTAATTGAGGTAATCCAGTCAATGTAGTCATAGATGGAAGGCTTGAGTGGGCAGGGTCACCCAAAATTCTGGGTTGAGAAGGCTTTGTGTGGCCACCACTTGGTTCAGAAGGAAAGGCTGCTATGGTTGCTTAGAGGCATTTTCCATGGCTGGGGAGGACAGATAGAAAGTCCGTGGGTCAAGATTTTCCATCCTAAGATTAGAGAGAGGTTAAATTTAATAACAATGGGTTCCAGTATGTAATTGAATGCAGCGGGAAAAGCTTGTAGTATTTAGCCAGATGAGGAATTGTTGTACACATGGCCTTCCCTATAATTACAGCAGAACTGGGTATAAATGGTCTGACCAACGAACTAGTGATAAAACCCAGAGAACTGTTAGTGTTAATACAAAGTGGGAAGTGGGGAGCCACCCCAGGAGGGGTGATGGTTCCTTGATGTGGAGGTAGAAACCCAAATCCATTTCATTTGGTGGCTGACTCCGGAGGCAGAACAGTGAAGGGAAACTTTTACAGATCAGAAAAGGAGGATTAGGGACATGCATAAAGGAGAATTAACTTTAAAGAAGGTATCTAAAGAATGACGAAAACTGATACCAATAATAATGACCAAATCATAAATAGTAATACCAGCTTATATGTATTGATATTATGGAATGTCAAGTATTGAGACTAAACTTGCACACACATCTATTCGCAGGGTGCCCAGCACTGTGAAAGCCACCAGATGTTCACTGGGAAGCCAAAGAGGCTGAGGCCATCTGCGAATTTAGAACTCATTATCTCATTTAAGTTCGTAATTCATACGTATGAAGTCATTGAGGCTTAGAGAGAAGGCGTGGCTTGTCTATGGTCTCTTAACTCATACGCGGTGGTGCTACACTTTAAAGACAGGCAGACTGAAATCCAGATGCCACCAGCAATCATCAAATGACATAGATAAGTAAATAAACTGTGATCTTTAATTTAGAATTTATTAAAAGCCGTAAAATAATAATGTGAGAAATTTAGTCGCGTTTACTGAATGAGATGGGGATCCAGTTTGGAGAACTTGATTAAGTGGTTTAGGGTTCTGGACAAAATTTAAGTTAACCTTGGCACTCAGATGAAGAACTGCCTTAAACTCTGGTCAGGTCTCTCAGGACAGCATTAATTAGATAAAGGAGAACTCTATTTCCCAACTCACCCAGAAAAGGACGCTGCTACTTCTCAAGTGAGAGAGGAGAGGGGCTCAGCACAGATTTTTAATTTTATTTTAAAGAAATGACTTCAGATCTCTGGAATGTTTCACAATTGTGTGGCCTGCCTCTTCCTTCCCTCTCTCTAATACACAAAGGCAGGTGAGAAAGGAGACTCAGAAAACCATCTAAGGCTGAGGACAAGAAGTCCCTCTGATGGGCAATGGCAGATGCATTTTTAGGTCCGTGAAGACATTGTAAACTAAACAGTGTCTTCCTGTACAGAGCTGTAACTACTGAGACAACCCTCAGCTCAGCAAAAGTGACAGCTCTGTGTTTGTGGTCCTGAAGGGAAGGGAGAAAGCAGGTGGCTGTCTAGACTGGGAGGCGGAGACCTCAAGAGGAGAAAACACCAGACAGGACAGCAATGGTTTGGGACAGGGTCAGGTGGAACAAGTCCCCTCTGAAAACTGGAAACATCAGTTGGCCCCAGGGCCGTTATTTTCAGGACTCAGAGCAAATTGAGATGTGGGGCTCTTTATTCACGAAGCAGGGAAAAAATTGTACTAAGGTGATACAGTTGTGTAGACAAAGCACTTCAGTGCCCCCGAAGACATGCCCCTCTTCCTCTTTGAATTCCCTCTTGAGTTTCCACTTCAGCTTTTGAAAATTGAAATCCCCACCAAGGCCGCTGACCCAGCCAGCCAAACAAGCCTCTTGTTCATTGATTTTGCCCCAATACAAAATAAAACCCACCAGTCACAAACCTGCCCCTAAAGAATGGACAAACTCTCTTCCAATTAACAGGAGTCAAGTGTACTTCCTTTTTTTATCTATATTGTTTGCCATCCCTAGAAGCCTGAAATTGCTTCCTAGCTTCCTTTGCAGTGGCAAGACTTTGATGTCCTGAAGAAAATGCTACAGTCTGCAAACTCAACTCTGATTTGTCTTTAACAAAGGGTTCTAATATATCAAGCTTTCTTTTAAAAATATTTTATTACTTATAAAATCTAATGGGAATAACCAACAATGAGATGTAACAACCCAAATTTTAAAATTGGAAAGAAATAATATTTTGGTATGACAATTTTTTATACCACAATGCATAATAATACTTCATTAATGCAATATCTTGATTGATCATAACAGTTCTTTTTCTTTCATGTAAATTAATTTATTAGGCCATCAAAATTTATACTTTTAGCAAATTCACTTTCCACTGATAAAATTGAATGTGATATTAGTGACTTTTACATATGCAAGATCCTAAATAATTAATTCTGAGAAGGATATTTTTGCTGATGCAATTGTTACTGAAGCTGTTAAGAGTATTGTACAGGCTGTGAGGACACTGGGATAAATTTCTGATGAATTAATTTGAAATAAAAACTTCAGTACATATAGAGCTAATGATTGTCACAGAATAATTTTTCTAAAATAGACTGAATTCCTAAACCAACACAGTCAAGTTCAGGTCTAATTTTAAATATAAATTTAAACAGTGGCATTTTGGCATTTCCTCTGGCATTTCCTGGGTCTTGCGGAGGTAACGTATTAGTCTAAGTGTGGCTTCATGGTTTTCGTATCATTCAAGGCGCTTGACTCTGCACCGCACTGCTTCACTTTCACTTTTTTTTAGAATTGCTGTCCCTGTTAGTCATTGGGTGGTGGGAAGCTTCCTACGAAAAGGGTATTCTTTTCGTGCAATGCACCTGTGAAGCCCCCCTCCCTCCTGCCGCAAGCCTGAGGCCACGTGGCCACTCCAGCTGCTCCTCTCCTGCAGTTGATGCTGTCAATCCGGGCCCAGATCCTGGGGGAGCCACACTGTTTCTCCTCCACCTAAGGCTTCCTGGGTGCGGGGACTGCCCCAGCCAGTGGCTCAGCTGAGCCCTGTGGCGCAGCCCCTCCCAGTTTTGCATGCGGCTCACCTGCAATGCTCCGTTGTCTTCATTTGTTAAGCATAAATTCAAAGGCAAAATTCTCAAAAGTGTCAAAGCACCAGCATCACAGCAGCACATGAAGCTGGCCCAACCTGGGCAATGAAGATTTAGATGAAGTAGAAACAGTACCAAGAAAGACCAGAAGTTTCAGGGGGATGGAGGTTGGAGTCATCCTCATGGAAGGTGGCCAGATTGACCGTGTGTCCAGAATCTTCTGTCATGCTTGAAACTTTCTGTCCAATGCAGAATGGGGCTGCTCTCATCTTTAAATTCCAGGAGGATATACTTTTCATCTGAGATGCAGACTCAAAGCGCTGACCTAAAGAATTTGCAAAGATTTTTCTGTAAACCTACAAGTTCTTTAATAAAACATAAAAATAAAAAAAAAATGATTGCAAGAAAAAGACAATAAATTAATCATCTGACCATATTCAACAATTTAATGTTACAACAGAAAAAAAAAAGAATAAAAACGAAAACAGAAAAAATAAAATCTTTGGAGGTCAATTTCACCTGAAAGCATTTTTCCCAAAGAAATAGTGGAAAACATAGTTAAAATTTTCAATATGTTTAGTAGGTAGCTTATGTATCATCAGGATGCAATGTTCCACCTGTTTTCAGGATACTCAAAGTATCCTGAGTACTGGGAGGTGGCTGGGAGAAAGAGGCTTGCCCAACGTAGGAACTGATTGAGTCTGTAAGACTAAAGGCAAAGGAACTGCACAGAAACCATAAATTCTAATTCTAAAGTTATTTCATGTGGGGAACGGGTTAGTGTTCTGAAATGACAATAAATGGAGTGGTGGCGGTGACCAGAATTCTCATGGTTGCAGGCAGAACAAATATGCAAACTAGGGGAGGGGCTTGAAGTATCCCCACCACCGCAGTGGGTTTGCATTAGGGGATGTCTGTATGAATTCATATTTAGCTTAATATGAATAATAGATGGAATCATTTGGAGAAACGGCCGATTCTAAGTCAGGAGCAGGAAATAAACAAGATGGGGCTGGAGCATCTTGTGCTGGAAAGTAAGGAGGTGTAAAAAATAAAAACCAAAAACTAATAAAGCCCACATTAATAGGGAAATGTCAAAGAAGCACTGGTGCCAACTGAAAGAGCTTCCAGTGGCTCAAACTGGAACAATCTGAGCAATACAAATAAAGGAATATTGCCATCTGTACCAAAGTATAAAATAAATATCCATGAGTCCATACTGATATAAATAAATGATTGCATAAACTAATTAATTTGCGAGAAGAGACAAATCTGCTTTGCAGAAAGAACAATTCCAAATAGTTTATATAGATATTTTGTCCTCAAGCAAGTGAATATATCCGCCCACTCTTTAAGTGTGTGTGTCATGTAGTGATACCCCTCCAAGGACTACAGTGTGGAAAGGGCAACAAAAAAAGAGTCCGTGTACAGTGGAGAAACCGCACAAACACACCCTCAGCCAATTTATCAAGGTCCACATGAAGAGCCATAAATCATGTTGATCGTAAAGATGTTTAATATGATGTGATGAAAACGGCACATGACCTTTGTGGTCATACTCCCTGAAACCCATAACTCAAACCTAATTATAAGAAAACACCAGACAAATCCCATTAGTGGGGCTTTATGCAAAATACTTGGTCAGTACCCCTTAAGACTGCCAACATCATAAAAGACAAAAGTGAGAAACTGTCATAAACCAGAGGTGTCGAAGGAGACGTGATGAATTATTATGATGTCCCCTGCCTGCTGTCGGCCTGGCTCCCTGCTGAGGGGCTGGCCCCTGGGGAGAGGGTCTGGGGCTGGAGGGGTGATGATGCTGAACCTCTGCACTGCCCCCACCGGCAACAGAAAAGCAGGCAGCCTGACCTGGCCTTCCCTACGTTCCGGCGAACCCAACCAGATGCCAGAAGAGGGTGGAGAATTGTAGGAGAGCAGACTTAGAAGATCAAATACCTGATGAGCTAAATAAACATCCTTGGTTATGTGCCCAACACTTGGAGACTTCTGTGAACTATAGGACTAGTCCTTGCAGGACAGCTCTTCCAGCTAATGCTACATCAAGAATGTGTGATCTTACCAGCCATTGCACAACCCACATAGTAGACACAGAGAGCGAATAAAAGAATCAGGTGAGGATGAAATCAGGACAAAAAAAAATGGATGAAACTTCTGAACTGGAAAAAAAACAAAGAAATAAGCAACAGCAATGCTCAGAACCCAAATGCACAAGAAAAAGATGAAGGGCAGGGTAAAGATATTTTATCTTTAAGCCATGAAGAGAAGAAAAACAAAGAATACCTAAAATCTCCATAGAACAGTAACATTTTTATGTCATCGTTACCACTGTTGTTCTTAAGATTGTCCTATCTCTTACAAGAGCCTTCGGGAAAAATCTCCAGGAGCAAATCCCTGATGCGTTCTTTGCAGCCAGCACCTTGACTGCAGTGCTGGTTCACTGAATGAAGTGATGGAAAATATTGAAGTTTATCGTGAATTTTGGTTTGAGGAAGCCAAAAATTTGGCAACCAAGTTTAATATTCACATGAAATCCCCTGGCAAATCCACAGAGCTCTGCAAGGTATCCTGGAATCTCATTTGGCCTCTGGGAGTTCCTGTGAAGAAACCCTAAGCGTTCCAACAGTGGAGCACATTATTCAAGAACAGCACCTCGGAGCTCTTAAGTGCTCGCCTCTGGTACCCTCCATCTCGGGGCAGCTCAAATCCAATATGACAGAGCACCATGCTGGCATGTACAGGAGTGACTTACCCATCCTGACACTCTCACTCAAGCTACATTGTCAGAGAATCGAGCAGAAACAGAGGGAAAGATAGGGTGTTTCCATTCACCATTTCTGAAGCCGTCCATCTGCCTGACATCAAGTGTTTATGTTTTGTTAAAGGTCTTATGTGTCCTTTCTTCATCTCAAAAGGGGCAAAAGTATCTCAAAGCACACTTGAGGAATATTTTGACAGTCGGAAAGTGCAGTAGCTCAGCTTTGCTTAACATAACTTTTTTCTATAAAACATAACCTAGAATTAATGGTGGACACATAATATCAGTCTCTGAACTATTAAGTCAGAACTTCCTACAGGTAATTCAGAAACCATTTAAAATACCTAAGAGACTTTTGAAATAGGGTTTCTTTTATATTTGGAGGAAAAGCTGTAAGGTGTACATAGGTGCTTAATCATTGACTATAGGTCTTCCATTGAATACATGAGTCATTAATAATCAGCCTATTTAAAGGGCCCCTGTTTGAATTCTCGTGCTTTGAGACTCATCTATTCTTGCTGAAGATAGCACTGAAAGTGCTATGCTGCATTTCTGCATGACCTCTGTTAGTGGCATTCTGGAATCATTTTAGTTAAGTCATTTGAGACACAACATTGATTATCACTGTGGATTCAATTGTCAGGTTATCCTATATTCAGCATTTTGAAGAAATAAATTTTGAGGAGGTGTGGAAGGAAGGAATGCATTTTTTTAATGTAACAATGAGGCTCAAGATTGACCTTGAAGTAGTAGAAATTTAAAGTATGTTTTTAAAAAGTATGGTCATCTTTTGTTGCTCAGATGTGGCCTCCCTCTCCCTAAGCCCAACTCTACAAGTGAAATCATTACCCTCCCCCCTACGTGAGATGTGACATCCAGGGATGAAAGTCTTCCCAGTGGCATGGAAGATGACTCCCAAGAATGAGCTTGGTTCTGGCACCGTGGGATTGACAATGCCATCCTGACCAAAAAGGAGTAAAGAAGTGTAACTAATAAAGTGTCAGTGGCATTCAGTTAGAGTCGAGAGGCTACTCTTATGCAAGCTTCAGTTAGACATTGCTACCTGGCATAGGTTTCCAAACCCCAACCAAAACCATTCCTGTCAACCCTAAAGACCATCTAGTGCTTTAGCTGAGATTCTACAAAGTTCCATGCCCTATGATTACTTTCCAGAAAGTTACAATCTCCAGATGGGTCCCTGGACCAGCTAAGTCCTGAAATACAGAGGTGCCAGTCTCTCCAGAACATCAACTATGTCTGTCCCCCATCCCATAGTATCAACAGCCCCTTTCCAGATGAAAAAGTTAGAATGGGAACAGCCAAAATAATCCTAAATCTTGGGAAAAAAGCTCAAAGGAGATGGTGGAGATACAAAGAACTTAGGGTTTAACAAATGAGTATGATTGCTGAATCATTATATAGATACTTCTTTTAGTCTCCAGTATCTTGGAGCAGCTAGAATTAAAATCCTAAAATTGTGGAATTTGTAACTCATACCAAACTCTGAAATCTGTTCTATAACTAGTTATTGAGATATGCTTTGAAATGTATTGCTTTTTTGGTATATATGTTACTTTTCACCATTAAAAAAACAAAGTATTAGTCAGTTGAGGGAATTATCAGAGAATAAGAGAACTGAGTTTCTCAAGCAAGGATTTCAGTTTAGGTTTTGTCTTTACAAATGAACCAAAAAGAGCAAGTTATAGTTAAAGTTTGAATGCCTTTTTCCATATCTGGTTGCTGCTGTTTACATTTCTTTGTTGAGCTTACCCCTTCATAAGCTTTTTAGCACGCATGTGTTGAACACTTCTGTTTCATGTTCAAGACAGAATCAAAGGCCATGGATACTGACAGCTGATTTGTCTATTTTCTTCTTTTTCCATGACTCTACTGCCTCATCTTGATCTATAAGCAAAACCTAAAAAATCTACAAAATAAGTGCTTTGTAGTTTATCTAGGAATAACACAGAAAATACTGCTATTATTTTGGTGGAGAAAATCAATATTGTACAGGTTACAGTCTACATAAAGTGTGAATTTTGTTTAAAAATATATATAATATGGGATTGTGAATGGGATCCTAGGACAAAAAAAGACATTGGGTAAAATCTAAGAAAATGCACACCTACCATGGACTTTAGTTAATAATAGTGCATTCATATTGGTTTATCAAATATAATGTATGAATGTAAAATATTAATGAGAGAGGAAGCTGCATGAGCAACTCTATGTACCATCTATGCAATTTTTCTATAACTCTAAGTTGTTCTGAAAAGTAGTCTACTAAAATAAAGATTATAAATACTTGCCAAAGAAAAAGAATATGACATGTTTTCCTTCTATAAAAGCCATCCATTATCACAAAGACCATGAAGTATCCATGAAGTTATGAAACCTTAACTATTTAATACTTTTATATCATTTATTGTAACTATTCTAAGTATTTCACACATATTAAATAATTTGACTTTTATATCCCCCATAAGAGGTAGATAATATTATATCTGCTTATTGATGAGGAAAGAGAATCACAGGACTATTAAATGACTTTCCAAAAGTGACAAAACAATTGCATCTTAGAGTTGGGAATTTGCATCCAGCCAGTCTGCCATCAAAGGCCATGCTTAGTCAATGTTTCATGTCTTGAGAATTTTGCAAATAAAGTGGAAGAAGAAAGAGAGAGAGAAAGAGAAAGACTGGCTTTCCCTGGCCATCCTTTCACCTCTCCTTCCCATCACAAAAAGAAACTAATTGATGACTTTGATCTTCCAAATGCCCAAAATTCTGAAGATTTTCAAGCAAAAGCAGGAATCCTCAAGAACAATTTTGTCTGGAGGCAAATTTCAACTTAGTTGATAATATTACAGTGTTAACTCCATGTGAGGTGGATCCCCAATGTCTTAGCAATAAGTTTGGTTTTTTTATTTTAATTTTTTATTTTTGTGTCATCTTGGCTTCTGGAATTAAATTTCTAAGCCCTGACCTCTTGCATCTGTAGGTAGAAAGAGATTCAGAAAGAGAAAAAGAAACACGGAGACACAAAAGCAGAGGTACTACTATAAGTGAGCTGTGAACTTAATCCTTTTAAAAGTTTCACTCAGTGGAAATTTGAATTTGCCCCTTTCTCAAGGGGAGGATATAGTGAGGTGGGGAAATGGGATGAAGCTTAATTTACATCATTTGTGCATAACAGAATTTACAATATGTCACATAATTTACAATATTGTAAATTTTCATACTTAAAATATTGTTAATGAACTGAACATTGAACTGATAGATTAAAAGATAGGTAGATGAAGGAAAAGTTTTAGGAATGTTCAGAGTCATGACTGTAGCCCTGATGTTTAACTGGAAATCTATATAAGTCAAAGAGAGGACATCAAGGGGCATATATTGAGGCAGTTGTGATTTATTTGTAATAGAGTTCATCCATATATGTCACTCTTTAATGATAAACTGACAGGATTCTTGTGAAGGTAACTGTACCAATTTGAAACCATTGTGTACCCCAGAAAAGGCATATTCTTTAATCCTCATTCAATATTGCTGGGTGGGATCTTTTTTATTGTTTCCATGGAGATGTGGCTCACTCAGCTGTGGATGGTAACCTTTGATTAGATGGTTTCCATGGAGATGTATTTCCACCCATTTGAGGTGGGGTTGCTTACTGGAGCCCTTTAAGAGGGAACAATTTTGGAAAAAGTTTTAGTGCCACAGAGCCCCAACAGCCAGAGATCTTTGAAGTTGCAGAAGGAAAATGCTCCCAGAGAAGCCATAGGAAATGAGAAGCGAAAGCTAGCAGATGTCACCCTGTGCTCTCCCAACTGAGAGAGGTGCCCAGAAGCCAGAGACCCCAGTAGACACCAGCCATGTACCTTCCCAACTGATTGAGGCACTCCAGATGGCAATAGCCTTTCTTGTGTGAAGGTAACCTCTTTTTTGTGCCTTAATTTGGACATTTTCATGATCTTAGAACTGTAAACTTGTAACTAAATTCCCCTTTTAAAACCCATTCCATTACTAGTGTATTGCATTCTGGCAGCTTTAACAAATTGAAACAGTACCATAATATCCACCCCACCTTACCTAAAAGTCCTTCAGAGGGTACAGGGTACAATACAATTGTGTGGCAGCCATAATGTCACCCACCATGTTAATTTAGTGACCCACTCACAGGTTCAAGAAACACCACCCTAGAATGAAGGTGGGTTATTTTAAACTCAGTTTTGATCCTGAGCTCCAGTTCTGTTCTTGGATTTACCTTTCCAAAGTTACACTAATCTTTTAATCAGAAACATTTTCCAATTAATGTCTGTTCTTCACCATAAAAGCTGCAAAGAAAAAGAAGAGAAATGGCTCCCTAGTGTCTGTAATAGTTCGTAGCCTTATTCTCAAGGTGTTCCAACACCTTGAGGATCACAGTTTGGTTTGGCTGTTGTTTTAGAACTATCCTGATCTCCAGGGGGGATGCTCAAATGAACTTTCCTGATGCAAACTGGGCAGTAGTCATCCACAGTTTTACCTTTGGCCATTATGAAGCCACTTCAATTTTCAGAGAAATAAAATAAACTTTGATCAAAACATCTGAACATTTAAGGTCAGGAAAAAAGCAGAGAAATAAAGTGCAGTGGTTTATCCCAAAGTTGCTAGTGAAACAAAAAACAATGTCAACTTCTGAACACAGTTTAAATTCACAAACTGTGATGCAGGTTAGCTGCTACAGCAGTTCCTTTATGCTAAATCTCAGAGTGTGCTGTATTTGATTTGGATGTAAATTTTGTTTGATTTCAATGTATATTTTATCTGAACAATTTATATTAGTACAGTTTATTTTTTGTGTGCTTGCGTGCTTCTTATTATAATGTTCTTATTCCTTTCTATGTTAAAATGTGTATCCAGATTTCTGACATTATTTTGGGGATGTGGTTGTCCTCAGCACATTTTTTGCCTTGAGGTTAGTGTGTTTGTGTGTGTGTGTGTGTGTGCATGTGTGTAGGTGTGTTTAATGTGATTTCTTTGCATTTATAGGTTCCATGCTATAAATGGTTCATACCAGGAGCTTCAACCAGGCCTAGAGAGTCAGGATGTTTCTTAAAATTTTATGTTTACTGAATGATGAAAATGTAAAGTAAAACACAGCACCTCATAGAGTCCTTTGCCAGGTGTGCACAAATCCTCCCGAATGACCAAATAAATGGTAATCTGTTCAATAAGTCACCAGAGCCACAAAATCTAAAAGAAGGCTTGGGGAAATGCAATTTCAACTGTAGCTGTAAAGCTTTAGGGACAATGAATTCTGTAGCAGACATGCAAAAGTACTGAAGAAAGCAATTGTTATGTTGACAATCTATCAATACGGGAGATAAAATATTTTATGTTTGATGTCTCTGTACAGAAAAGCATAAGTGATATTTTGAGACCAGAATGCAATACAGCCAGGCCTTAAATCTGTTGCCTCCTCCTTTGCCTCACGTTTCCCTAAAATACTTCACAAGTATATTTTCTTGCTTCAAAATGAGTATTTATTTATTGGTACACTTATTTTCATGGCTGCAGGCCACTCGTATATAACATTGCCATTGCATCCTGTTATGTTTGCCTGATACTGAGAATAGATTAAAAATTTTAAGCTGGTTCTTGCCTGTAGAATACAAATGTAATTTTAATTGTGAAGATAGGTTTGGGTTTATTTCTTTTAGGGGAACTTTTAGCACAGGATTAGGGGAGACTTCTGATCCTTAATTAATTTGTCCTATTTTTCAGGCAATGAGTTCTTCTGAACACGCTGAGATAGACAATTATATGACAAGGTTTTCCTTCATACCCATTCTGTGTTTTCTGTTCAAGGTAATATTAAGTAACAGTCAATTATTTAGTGTGCTGCTTTCTAAGCCCTCTGAGGTTCTTCGAAACATTTCAAAAGAACAAAAATGGAGAAACTTACCCTGAATTTCCTCCATCCCTATTTTAAGATGTACATAAAATAAGTTCTGTGAATAGAATATAATCACTATTTGCATTGAAAGAAAGGTAAGCAGGCTTCTTTTTAAAACAACCTCCATTTACACAGAGATGATAAAGATGTGGGTTAGCATGCAAAAATATTCTCTTGGCATAAATCATGCCATGAAGATTTCTTTTTTCTTTTCTTGCAGAATTACTCATGCTTTTGTTCCTTTTCTTTTTGTAACTTAATTTTGATCCTGAGAATAGGGCAGCACACACCTAGTAATTGCCACTCAGCTTGTCCCCAGAAAAAAGAAATGGTTGCCGCATAGCAAATAGTAAAGAAATTGTTTGGCTTATCAAATGAAATTGTCCCAGAATCTCAGACAATATTTTAACCAATCCTAGAATCTATATAACTAACTTAAGACACATTAAAATGGAAAAAAGGCTAAAACTATTTCCCTCAAATTTTGATTAGTTGCATTTTAAGATTTCATTTACTTATACTAAATCCAAAAAACCATATTCCATTCTCTAGAACTGCCCACTGTGATTTCACTTTCCACTGAGAATCTGACACAAATGTCCACACAGCATTTTCACAGCATTTAAAATCCACATCGCAACCTTACCAGCTCTGTCTGCTGATGGAGAAAGTAAGCCCACAAGTTTGCTTTGTTCTCCTTGAAAGACAAGAGTGAGTTGAATTTCTAATGAAAAGTAGTTCTCACACTGCAGGACACTGTTATAAAAAGTCATTTACATATCGACAAATAGGAGAAGACCCCTGTAAGGTCTAATTTCCAGAAAGACTTAGAAAAACCAGCAGCGAAATTCTCAGAATACTTCGCTTTTGATTGCTGATATTTTATTAAAAGTAAAAATGTGAAATTATTACTTTATACTTTTTAAATACAGTTATAGAGAACCTGTCTGTCCTTTTCCTCCCTCTATTTCTTCTTAGATCAAAAGTCACACTTCTTATTTACTACTTCACAAATGTTCCATACATGACTACATCATCAACAAACGTGCCATCCCATACAATGATGCCACTGATGAAGGAGACATTTTCTGGAGTAAAAGATGTCACAATGGGCTCATGTGCATAGAATTTTCTGTTTTTATCAGGTAACTCATGACCCCAAACCAACTGGCTTTTCATTTTGGAAGACTAATTTCGAGGTATGACTCTTAAAAGAAACTTCTGGCATGAGACTAAGGGAGATCTCGGCTCTGTAATTAAATGTGGTAAAGCCCACCAAAGTCTCAGTTACCGCAGGCGCCCACTGAGGCAAGATATGTTAGAGTGCTGTCTTATGGGGTGTAGTTGATGCGTTAGTCTGCTGAGCATTCTATGGTGCTGTTCCACTTTCCCAGGATTCATGGATCTGGAACAAAAAAAGAATAGAAATGGGAGTGGCCCTCTAATTATACACTTATTAACCACTGAAGAGATTCAGCTTCCTCCACCTGCAGCCTTGAGTCCAAGTTGAGAGATCTTTACGCCCAGTTCTCTAGGGAGAACTAGCCATGTGGCTATTTCAATTTACAGCAGAGTTCATTTCAGTTAGTAGCCCTGATGACTCAATGGCCATTTCTCCCCCTATGCTGAAGAACCAGTCAACAGAGAAAATGGTTATTATAGAGGCCAGGGTTACAGAGGGGCCAATGGATCACCACTAAATGGTCAAGTCAAGAATTTATTGGAATCAAGGGAATTTACTGAATCTCCTCTTAATATACCCTCACCCATTTCCCCATCGAAGGGAAACAGAGGAAAACAAAAGTAAAAAGAAAACACTGAGGGAAAGAAAGTTTGGATTACTGAAATAGATAATGACACAAACAAACCATCTAGGCAAGTGGCTAGTAGAAGGTTTAAAAAAAAAACAGAAATCATTGGTAGGAGAAAACAGCTGATTGTCAATTTAAAAGGACTAGTGACATAGATTGTAGCAATTACACTTAGTGTTAAAAAATTGCCCCCCCCCCCATTTTCTGCTACTTTAAAGAGGAATGGTGGTAAATAAAGTTACAATGCGTGCTCCTGGAGGAAAGATAATGAACAAACCGTACAATAATGTGATGGTTAATGGACTTTAGATTTGGATTGCTTGAATTAGTTTTGGTAGTATGTGTCTTTCAACATACTACCATGTGTCCATTTCATCTAAGTTATTAAAAATTGTTGAATACAATTGTTCATAATAACACCTTAAAATCTTTTTTTTATTTTTGCAAGGTCAGTAATAATATCCCCTCTTTCATTCCTGATTTAATAATTTGAATTTTCTCTTGTTAATTTTAGTTAAACCTCGTCAATACTGTTGACATTTTCAAAATAACCAACATCTGGATTTGTTGATTTTATCTATTGTTTTTCTATTCTCCATTTAATTTATTTCTATTCTAATCTTTATTACTTCCTTCCTTCTTCCAGCATGGTGCTTAGTTTGCTGCTCTTTTTCTAGTTTCTAAAGGTAGACGGTCAGGTAGTTGACTTGAGATTTTCTATTGTAATGTTGGATTTTAGAGCTATAAATTTCCCTTTTAACACTAATTTGCTGCATCCTATACATTTTGATATGCTGTGTTTTCATTTTCATTTCTATCAAAGTATTTCATAATTTCCCTTGTGATTTACTATTTGCGCATTTTTTTGTCCCATTGGTTTTTGAGGAATGTTGTTTAATTTCTACATATTTAGGAATTTCCAAAATTTCCTTCTAATATTAATTTGTAATTTTATTCCTTTTGACCAAGGAACAAACTTTCTTTTATTTTTAGCTCTTTTAAATTTATTTGACTTGTTTTATGGCCGAAAATATGGCCTATCCTGGAAAATGTTCCATATGCATCTGAGATTGTGTATTCTTCCGTTGGCGGGTAGAGTGTATTATATATATCTGTTAGAGCTAGTTGATGTAAAGCCTTTATTCTCTTATTGATCTTCTGTTTAGTTGTCCTATCTGTTGTTGAAAATGAGATACTGAAATGTCCAACTATTTTTTTGTGAATTGTTTATTTCTCCCTTCAATTTTTATAGTTTTTGTTTGATGAATTTTAGAGTTCTGTTGTTAGGTTCATATATGTTTTCCTATTCTAGTTCCTATCTAATGTTCTTTGCTATCAGACTGCAGGACTACCTTTTGTATTTCTTATATGGCATGTCTTCTAACAATAAACTATTCAAGTTCTGTTTATCTAGGAATGTCTTAATTTCTCTTCATTTTTTTAAAGGATGATTTTGAAGGAATTCTTGGTTGAGAGGTTTTTTGCTGTTTTGGGTTTTTTTTTTTTTGTATGCTTTACAACAAGGATCACATTCCATTCCTTTTCCGTGTGAGCATTCCCTTATTGCAGCAACATTTACTGAATTTTTGTTTGTTTGTGAAGTGCATGGGCCAGGAATTGAACCTGGGTCTCCCGCATGGCAGGCGAGAATTCTATCACTAAACTAAGCTTTTACCCCTAAGAAATTTTTTTAATTTTAATTTTATTTTCCAGCACTTTGAATCCATCATCCCACTACCTTACAGTCTCTTGGCTTCTAACAGGATATCAGTTGTTAACCTAATCCAGGTCCATGGTACATGATGAGCCCTTTCTCTCTTGCTGCTTTCGAGATTCTCTCTTTGCTTTCAGCATGGGGATTGCAATCTGTCTCCATGTGGATCTCTCTGAGCGTATCCTACTAGAGTGTGCTGAGCTTCGGATATATAGATTAATGCTTTTCATCAAATGTGGGAAGTTTTCTGCCATTATTTCTTCAAATATTATTTCTGCCCCTTTGACTCTTTCCTCTCCTTCTGGACAGCTGTGAGAGTTGGTGTGATTGAACAGGGCCCACAGGTCTCTGAGAATCTACTCACTTTTACCTTAGCACTGTGCCAGTCAGGGCAAATAAAGACAGGCCTTTCGAGGTATAATACATTTACCATGCACTTATTTTCCCTTAAGGAAAATTGCAGTCAATTCAGAAAATAAACACTTACAGACCAAAATGTAGATAACATGTATTCCTATTGTTATGTTTGAGATTAATATTTTCCATTAGTATTATCTAGGAATTATCTATAAATATGTGGAGAGTGCCAATTATAAATGTTTTTCAACTTTCCTAAGCTTTTTTGCCTTTTTTAAATGAGTTGCAATATTTAGATAATTAATATTGTTTATATGACAAAAAAACATTTTGTTTGGGCATTTAATTTAGATGGAGAAAATTTTTTAAAGAGAACAGGATTACATGTAAACAAACTTGAAAGGATTTTCTAATTGTTTCACTGGTTTAATATTATTGTACGATGGAAGATGGTGTTACAGGTAAAAAACATATTCACCTTACTTAAAATATCATTCAAATGAAATAAATTATTGCCATATATTATAATTACTTTAAATTATTATTAGAAATTCTTGAAAAAAATAATACATGTTTTTTCATTGAGTGACCTTGACTAAGACATTCATTTCATTATGCCTCGCTCTTTTCTTATGAAATGATGATAAGCAATAATTTTATACTTGCCATCCTCAAAAGCCATGGTATCAATTTTAGAATGTTTTAATTGTGAAATAATTACACAATTTATAAGAAGTTGCAAAGATAGTACAGAGAGGTCCCTGTACCCTTCACCAAATTTCCCCCAGGGATACATCTTACATAATTTTAGTACAATATAAAAATCTGACATTTGACATTGTTGCATGCATGAGTATATTCGATGTCATTTTATAGTTCTGTCATTTTATCACATGTGTAGATGTGTGTGATGACCACACAATCAAGATTCAGAAAGATTCCAAAAACACAAAGATGTCTCTTGTGCTATCACTTTATAGCTTCTTCCTCCTCATACCTAACACCTGACAATGACAAATCTATATTCAGGTCTATAATTTTGTCATTAACAATACTTAATACATCTGTGAAATCATACAAAATGTGGCCTTGTGAGACAGGCTTTCTTCACTTATCACAATTCCTTAGAGATCCACCCAAGTTGCTGAATATCAATAGTTTATGTTTTTAATTACTAATTAGTGTTCCATGGTATGGATGTACCACAATTTGTTTAACCATTTGCCAGGAAAATTTTTGGCTTCCAGTTTTGGGCTATACAAATAAGTTACTATAAACATTTGTGCACAGGTTTTTGCAGAAGTAAAAAGTTTTCTTTTCCTTGGGATCAGTGCAGGAATGCAATTGTTGGATTGCATGGTAACTGCATTTTAATTTAGGTTTGTTTTTTTTTTTAAAGAAACTGACAAACTACTCTTCAGAATGGCTGTGTTATTTTTCATTCCCAACACTAATGTATGAGAAAATCAGTTTCTAGGCATCTTCACAAGATGGTGTTGTCACTAATTTTTATTTTAGTGATACTAATAAGTCTGTAGTTATATTTCACTATGGTCTTAAATTGAATTTTTTATAATGGCTAGTGATTTTGAACATTTTTTCCACAAACTTATGTGCCACTCACATAATTCCTTCAGTGAAATGCCTCCTTGTATCTTTTTTCCATTTTATAGTTGGATTGTTTATTTTTTATACTGTTAAGTTTTAATGGTTCTTTATATTTCTGAATAAGAGGCCTTTATCAGGTATATGGTTTGCGAATTTATCAAATATCAGTTGGCCATACTGGGTTGGGCCTCAGCCTGAGCTCTCTGTCCTGTTAGTGCCACACTGTCTTGATGCGGTAGCTATGCATTAAGCTTGAAATTGAGTAAATGGATTGTCCAACTTTGGTCTTACTTTTCAGAATTGTTATACTATTTGAATTCCTTTGCTTTCCATGTAAACTTAATGTGCTGGCTTGAAATTATAATGTTTATCCCACAAAAGCCATGTCTTTTTCCTGATGTAATCAATCTTGTGGGGGCAGATATTTCTTTTATTCCTGATTTAACATTGTACAGCGGAAAATTTTTATTGGATTACTTCCATGGAGGTGTGGCATGAACAATTGTGGGTGGGACCTTTTGAGTGGATGGAGATGTGACTCTGCCATTCAAGGTGGATCTTAATTAGTTTACTTGACTCCTCTAAAAAAGGAAACATTTTGGAGAAAGCACAGAGCCAACATGAGACCCAGACTTTTGGAGATGCAGAAAGAAAACTCTCCCAGAGAAGCTGTTTGAAATAAGAAGTGAAAGGACCAGCAGACACGAGCCTCATGCCCTCCCAGCTGATAAAGGTGTTCTGGACCCATCAGCTTCTCTTGAGCCAAGTTATCTTTCCATGGATGCCTTAGTTTGGACATTTTTATGCCCTTAGAATTGTAGACTTGTAACTTGGTAAATTCTCCTTTTAAAAGCCATTCCATTTCTGGTATTTTGCATTCCAACAGCTTTAGCAAACTAATACACTTAAGAATAATTTTGTTTATATCAACAAACAATCATGCTGGGAATTTGATATCAGGTGGCTAATTTGTATATTAATTTAAGAGCATTGACATCTTCACTCTACTGGTTCTTCCCATCCATAAATCACACTCTGCATATTTTCATCTTAAATTATTATGGATATGACATTTTAAAATATATTTATTTCTAGTTTTCAACATCCTTATTTGATTTTTCTGTACAATCCTTTCCTCCCAAATTATCACTCTCATGATCAAATGGATTTATTTATATATAGATTGAAGAAATAAAGGGAGGGAGATTCTTAGGCTTTCAGCAAAACTCAAAGACCAGAAATCTAAGAAAATTTTGCAGGTGAAATAATTTTTTAATTTTTTTAATTGTATAATATAACATATATACAAAGCAAAGAAAGAAAAAAAGCAATAGTTTTCAAAGCACTCTTCAACAAGTATCTACAGGACAGATCCCAGAGTTTGTCATTGGCTGGAATATCATCCTCTCAGATTTTTCCTTCTAGCTGCTCCAGAATATAGGAGGCTAGAGGTCTTCAATATATTTTATCATCACAATCCACTTTTTTTTCTTTTTTTTGTGAAAAATAACATATTTACAAAAAAGCAATACATTTCAAAGCACAACACAACAATTAGCTATAGAACAGATTTCAGAGTTTGGTATGGGTTATAATTTCACAATTTTAGGTTTTTTCCTTCTAGGTGCTCTAAGATACTGGAGACTACAAAAATATCAATTTAATGATTCAGAAATCATATTCATTTGTTAAACCCTACCTTCTCTGTGTAACTCCACCATCACCTTTGATCTTTCTATCCCGTTCTTTAGGGTTTTTTGGCCTATGTCAATTCTAACTTTTTCATGTTGGAAGAGGCTGTCAGTAATAGGAGATAGGGAGATGGAACCAGCTGATGTTCTGGAGAGTTTGGGCCCTCTGGATTTCAGGACTTATGTGGTCCAGGGACCCATCTGGAGGTTGTAGACTCCTGGACAGTTACCCCAAACAATTGAACCTTTGCAGAATCTTATATATTTTCCTAGGTGTTCTTTAGGATTGGCTGGAATGGTTTTGGTTAGTGTTTGGCAAGTTATGATAGGTAGCAATGTCTAACAGAAGCTTATGTTAGGGTGACCTCCAGAGTAGCCTCTCAACTCTATTTGAACTTTCTCAGCCACTGACACTTTATTAGTTACACTTCTTTTCCCCCTTTTGGTCAAGATGGAATTGTTGATCCCATGGTGCCAGAGTTGGACTCGTCCCAGGAAGTTATCTCCCATGTCATCAAGAAGACTTTCATCCCTGGGTGTCATGTCCCACGTAGGGGGTGGGAAATGATTTCACTTGCAGAGTTGGTCTAGGAGAGGGTGAAGCCACATCTGAGAAACAAAAGAAGTCCTCCAGAAGTGACTCTTAGGCACACCTATAGGTAGGCTAAGCTTCTCCACTACATGCATAAGCTTCACAAGAGTAAGCCTCAGGATCAGGGGCCTTGCCTCTGATTTACATGGCCCTCATGTTTGACACAGTATGATAAAATTTAATAGCTCCATATTTCTTCTTCCATCCCTCAGGGGACTTTGCCAATACTTTTTGATTATCTGCTTAATATAATCTAGGATGTATCCAGGCATTACAGTAAGCTATAGAGGATTAAAGATCCTCGTTCTTATCCTGGGCTTCCCATGTTTCGATTGCTCAAATGAGCTATCCAGACGGGTTGGGTTAGGTTATGTGCTACAGAAAATTTAGGTTCCAGACAAAATAAACTTTCTTCCTTCGGTCTCAAAGAGTATGTGTGGTTCTAAAGTATAGACAATAGAAAATAAAACTTCCTTATCACTATGTTCTGAATTACCTTAATCGTGACCTAATTGACTTCATTCTTTTCTCTAAATACCAGGTTATACATACATAGAACAGCCTCTCAAAATCCAGAATTAATAATTACCACTCCAGACTAATATGTCTGCTATAAGGGCTTACAATCTAGGCCCCTGTTTTCTTATAAGCATTTTCTTTCATTTCTGGCTTATTTTGCCTCACCAAATGTCCCAAGGTTCATTCAATTCATTCCATGCCTCACAGCTTTGTTCCTTTTTGTAGCAGCACAATATTTGATCATATGTATACACCATCATTCGCCAGTCAAATTCTCAGTCAGTGCATCCTTCAGCCACCTGCATTCATTAGGCATCATGTACAATGCCCCAAATCCACAGTTCATCAACACTCTTAATTTTAGATAATTTCACTGTTCCCAAGAGAAAGATAACCAATAAACACACCCTCACCAAATAGGAAATAGACCCACTATAGAATTTTATTCACTTCTATCTATTCCTTTACCTTTGAGTTCAACCTCATTAGATAACTGTTCATCCATCTCTAGCTTCTATGTATCTCTAAGTCCTCTATTTGTATTATAAGCCTCTGATTTTACCTTTATCATGGTCATAAAAATGGAGTCATACAGTATCTATCCTTTTGTGTCTGGCTTATTTCACTCAGCATTATGTCCTCAAGGCTCATCCATCTTGTCATGTGCTTCAGGACGTCAATTCGTCTTATGTATATACCATTGTATGTATATACCACATTTTGTTAATCCACTTGTCTGTTGATTGGAATTTGAATTGTTTCCATCTTTTGGCAATTGATAGCAATGCTGCTATGAACATTCGTGTGCAAATGTCTGTTTGTGCCATTGCTTTCAGCTCTTCTGGGTATATTCCAAGTGGTGCTATTGCTGGAGTTATAGGGCAATTTGATAATTATTTCCTCAGGAACCACCAAACTATTTTCCATGATGGCTGTACCATTATAAATTCCCACCAGCTATGGGCAGTGTCCCAATTTCTCCACATCCTCTCCAACATAAAATTATATCCTCAACTAATCTTCCTAGCCCTTTACTCTTCTCTTCTCCTTCTGTGACACCAATGATTCTTATATTTGTGTGCTTTGTTTTGTCCATCATTTTCCTGAGACCCAATTCAAATTTTTCCATCATTATTGCCATTTACTGTTTTGAGTGTTAGAATTCAGTTGTCCTGTCTTCTAGTTCACTTATTCTTTCCTCTGCCTGTTCAAATCTTCTGTTATATGTTTCTAGTGTACTTTTTATTTGGAACAGTGTCTTTAATCTCTGTGATATCTGTTATTTTTTTACTTATTCTTTTAAATTCCTTTTTATGCTCTTCTAGTGTCTTGATCTCCTTTATGTCATTAGCCACCCCATTTATTTTATTTAGTAGAGTTATATGAACATCTTTGATTAGTTGTTCCAACATCTGTGTCTCCTCTGGTGTATTAATTTGGTCATTGGGCTGGGCTATATCTGTCTGCATGATGATAAGTTTAGTGATCTCCTGCTGTCTTTGCAGCATGTAAATATCTTGATTGATTTACTTTGGAAGTTTATTTCCTTCAGTAGTCTAAAACTTTGTATTTGAAGGATGGATGTGGAGCAGGATGCAGGGCACAGGGCCGAGCACAACAGTGTGGTGATGCTTTGCAGCACATGTATAGGCACAGGTTAGGGATGCTACGCTGGTACCTGTAAGCGTGGCTGCCAATGGAGGGGGGGATGTGGCTGTGGGGGTGCATGGGTCTGGGCAGCAGGGCCCTGGTGGGTGCTGGTCTAGGGCATGGGGCCCTTTATGCACGTGCCCAGAGCTAGTGCAGCAGATGGGTGATGCACTTCATGGGCTGAGAGCAGATGTGGCCCAGCTGCACAGGTCAGTACTGGCCCAGAGCTGGGGGGTATGACTGGGGGCCACGTGCGTGCACAGGTCTAGGAGGACCAGAAACTGATGTACAGATGCGCAGAACTCAGGGGACACCGGGTGGGGCTGCAGGACTGTATGGGCTGAGAGTGGGTGTAGCTTCGGTATGGAGGTAAGCGCCTGCAGCCTTTTTGCACTGTCCACCACCTGCAGGGGCCAGGACTAGGAGATAGGGCTCAGGAGGGGTGGGGCTAGAATGCCCTTTTGCAGGAGGGATGGGTTGGGCTGGGGCAAGAGGGTTCATGCTTGGGATGGGGTTATAGGGCAGGTGCGTGTGCAAAGGGTTTGTGGGATGGGGGCAATTGGAGCATGGGAAGGTGGTTGGGTGACAGGATTCAGGTGCATGGGGGGTGGGGAGAATCATGGGGTGTGGGGAGAATCACAGTTTGCAGGGCTGCGCTGGTGAGGGTAGCTTGTTCAAGTCACATGGCTTCCTTAAAAAGTACTTCCTTGAACATTCCAAGGAACATTACTTCCTAGTCCCCGTCTCCTGGTCCCTGCCCTCCTGAGGTCTTCAAGCTTCCATGTTAGACTATTTGCACCAGCCGAAGGGTCTCTCACTCTCTGCTTCTCAGTTCTTCAGCTTTTGCAACCAGGGCCTCCTGATGTGGTGCAGAAGACTCTCCCAGGTCACTTACACCCTGAAATTTTCTTTGCCCTCCCATCACTTCTCTAGCTGTTCCTTGGAGCAGGGTTGAACTCAGTCTATCCTGTTCCACCATCTTCCTGGAACTCCTGCCTGCAGATGCAACTTTAATGAGAAACAAGTGGTCAGGCTTATGATAGCTGCATGTAAAAGAAAATTCCTTCCTCTGTTGAAATGAAGCTACATCAGATAATCTTTACTTTTCTAGAGTTGAACAATATCAGAGAGACAAATAAGCACATAAACATATAATCAAGAGAAAGAGAAAAAATAGACAGGGAGAAGTTACATTGAACAGTGAATGTAACTGGGCCTGCCTGTTCATCATTTAGTGAGAGTCCACAGAGAGGGAAGTGAGCAGAACAAAAAAACCCATGCTTATTGGTGAAACCTAAGGTACGATGTTCTGATATATATTTTTTTCAGTTTCTTATTATTCACAAAGAGTGAACCCCGTGGTTCAGGAGAATGTGATGGCTTTGGGAGGAATCCACTTTGTAGTAAAGAAGAGATATTTGTATCTTCTGAGAGTCAGAGAATAACAAAATTTGTCTGGGGAATAGTTGATAATGAAATTTAGCAATCCTGGGCAGTGTCAAATCAGGGTCACACACCTTTGCCAGCAATACGGCTTGCTTGCTCTGTAGTGAACTGCAACTGGTCAATTAAGTCAAATGATTTAGGTTTAGTCTTTTTAGTAAAAAATGAATGCTACTGAAACTAGTCACAGATCAACTCAATCTTAATAGCTGATTTTGTAATTCCAAGAGAAGAAAAAATTAATTACCCTTTCTAAGAAGGCTCTTCATTTTTTCTTGCTGACATTTAAATTTTACATGATTTTTTTTTTTAGGGAAGAGAAAAAGTATTATAGAAATCTAAAATATTTAGTATTAGTTTTTTGAGACTCAAGCCTTATAGGTTTGATGGTTCTACCATATCAGTTGTTCGTCAACTAATCTCGTTAATGTAGTAACAATATGAGCTGATAAACCAATCGCAATTCTCTTAAATCAGCATTTGACAAATATTTTTGTCAATACTAGTCACAATATGTTCTCTTAACATCTATGCACAGACTGCTATTCTTTGATAACTGCTGAGCTGATTTATGTTTCTCTTAGTTTGGGGGAATTTATTTTGCTGTTTTTTTTTTTTTTTTAATGCCTCTAGCCTTTCATTTAAACAGCCTAAAAGTAGTTTTGCTCCAGCATTTACCAGGGTCAATTCAGATTATCATCTTCTAGTGCAAGATATAATATCTACGTAATCTGATTAGCCATTAACAACTGATTTCTGTATGAAATCCACGTAGTATAAAGCAGAATTTTTAGACTATTTCTCCTTCTTGCACAAGAACTGGCATGATTATAAAAATGATTTTACAAACTTGCCAGGATCGATGCTTCACTGCTGCTTTTATGTCTCCTCTGCTAAACTAACACCAGTTTCTTTTTGACAGAATGAACAGGAGGAAGTGGAAAGCAATGGAAGCTTTGAATGGTTGGCTGTTGATGTTTGTCTAATTATGCAGATCCCCACCGAAATGAAATCTAAATATCAGTGACTAGCTGGTGCTAATTAGATAAAGCAGATTTAGGATCCATGAGGCTAGAGGATTAGTGTGGATGTGTTAGACGGTACGTAGGAATTAAAGAATTAGTCAATTCCCATAGCTCCTTAAGAATTATCTGAAAATTGTGAGAGTCATTCCTTTTTTTAACTTTGTTTTATGATTTCGCTTTTGCACATTATGGAAAATTGAAAGGATAATGGAAATCATATATTTAAATGCATGTCAGTCAAATCATACTGTAAAATAAGTTTTGAAGTGAATGATTTTACTAATGGGACTGTTGACATGCTATTAAAAAAAAAGGTAGGATCTAACAACAATTCGGAAACAATACACTGAAGAAAACTTTCATTAAAAAACAGAAGGGCGTTTAATGACACACACACACACACTAATGGAATTTAAGTTTTCCCAAGAAAACATTGAAAAATGGCAGGCATATTAGATTTATAAATAATTAAATTTCTATATTTGCTTCCTCCTCACTACCTTTTTAAATTTAGCCCCTGTAATCCAATCAGTTTAGAATCTAGAATCCTTCCAATAACATGCAGTCTATTTTGTAAAGGAGGGTTATACAGATCCAGAAAAGTGTCACTAGAATAACCTATGGAATATAATTAACACAATACGCATAATTTGAAGCTTAAAAAAGCTGTCTTTGAGATAATCGCAATTAAATTTTGATTTCAGTTTTACATTCAAATTTGGAAAAATCATGAAAATATGGAATTTTAATCAAAATTTCATATTGATTTAAGAATGGGCCAAAGGAATTTCATACCTGCATAAATGAAGAATTCTAACCTTTACCTCACACAGCACACCAAAATTAATTTAAATTTGAATATCAATGCTAAATCTATAAATATCTAGATATACCACTATCTTTCAGATGTATAACAGTGAAATGACAGTCTCAAAACCTGCAGACTCACAAAAGATAGGACATATATGCTTCTACTGAAAAGAAATATTAGTGGACATATTCCAGAAAACAGAAAGTTAATCTAAGTTTAGAGAGCAAGTCAACTGAAAAATTGACTCTTAATTTAAAATGTTGAATTAAATCTAGGTGAGTTTTCCAAATTTGAATTAAAACAAGTCAAAATGTAATTGCAATTCTCTCAAAAGTAACTTCAGTCTAAACAAAAATAGAAAAATATGTAGGAGAAATTGGAGTCAAGTAAGAAATCTATATTATATTATAAGGATATTATAAGGAGAATCAAAATATTATCTCCTAAATGGGGAAAAAGGGCACAAATATTTGAAGGTGAAAATAAAATTTCTTTAATTGATTTTGTGTGTCTCGAACACACAAAACCAAAACCATTTCACTTTTAATTTTCAATGTGTATATATATATATATATTCTTTGTAAAGGCCCATGGAACATCCACCAAAATAAGCCATGTATGTGATATGCTGGCCATAAAAAAATGCTCTCAATGAATTTCAAAGGATCAAAATCATGCAACCATAACCCCTGTTCACAATAGATTTAAATTAGAAATCAATGACAAAAGAAAATATTTGATAATAACTAATACATTTCTAAATAATCCATAGATCAGAGATAAAATCACAGTAAGAAGTAGAAAATAATTTTGAACAAACTATAATGAAAACAGAACAGCTCAAAATTGTGGTATATGGTTTAATTAGTACTTAAAGGAAAATTTAAGACTTTAAATGTAAAAACCATATGAAGAATCTCTTAAAAAGTCTAAATTCTTACCTTAAGAAATTAAAAAAAAGAAGAGGAATGAACTGCTACAACAGTCAAACAGTAAAAATAGCTAAAACCTGAAGTGGTTTTCCTTTCATAAATCCCGAGTTAAGTGAACTGAGAAAAATAGAGAGAAAAGAGAGAAGAAAGAATGAATTACTGATTACCTATTTCAGGAATAAAATTGAAGACCTTGCAACAGAACCTAAAGACCTCACACAGGATATTATATAAAATTTTATGGCAACAAATTTGACAAATTGGTGAGGTAGAATAATTCCTTAGAAAACACACCAAATCAGTTTCATGAAGAAATACAGAGTGAAAATAGTCCTATGTCTGTCAAGAAATTTGATTGAAATCTGCTCAGTCTCCAAAAAAATCGAAGGTCATATTTTGTTTAACCATAAATTCTCCCAAACATTTCAGAAAAATTTCATCTTGATTAAAGAATGGGGCAAAGGAATGTCTTTTCGTATCTGCATATATAAAGAATTCTGACCTCTACCTCACCCAACATACCAAAATTAATTTAAACTTGACTATCAATGCTAAATCTATAAATATCTAGGAGAAAACATAATAGATTATCTTCATACTTTCAGAATGCAGAAAGATTACAATAATAAGGTATTAAAGGTACAAACTCTAAAAAATTGAATTTCATCAAAATTAAAAATTTCTATTAATCAAAAAACAGTGTTTGGTGAGGATATGAAGAAATTGGAAGCCTCACACTTTGCCGGTGGAAATTTAAAATTGTGCAGCTGTCGTGGAAAACGGTTTGGCAGTTCCTCAAATATTTAATTATAGAATTCCCATATGACCCCACAGGAGAGGAATGCTCCTAGATTATAAGCAAAACAATTGAGAACAGGTATGCCAACTAATGCTAACATACAAATGTTCGTGGTAGTACTATTCACAATAACCAAAAAGTAGCAACAACCAAAATTCAATTAATGGATGCATGGATAAACAAAATAATAGTATATCCACACAATGGAATATTATTCAGCCTCAAAAAGAAAGGAAGTTCTGAAATATGTGACGATGTGAATGAATGCTGTAAACATGATGCTAAGCAAAAAGAAGCTACACACAAAAGGAAACATAATACATGATTTCATTTGTATGGAATATCCCGTATGGTAAATCCACAGAGACAGAAAGCAGATGGCTGGTTTCAGGGCTGAAGGTGGGAGAAGGACAGGGGTAACTGCTCGATGGGCATGTGGTCTCCTTAGGGGACAGGTGAAATGTTTTGAAACTGTAGTGATGAAGGTTGCTCAGCCCTGTGAATGTACTAAAGCCTACTGAATCATACACTGTAAAAATGGTTCAATGTTTATGTTATCTGAATTTCGCCTTTATAAAAAGACAACATTAAGACAGTGAAAAGGTAGTCAGGGATAAAAATATTTGCAGTATGTACAGCTGACTAAGTATTCATATGCTGAATTATTAAAAAATACTCCTCTGTAATAATGAAGGATAAGAATTCCCTCCATGTTCCAAATAAGTAAAGATATTTTTACAGTCGCATCATAAAAGAAGATATCCAACTAGCCAGTATATTGAAAGAGGCTTAGTCATGACTGAAATGTTCTAAAATCATGATGACATCACTCCATAATAATGATGAATATTAACAAATCATTTATACCAAATTTTAGCAATGATATGGAACAATCTGACCTCTCACATATGGGAGTATGGAACAATGCAAAAACTTTGGAAAATTGTTTGCCAGTTTTTCTTTTAATGTTGTGTTCAAATACAGCTAAATGTAAAAACATCCTATGACCCAGCCATTCTACTTCTGGAAAAGGGAAATTAGTCTGTATGTGCACAAAGACTGATACAAAAATGCAAGCATCACCTTTATTCAGAATAACCTGCAGCTAAGAATTAATCCAAATATTCCATGGCAGAATTGAAATATAAATAGCCCAAATGTCTGTAGGTATTTAGGGAGTGGAATACTATACAGCAATAAAAAGACATACATTGCTGACACAACAATAATATGGATGACTCTCAAATACAGTATGATGAACAAAACTACTCACAAAGGAATGCTTATGCTTTATGGCTCCGTATTAACTAAATTCGAGAATAGACAAAAGAATCAAATTGTGCTTATTTTTTACTACTTATAGTTATTCATATAAAGCTACAGTAATTAAACATTGTTGCAAGGATAGAATAAATTCAATAATGAAATGGAATAATGAACTCACAAAAGGTATTACTCATATGTAGAAATGATACCTAACAGACATGGCACTGCTGGCCAACGCAGGTCTAGATTTTCAATAAAATGTTCCCTGGTCATAGAATAACCATATGGAAAAAAATGAGCTTCTACCTTAAATGACAGCACAAAACTTATTTCTAAGTTTATTAAAGATCTATATTGAAAATATAAAATATTTAAAAGAAAATAGCATGGAAGAATGCTTTTGTTACTTTGGGCAGGTAAGCATTTCTAAAACAATACCCAACAGGTATTAACCACAAAGAAAGAGAATGGAAAAGCTGAATATATTTCTATTAAGAACTTCTGTTCTTGGAAACAGAACCTAAAGCCAAAGGAAAGAAAAGTTACACACTAATTGACGATATATGTATCCCACATAGCTGGCAAAAGATCAGTATTCAGAATGTATAAGCAATGCCAAGGTGTCTACACTAAAAAGACCTATAACCCAAGGGGAGAACAGCGAGGATCTTGAATTTTATAGAAAAGGAGATAAAAGTGGTCAACAAACATGAGAAAGTGTATCCGCTCATTAGCAATCAAAGAAATGCAAACAAAAATGACATAAAAATACTTTCCACATCTACCAGTTTGGCACATACGAAAATCTCTGAATTATCAAGTGTGTGAAAGGATGTGGAGCAATCAGAACTCTTCATATATTGCTGCTAGGATTGTAAATTGTCCAAGCACTTTGAAAAACAATTGAAGACAAACAAATCCTATGTGCCAACAATTCCCCTGCTTCCTGCAATGGTTGTGCGTGTGCTTGGGAAACAAGGAGGAGAATGTACCTAAGCACGTAGTTTGTGAAAAACAATCTCAACATGAGAACGGTTAACAGTGAAAACTGATCGCAATATGATGAATACAATGAATAGTTATGTGCTCATAAAATTGTAAAGCCGCTGTAAAGTGAATGATCTAGGCTTACAAGCATCAACATTTTCTCAGTATAATTTCGAGTGAAAAAAAAGAAGTCATTGAAAGATACTTTAAGTATGAATAAGTTTAAGTTCCAAACAAACAAGCAAAAGAGAAGAGTATTAAATATTTAGCGATACCGACTTAAATTACAATGTAAAGAAAAGAAAAGAAAAAGAAACGCAGAATTCACAAGACCCCTGAGCTTTGAATTTGAGGAGGAAGGAGATGGGAAAGGAGGAGGAGAAAGCAGAAAACTTCAAACTTCTGGAGACAACCTGGGCCCTGTAATTACTCAATTAGGGGGTGTGTATGCAGTGTTATTGCTTATTATGTTCAGACGTTTCGCTCTTCTATAAAATCTTTTTATTCTAGCCAATGTTTAATAAAATAAATGTTTTAACAAAATGTACCTAAGAGCTAAAATGACTATAACTCAGATAATTTACATTTGTTTACTTACCTTTCCAAATATCATTACAATAAAGTGGTTCGGCTAATAAGAGTTTAAACATCAAGACGAATAACTAACTAATCAATCTGGCTGGCCAGATATGCTTTGTAACCTATTATTGTGTAACCCTTAAGAAATGTTATTAATGTTTTGTAAAATATAGACACTTCAATTTTAAAGCTATGGAAAGACTATGTCCCTTTGGGGAGAAAGGCTCTTTGTTGCAGGCTAATCTGTTTTGTTATGTCACGTAACAAGGTAAATTTCATGCTAACTAAAAAAATTAAGTGAAAAAAACAAGCAAAATACAGAGATAGTTTTTAGAGTAAATAATGGAAGTCCCACTGCAGTCTTTCTACCCCACTGCTTCTTTCCTTTCTGTAAGGAGCTCTCTGTTATGTATCCAGAGCTTTTATTGCGAATTTACAGGGAGAAATGGTAAATTTTATGTTTTTGTTCTCATTCACACAAATAAGATCATGTTGTACATATGTTTCGGCAACTCTTCGTCATTTAATGAATTTTGAGGAACTTTCTTTGGTGCCGCATATTGATCAGCTCCATTCTATTTCCTTTCAGCAAAGTGTCCTATCAACAATTAATAATTGATCCTTTACTGATGTATATTTTTGCTGTTTACATTGCACCATTAGGAAAAAATACTGCCAAACACCCCTGTATATAACTATGTGCAAAAACATTACTATTTCTATAGGTTCGCACAAAGATGTATAATTGCTGAGCAAAATTAATAAATACATGCAAACTACCCTTCTAAAGGACTTTTGCGATAGTCATTCCCCAAATAATTTTTCATGTTTTTTTTGACATTGTATATTACATTTTCATGGGTAAGACGTGAGGACTTTTGATTTTTCCATGTTCCTCGTTATTAGTGAGTTCTACATATTTTATGCATTTATTAGTCAACTGTGAATTTAGTGAATTATCTCTTCATTTGCTTTATCCAGTTTTACTTTATTTGGCTTTTTGTGTATTTGGGGGAACTCTTTATAGATTAAGGATGTTAAGCTTTTGTATGTCTAAAAAACACTGTCTTAGTCTGACAAAGATTTTTAGTTTTAAATATATTTTTGCAATTTAAACACTTCAAATATTTATGTTGTTATATCTTTTTCTGACTCTTTTGATTGCCTGATATTGTGTTCTAATCTTCTAAATTGGAGGTGAAAGTTGAGGATGTTGTAACGTAGTGTTAGAACATACATGCACCTACCTAGTAAGAACAGTTACAAAGAAAAGCTGTGTAGAAAAGTTTGGAGCCAAAATCTGCATGTGAAGCAACTCTGCCCTATGTCAAATTTCATCTGTTTCCCCCATGTAATTCCAACGGGCTCATAGTAAAGAAACTTCTTTCTTGGTGTTATATAAATTTAAGTGTCAATACTTTAAAATGGTACTTAACCTGTTTTATAAATATGTTTTGGGTGAAATATAAATGAGTAAGCTTCTACAATATTATTTCTGTAAAAAGTACATTGTAAGTTACAAATAAACAAGGAATAAATGCAAATTTGACTGTACTTAACTGGTAGTTGAGACTTTTTGAGATATGTATTCAGATTAAATGCACCTTTTATTTTAATTTGAAAAATAGTTCACTTGGCCTTACAATTTTACTTTAGGAAGTTTGTCTTTACAGGAACAGTGAAGTTGCTCTAACTTTTTATCACCATCTAGTGGCAGAGCATATACTTCTTAGAAGGCAACATACTACAGGGTTGAAAACTGTTTTGAAATTTCTAGTATTTGAAAATTCAAAGCAACCATACAATGTGAATTTCATGCCAGCCTGTCTTATTTTATTTGAAAATAATTCTTCAAATATCAGGCATACATATATTCAGAAGTGGAATGTTGGAGTGGGTTAGTTTAGCTTCTGGTCTATTCTTTTATAATCTTTTCTTTTAGCATTGAGATTAAAAGCATAACACCTTTCAAATTCATTTTTAAATTTAGTTTGCATTTACCATCTATTACATCTTAAACTTCAACATTTCCTTTGTATGGAAATGTTCTACTGAATAGTCTCAAATTGTTTCTGATCTTTACCAGGTTTGGAATTCTTCGGATGATAATTTTTAAAACATTTGCTCTCATGAAGCCTTGAGGGAACCTATTTTTCTTAAGCCCATACAGTTTGCCATTGTCAGGCAACCATGATGCATATAGCTTTGTCTACAAGGCTGCTTGCATCTTACATAACTAAAAGCATTCACCGAAGTTCATTTTCAGTTATTGCAGTGTTTCCTTGCCAATAATATTGCTAGAAATATCTTAAAGGTACAGATTCTGTGCGTAAATAGATTTTGAAGCATTAGGATGGAAGGAAATATAACACACTGAGGCAATGAGTTATACTAACAAATCAATTTCTAATATATTTTATGAATGGAGAAAAAAGAATGAGATTGTAAACGCATGTTTTTCCCACAAAGCATGGCTGTTATTTAAAGGTGTTTGCTTCTGATTTTATTAGTCAACATTTGTTCATCATTTTCAAATGATAACTTTTCTATTCTCTTGCACTAGCTTTGCATTGTGATAAATATGAACAGAGAGCAGATTTGCCCAGTTCTTTTTTATTTTTTGGAGCAGGGGGTTTAGCGGAACCTCTTTTTCCAATGTAAGTAGTCTTTATGTTCCAGCTCATAGCGACATAATTTTGCTACTCTAGAAAACATTCTATTCTAGAGCTTCTTGGAGACCATTCCTACGTATGGCTTTATCTCTTTTTTGAATAATACCACAATGATATGCAACATAGAAGGCCCAGAGATTGAATGCACTGGGGAAATCTCAGGTGTATTCTAGCCCTCTCCTGGGCGTCAGGTGGAGGAGAGGTACATGTCCTGCAGCAAAATACTGTAACACACAAAAATTGGCATATTTGGAAAGCTTTTTAGAGTGACACCAAATCAATGAAGTAATGTAAGCTGTAATTTGCTAATGACTCCTTGCTGGGATAAGGCACTTTGAGACGAAGCTCAGTTGCTTTCATTGTGGAATCTGATTAAACAGCATAAGCTGCAGTTGTGCTACCATTATAATTATTCTAACTGCTAATTCACCTTCAAATATAAAGACAAACCAGTCATCTGTCAGAATCACATTCGTAAATCACAGGGCCAGCAGCATTTATGGACAAATGTGCACTTTAATAAGAAAAAGTGCTGTGAAAGTGAAATCAGTTTCATGGGACAGTCCGTAAATGCATTATAGACTCAGCTGAAAAAGGAGGCTTGTCACAGCAGACTCGTAATTTAAACTACAGGGCAGGACTTGGCATAATAACAGTTTGAATTTGGGAGAAAAGTGAAATCATAAAGTGCAATTACTGCCTTATCCTGTAGAGACTAAAGCAATTCATGAACAGATTAAAATCTATGTAATGGCATTTTCCACATCCTTCCTGCCCTGATAAAATACATCTAGGTATTACTTAAATCATTATATTACTTTAATCATGTCATGGGTATAAATTAACAAACAACATATAAACGTTGGCATAGACAATTTTTTCATGTTATTCGTACTTTATTTTTAGCTTTTCTGATCTTCCAATCTTTTAAATCATATTATCTGCAATATTTCTTAATAGCTATTCAGCTAATAGCTGAATAGAGCATTATCTTTAACATGCTCAGATTGTTTATACATATAATCTGATTTGCAATGAAATCTTTAGATGCATTTTGATTCCATTTTCTATTATATATCTATAGTTTCTAAACATATTTTATTTATTAAATGTACAAACATACGAACACAAACATTCTTACCATATTATTCCATTCTACGTATATAATCAGTAATTCACAATATCATCACATAGTTGTTTATTCATCATCATGATCATTTCTTAGAACATTTGTATCAATTCAAAAAAAGAAATAAAAAAACAGAAAAAAATTCATACATACCATACCCCTTACCCCTCCCTTTCACTAGCATTTCAATCTACTAAATTTATTTTAACATTTGTTCCCCCTATTATTTTTTTACTTTTAATCCATAAAATGTTTTACTCATCTGTCCATAAGGTAGATAAAAGCAGCATCAGACACAGGTTTTCACAATCACACAGTCACATTGTGAAAGCTGTATCATTCTGCAATCATCTTCAAGAAACATGGCTACTGGAACACAGCTCTACATTTTCAAGCAGTTCCCTCCAGCCTCTCTATTACACCTTAACTAAAAAGGTGATATCTATTTAATGCGTAAGAATAACCTCCAGGATAACTTCTCTACTCTGTATGGAATCTCTCAGCCATTGACACTTTATTTTGTCTCATTTCTCTCTTCCCCCTTCCAATCGAGAAGGTTTTCTCAATCTCTTGGTGCTGAGTCCCAGCTTATTCTAGGATTTCTGTCCCACGTTGCCAGGAAGGTTTACACCCCTGGGAGTCATGTCCCACGTAGAGATGGGGAGGTCAGTGAGTTTGCTTGTCGTGTTGGCTGAGAGACAGAGGCCACATCTGAGCAACAAAAGAGGTTCTCTTGGGGGTGACTCCTAGGCCTCATTTTAAGTAGGTTTAGCCTATCCTTTGTGGGGTTAAGTTTCATATGAACAAACCCCAAGATTGGGGGCTCAGCTTATTGCTTTGGTTGTCCACACTGCTTGTGAGAATATCAAGAATTGTCTACTTGGGGAAGTTGAATTTTCCCCTTTTCTCACCATTCCCCCAAGGGGACTTTGCAAATACTTTTTTATTCACTGTCCAAATCCTTCTGGGATTTATCGAGGCATCACTCTGGCAAAACCTACAAAATCTCATGCCCTACTCAAGGTTCCATGTACTTGTGGTGTTCAATTAAGCTTCCCAATAAGTTCTATTAGGAAATGCACTAGTCAAAATATAAATTTTGTACCAAATAAACATTTTTTGCTTTAGTCTCACACATAAGTTAAAGTTTTAAAATATTAATTACCATCTATTTTTATATTCCCATTTTATTAAATTTTTATTATGAACTTTTATAAACACATCGATACATCATTTGTTTCACAAAGTCTAGGTGTATAGACTGTATGATAAGGTAGCTGGTAAGCCCTGGGAATCTAGTGGTAAATGACACAATTGCTGCCTTCAAATAATTTGTCTCTTACTATCAATAAGTAGATAATCAAGATGATTTCAGATTGCGATGATTGTTAAGAGAAAGTTAAAGGGGTGATAAGATAACCAAATTGGTGGTCAATATCCTCTGTGAGGTGGTGGCATCTTATTGGAAAGAAGAAGGATGAGCCAGGAGGGGAAGTGAGGAAAGAGCTTTCCAGGCAGAGGAAAGCACAAGTGCAGAGTTTATCCTACGGAAATCAAAAGGAGGATGCAGCCTTGGGGTGGCTTGGGGTTGGGTAGGTGGGGTGCAATGACTTTGTGAGAGACCAAAGGTGGTAAGAGGAGATGTGAACAAGTTAGAGACCCACTTTACCAGTTGGCTGTGCAAATTCTGTCCTAGTGAAATGGAAAGTTCTTAGGGAAGGCTTTTAAGAGTTGTGGAGAACAATGCAGGCTGATTTGTTTTATAAAGATAATACTTTGGTATCTTGGAAAATGCTGAGTGTGTAAATTTGAACCCAAAGCTGGCATGAGAGAGAGGCTGAGAATACAGTTTCATAGGAGCAACAGTTCTTTCTCAACTCAAAGCTGAGTTGAAACAGACGTTTTCTTGTTTTTGTGTCAGGTGGCATTTATACTCAACCCTTTCACTGAACTCATAGCTCTTTATAAAAGGGCAGCAGTTCCAACTCTCACCAGCATGTAGCCTCGAGGCCTTGTCTCACATTCCCATTGTGTCATTAAAACATTCCTTGGCTATTGTATTAGTTCCATATCTCTACATAGCAAACTATGCGGAACATAGCAGCTTGCAACAATAGACATTTAGTATCTCACACAGTTTCTGGGTTTCAGGAATCAGGGGCAGCTTTACCAAATGCTTCTGGCTTATGATCTCTGATGACATTACAATTAAGGTGTCAGAAAGACCCTCTGAAGGTGCAGGGAGCTGGGGGTCTGCTTCGGCAGCCACTGCTGGTTGGGGCTTCTGTTCCCCATCACGAGGCCTCTTAGGGTGGTTGAGTGTCCCCAGGGAATGATGACCAGTTTAGCCAGACCTTGTGGCACCCAGGTTCGCTTCCACCATGACCCAGGCATTTGAAGACTATCACTTCCCACAGGGATTATGCCTCACCTTTTAAAGAGAATGTCAAAGGATCTGGGATCATTTTGAATGGACCAGAGTTATGGAAGTGACAAAAGCCTCCGAGGCAGCCAGGGTTTTAGAGCACCTTGTCACACTGGCTTTCAGCTTTCTTTTTATTTTCATTACCTACATATTTCTTCTCTTTCTAATGAGCTTTGTCATATGCTCTGAAAACGTTAGCAAAAATATATATATATTGACCTCACACTTACTGAAATTTTTAAGCAGGAATGGTTTGCTTTTTAATCTTACAATGTAATTATTTTCAGAAGCACTATAATGGTACTCTCTTTCACACTTCAGAAAATTTTCCAAATGTATTTTTGAAAATGTACCCTTCAAATTTTATACAAAACTAAGAATAACAGACATCCATGAGACAAAGTTGCCCAAAATCAGTTAATAAATAGAACTACTGTTTTTAATATCAATATAAGTTCTATCTATTACTCCAAGTTGGTTGTTCATAGTAATCAATACTTTCTGCTTTGTCCATACTCAATGGAGAAGGGTTCAGTGCTTAGAATTTCTATCAGATTAAATGTCAGTTAAATTAATTTTACCCAGTAGCAACAATGAGTAAAAATTTACTCTTAAAATTTCAGTGTGGTGAAAAAGCTATACTACCGTGTTAAGTAAAACTGAAAATATATAGTTTTTCATATGATTCAATACTTAAGCATATTCTAAAGAAAAGATTTATCAATATTCAATAACAATTAAGTATTCAAAATCAAAGACATCAAATTTGAGATTAAGGAATAATCAAAATCTGTGAAACCAGAAAATTTTAAATTACATGTATGACTAATATTGGTCTTTATCAAATAGAGCTGCTCTAAATTATACACTAGAAATAAGCCAGTATTTGATGAATTCCCATATTCTATAGGTATTTGAGTATGGTCCTAGGGGTATCAACTTATGATGCTTTACATTAAAAAAATAGTAAAATTTGAAGAGCCCGAAGTCTGATATATTTATTTCTTGCTTTTCTATGGAATAAATCTATTTAAAAAGTTTAATGGTGAATTTTTCAAACTTGAACACTATGCACGTGTGTCTTCTATGAATGGTTTACTGTAATAATGAGGCAATATGCTAGTTTTGCTTATTTTGAGCTTGTTGGTTAAACCCTGATACACTAAAAATAGCTTTTATTTCATTCTTTTTTTTGTCTTTTGAATGACCCAGTGTTGATTCGCAGTACTTTACATTGTTTAGAAGGAATGGCATTTAACACTGATTAACAGGAAAATATTTAAACAGTTAAATGCTTTGAATCTGTTCTGTGATTTGGGGTGACTTAATCTTGTTTGCGTGCATGTCTATAAATTCCAGTTTAACTTTTAAGTTATCAATATAGAAAATGACAACATCTAGCCATGATAATAAAATGTTTAGAAGAAAAACTGAGCTGAATAAATGCTGCATATTGTCATCAATCTGTGTGATTCAAGAGCTTTAAGAGCCTGATATATGATAGATATGAAAGAATATACGATAGATACTTTTCACATTGAACATACACAGTTCTTCATAATTGTAAACAAAAACTTGAATTCCATTCTTTCAAGACCCTGTTTTTGTTTGTGCCTTTTCTCCACTCATCTTTGACATCTTGCAAAGAACTATTTATGATAGAAGGATGAAGATACACTTTTTCCTTTCTGAGAAGTTAAAATTTAGCACACTTGTTAAAACATTTATAGGATCAGCTGGTGAAATGAACCTTGGAATTGAGGGAAAAACCAAGTTGGAAAAAAATATGATGAGACAACTCCAGAGCTTATCAAAGTTAATCACTAAATAGTGTGGCATATTGAACTAGGTTCATGAGAAACGAGAAAGGTAACACAAAAGGTAGATACTTTAATTAGAAAACAAACAAGAGTGATGGTAAAGTCTTTGTGTAGGATTGAGGCAATAGCTCATTCAGAGCCATCACCCCTCGGAGAAGAGGGCTCTTCTTAGTAAATAAAAGGGAACAAGGACACGTCACATGTTTGGTGAAATGGAAAAATCATGGCACATGTTTAAGGTGGGACATCTTGGTAGGGAAATTAAATAAGAAGTTGAATATTCAAGTACTGGACTTAGAGGTATCAGGGCTGGAGGTAGAGATTTATGGGCAGCTGTAAGAATTTGCAGGAACCTGGGTAGGTCCTTCCAGAGGAAGTAGGCTTCTCGTTTTCCTAGAGACCGACTCCCAACATGACGTATGTTGGAGAAGTCACCCTTACTAGAGTGACATGGAACATTATGGCCCATGGAGACTGCAGGGGGCCAATTGTATAACTCATTAAGAGAACTCCTGCCACCAATTTCTCTCAGAAAAAGATTTATCATGGAATTGATAAGCAGGAATTCAGAACAAGGGGAAAGGGTACTTTAAATGAAAACGAACTGCTTAGCCTGACAGTCAAACTCTAGGAAGGGGAAAAGCACAGCAAGGACAGTGTCAAGTCTTCTGGACTTGGCACTTGGAATGAAAACTAAAACTAGATTTGGTTTCATATCTGACCAGTGTATGGAACCCATATTATTCATAACTTAAGATGTTTTTGATGGATAGCTTGTATTTTCAAGAACAGAGTATCAAGGTCACATAATGGTAAAACAGCTCAATTCACATTCCAGTAACAGTACAATTTATTTCTAGACTTAACCTGCAAAAATATTTGACACATCCTTTCCGTCTCAATCAGGCTAACTTTTACATTTAGCTTATTATTTTTAGTATTTACTAAACATTTCCTTCTTTATGAATACTGTGTTTACGTATAGAAGTGCCTTTCTATGTACTTTAGTGTTTTGTTGATCATAACCCTTGTTTGAAAAAGAAATATTTTCATATTGAATTTTTGGCTTTCATTCACATCTCTGGTAGCTATAAAACACACTTTTTAGGGTAGTGTACGTACTTACATAGCTGAGAATTCTTTCTCTTTCCTGAATTTATGAATCACCATGGCCATATAAAGTGTGGGGATTCAGAGTAAATATTGATATGCCTGAGAGTCATATATCACAGTGGTTAAAAGCACAGATTGTAAGAGATCATTTTGAAACCCAGCTCTTTCATTAGTAGTTGTATGAGTTTGGAAAAATACTTAACCTCTTTGTGCCTCAACTTCTCCAGTGGTAAAAAGTGATCATATTAGTGCAAACTTCTTAAGATTTTGGTGAGGATTACATGAATCCAGGTATACTAGACACTTACTAATGTGCTCAGCAATACCAAGTTCTCATTAAATTTTAGCTATTTATAGTATAAAACTGCTACATTATAATCACTACCCTGGGAGCATGGCCTTGCATTTTTACTTTCTGACAGCTGTCTTATAGCAATGGTATTTAAGGAGAAGAAGAATCAGAACTTTTTTTTGCTATGAAATATGAAAATGAGCTCAACAAGTTTATTATATATATTTTTACTTATATAAATAAACTCCTATAAAGATTTTGGTTATTTATGTTTAATTGAATGTCTCCTGTCCATTGTATCTTTATTATATGTTTAATTGATTTCAATTTTAACTAGCAGTTTTTTTTTCCTTTGCTTTAATGTCCCACTCTTGAGTTTTCAAATTAAATTTAGTATTCACCGAACTGAAAATCATCTTTGAATAATGGTGTTCAGGTTGTTTACAAGATTTTAATATTTTCAAATGTGAAAAATACCCTTTTGATATTTTGACTTTAGCTAAATGTGTTGTTCTTGACCCAGAAACTTGTCACTTTTAAACTGTTTCCATTTTTGAAGGTAGAAATCTCCAGATCAATCTGATTTTTGTTCTTCTGAGATTGAACTGAACCTCTGTATCCCATATTTGAGCTTGAAACTTTCTTTTTTATGCTTTAAATTCAGGCATGCTTTCAATTTTATTTAAGCATTCAAACACTTTAATAGATTATCAAATTTCATTTACTCTCTTCAACCCCCAGATTCAATGTTATTGTTAGAAAATGAAATGTTTTCCCTAATGCTTCTAACTGATGCTATTCTTTTCATGTGCTCTGTTTTTGCAGTACCAAAACTTATTTGTGTTGCACTGGACCCAGCTTGCTGCTATGTTCCCTGTCATTGTTCTTATTTACCTGCCCAGGCATCATGCCTAATGGCCCTGATGTCCAGTGGTGCATTTGCTCCTAGATTCGGGAATGTGAGCTTTATACTGCAACTATGTTGAATCTTGGATTTCCTCATTTGGGGAAGGAGTACCTGTATTTTGAAAGAGTGAGCCAAACAGGGCCTATCAGGAAGGACACAAGTATTGACTATTTATGCCTTTAATGAAATATTTCTGGATCTTTCCTACAAGGAAATAACATTGTAGGATCTCAAGAGGCTGCGTGGCTTCCTTTGGCCCATGGAGTATGAAAGTGAGGAAATTGCTGCTTTAGGGCAGAAGCTTCAAGAGCCCGTCCTCTCTTTCCATTTTCTCCACCATAGCAATTTGTAGTGATCCAGAGGGGGTGACCCCATAGGCCTGGACTTCAGAGTGAGGACAGCACAAAGCAGTGTCAGGCACTTAGCAATTAACCTGTAGTGTGTGACTCTAATAAATGTTTACTGTGTTGAACAGTAGGGAATCTGGATTTGATTGTTACTGCAGCAGAACCTTCCCTATTCCAACTGGTTTAAGACAGCTATTCCTTCATATAAATGATTCTTGCTAATATCTGAAATATAGACATTTCCTAGCAAAAATTATGGACACAGAATAGGAGTTGACTGGTTTTATTTTTTTATTTATTTTTTTAAAGCATTTTTTTTATTTTATTATTTTTTGTTTGTTTGTTTGTTTTTTTTTTACATGGGCTGGGGCCGGGAATCGAACCGGGATCCTCCGGCATGGCAGGCAAGCACTTTTGCCCGCTGAGCCACCGCGGCCCGCCTGGTTTTATTTTGTGCCATCTGTTTGTATTGTATTATTGACAGCAAATATTGCTTTTTATTTTTGAATGTTTAGACATAGAGGAAATGAAGCAATTTTATAGGAATATCCTTACTGACATATTTATCATAAAGCACAAACTACTAAAGGAAATAAAAGAAATCAAGAGGAAAAAAGAATGAGATTTCAGAAATACATAGAGTTTGAGACTCAGTGAAATCCACATTAAAGTAGGCTGGAGGCAAAAAGTGAGGATTTTAATCAATTGTAGTCAGAGAAGAAAATTTCAGGATTTAAGATCATCCAACTATGGGAGTTCCAAGTGATGACAGAGTGGTAGATAACAGCTGCAGCAGAAAATTCCTGGTCATTAGTGTTTTTTGTATTTATGTAATCAGGTTGCAGTTAGGAGTTTGCTCTACAACAATATGCTGATTGGAGGGATTTTGGCAACAAACTTGTGTTGGAAATAAGTTTCTTCACCTGAGCAAAAGGCAAGACAGTATCTGGCCAAAGAGATGAATGTGATATTATTTTCCATTTGTCCCTTTAAATCCTTTCCCAGCTGTATTTTTTACCCCCAAGAATCTTTACCTGATGGGTGGTTCCCCCTGGTTGGCTTCAAGCTAAGTGGGAGCCACCAGTAGAGATTGGGCCATAAGAACAGAGAGAAGAAAGGCTGTTTCTTGCTTATGTCGACCCTTCTGCAGCATTTTTCTTGTATCAGACCTTTGGGTTTTCAGCACCAGGGAACCCTCTCCAATAACACCAGTCCCAATGACTTCCAGAAACTATATTTACCCCTGTCCCTTGGCTTCAGGAAACAGTATCTTCACATTGCTGCTAGTCATGCTGACATCCCTTGATGCTTTCCTTAAAACCCCAAGGCATCCCTTAATATCATCTGTTTTTAAAGCACCTAAGTGAATTCTATTTCCTGAGGGGACACTGACTGACTCAAACAAGCGCATGAAATTCTGAGAATGGAGAGAAAGCACACCAGTTGCTAAGCACTGAGGGCAAGAGAATGTTTACTGAAAAGAACACATGGCATATGTTGGAGGGTGGCATGTCAAAGAATAGCAGTAACAGAAATAAAAGAAAAATCATTTGGTAGGACTCACCGTGATCACTAATTTTAGAAGGATTTTTGTTGCAAGTCTTTAGAAGTAGTAATGCATGTGTGGTTATTCAGTGGGGCTGACCCCAACAAATTTGGGACCTGAATGTGGTTCTTTGGCAATTTTGAAACTCAGGACCAAAAATGGGAAAAGGAGACCAGAGTTGAAACAGTAATAATTAGCAAGTGGTAACATATTCAAATGTATTTCAGTAGAAATTTACTCTATATTTCTACTTGAAAATTCACAGTTCAGACTCAAAGTATTATTAAATCTACATTTTAAATGAATTCAGTTATGAAACTCCTGAATTAAAACTCCCCCACCCCCAAAAAAAGATAAAGACAAAAATACACTTTCAAATATGACCATGTGATTTAAATGAAAACAGGATTGATTTTGTTTGAATTCTTATAATTATAATGCCACCTATTTTATTTGTTGAAATAAATGCAAGTAATGATTAGTCAGTCATTTCTAAAGTTACACATTTTTTTATCACAATCAATAGATTTGGAGAACTGATGACGATGGGTAAGAAAGGTACAAGGCAAATCTTGACTAAAGAAAAAAAATGGTTATTACTTGTCAAAGAGGAAATAGAAAATAGTATTTCCTGAACTGTGGAAACCAAGCCAATATATGTTGTTGGTTTTTTTAAAATTGCTCTAGCAAATGATCAAGGCGGAGAAACAGAGTAGGCCAGTTAAGGAAAAAGAAGCACTTAGATCAGTTGGACAAAAAGCATTCGATGAGCTAGAAATAAACTGTTTTAGTTCCCTAGCTGCTGAAACAAACACCGTACAATGGGTCGCTTAAACAACCGGAGTTAATGGCTCATGATTTCAAAGGCCAGTGGCTTGCATCTGTGGTCAGTACCTTCTGGCTGGCCGGCAGTCTATGCGTTTCTTTGGCTTTTCTTTCATGTAGTGATGTCCTCTCCTTTCTCTTCCAGCTACTAGCTGCCCCTGCTCTCTGTGGCCTTCTCTACAAGGATTCAGACCCATCCTGAATGAGGTCACACTCAGACTGAAGTACCGCATCAAAAGTTTCTCCTTGAAATGGGTTCGTACCCACAAAGATGGATGAAGCGTAAGAACATGTTTTCTGGAGTGCATAACTCTCTAATCTACCACATAAGCATTCACAACTTTCCCTTTAAGGCAGATTGACAATGAAGTGATAACAGAAAAAGTTTAAAACATTATGCAGCAGAATAACCATTATATGAAGTTACCATAAGGTATATTGGTTTGCCTGCTTATAGGGCAATCTCAGTACAGATTTTAGTCAAATTTGATTACATACAATTTATTTCAATTGACACTAGTTTTATGAAATGAATTAAGCAAATAAAATTAAGTTAAAATCTAGAAATTAAGAAGAGATCCAAGATTTTAATATCTATTTTCCTTTGGGGAGACTATCAAGAGGAAAAGAAAAAGTGTTTGATAAAATATTTTAAAAATAATAATATGCACAAAAGTCTCATGGCTTCCTACCATCTAGCCTTGTTCTTATTTTTCATCTTTTCATGGCAAGAAAGGTAATGTAGGAATAATTATTGAGATTCATAAGGATATATAGACCAGAGATAGTAAAACAGTAATATAATAAATTCAGTGTTTCAACATTTAGTTTATTTTTGGGAAGTTCAAAGCAATTCATTCAAGTAGGCAAACCATATTCTTGGTCTGATTAGAATGGAAACTAATTTCCATTTGAGTGTATTTGAAACTGAAAATGTTGAATCCTTTCAATTCCAAGACTGGTGTTAGAGTAAATGGATTTGGAGTTTGGAGCTTGTTCCTAACTCCAGGGCCTGGTATTATATAATGCCACATTCAACATGTGTCCATGTATCCCATTCTTATGTAAAATGTCCCATAGTCCCGATGTGTAATTTTATCTTGCATTTACACAAAAATATAAAAAGGAAATTAATAACTGAATCTTGAATTGCAATTTAATTACTTTTCAGAACAGGTGCATAGTTGTAAGTATAATCATTTTCACCGCCAAGATTTTGCCTGAGTAGATTTTAAACCTAACATCTGCTTATAGTTATTTTGAAAATGTCCAACTTCAAATATACATAGATGGTACTGATTATTATACATTAAATCAAAACTTTATGCAACATTTCCTCTAGTTTCAAGACCTACTGTCAAGGCCCGATCTCAGCAGTGACCTCACTGAACCAATCCCTTTTAAGTGACATTTTGAGTAAACTGAAGACTGCCATTTCCATATGTGGACCTTTCATGACTCACAGGATGATTTCTAGAATTTGGTACACCTCTCTGCTCTCAAAAGAGGAATTATGACCTTCCTTAGGACCATTGCATTTGTCCCCCCACCTGTTTATGCCACTTGTGCTTATTATTGAAACTTTAATCATGTGTAGTACTAAAATATGAGAGCAAAAAATTGTTTCTATGAAACCCAGTTTGAATGTTCCAGAAAAGCTTAATGAAATTAAATTCTTAAATTTTGTTGTTAAACTGGAGATGAGTACATAAAAGTAAAATATTCTGTTTATATAACAAAAGTCAAGTTCTCATTCCTTTATAAATAAAGTGAAAGTGGTCTGATTGTTGATATGATTTAGGTGAAAACAAAAGCTAAAATAATTTTTTTAAAACATAGAATTTAGCGTGGTGCAATGGTGGCTCAGTGACACAATTCTTGCCTGCCATGCTGGAGACCTGGGTTAGATTCCCAGAGCCTGCCCATGCCCCCCAAAAAAGCCTAGAATTTGTCTTTGTTAATAACTGCAAAACTGCCAATATTTCAGATTCATATAGCTCACCTTCTTTGAAAATGACTTTATGTACAATATCATTTATTTGTTAACATGTCTTCCACTTTCAATATTATTGTTGATTATCTACTCTGCTCTAGGAACTCTTCTAGGTATTAGAAAGATCAAAGACATGTAAAAAAACTTTTTAAATCAAAGAGCTCAAAGTACTCTGGGGAAGCAGAGGAAGCTATTATTACTTTTGCTCTCTTTATTGGTGAGATAAAGGGCAAGGTCATCACTGGGTTTTGAATAGCTGATAAAATTACCAGATAGAAAGTGAATTCTTAATAAATCATTGTTTAGGCAATGAAATCACTGATATTTGGAAAAGTACAACCAACATATTGCACATATATCATATGCGATTGTTACTAAAAATAATAATATATGATCTAGGTAAGTATGGCCTTGATATTTATTTAATAGACTGACTAAATGATGATGACTTGAGCCTTTTACCTTCTAAAAATAAGAGAGCAAAAAAATCAAACTTATGATGGAGGTATTTTTAGGATTAATTAGAAATATCCTAAAATACTTTACATAACAAAGGTGAAGAAAATTACATAAACAGAGTCATCGTTATCATTCTATATCAAAGTATTTGATGCAATCTGAAAAGGATTGAATTATGTATTTTGGTTTTTATTTGGACATGGAAATCTTTCTTTACTCAGCACTGAATCAAAGGAATGAGATTGACTTGAAGTGTTTTCCTAAAGACATTAGAGAATAGCCAAAAATATGCAGCTAGGCCAAAATGCCAAGCAGAGTTTATCACATATAAAATGTTTATAAGAGAGTACTAGTGAGGAGAAAAAAGGGTGCAGGGGAAAATAGTACATCAGGGAAGCTTTTGTTATGTTCTCCTGTGGGTGTTTCCCAGTCTTTGTTCCTTCCTCTCTTTAGCCAGCACGTATATTGGGGTGTCAGGGATTATAATAATACAGGGAAGAATGGAAAACAAAACTGCCTTTTTTTTTTTCATTTAATTTTGAAATCTAAGATCCAGACAAAAGGTATAAAGATTTGGAAGAATGAGCCAAGCCTGCTTCTCCTCAGAGCCTTCCAGGGGTCCAGTCCAGCCTTCAGCCTGTTTTTGAGAATAACGTTTTGTTGGAACACAGACGCATCGTTCCTTTATGTATATTGTTTGACGCTGCTTTCTGACAGCAGTGGCAGGGCTGAGCGGTCATGACAGAGACTGGATATCCTGTGAAAGTGAAAATATTGACTGTCTGGCACTTTACAGAAATGGTTTGCCACCCACTGCCTTACACCATGGAGGACCCCTCAGAAAATTCTATCTGTCCTCTTTTCTGCCTATCCCATGCCAAATCTCTACGAGAAGGCTATGGATAAAAACCTCCTGATAGCTTGGAGATTTAAGAGTCAAAGTGCCATGATTGCTGCAAGAGTACAGGGTATATTAAAATGTAAAATACAATAATATATAAAGTATAAAATAAGATATATGGGATATATATCATACGTGACATAATATGACACATACATGGAATGTATATGTGATATATACAATGTGGTATATAGCTGGGCTGTCTCAGACTCACTTACTTTTGCACTCTCCAGCTAGTACAGGGAACAAATATAGGTTTCTTTATGCATGCACTGGCACAATGACCTTGAAGAATCTTAGAAGATTGTACTTTATTTCTTTGGGGTTAGAGTAGCCCAGGAAAGCAGTCAGATGCTTCCTAGGAACTAACCAAGATGCAAATGTAGTTACAATAAAGTTACAATAAAGTTCTATTGGAAGGTATAGGACATGAGAGAGGAGCGACTTGAATGCTTTGAAGTCCAATATCCATAGGACATAGGTGTACAAATGCTCAGATTTTAGCACAAGCAGCTGATACCCAACAACCCCTTGTCCCATTGCAGTGGTCCCTAGGAGCCCCCATCTGTCTTAATCCCTGTTGCAGGGACCTTCTATATAAGCCTAGAGTTGGCCGAGATAGCCTAGAAACTCCTCTATTATATAGGAGGAATTTCAGTTTTAAGTAGGCGTCAGTGATGCACTCAGGGTCTGGGATACCTAAAATCACCTGAACAGGGTCATCGCCCATTCCATTTCTCAGGTTACTGCTCTTTCCAGTCATATGTCCTCTATTTGCACGAGACTAGACAAGGCCGTGGTTTGACATTCAATGGTGATACGGAGACCCACCAGACCAACCCTTGGGTTTGATTGTCTGACATCTGACCTCTGTTCTAGAATTAATAGTTAACACAAACAACCAAATATTACAGTTGCTGTTGTTTTTTCTCTCTCACTCAGGCAAGAACTTCAATCACTTCTTTAAGTAGTACCTCACAAGCAGAACCAACTATTTAGGGGAACTTAAAGCATCAAATAATGAGAGCCTGGACTACGGCGAGGATAGAGATGGGAAAGGAAAGGTAACATGGGAACATGAGTCCAGATTTTGGACCTATTAAACGTAGTGAGTAGTGGCAAGTGTGGTTATGGGCTACAGCATACTCACTTCTTTAGACTCTACAGAACTAAATCATCTACTTAGAAGGAGATATAAAAATGATTTCAGTTTTGGAAATATGGAGATAGGGTGCCTTGCAGTATCCAGACAGAAATTTAATTAGTGCCTGTAAACATGGATATTTGGGGAGCTATTAAAACTAGAAACAGAGATTTGGAAATTAGCATAAAATTGGAAATCAAGCCACTGTAATGAGAGAACAGGTCAACCTGCAAAGTGCTGATGCTGTTAATTGGGTACTGATTAGTATTACTTTCATTCTCTGTATGTAAATTTATGTCAGATTTCCTTTTTGGTCTTATCATTGCTCCAATATGCTAATCACAATGACATATATATTATTAAAATAAGTTAACTATGTAGTCCATTGCAGGAATGGGCAATGATGAATTTTATATGTATTCCTGTAAAAATGTTTGTAACAAATGTTTTGTCTAAAATTCTTCTTAATCAGAGAGGCATTGTGATATAATGGAAAGGGTCAGGTAGATAAGTTCTTGTCTCACATCTTCCCATAAGTAGTTTTGTGATTTCTATTAATTCAGAATCTTGTTTCCTTCCTTATAAAAGATGGTAGGGTGACTGTTCCAGACCACCTAAAAGAATTGTTGGGAGGAAGAAATAAGAGAAATAGAAAGACTCATGCTAAGATATAAAATCTTGTATCTTATAATGAAAGGCATTTTGATGATTCATAACATCATATCTTTGACATATGGGTAACTGAAGTATGAATATATGCCTTATAATTTAATGAATCATCAAAATGCATCATTCTGTAAATATTGGGGGCAAAAACAAAGCAAAGGGGCTTTGTACATAGGTCAGCATGCTCACAGATCTGCTACTCTATGAGATATAATTAAAGAGCTAAAATACATAGCCTTAATAACAGTTTCTATTATTAAAATGTTCACATTTGCTTTGTTTTGTCATTTGTTTGAGCCATCGAAACAATTTTACTTACCATTTCAATTCCGACCCAACACTGCATATTTTTCTCTCAAAGCAGTTATCCATAGTAATGTTAGGGTTTGTGTTTAGGTTTTTTTTTTTTTTATGTGTGTGTGTGTTTAGTTTTATTAAAAAATAAATATGGAGTCAAAATCATTAGTTTTGCTGATGCAAGTCAAACATTCACATCATAATAAGAGCATAATTTAATATGACAATTCATTTCAACATGGTGGGAGTGAAGGAATACAAAACCAGGCCCTGACACCATGGGTCAACAATGCCTTCCTCACCAAAAAAAGAAGAAAAGAATTGTGATAAATCTGGTATCAGTGGCTAAGAGAATTCAAATAGAGTCAAGAGGCTATTCTGGAGGCTACTTTTATGCAAACCTCAGTTAGATATTGCTATTTATCATAGTTTGCCAAACCCCAACCAAAACCATTCCTGCCAACCCTAAAGTTCACATAGGGCTTTATCTGAGATTCTAGAAAAGTTCCATGCCTGATGATTATTTTCCAGAAACCTACAACCTCCAGATGGGTGCCTAGGCAAGGTAAGTCCTGAAACCCAGAGAAGCCAGCCTCTCTAAAACGTCAGCTAGTCCCATCCCCCTATCCCATATTATTGACAGCCCTTTCCAACATGAAAAACTTAGAATGGGCATAGCTCAAATACCCCTAAAGATTGTGTGAAAGATCAAGGAGAAGGAGAAGTTATAACAGAGAAAATAGGATTTAACAAATAAGCATAACTGCTGAATCATTAAATTGATATTTCTTTTATTGCAATATCAGCTCCAGTGTCTTAGAGCAGTTAGAAGGAAAAAACTAAAATTTTTGAACTATAACCCATATCAAACTCTGAAATCTATTCTGTAACTAATTTTTGTGGTGTGCTTTGAAATTCATTGCATTTTTGTATATATGTTATTTTTCACAATAAAAAAATAAAAATAAAAAGCCAGGTGGGTACATAGGCAATAATAAACTAAATTTTCAATAATTTTACGAAGGTATGAAGCAAGATGGAAGAAAAATGCATTTTAACACAACACATCTCAAGATATTATTCCGTTTCTATGATATTTCAAACCAGAGTTCAAAAATCAGTAAAATTTAAATTTATCCTCTGTGCTAAAATGTATTTATCATAACAACACATTCCCCAAGGGAAAGCAATTTGAGGGACAAGATGATGAAATTAATATCTAAATTTGATTGTGTATTTATTATATGCCATTCACGTAAGTGATTGGCATGCATTATCTCATTTATTTCTTGGGAACATTTTGTGATAAGTGTTTATGCTACTTTCATTTTAAAGATGAGGAGCCTAAGCCTTAGAAAGGTTAATTAACTTGTCTAAAACTGAACAGCTAGTATGTGGTAAGATCAAGAGATAAACCCACATCTTTATGACACCGCGTCTTTATGACATACAAAATCTCTAAGCAATACTTCTCAAAATCTATGGAAATATAGATTGGTATATAGATGCCAACACTAGGCAGTTGAGGTGGTTGATCAAGATGGTGGACTAAGGTGCTTCAGAGCTCCATCTCCTGACAGAAACCCTGAACAACCAGCAACGATGGGCAGAAACATCCTTCTCAAAGCTCCAGAAAGCAGTTAACATTTTGCTGAATCAAGAAAAAGACCATTTAAAAGTGATAGGATTTCATGCTTCTCAGGCTGGCCCCATGCCCATCCCTCACTGGCTCAGCTCAGAGCTAGCCAACAGCCCCAGTGAAGATCTCTTGTCCTGGTTCTGGAGGGAGCAGAGTAACCTGTATGTGCATCCTGGGAGCATGTATGTCTGACCCAGCCCATCTGGTGGTGGCCTGAGGGTCTCACCCACCCAGACCTTGACCCATGCATAGATGTTGACTCATAGAGCTCCCCTACAGAGCACTACAGGTTGGTGAAGTGCCCCAGACAGTGAGCAGCTGTTTCCTAGCAAAGAGGGGACGTTCAGAGCCACGTACTAGGGCCATCTGGGCATGTCAAAGGCATTCCTCATGAGCAAAACGGGCCAGAGTAGCCCCTAAGCTGTGGCCTTGACCTGTCCTCTTAACTCATTGTATGCGTAAACTCTGAAGTAGAGCACACACACAGGCGAACCTGCCAAAACTTTGAAAAGTGTTTTCTTTTATTCCTTCTTCTTTTTTTCTTGTTACCTTCTGGCATTCAAAGAAATCTCTGTCATAACACTAGCTAGATACAAGCTTAAGGGACAGGTGCCTCAGAATCTGTGGTCTAACAATAACATGTTAAAGCATCAAAATGTTCAGGTTTTAGCAAAAGCTTATTAAACATACAAAGAAACAGGAAGTGATGACCTAGACAAAGGAGAAGGTTAAAGGATTAGAAACCATCAGTGAGGAGGACCGGACACACATACCCAATAAAGACTTATAAAGAATGGCCTTAAACATGCTCAAAGTGCTAAAATAAAACATATTTAGCCAAATGTTAAAATGGGTATATTTGATTATCTGAGGGTTGGGGCTAAGGGTATGCTGTATGGGGTTGGTATTATTTTTGTAACTGTAACATAATTTTGAAATGATTTCAAAATAAAAAGTTTTTTTAATCAACTGAATTTTGTAAAGATTGAAGACTGCACTCTTTCATTGATTGGCATCTGACTTTGATCATTCATCACATATTTATCCAGTGTTTGCTATGTTGCAAATACTTGCGTTTAAGAAATTTATTAAAACCACCGTTGAATAACACTAGAAAACTCAGAAGAATCCCCTAACAGGTCTAAAGTCTGGTAATTTGTTTTATTATCACAAACAAAATATGGCCTTAATAGACAATTAAGCTTGATATTTAATTATTGTCTCAAAATGGCTTCATATGAACTATTCCAAACTGAAATTATCTTTGACATAAAATTAACACAATGAAATTGGTTTCTATCAAATAATTCCATACAGTGTGTTAATTTGTTTAGGTATCTGTGGGGTACATTTTTTTCCTAATGCATTCTGGCAGGTCCACCAGAAAACCATGTTGATTTATATTAGACGTTTCATGGGAAAGTTACTGAGGATTTTTTTATATCTACTATGTTAATTTTCCAAGTTCAAGACTAGTCTGCCTTGCTCTATAATATAGAACTTTGAATGCTTAGGCAAGCAACTATTTTCAAATTGAAACAAACTTAATCTTATTACTAAGTAAAATTCCAAATTTTCCCTCAGGCAAAATTCATGCAAATACATGATTTTTTAATGCCTTGTGTCATCCGTGAGAGAAAAATGAAGAAAATTAAACTGATATGCCATGTTATTTTTATTTTTAAAATTTCCTTTATGAGATTTCACTTCCTTTACACAACAGAATCAGGCTTGTTGAAAAGAATATACTTTCTACCTGTGAGGGTGTAGGAGAGAAAGGGGTATGTCACTACTGTAGCATGAAACTTCTCAAATATATTCAATGGCTATGCTACCATATCCATAATTTATTGATCTTCATATGGTACAGAACACATTGTAACTCTTTCATGCACTTATTGCATTTGTATATTTGAAAATAAAACCAAAATTTTGAGTCCTGGAAGTGTAGATATTTGGAAGACTGCCAATTGTATCCTGAATATCTTACTGGAAGTAGAATATCCAATATTATTTTGGGAATAGTTTCTATTCTGAGAAAATTAATCAAATATGCTCCTTACTTAAATTAATGGAAAGCACATAGACAACCATTTTTTCTTATGGAAACAGGAAAACTGTAAAGCCACTGTTGACCTAAATGAGGGTCATTTGGCCTTACTCATGAAGTACATGATTTTATACTCAGTATGTTTTGAAGTTCTTTGCAGGATTGCATCGCAGGAAAATCTGTTGTTACTTTATTTATAATGATGCAGGGATAATTTAATTTCCTTTTGTATAAAAACAAAGTTGATGGGCTGTATTTGAATGGAGATTATATTTTGGTTGAATTGGGGGCTGTTTCTTTGTTTTAAAATACTAGAAATTACAAAACTTGGTGCTCATGCTGTTAGAGTCCATGTGGATAATTGATCTGCAGAGTCAACAAAATCAGTATCGAAATTCAGGCTTGAAGTTTTTGCAGAAATGGACAGGCTTATCTTAAAATACCTAGATAAATGCAAGGAACCAAAATAGCCAAAACAATACTAAAAATAGGAACCAGGAATTACACCACTTCCTTTCAAAGCTGCAGTAATCAAGAATGTGTGGTTCTGGCATTGAGTAGAATGTGGATCAAAGAAAGGGTATTGAGAATCCAGAAATAAACTTTTATATATACTGTCAACTAATTGTTTACAGTGGTGCCAAGACAATTCAAGGGGAAAATGATAATCTCCTCAATAAAGATTGCTGGACCAACCGAGGACCCATATGCAAAATAATGAAGCTGGACCTCTACCTCACATAATACACAAAAATCAGCTAAAAATGAGTCACAGATTTAGTTATTAAAAAGCACAGTTGTTGATCTTCATCACCCTTGATTAGGTGATGGTTTTGTAGATATGATATTTAAAAAGTGGCAAAAATAAATAAAATTACAAACAAATGAACCAGAATTAATTTAATCTGGTACAGTTTAAAATTAATCAAATTTAAAAGTATTTGTGCTGCAAATGATATTACTAGGGGCATAAAAGGACAACTATAGAGGGGGAGAAAATATTTATAAAATCATAGATCTGACAAGAGACTTGAATCCAGAACATATAAAGAATGATCACAACTCAGTATTAATAAGACTAATAATCCAATTTAAAAACAGGAAACGGATTGAGTAGGCATCTGTGATGGTTGGGTTCTAGGGTCAATTTGGCCAAGTGATGGTGCCGGTTTTCTGGTCAGGTAGGCACTGGCCTGCCTGTTGCTGCAAGGATATTTTGTGGCTGGTTGTTAAACTGGAAGGCTGGCGTATTAAATCATCAGTTAGTTGATGGTGAATGTGGCTGATTACATCTGCAATCAACTAAGACATGTCTCCCACCAAGAGGATAATCCAATCAGCTGACTTTTGGAAGAAAAGAGATTTTTTCACTTTTTCCTAAGCCAGTGAGCCTCTCCTGTGGAATTCATCCAGACCATTCATCAAAGCTGCCAGTTAAACAGCCTGCCCTACAGATTTTGGACTCTTCAATTCCCACAGTTACATGAGCCATTTCTATAAATATCATATTTACAAATATCTCCTGTTGGTTCTGTTTCTCTAGAGAATCCTGACTAAAGAAGATATACAAATAACCTATAAGCACATGCAAATATGCCCAACATCATTAGTAATTAGAGAGATGCAAATAAAAACCATGAGATGCCACTTTACACACACAAAGATGGCTATTAATAAAATCATAGGCAATACCTAGTAGTTGTGAAAAAGTGGGAAAAGTGGAGCCTTCATGCATTGTCAGTGAGAATGTGCAATAGTTCAGCCACTTTAGAAAACAGTTTGAAAGTTCCTCAAAAGGTTAAATAGAATGCACCATATGATCCAGCAATTCCACAGCTAGATATATAACCAAAAGAAATGATAACACATGTCCATGCAAAAATTTGCACATGAGTGTTCACAGCCTTCAAAGAGTGAATTATTTATAATAGCCATAAAGTGAAAACTGTCCAAATATTCATCAACTTAAGAATGGATAAATAAAATGCAATACATCTGTACATTGGAATATTAATCAGCAATAAAAAAGAATCAAGTCCCACAACATGCTATAACATGTATGAACCTTAAAAACATGTAAGAGAAAGAAGACAGTATTATATTAATACATGCTGTACAATCGCATTTATATGAAATATCCACAATAGACAAACCCATCCAGGTAGAAAGTAGATCAGTTATTGCAGGGAATCTGGGTTAGGAAAGAAGTGGGGCATGACTGCTAGTTGGGTAGGGGACTGATTTTTAGGGGGAAGGGTGATAAAAATATAAAATTGGATATGGTGACGGTGGTACAAGTCTGTGAATATATTAAAAATGACTGAGTTTTATACTTTAAATGTATGAATTTTGAATATGAATTACATAAACAATAAAGCTGTCAAGTAGTGAAGTTCTTGGAGGAGTAGGAGAGCAGAAATTATGCAAAGGTGATTTGTGAGGTCAGAGAATGGAAAAGCTAGTGAGATGGGCTTCTCCATCTCTGGCTTCTCCCTTGGACAGGCCCTGACACCAGGATCATCTCATGGACAAAAGTAAACATCTCACAGGCTCCTGAAATTATTGGGGGAGAAAACCGCCCAATTGTTTTTTTCCATGAATTTACATATGATGAGGCTCAGGTTTAATTTAAGTATTATGGCGACAAATTTTGCTTTGTTTTTAAGTGCTTTTATTGTAAAATAAAATATATATACAATACAAAGAAAAAAAACAATAATTTTCAAAGCACGCTGCAACACAGATCTCAGAGTTTGCCATGGGCTGCCATTCCATCATCTCAGATTTTTCCTTCTAGCTGCTCCTAAGCACTAGAGGCTAGAAGGAATATTACTAGAGTGATTCTGCAGCCAAAATCATTTGTTAAATCCCTTTGTCTCTGTTATACCTCCTCCTCCTTTAATCCCTCTCCCTATGCACAGGGATCCCTGGGCAATGCTTGTTCTGATTTTTTTATTTTGAGAAGTCCCACTAAAGGATAGTGGGATGTAATTAATTGATAATCCTGGAGAAGCTGGTCCCTTTGAGGGTCAGGATTTATCTGACCTAGGAAATCTCCAGCAATTATATGTTCCAGGAAGACAAACCTGGTGCATGAAACTTTAGAGAATCTCTGTTCCAGCCCTAGGTATTCTTAAGAGTCAACATATGGAGTGAAGTTGTTTGGGGTTTAGCCAACCATGGCAATTAGCACTATCTAACTGAAGCTTGTGTAAGAGCAGCCTCCAGAATAGCCTCTTGACTTCACTTGATCTCTCTTGGCCACTGGTGCCTTATTTTATTATACTTCTTTTCACCTTTTGGTCAGGAAACCATTGTTGATCCCATGGTGCCAGGTCCAGACTCATCCTTGGGGTTCACATCCCATGTTGTCAGAGAGATTTTCAACCCTGAATGTCATATCCCACATCGGGGGAGGGTAATGATTTCCCTGGAGAGTTGGGCTTAGAGAGAGAGAGAGGAGAGGCCATAGCTGACCAACAAACAGGCCTCCTTGGAAGCAATTCTTAGGCCTCACTATGGGTAGTCTTAGTTTCTCCCCTACAGAGGTAAGTTTCTTAAGTGAAAACCTCAAAATTCTGAGCTTGGCTTACTTGGTTGGGAGTTCCCAATGGTTGGGAGGTTACTTGGGGTTTCCCAGATGGGAGAGTTTAATAGTTCCTTACATATGTGCTTGGTTTGTTTTGTTTTCTCTTATCGGATCTTCAAGGTATTCTAACCAATATTTTTTAATTATCAACCCACCATAGTTTGAGATATATCCTAGTATTATATTAAGCTATATAAGATTACAAGACCTTGCTCCCAGCATTTGGGTTGTTTAAATGAGCTATCCAGACAGGCTGATTAAGATTATATGTCACAGAAAATTTGGGTTCTAGACATAACAAATCTCTCTCCCTTTGATCTCATACAGCAGCTATAAGGTCTAGAATACATACACCGTCATCTTTTACCTTGCATTCTAATTTATCTCGGACCCAGCCAGGTTGGCTTTGTTTTAAACTCTCACTGAGGCCTGATCTCTTTTTTGGTTACTTTAACTGTTACTGTATGTAGCTATGCTAGGGCTCAAGGCTGCTTCACTCCATTTCTGGTTCCGAGATATCACAGAGTTACTCAAAGTTTCAGGGAAATACCAGCTGGTACACATACAGCTCAGTGTCCCAGAATCTAGAAATATATCCACAACCAAATGTAGCTGCTATAAGGGCCCACAATCTGGGCTCCCATTTCCTTATAAGTATTTTCTGAGAGAGACCTTAGCATATCTGTTCTTTAGTTTCTGGCTTATTTTGCATAACAGATCAACCCCAAGGTCTATTCTCTTTGTTGTGTGCCCCTCAACATCTCTTCTTTTAGGTAGCTGCACCATATTCTACCATATAAATGTATCACAGTTTGTCATTGTGCTTCTCAGTCATTGTGTCCTTCAGCTCCCTCCATCCACTGGGCATCATGGATAATGTCCAAAATAAACAAACTGTGCCTTGCAGTATCTTTGGTCGTACAATCAGCAGTACCCTCAATTTTAGACAATTGTTATTGGTCCGTAATGACAAAGAACTGGTAAACACGTCACCAACTATGGAATCAAAACTACTCCTTATCCCTTCTCCCCTCCCAGTTAGTTGCCCCTAGTAGCGCTGTGGTACTGTTGATGTCTTCCTGTCAACTATTGACCATAGCATGCAATCTTAGTTTTCCACGTGTAACTCTCTACTATTGACTGTTTTTCCACCATTGAACTATTGATACAGTTCATGCAAGAACTTATTTTTAATTGTAAATTTGATCAGTGGGAGTGACACTATACATCCCCTTTCAATTATATTCATCTTCAATATGGCAATGTTACTTACAAACTCACTAATAAGTTACCATCACTTCTATCCCTTACATTGCATTTAGATTCAACCTCTTTGGTTAGCTTCTCCTCTATCTCTACCTTTCGTGTAACTCTAGGTCTGCTATATTCTACAGCGTAACCACTGAGATTACCTTTACCAGGGTCATAATAGTGAAATGATTCAGTATCTGTCCTTTTGTGTTTGACTTATTTCACTCCACCTTATATACTCAAGGTTCATCCCCATTGTTATGTTTTGGGACATCATTTCATCTTAGTGTTGCATAATAGTCCATTCTGTGTATATATCACATTTTGTTTATCCACTTATTTGTTGATGGGTATTTGGGTTGTTTCCATCTTTTGGCAATTGTGAATAATGCTGCTATGGACATTGGTGTGCACATGTCTGTTTGTGTCACTGCCCTCAGCTCTTCCGGGTATATGTTGAGAACTGGTATTGCTGGGTCATTGGGAAACTCAATATTTCATTTTCTGAGGAATTGCCCGACTGTCTTCCACACAGGCTGTACCATTATACATTCCCACCAGTAGTGCATACATGTCCCAATTTCTCCACATCCTTTCCAACATTTGTGGTTTTCTGTTTGTTTAATAGCAACCATTCTCATAGGTCTGGGGTGATATCTCATCTTTGTCTTGATTTGGATTTCCCTTATGGTTAGTGAAGAGCATCTCTTCATGTGCTTTTTTAGCCATCTGTATTTGCTCTTCAAAAAAGGATCTATTCATATCCTCTGCCCATTTTATAATTGGGTTGTTTGTTTTTTAGTCTTTGAGCTGTATAATTTCTTCATGTGCACAAGATATCAAGTCTTTATCTGATATGTGGTAATGGTGACAGATTTGTAACATGGGTTATTGTTTTAGTTTGCCAGCTGCTGGAATGCAATATACCAGAAATGGAATGGCTTTTAAAAAGTGGACTTTATTTAAGTTGCAAGTTTATAGTTCTATGGCTATGAAAATGTCCAAAAGAAAGCAAGGCTTTAGAAATGTTCCATCTAAGTCATCCAGGGAATGATACCTTGATTCAAAAAGGCCAATGACATTCAGGGTTTCTCTCTCAACTGGAAAGGCACATGGCAAACATGGCAGCATCTGCCAGCTTTCTCTACAGGCTTCTTGTTTCATGAAGCTCCCCTGGGGGTGTTTTCTTTCTTCATCTCCAAAGGTCTCTGGCTGAGTGAGCTCTCAAGGTTCTAAAGCTTTTTCCCAAAATGATTCCCTCTTAAAGGGCTCCAGTAAGCAATCCCACCTTGAATGGGTGGAGACACATCTCCATGGAAACCATCCAATCAAAAAAGTTACCACCCACAATTAGGTGGGTCACAGATCCATGGATAATCAAAAAGCTCCCACCCAGCAACATTGAATGAGGATTAAAAGACATGGCTTTTCTGGAGTCCACAAAAGATTCAAACCAGCACTGCCATTAATATAGAATTTATAAATTATAGTTTACATGCTCATTGTTCCTTAATAAATAAACATTAAGCACAAACACCACCAGCAAATTATGCATTTTGGCATATACAGAAATGGCACATCTCTGGAAATTATAATTACTCATAATTGCTTTCTCTGGACATTCTGATTACAAAAAGAAATGTTCTCTTCCTCTGGGCCGAGGTAGCCCTGCCATAAGGCTCACCTCTCTGGGAAGAGTGGTTAGACTGCATTGCAGTTCCCAGCCACCCTTAGTGGGTTGCCTTTCTGCATTGCACTAACTGCCCTTATGTGGACTCTCTGTGCTAGTTTTACTTTCTATTTTGCGTGATTGTTATGATTAGTTAATATGCCTGCATAATCAATGGCCCATGTATCTTTGTATAGTACAGCAAACTTTTTCCATAAAGAGTAAGACAAAAAAATATTTTAAGGCTTCTGTGCCTTATGGTCTCTGTGGCAACCAGTTATCTCCACACTCTTGTTCAAAAGTAGCTGCAGACAATATATGAATGTACGAGTACCTTTATTTCAATAAAACCTTATTTACAAAAATAAGCAGCAGGCTGTAGTTTATCAACCCTTAAACCATATCTATTTAATTTGGAATGAGTATGTTAATATTGAAAATTGTTAAATAAGATGGGACAAGAGCACAAAATTCTAGTCACTGCATCTCACTGTTCAGGAAATTAGCAAGAATCAAAATTTTCAAAAACCTGAAAAGAGACATCTGCTTTTCAACTTTATTGTTACTAAACGGATAGCTTTTGCTTTCATTGATTTTCTCTATTTCACTGTTATCAATTTCAGTGATTTCTGCTGTGATATTTTGTTATTTTCTTCTATCTGCTTTAGACATAAATTGCTTGTTTTTTTCTAGTTTTTTAGGGTGGAAGCTTAGATTATGACTTCAAATCTTTCTTCTTTTTAATATATGCATTAAATTCTATACCTTTCCCTCAGTTGGGGATTGAGTCATGCCCCCCACAAAAGGCATGTTCAGATTCCAAAACCTGGTCTTGTGGGTGGCACCCCATTTGTAAAGAGGACCTTTGCAGAAGCTCTAGGTGGAGGGGCCCCAGCTGAAGGAGTGGGCCTTTAAACCAGTACTGCTGAAGTCCTCATAAACAAAGGAAATTGGGTACCATAAGAGAAACCTCAAGAGAAACAGAAGCTGGAAGTCAACAGAACCCAGAAGAGAAAGGAGAAGCCGCCATGTACATTGCCACATGACGTAGAGTACCAGTCAGCCAGAAGATACCAACCCAAGGAGAAAGCCAGTCTTTTGGCTTCTGAAACTGTGAGCCATCCCATTTCTGTTGTTAAGCCAGCCCATCGAATGGTATTTGTTTTAACAGGTAGGAAACTAAAATACACTATAAGCACTACTTTCTCTGCCTCACACAAAGTAAGATAAGTTGTTTCTTAGTCTCATTGGTCAGCACAAAAAATATGTTTTAATTTTTCTTGAGACTTCTTCTCTGATGAAGTATTTAAAAGTATGCTGCTTTGTCTCCAAATATTTGGGATTTACCAGTTATCTTTCTGTTACTGATACCTAGTTTGCTTTCACTGTAACCTGATAACAAGTTTTGTATATATTTTCCATTCTTTTAATTTTTTAAGGAGTGCTTTATAGCACAGAATGTGCTCTCTCGGGAATGTCCCATGTGAGTCTGAGAAGGATGTGTATTGGGCTGTTAGATGGAATATTCTCTAAATGTCAATCAGATCAAGTTGATGAATAGTGGTGCTCACATCAACTGCGCCCTTACTGAAAGAGGGGCCTTGACATCGCCAACTGTACCAGCAGATTTGTCTATTTCTCCTTTCTGTCAGGTTAACCTCACATGTTTGGATGTTGTGTTGTTAAGGATATCACATTAAGTATTCTTTTACTTGGTTGGGAGCTGACCCCTTTATCATTGTCATCTGGCCTTCTTTAACCCTGCCAAGCTCTCTTATTCTAAAGTTTGCTTTGTCTGAAATTGATGTAGTTGACCAGCTTCCTTCTGATTAGTGCTAGCCTGTAGTCCTTCACTGTCAAGCTGCCTGCTGCCTGTAGTAACCTGAATTCAATCACTGTCCTCCTGACCAGGCTGTCCCAGGTCCTGTGATGGTATCTGCTGAGGGCACCAGGTGGGATGAGAGCATAAGGTGGGCTGAAGGCATCAGAAAGCTTGATGAGGGCACTAGGCGGGCTGAGGAAACCAGGCAGGATGAGGCCACCATGCAGACTGAGGACATTGGGTAGGTTGGAGGCACCAGTTGAGCTGAGGACAGCAGGTGGGCTAGGGACACCAGGGGAGGTGAGGGCACCAGGTAGGCTGAGGGTACCAGGTGGGCTGATAAGGGTACCAGGTGGGCTGAGGGCAGCAGGTGGGCTGATTAAGATGTCAGGTGGGCTGGGGACACCAGATGGGCTGAGGCCACCAGGTGGGCTGAGGGCCCCAGGCAGACTAGGGACACCAGGTGGGTGCAAGACACCAGGGGAGGTGAGGGCAGCAGGTGCACTGAGGGCACCAGGTGGGCTAATGAGGCACCAAGTGGTCTGAGGGCACCAGGTAGGTTGAGGGTACCAGGTGGGCTGAGTGCTGGAGAATTCCCTCTAGTATTCATAGAACATGAACGTGTACACATACACCAGTTCACACTAAACACTCAGATGTTGCTTTAACAACAGAATATTGAATTGGCCCAAACAGCCTGTGGTGGTTTGAAGCTATCTGTGGATTAGGTTACATTAAATCTAATCTGTTCCTATGGGCAGAAATCCAGTGTATGTAGGATGTTAGTTAAGTTACATGTGGCCCACCTCAGTCAGGATGGTTCTTAGTCCTGTCATGTCTTCCATCATGAAAGGAGCTCAGACCTGAGGGAAGAAGGCACAGCTGCAGCAGTGGGGACAGGGCATGGGTGGAACTGGCATGTGTGTTGCCATGTAACCAGCTAAGGACCAAGCATGCCAACAGCAGTCTGGAACCCACAGGCTTGGGGGAGAAAGCATCACCTCGATGATGCCTTGATGTGGACTTTCTTTTATCCCCCAAACCCTAAACTGGTAAATTCTCATTGTTTAAGTTAACCCAGCCTGGGAAACTAAATTGGGGCTCCACCCACAAGTCCGAGTTAGCTTTTCTTCTCTACTGTGACCCCCATCTAAATTCCACTAGAGAAATAAATGTTTAAGTCTCTCCCTACCAAAACCTCTCCAGCATCAAGGACAGGAGCTTAATCTCATCAATTTTCCTCCCACCTTAGGGGCATGAAGACCCTCGTCCCCTCTAATCATCTTTCTCTTAGAAACACCTTGTATTTGAAGAGAGGGCAAAGAGGAAGTAGGGGGATAGATGGCATGAGTGGGCTCTATGCTTTTAAACAAGGCTTCATAAGTATTTTTGGTTTCTTGAAGGTGGTGCTGGCTTATGGCTCAACCAAGCAAACTTCCAATATTTCTGTTCCAGACAATATTGGATGAAGAACAGCAATGTCCCTGTGGTTGACACCATCTGTTTTGGCCTTAGGGGCCCCTTGTTCAGCAGCCAAGGCCAACTTGATTTCTTTCTGGGGTTTGCATCCTTTGACCAACACAGCTTGGTTCCCAAAGCTGTGACATTCATGGAGGAGTCATCTTCCCCCACCACATATTCTTCCTCATTACCAAGGTAACGTCTCTCAGCTTCTCAATGCTTTCCACGTGAGGGCTCGGGGAGTTTTCAAGTTGCAGTAGGGCAGGTTCCCTCCTTTCCTGGTACCTGGGACCAGGGTGAGGTCAGGGAGATCAGGGTAATGGGGTTGGAGTAGTGGGTCATGGAGTGAGGGTACACAGTGGGGCATGGAGTGAGGGTGCAGTAGGAGTTGAGTTAGAGGCTTCAGGGTTCTGAATCACATAAGCCCACACAGACCATTGATGGGAAGTTATTGACTGACTGAGTAGAGAGTAGAAGGCAAGAAATGGATAGGAGCAAAAAGGCTGGGGCGGGGTCCCATGCTGTACTGTGCATATACTGGGTGTATAGATCCACCACAGTTTATATAATGGCTTAATAACAAGCTCAAATAAGGAAATAACACAATTTCCTAATTAGTGAGGAATGATACATGTAAAGAAACATAAAGCACAGGGATAACTGAAGTGAGAATAACCCTTCATGTTATATGACTGCTTTGTTATTTATAGTTTGCTGCTTGGTAGTCAGGTAATTCATGGAAAGAACATGTGCTGTGTGTAACAGAATGTTTTTTAATTTTTTTCTGAGTGTCAGGCATATTTTCTCTCTTTTGGGAAATTAAAGGCATAAACATAACCACCTGTGATTGAGAAATGAAGGAAGAAATAAGAATATAAAAGAGGAACAAAAACAGTACCTTTAAAACTTAGGATTTTGAATTAAAGGATTTCATATTTAAAGCATATTTCTGAGAATTTCAAATGAATCAAGCATGTCTAATTTTAAACAGAGTGTTGCTTGGAGAATGATGGGTAATTCTTACACAACCTGGAAGTTTTGGTGTCCCTAGCTCCTGATATTCAATTTATTGTTCTCAGGCTGCATTTGGCCAAACCACTCTTCGTAGTAAAAAATGTATAGATCTTCCTTGTTGGGCATCAGTAAATATAAATGTATAGCCTGGATTTAAATGTGTGACTGTTTACATCTATAAACCATGTCCTTTGTTTTCTTACACCACAAACTGCTTCAATTTGCAAACCTTGTCTGATACAATTAGCTCACTCTCACAGGAAAACCTTGGCAAAAAACCCAAATATATATTTTATATACATATATATATATATATGTATATAAAACATATATATATATTTTTTTTTCCCACTGCATTAGTTTGTTAAGCTGCCAGAATGTAATATGTCAGAAATGGAAAGGCTTTAAAAAAGGAATTTAATAATTTTTATGTTTATAGTACTAAGGCCATAAATATGTCCTAACTAAGGCATCAGGAGAAAGATACCTCGGCTAAAGGAAGGGTGATCTGGGAAGACATGTGGCTGGTGTCTCCTGGTCCTTGTTCCCGGTTCTGTTGCTTCCAGCTTCTGATGCCAGTGGTTTCCTCTCTAAGCCTCTGTGGGTCTTCACTTAGCGGGTTTCACCTCTTAGTTTAGCATCTGCTCAGGCCAGAGATTTCTTCTCTTCAGGTTCTGGCTGTTTCTGTGAGCCCTTACTTAGCACTTGAACTATTTCTGTTTTGATCTCCAGATGTCTACATCTGCTCTGCTTGTCAGCACTGAGCTTTCTTCAAAATGTTTCCTCTTTTAAAGGATTCCAATAAACTAGTCAAGACCCACCTGGAATGGGTGGAGTCACATCTTAACCTAATCAAAAAGTCACACCCACAGTTGGGTGTGTCACATCTCTGTGGAGATAATCTAATCAGAAGTTCCCACCCTACAATACTGAATCAGTATTGAAAGAAATGTTTGCCCTCACAAGATTGGATCAGGATTAAAATATGACTTTTCTGGGGTACATAATAGATTCAAACAGACGTACCACCCATTTGGACTGTTCTTAATTCTAAGTCAGGTTTCTTGCTGCTTTCAAAGTTTAGATTAAAAAGCAATGATTTCTTCAAGAAAGCTTTCTTCAATTGACATTTTATGGTGTATTCTACTGAAAATTTTTTCCTCCAGTGTATCTTTTATTATCACATGGCGGTGAAAACATATTTCTCAGCTATTTATCTTCCATGTATGTTGTCTATTGTTTCTCTAGGTTATAAACCCCAAAAGTAGGTGTTGGCCAGGAATGCTATGACAAGGGACCACAGCCCAGTTGGCTTCACACAACCAATTGTTGTCTGAAGCTGAAAGTCTGAAATCAAGGTGTGTGCAGGCCAAGCCTTCCCCCCGAGGTCTCCAGGGTTCTGGGGGTGATGACAGCAACCGGACCATGGCCTCTGCCTCAGCCACAGGCTACCTCTGTGTCTCTGTCCGAAGTGCCTCTCCTTATAATGACTCCAGTCATGTAAAACCAGGGCCCACCTAATCCAGCCTGGCCTCATTGTCACTCACAACATCTTCCAAGATCCTATTTATAAATTAAGTATTTTTAAGGTAACCAGATAGGACTTGAAATGTCTTTTTGGGATGACACTAATTCAATCCATGAAAATAGGATCTAAATTTTTCAATGACCAGGCTCCTTAAGGTTACCATGTATCTGTGTTTGCTCGAGGCTCAGCAGTTGTGGTTAAATGATTATTGAATATTAAATAGCTTTTGAACAAAAAGCTCAATTACCAGCCTAAGAGCATGACAACTGTTTTTGGGGTTTCTTGTTTTGTTTTGTTTTGTTTTTGTCAATTTGCTTTCCGAAATGATTCACTGGAATTTTTATGGAGGCTTCTATGCCTTAGCAGTCTCCTTTGTCAACCAAAGTCTGCAGACACAACCTGCTATTTTTCTCTTCATTATTTTCCCCTTCTTGTGAATATTTTAGTTAAAAAGAAAAATGTAATAATGCAAGTGAATAAGCAGAATGACAAGTGTTCAAAGTTTGACTATAATTTTCATTGTCATTCTCTTATCTTAAAAAATTATGATCAAAAAGCTGTTTCTGAAAAAAAAAGCTGTTACTTAGTCAATTGAACTTATTAAAGAGACTTTATAATTAGAAAAGACAATTTTGCAAATACTAAAAAGTGCACCAAATCATATTTCTCATCAAATACTAACAGTACTGTTTGACTTTTCTGGAAATTTAACTCAAGTTTTGATTGTTCAGCATTATCCATTATATTTTTCTTGATTCTCTATTACAACATTCTAAATTACCCTTTGAATAATTAAAACACACAATTACAGAAATGCATGTTGTATAGGAGTAATCTATGAAAGCAAAAGCATAAAGTATACCAGAAAGATTTCTAGCTGTTCAGGTTTGAGAAAAAAGTTGCTTGTAAGTGTGAAAAAAATTGATACAGGAATAGGGTGTACGAGTTTGAAAGGATGTACGGACCCTAGAAAGCCATGTTTTAATCAAAATCCCACTTCGTAATGGCAGAATAATCCCTATTCAATACTGTATGTTTGAATCTGTAATTAGATAATCTCCCTGGAGATATGATTTAATCAAGAGTGGTTGTTAAACTGGATTAGGTGATGACATGTCTCCACCCAGTAGGGTGGGTCTTGATAAGTTTCTGGAGTCCCTATAAAAGAGGAAACATTTTGGAGAATGAGAGATCCAGAGAGAGCAGAGAATGCTGCAGAATCACGAAGCAGAGAGTCCACTAGCCAGCGACCTTTGGAGATGAAGAAGGAAAATGCCTCCTGGGATGCTGCATGAAACAAGAAGCCAGGAGAGAAAGCTAGCAGATGATGCTATGTTCACCATTTACCCTTCCAGCTGAGAGAAAAGCCCTGACTGTGTTCACCATGTGCCTTCTTACTTGAGAGAGAAGCCCTAAACTTCATCAGCCTTCTTGAACCAAGGTATATTCCCCTGGATGCCTTAGATTGGACATTTCTATAGACTTGTTGGAATTGGGACATTTTCTCAGCCTTAGAACTGTAAACTAGCAACGCATTAAATTCTTCCTTTTAAAAGCCACTCTGTTTCTGGTATATTGCATTCTGGCAGCTAGCAAATTAGAACATGGGGATAATCAATTTCTCCCTGGGGTGGGCTGAATTACATGCCCCTTGTGTGTGGGGCATGTGCTCAATCTTAATCCATTCCTGTGGGTCCTGTAAATAGGACCTTCTGGAAAAAAATAGGCCATTTTGAAGATGTTCTCTTTAGGTGGGTGGCCCACCTGAATCAGATTGGGCCTTAATCTTATTACAGGAGGACTTGTAAGACGAAAGCCACAAGGAGGAGCCGGAAGTCACCATAACAGGAAGAGAAAGGAGGAGACATGGCCAAGTAACGGGAAAACCAAGGAACCCAAGGATTGCTGCCCAGCCAGTATGCCACTGACCCAGGGAAGAAACAGGCCTTCTAGTCTCTGAAATCATGAGTCAATAAATGTCCATTGTTAATCCAATCCACTATGTGGTATTTGTCATGGCAAATGGGAAACTAACACTCTTCTTTTCTGTAAATAGCCAAATATTACTTTAAATATTGATTGAAGGCCACAGAATTTCCTCTCCTGAAAGACTCTATCCTGGGCAGTGTTGGAATTCATCTGGAGTCCCTTTCTCCACGCCAGCACATATTCTTCCACCACTCACATGAGAGAACTGGAGATGATGGGAGACACATGTGTTCAGAGGGAAATGTCAGTGCAGCAGGTCACCACCTGTTAGTTGCACAAGCAGAGGATGCTTTGGGGTAGCCTAGCCTGAGGCATCTGGATGGGGGATTATGTGTGTCAAAGTATTTTATAGACACTCTGAAGCACATTTCAGTAATTAAGTGTGCTGGTTTGAAAGGATGTATGTCCCCTAGAAAAGCCATGTTTTAATCTAAATCCAATTTCATAAAGGCAGAATAATCCTTATTCAATACTGTATGTTTGAAATTGTAATCAGATCACTTCCCTGGAGATGTGATTTAATCAAGAGTGATTGTTAAATTGGATTAGGTGATGACATGTCTCCACCCATTTGGGCATATCTTGGTAAGTTTCTGGAGTCTTATATAAGAGGAAACATTTAGGAGAATGAAAGAGATTAGGAGAGAGCAGAGAATGCTGCAGCACCACGAAGCAGAGAGTCCACGAGCCAGAGACCTTTGGAGATGAAGAAGGAAAACGTCACCTGGGGATCTTCATGAAACCAGAAGCCAGGAGATAAGAAGCTAGCAGATGATGCCGTGTTCACCATGTGTCCTTCCAGATGAGAGAGGAACCCTGACCGTGTTCACCATGTGCCTTTCCAGATGAGAGGGAAACTCTGACAGTGCTGGCCATGTGCCCTTCCACTTGAGAGAGAAACCCAGAACTTCAACGGCCTTCTTGAACCAAGGTATCTTTTTCTGGATGCCTTAGATTGGACATTTCTATAGACTTGTTTTAATTGGGACATTTTCTCAGCTCTAGAACTGTAAACTAGCAACTTATTAATTTCCCCTTTTTAAAAGCCTCTGTGTATTGCATTCCAGCAGCTAGCAAACTAGGATATTAAGCAAAGCTAGGTGTTGCTAAGAAACTAATTCAGGCAGGCAGGGAAGCCAGGATGCCAGAAATGGGGACTGGCAGCAGACTTTAGAAGCAAAGGCATGGAAGTCATGAGAAGCAGACACAGGTGCAGGTTGAGTATTTGCTGTGCTTCATGTTTGCTCAGTGTGAGGCAATGGTGCTGCATTCCTATTCCTATTTGAAATAACAGAATCTTCTCTGCAGAGGAAACCAAGGTTTATCAAACCTCAGTATAAACACATATTTCCTCATGCAATCCTCATGGAAACGATATGACAAGAGGACATTTGTTACCAATGATACCCAAAGAAATGGGAAGACAGAATTATGAAGTGACACATTTAAAATCATACAGCCAATGATGAAAGACCAATTTAAGCAATTTAAAATACAACTCCATGTCCATATATAGGATAATTCCTATTAAAATGGTACCTATTTATCATATGGCACTGAGACTTAAGGCTACTTTTCTTCTAAAGGTTTAGGTCTCATGGATACTGACTCTTGATTTCCAGAATGAACTCCATATATTACATAGTTGTCACTGCATGCAACATTTAAGCTGCGGGTAAATTCACCAACATTGATTTTTTGACATAATTTTATGTGGAATCATTTATGAAACACTTTATTTTGAGAATGCATCAGTATTATGTTTTTTATTTTTACCATGTACTTTACTTTTTGAATTATGAGGTAGAAAAGTTTTTAGGGAATGCCAATATCAATCTGATTTAACCTGTTATATTTGAACATGATGGTGACTTAAAATTTGTACACTGAAGTATATTATTTGCAACTGTCAAAGAAATTGTTGAGAATTAAGCACGACATTTATGCTGCAACTTTTTGGGGAAAAATGTTTTATCTACTCTGTAAATATGAAACTGATTTAGTGTACTTTGGTACTTGCTTTGACATCTCCATTTCCTCATAAACATGCTAACCAGAATACATCCCTGGTTCCCAGCTGGTATTGGAGGTCTGGTTTTCAATTAAGTCAGAGTATTTGCTCATATGGATCTTAAAGTTGATACTCTTGGTGCCTGATCAGTAGGCATAACTCCTCCCCCATTCTCGTTTAGGACCATAACCATATGTTTTTCCATTCATATTTCTGGAGTTGGGAAAAAAACACAGACCTAGCATGCTAGCCCTGATAAGTCTAACCCAATCAAGGAGATTCCAGTTCACTTGTCAGAGGCAGCTTAGGTCAAAGGAGATTCCAGTTCACTTGAAAGAGGCAGCTTTGGTCACCGGCCCTCCATGCCCCTCTACCCAGTGAGTTGTGAGAGGATATTTAAAAAACATTGTCCTCAACCTTACAGGGGACAAAAAGCTGGAACTGCTCCCACAATCTCAGTCAGCCTTTTAAAGTTATTGAAGAGGACCTGCTTCCTGGACCTATGAAATTCCTCTTGCAGACACGAAGGATGCTGCTCATGCAGGAAGGATGGCAGGGAAGGATGGCAGAGCATAAGGAGCTGGAACTTTGATGACATTCCCCTACCCAGAAATGCCCCAGCAGCAGATTTCTCATTATTATATATGGAATGATTTGAGGTGCTTTTATTGCTCTTAGCTTTCATGCTTCTTTTGTACTTGTGGCTGAAAGCGCCAATTAAATATGGTGTTATTGCAGTTGTTTAAAATGTCCAAATATGGATAATTCAAGGGCAGAAATGTCAAAGCTTAAATTTAGCTGTCCCAAGATTCCAGCTGTGGGTAAGCTGGAGTTAGCCCGTCCACCTGTCCCCTCCTCTGCACAGGCCATAAATCATGCACAGACAAGGGGGAGCAGTGAGCTGGGGAGTGTGCTGCCTGGGAAAGGGCAGAATCAGAGGCGTGACTGAATGTGCAGTGAGGCAGCTATTTGCTCCCTGGTCTTTTCCAGCCTGAACTCAATACCCTGGAAATCCAGAGGGGAACACAAGGAAGAGACTTCTAGGAGCAGCTCATCAGTTTCTTCCTGAGCAGGGGGCAGAGAGCTCCTAGCAGTTAGAGAGGGTGCAGATGAGCTCTTTCGTTTTGCTTTTTCTTTCTTTTCTACTCTTTTCTCAAGACATAATCCCTGAGCACTCCCCAGAGGTGGCAGCCATAGGACCCTTCCTCTCCTTTTAAGATTTCCAGGTGGTGGAACTGAGTCCTGTTGCTTTTTTGTCCTCCCCAGTCCTCTCACAGCATGGCCCCAGACAAGGATCCATTTTGGAAAGCACGTAAGAATGGGTCACTGCAGCCCCAACCTTCTAAAGAGAGGACCCAAAAGAGTGTCCATGAGAGCCATAGAGGACTGGGAAGAGCTCAGAGACAGAGGAGTGGGGTGGGGAGGCCATAGAGTGGTGCACAGACCTCCCAACGTATCTCAGCTGGGCCTGGGTGGGTCAGCTCGGGCTCGGGCTTGGGCTGAAGCCTTGGAAAGAGGTGGGTCAGTGCCCTGATCTTGGCTTGCGGTGGCCAGGGGTGCAGGCCTCGGGAACGCAGCCCTGAGGTGGGATGAGCATGCAGGCTGAATCCAAAGCAAAGCACACTCAGTGCATACGTGCAGAAGAAATCAATGGGCTTGGAAACAGAAAAAGACTAGAAAATAGCAAGGAAACGCACAGCTGGTTCTTAGAAAAGATGAATGTAATTAATAAACTTTCAGGAAGATTAGCCAAAGAGAGAAAACACAAATAGCCAAGAATGGAAAAACAGAGCTATCACCACAGAACTATGGACATTAGAAGGATAATAGAAAGATGCTACATGCAACTATATGCACATACGTACGAAAATTACATATTTTAGTAATTTGACTAATTACCCAAAAAAACACAAATTACCATACATTTGTCAAAGTGAAGTCCTGTAACTAGTAAAGGAAATTGAACTCATACCTAAAAACTGTCCAAACAAAAGAAATCTTTGAGCCCAAATGATTTTCCTAGTGAATTTTATCAAACATTTATATAAGAAACAATATAATGACGACACGATAGAAAAAGGAAAAATACTCCCCAACTCATTCTATGAGGTATTCATCGCCCTGAAACCAAAGCAAAGCAAAGATAATACCAGAAAAGAAAATTACAGAAAAGGAAAAAGGAGAAGAAAGTTGGAGGTAGCCCAGCAATTACTTATAAAAGTGTAAAGCTGCAGCAGTCTAGCCAGTGGGATTGGCCAAGGACCTGTGGAGTGGAGGGGTGTCCAGACAAAGGGCCAATGGTTTTGTCGACAAAGGTGAAGTCTGTAACGAAATGGAGAAGAAACTGTTTTTTGATAGATTGTGTTGATATGATTAGATATCCATATGTAATCTTAAACTTAAATTCACCCCACTATACAAAAATTCACTTCAAATGGATTTATTTCAAAATGTAAAATGTAAAACAATAATACTTTTAGAAGAAAGTATAAGAGAAAAATTTTCTGTTCTGGGGTAAGGAAAAGCATTCTTACTTAATTCTTACCAAATTACAATCCATAAAAGAATGCAGTAAATTGGTTAACATTTTAAAAGTTTTCTTTTGGTGAAAGACACTGCAAAGAGAATGAAAAAACATGCTACAATATTTGCAAATCATGTATCTGAAAATGAAATTGCATCTAGAATATATAAATAACTAAAAACGCAACAGGAATTGAACAAGCAAACTGAGTTTAAATGGACAAAAGACTTGAACAAATACTTCACCAAAGGGGATATGTGAAAGTCAGATTTACACCAAAAAAGATGTCAACATCATTAGGCAAGATAGAAATGCAAATTAAAGTCATGACCCCGTACAACTACATACCTGTATACACACAAACATGTACACAGAGAATGCCAGGAACTAGAATACTGCGGATGGGGATGCAAAACTTACATGTAATATGGGGAACAGTTTGACAGTTTATATAGATAAAAATACACCCGCTATCTCCTGGGTATCTCTCCCAGAGAAATGAAAGCTTGTGTTCACACAAAGTTTAAATATTTACAGCAGCTCTGTTTGTAATTGTCCAAAACTGGAAACAACCTGCATGTCCTTCAATGGGTAAAGTGTGCAATAAATGTGGTATGTGCTTACAGTAAACTACTAATGAGAAATGAACAAAAGACTGAGCCATTGGCCCACAGTGCAGCCTGGATGCCTCTCCAGGGCATTGTATCAAGTGAAGGAAACCAGTTTCAAGCATTTGTCACTGTACAATTGTGTTGTCTCCCTTTCCTAAGTGGAGACTTTGTTGTAGTTATCTGCATTTTACCTCTATCTTTGAACAATAGCTCTAAGGGACGTCATGGTCAGGTTCATGTGTCACCTTGGCCAGGTGGTGGTGCCCAGTTGTCCGGTCAGGCAAGCACTGACCTGTCTGTTTCTATGAGGACATTTCATGGACTTAAATCATGACCACACTGGCTGCATCCACGACTGATTGCATTTGTAAACAGCTAAGGGAAGTATCTTCTGCAATGAGTGCTTAACCTAATCACCAGAAGGCTTTTAAGGAGGATTCAGAAGAGACAATCATTCTTCCTGCTTCAGCCAGTCAGCCTCTCCTGAGAGTTCCTTGAGAACCTTCATCGGAGCTGTGAGCTCACATTGGCCTGCCCTACAGACCTCGGACTCTATATCCCCATGGTTATGTGAGACACTGTTATAATCTTATATTTACAGATATCTCCTGCTGGTTCTGTTTCTCTAGAGAGCCTTAGCTAATACAGGGAATGATTAACCTGATCCTTTAGCTATAAAGTGCTGGGCCTTGAGAAACTACTTCTGGCCCTGATAGAAAGACATGCCCTGAGTTTTCAAAAGGCCCCGCTTGGCTCAGGTGACCAGGGAGGCTCTCCCTGGTGAGGAGCAGGTGGGTAAGAGATTGCATTTGTTGCTCTGGGCTCCTCAGGCTGCTGCCACAGAGCCCCATGAGCTTGGACATGAGGACCACAAGCCTGCGTCTTCTTGGGGCTCGAGGCCAGCAGTCTGCAGTCATGGTGTGGCCAGGACGATGAGCCTCTGAAATCCGTAGGGTAGCAACCTCCCTCGTCTTCCAGCTTCCGGTGTTTGGTGACAATCCCTGGCTTAAGGTGGCCCCCCTCCCCCGGTCCCGACCTCCTATGGCATCCCCTCCGGGTGTCTGTGTCCTCTCTGCTTCACTTCAGTTACTGGATTTGGGCCCACTCTAAATAGAGCATGATTTCACCTTGAGAGCCTTAGCAAATTCCATCTGCAGAGATCCCCTTTCCAAGTCAGGCCACATCCTGAAGTTCCGGGGGATGTCCCTCCTGGGACCTTCATGTTTAGTATCTATATTTATCTCTATTACCCAGAATGCAACCCTGGGGCTTCTCCATCCAGGAGGATGGTGATCATTTACCGTAATCTCTGCATCCATTCCCCTTGCCCCAGTTCCCTAGAGCTGTGATATTAGTGGCAGATGTCACCCTAGAGGCACAGGGATCACACTGCCTGGAGGAAGCTGAGGTTGGAATGGGCCCTTCCTACAGGGCTGTTTGCACAGCCCCATCCCCTCCTGGAGAGGGAGAGGCATCTTCTCTCCAGTCATGTCCAGCTCCTGTGGAAGGAGAGTATGGGGCTCCCAGGCTCCAGGTGACATTCCCTTTGTAATGTAAATGATTGTCTCAGGAAGAGAAAAGGAAAGGGCCGTCCCCTCCCCCCCAACTCCCCTTCCCCCCAGCACTCCTCTCTGGGGAAGATAAGAGTCTTTATCCCCTGAATGAGAGGGAGAGCAATGGCTTCCATTCTATGCCTTTAAAGTGCAAGGCTTGTGCTTTAATCCAGGTCTAGTTTTTCTTCATGCAGAAAGCCTTAACCATGAAAGAATACGGAAGGATTTTCTACATTTCTTGAAATGAAAATATGTAGCCTGTGTGCATGTGCGGGGATCCAAAAGTTGGAATGTAACCTCTTGGGACAATGATGACAGCACAATAAATATTCTGAATTAGGTGCTGCCGGTCGTTGCCCCTGAGTCCTTTCAATTGATTAAAAATTGCTTCTTAGTAGAACGTGAATACAGTCATATGTGATACCCGGCTTGCTTTATTTTCTGAATTCTTCATTTTTCCACACCCTTTGACAGTGGAACCTTGACTTTTAGCTGGACATGTGGTGCCCAGAAGGAAGACAATATTTCCCAGCATCCTTTTTAGTTAAGTGTGGACACATAACTAAATTCTGGCCAATGGGATTTAAATAAGAGTGTCCTGCAGTGAGGGCATGTTCCTTTCTGCTTCCTTCCTTCCTTGCATCTAGTTAGTGTACAGATGTGATGGCTGGTTTGGAAACACGCATGTCAGGTCCTGAGGTGACACTGGGAAACGATGTCTGTGTGGATGTTAACAAGCGGGAGAAACGTCTGGCACCACAGGCGGTCACACCAGCCCTGAATGGACTGACTCTGGACTTCTTTGTGTGAGAGAAATAAGCTTCTTTCTTATATAAGCTACTTTTGTTTTGTTTTAGGTTTGCTTTCTGTTATTTGCAGCTAAGCCTAAACTTAATAAAGCATTATTTCATTGCTATTTACTGAAGGCAAAGGCTGTACCATATTTTTCTGTTTATCCCATATATTGCTCTAATCCATCGCATGCCAATGACATAAATTAACTCTCAAATTATATCACTATTAAATTATTTCTAGGTTCTTCTGGACAAGGATTAATAAGCCTAATATGTAATAGGCAGTCTTCTAGATGGTATTAGTAAGAGACTGATCAAGATAAAGTTAGAGATAGCTTACACCACTAAAATAATTTCATTGGGCTCTTTCTATGTTTCTTGTGTTTTACCTAACATATCTGTATGATCAGAAAAACTCTGCAATGTTTTCTTTTCTCCATTTTCCAAATGAAACAAATGAGGCACAGGATTCTAAATAAGCAGGCCAAGAATTGTGACTTAGATTTCTTGGAAGACAAATGCATATGCTATTAAAAGCAAATGCTTTTTAAAGACGTGTGACATAGGAACAAATAAGTGCAGTGCAGGGGATACATATTATAAGAAAGGTCCTATGGGGTTTCAAAAATGAAAAAGAATGATCTCAAGGAAACACTAATCATTTACAAATTAATTTCCCCCCTTGAAATAGTTCAAATTACTTCTTACTCACAAAACTTTCAGGTATTTTGGTCTTTCTACACAATTAAGTTTATTGCAAAATCTCTTTTTTAAAGGAATGTTTCCTATTTTTAAAAGAAGACATTTTAAGTACTCAAAAACAACTGATGTATATTTTCATTCTTCGAGCTCTTAATGTATGAGAGTTTGAAGTGTGGAAATATGGATTAAGTATACATGATACATTTCTCAGCTTATTGTCATTATATTGCTAAATCACATTGCTTCCTGCAATGCTATCTAAGTTTCATTAAATCATGAAATTCACTACATAATTAGGACCATTAGATTGAATGGTTTGTAGTCAAGTAATTTCCTATTCTCATTCTAAAGAAAGAACATTTATCATCATTCCTTAAGAATGGAATTGGTGTTTCGGCAAGTGCCTGGGAATCTTCCCTATTAGCCGTGACATGTAATACATTTGTTTGACTATAAAAAATGAGTAACAACAACTTTCATTTATATCACACTTAACAAGCCTAAACCATACAGGAAAAAAAAAGAGTAATGAGTTGTTTACTATTTGGGAAGTTCGTTAACTCCTTCACGACACTAATTTAGAATTGGAGAGATCTTTCATGGTTTTATCCACCTCCAAATAGTTTCTATTGCTCTGGAAACTTTTGGAAAGATTTGAACATGTGAATTGGATTACTTCCTCAATTTCCTCACTGTGTAGAAAGATTCAGGTTTATTTCATTGACTTATCTCCTCTGCAGCTTAAACAACCATTGGAAAGATAGTTGGCTTACTCGTAGTAGACACATTTACTCACTAAGGGTATGCCTGTTTAAGGATATATTAAGATTTGGCTTGATGTCCAGAGTCAATGAACAACTATTAGTAAAGTAAATCTCAAAAGGAGGGTTGATGAGCCCTGAAACAATGGAATTATCAAAATGATACATTTTCACAGCTGTAGACTATTCAATAGCATGCATTCCAACTAGAAGCAAACACTTTTTACCTTTAGATGCATGTTCTTACAATCCGATATCCATGCATTTTATGGCATATTTGCTATATTAATTTTTAGATGATTAATTCAATTTGTTACCATTGCGGAGTCAACAATAAAAACACTGATATCCTCTATGCCCAGGTCAGATTAATATAGGAAAACTTTCTGTGTAATATCGAAATCAATTCTGCTCCTCTGTTTCAGTTTACTAAACCTGCCAGAATGCAGTATACCAGAAATGGGTTGGGTTTTACAATGGGGATATATTAGCTCACAAATTAAAGTTCTTAGGTCATAGACATATCCAACCCAAGGCATCAACAAGACAGGCTGCTTGAATCTGGGACCCCCTCTGTCATGTGGGAAGGCACCTGGCCAGCATCTGCTTGCCCTTTGCTTCCGGTTTTCTTTGCTTTCAGCTTCTGGTTCCAGTGGCTCCCTTCCTGTGTCCTGTGGGTCTTCTCTTAGCTTCTCTCAGGCTTTTTTCTTTCTAGAAACTCTCGGCTTTTTCAGCCCTTTACAGTCCTATAAAGGATTCCAGTAAAAGGATTAAGATCCACCTTGAATGAAGAAGTTCACATCTCAACTGAAACAATCCAACCCAAAGTCCCCACCCACAATAAGTCTATACCCACAGGAATGGGTTAAAAGAGCATGGCCTTTTCTGGGGCACATAACAGTTCAAACCAGCACACTCTCAAAGGATTGAAACCGAGTCTGAATCCTAATTCCTTAGGATTAGGAATCCTAATCCTCTACTGTGCCAAGCCTTCCCCCAGGCTCTCTGAGTTCCTACAAGTATTTATCTGTGCATGTCTCTCCTGAACCCTTGAAGTTGTTTGAGTTTTGGGGCTTTGTTCCCTCCAGATCTCTCTTTCTGTCCTAAAGAACTTAACAAAATATTTTCCAAATGATACGTTTGCTTTTATAATAGAAAGTCTTCAGCAATTAATGTTACAGCATTTCCCAATTTGTTTTCTTTAAACTCAATGCTGTATTTAATTATCAATTCATATTTAGGATTCATCTATCATGTGCAAGACACTATGTTATTGTTTGTAAGGGAACTAAGATATTTAAGTAATCATTTCATATTTTAAGATTTCCAGGTAACTGTTTAGAGGCGAGAACCATCTATTGCAGCCCAATGAACGACCTCAAACTGAGAGGAAACTACCAGCATATGAAACACTGTCTCTCTGACCTGATTCACACCTCTCTCTCTAGTCCCTGCTCTAAGTTACAGCACCCACCCAGTTATTTGATGATCTCAATCTTTAGATGAAATTCTCAACTGCTGGCAGTTCATCCCGTCAGGGACAAAAGAATCACCTTATATGAAAATTTGGACTTCGTTAGTGCGGAAAGCTCAATATCTTCCTAACCATCCTTCGCTTCTAAGGGATTTCAATGTGCCACTGAGTCCTGCTTCCTTTATCTCTCTGTGATGGTTTGAAGCTGTATGCACCTCAGAAAGTAGTGTTCTTAAACTAATCCATTCCTGTGGGTGTGGATCTATTGTAAGTAGACCTTTTGATGAGGTTACTTCAGCTAAGGTGTGGCCCAGTGTGGGTCATAATCCGTTTACTGGAGTTCTTTATAAGGGAATGCAATTCAGACAAAGACAGAAAGCCAGGGGAGCAAGAGGCCGAAAACAAGAAGATTAGTTCCGAACCCTTCCTTAAGAGGATGTTTAGTTTGCTAGGCTGCTAAAAGCAATATACCATGAAATGGGTTGGCTATTAACAAAGGGAATTTATTAGCTTACAAGCTTACAGTTTTGAGGCTGTGAAAATGTCCAAGTCAAGGTATCATTAAGATGAGTTCTGGGGGCATAACTGCTTATCTAAGAACACTCCTTTCTCCTTTGATATGCCACTGAATTAATCATGAGGGATATCTACTGTAAAAGGTATTCCTAAAGGAAATGACTATCCAATGGTCTTTACTGTAAGATCCTTGAGGGCTCCCCTATATATAACAAAATCATAGCTATTTTTAAATTCACTTACTAGTACCTTTACATCTAAATCATGTCCAGATTGTAGGTCTCCACGAAAGCAGCAGGCATTTATGAGCCAAAAATTTTTAACTGATATTAGCAGAATTGTTGGGGTTGAAGACATCAAAATTCACGTTAACCCAGCTGGGCCCTTCTTTAACCTTGAAGAATAGCCTATAAAACCAAAAGCTAAGACCAACAGCTGAAAGCCTAATAGATAAAATTTTAACTATACCTTTACAGTTATTATAATTTTCCTATTCTCAAAATCAAATAACTCAATAGGTGATAATATAGGTTAGTTTAAGACACTAGGGTTAAAACAAAAACAGCCATCCCTGCTTCCTAATGGGACCAAACCCTAATGTTACTTTATGTTTGGTATATTTTACAATTGTAGATCTCAGTTACACTGTTGTTTTGTGGCCCATTGCATAGAGTTTCAACTCTTTTTTGCAGATTCCTTCTGTCAATGTATTGTTTTAGCTCCAAAAGCTTATAAAGTTTAGAAAAGTTTAAACTTTCTAAAAGCAAAATGCATTAGCAAGGACATGATTTAACCCAAGTAGATAAATCCCTCCCTCCTGATACCAGAAGCCATTCCTCAACTAGCTACTAAGTGAAGTCAAATGGTGTTCCTTGGTCTTACTGGCTCTTGCAGGCAATGGGTTTCATACTTTTTAAACATTCCCACTTCTATTATAACTTAGCTAAGTCCTCCATAATCAAACCTAAAACAGGAACAGAAGCAGTATGATTTGAAATGAGCTTTCAACTGCTGCCTTAATGATCACAAGCCTTTCTAAGTATTTGTTCATGAGACAAGCCCTTGTTATCTGACTCGACCTCCTGTAAATCAACAGGTTCCGAGAGCCTTTCAGTGGCCCCTGGACAAAGGCCTTTCCACCATGCTCAAGGCCATTGCAACAGCAGCCAAGTCAGCAGTCTTTGAGGGACGTGATCTTAGGAACTCCCTTAAATTTGAGGATTCTTCACACTGTGCAGCTTTGACACTAAGTGAAAATATAAGAAACGTCTAGAAGCAGCCTTACCTGCTATGAAATTTTATTACTTACTCCATTACTCACTTTTATCTATCACTGAAATACTTTAAATCAGGCTATTCTGCACCTGCTATTCAAAGAAGGGGAAATCTACGCCTATTTAGGCTGTGTGTAATTAGTGACCAGGTTTCAAGTGGATTTATTAGAAACATTCCTGCAAAATACAGATTATATCCTATTTTTTAATAAGTTATATTTAAAGATTGAAACAGAAAAATGCCAGGTAATATGTGTCAAAACACCTTTGTTGAGCCCTGGAGTATAAAAAGAATAAAATCCTTGCAGTACCCCCCTCAATGTAAACCTATATACAAATAAGCATTTTGTGGTTTAAAATTAGCTCTTCAATAGCCTCCCATAGTCAATCTTCTGAATTAGCATAAAATTATTTTTCATTCAAAATGATAATGTGCAGGCTAAAGGAAACACTCTCACCTGATGCTTATGTCAGAGAATCAGCCTTCCAGAGGCTGTGGTCCCAATTCCCAGAGGCTAAATCTTGAAGAGTTTCAAAGAGGCCCTTATAGAAACTGCCAGAAATTGACTCCAAGTCTGCAAAGTGTCCTTGGATTAAAAATATCTGATTATAAATTGCATAAAGATAGTCTCTGTTGCTTTCAGTATGATCTCACATTGCTGCCAGAGATATTCAAATGGATCCTTGCAAAAATTTTACATGAAATTAGACACAACAGCATGGAAACATTAGTTACTATATGTTATCAACATTGGTGGAACAATCTTAAGATTGTTGGTTTGCTTCTGGTGCCTGTCAATAACAATTCTGATAGAAACTTTAAACCTGAGACTTAAAGCACAGGCATAGAGTCCTGTGAACATTTCCAAACGAACTTACACAACCACCTACTACTATGGATTTTAAATATGTCCTATAAAATTTGTTATTTTCATGGTGGATTAAATTTCCTCACCAGAGAGGCATGTTGTTGACAGTAACAAAGAGTTACTGATTCTCTGTTCCCTAAAAAATTCGACTCTAAGTGAAACAGGCATCTTACTGGGACATACAATAGAGAACTTTGAAAAGCCTTGCCACTTACTCGGAAACTTCATTTTCCCTGTCACTATCTATGCTCTGTAAAGGTGAGATAGCTGACGGCATTTTAAAACACAGCTAGGACAAGCTGACCTCCTTGGGCTTTCTTAGGCTTGTGTATCCTTCTGATTCTCATGAGCCTCAGGCCCGCTACCACTGGAACTTCTCAGGTTCTACCAGACATTCTTGTCGCAGGTCACATTGGGGGCTGAATGCTTCTTCCTTGATTTTGTCTCCGTCTTACTTCAGCAGATACATAAAGTTCTGCAATGGGATCATGTAATATACTCATTCTTATCACCAATTGGTATCAGCTGCCTTTTCTTAACAGCCTTCCAAGCAGCATTTACATGACCCAGAACTTGGACACTTTGTTTTCTGGAAAAAGTATACCAGTGAGCACAGCTTCTCGGAAAAACATTGGAAAATACACTCCCAAGTCTTTTTGAGTACTTGCCCAGTATTCAAACTACAAGGTGTAGATCCCTGGAGTTCTATCTCCCAGATAAAACATACACACATACTACACACCAGGTTTCACAGTCAGACACCTGAGCTGCCATTCATTGAACGATTTCAACTAAGCATTCTTTAGAATTCTTCAGAAACTTATGTTCTGTGGAAGGAGACAGATTCCTCCCAAGCAGGAAGATGACTTCTGGCCTGGATGACTTCCACCCAAGTCCTACTAAGCCATGGTGACAAAGATTTTCATATTTTAACTTACACACTCGTTCTTTTGTTTCTCTAGTTTTTTATTTACCTTTCATGTTTTAAGGTTCTTGTTAATAATTAACCATGAAACTTACAACCTCTCCTTAATATTTCTTTCTGCATCCATAACCACTTTGACTGCAACTTGATATTTGACTAAAATATATGATGAAGCCAGCTCTTTAACTTGAACACATTTTTCACTGAATGCCAGCCACCTCTCTCCCTGTCGTAATAATCTACTGTAAGGAAACACTTTATTTCATCAGTAATAGGAATCGACCACTAATGGCAGGCAGCACAACACGCCAGGAAGCGAAAATCTAAGACAGCTTGTCATGTCATGCCTAGAAAGGGAGTTACCTATCTCTAGAAGAACACTATCCAGGAAATGTTTTTCACAGAAGTCAGACCTAGAAAACAAAGAGGAAACAGGTGCAGATTTAATACCTGTCTTACACGTACTATTTATAGGTGAAACTTAACCTATATTATGTCTAAACCTTAATCTCTTTAGTAATGCATCCACCAAATATTCTCCTGCCCAACTCTAGTTTTTAATGAAGTCAAATTGTAAAATAAAGTTTAACAAACCCTTTGGCTTTTAAGTCATGGAGTTGTTCTAGTTTGCAAGCTGCCAGAATTCTATATACCAGAAAAGGATATATGGCTTTAAAAGGGAATTTAATAAGTTACAAGTTTAAAGTTATAAGGAAGTAAAAGTGTCCAAATTAAGGCACCAACAAGAGGATACCTCCTTTCAAGAAAGGCTGATGGGTCAGGAGCACGCGTGTCAGCTGGGCAGTCACATGGCTGGTGTCTGCTTTTCCCTGCTCCTGGGCTCTATTGCTTTTACCTCTGTTCCTGTGGGGGGTTCTCACGTTGCTACTCTGGGGCTGGCCTTCATCTCTTGGCTTCCCTTGTGTTCTTGTTTGCTAACTGCCAGAACGCAAATCACCAGAGATGGATTGGCTTTTAATAAAAGGAGATTTATTTAGTTAAAAATGTATAGTTGTTCAGAGGAAAGGCAGCTAACTTTCAACTGAGGTTCTTTCTTACGTGGGAAGGCACAGGGTGATCTCTGCTGGCCTTTCTCCAGGCCTCTGGGTTCCAACAACTTCCTGGGTGGTGATTCCTTTCTGCGACTCCAAAGGCCTGGGCTGAGCTGCAAGTGCTAAGATGAGGTATGTTGAGCTGCTTGGGCTGTGTTACATTGAGCTCTGTCATTTAAGCATCCAGCCAATTAAATCAAACGTCATTCATTGCAGCAGGCACGTCTCCTAGCCAACTGCAGATGTAATCAGCAACAGATAAGGCTCACGTACCATTGGCTCATGTCCACAGCAATAGAACTAGGTGCCTTCAACTGGCCAAGTTGACACCTGAACCTAACCACCACACCTTGGCTCTCTCAGGTTCTGGTTTGCTTAACATCTCATGGTAACATCTGCTGGGCTCCACGCATCTCCAAAGGTCCATGTCTCTATTCTCTGAAGCAGCTGTTCTTCAAGCATATACATCTTCTCTCTCTGTCAGCTCTGAGGCTTCTGTTGTTTCTGGCTCTCTTCAAAATGTTTCTTCTTTTAAAGGATTCCAGTAAACTAATCAAGACCCACCTAGAATGGGTGGAGTCACATCTCCATTTAATTTAAAGGTCACCCACAATTAGGTGTGTCACAACTCCATGTAGATAATCTAATCAAAAGATTCCCACTTACAGTATTGAATCAGGATTAAAAGAAATGGCCGCTCCCACAAGAGTGGATCAGAATTAAAACAGGGCTTTTCTGGGGTGCATAATACTTTCAAACCTGTACATAGAGTACTCTTTAATGACTGACCTTTTAAATCTTTAACCATACCAATAAGTTTTTAAAGCAACTAAAAATAATGAAATCAGATCATCTGTTTAATATGCAAATGCATACTTGGTTTTGCATACTCATAATATTGACTTGATTTTTTTTTTCTATTAGCAGGAATACTGTCTCCTGGTTTAGAAGCAGGCCAAAAACTCTGACTATAATTATTTTCCTAGTATGAGATTTCCAGAGTCTTAAAAGGCTGTTATTCCACCTCTTCTCCACCAATTAATCTAGCAAATTATAAAAATTTTATCCAATAAAAATAGTAAGAAAAATAGACATCTGAATTGATTGAAATGATTACCACCAAAAACATGATATGCAATCATGACTGTGCAAACAATGGTACAGATAAGGATTTATCTTGTCCCCAGAAAATAATTCTGCGTCTCTCAGTCTGACATGAAGAATGATCCTGGTGAAGAAGGGCTGATAATTGAGAAGATTCAAGTCACCATGAGGAAGGCAGATTACCTATGTCAGTATGACTTCACTGTTTTTTCTAGGAAAACTTAGTCTGGGAAAGAAAATACCGGAAATCAGTTAACTACTGTTTGCATCAGAAAATTCCTACAGATAGACTTATTGAAGAAGATAGTATGCTCACTTGGGCAAAGAACTTTCCAAGTAAGTACCAGCTTTATTATCAAAACTTACTGCAGTAGCTTTGCTTTACTATGTCACAAATCCTAAACTATTATATCACAAAGTTTCCAATCCCAATCTATATTCTTCCTTGAAAGATCTACCTTCAACGACTTATGCCCAGACTTCTGAAGCTCTAGGAACAACCAACTACTGATTTTCCCATCTGAGATACTGCTAAGATCTTGTCAAAGTGATATTTGTTCTCAGGCTGAAAGTTCCAACAATTTTGTTTCATAACAGATTTTCTTCTGAAAAATTGGGGAGATCAACAATGTGAAAGCAGGTGTGCATTTTTAATAGTACTGCTTTAATTTATTCTAAGCAGTAATCATATTTTGAAATGGAATCTATTAAAATAATTGTAATTTCTAGGATTTATCACTTTGCCATGTTACCCATACATCAAACTCCCTAAACATGAACTCTACCTTTTTAGCCTTTACTTTCTGCAGTCCCCATTTGTTCCTTTAGTCTACGATAATTTCTAATTTAAACACTAATCAATGCTTTTCATTTCAATAACTGCATTAGCACCAAGAGACTTCTCAGAGTGTAACTATGAAGAGAAACAAAGGATACTGATTGCCTTTTCTTAGTATTTTGGTGAGCTAAATGTATGAAGGATCACAAAATGTATGCTTACTAAAGCAAGAAGCAGTCTTACAGCTGCAATCACAAATGCCATGAAATGGATTGGCTTAGACAACTAGAATTTATTGGCTCATGGTTTTGAGGGCTAGGAGAAATTCAAACTTGTGGCATCAGCTTTGTCCCTGATGCTTTGCCACTCTGGATTGACTGCCAGGGATCCTTGGGTCCTTGGCTTTTCCTGTATATGGTAATGTGCACAATAGTATCTTTTTCTCTTCCAAGTTCTGTTGACTTCCATATTCTACTCCTCCCTGGTGATGTCCCCTGTGGCCATCTCTATAAGGCCTCCAGTAATAAGATTAAGACCACCTGATGCAGTTGGTCACATCTTAATTAAAGATAACATCTCCAAATGGTCCTACTTACAATGGGTTCACACCCACAGGAATGGAGTCAGATTAAGAACACGTCTTTTTTCTAGGGTGATAATTCAACTTACCACACTGATTTTTTTTATAATCAGTCAGGTTTTTTATTTTCCTGAAAGTATGAGGCAATTATAGAACATATGCTGAGGCTGAAATGAAGTCATCTGAATAAAAGAGTGATCACTTTGATAGTTATGTTTTTATTGGGGGAAGGTCAGGATCAATACTGAAGGTGAATGGAACCAATGAAGATGTGCAGAAAATGAGTTAAAATCATAGAAAAAGAATGTCCATTGAAAGGCAATGAAGACATTTTGTATTAGGAGAGAAATATTAATGGGTTTTACTAATAATGTATACTAGTAAATATCTTGATTTGAGTAATAAATATAATACTAATGTGATTTGAGTAAGCGTACTAAATTACTTAACCATTCAGCCTCAGTTTTCTAATCTTTGAAAAAGACAACAGTGATAATAAATATCACGTAGTGTCAATGTGATATATGCAAAATTGGGCATGTGTTATAGAAGTAATAAATGGGGGTTATGGATATGATATTTCTGAAGCCTGATTCTAAATTTCCAAATGAATGTTTATCATAATCTCTACCTAGATACCTGCTTAGAATCACATTTATATACTAATACCCCTCCCCAAATCTGTTCTTTTTTATTTATTTATGTAAATGCATGAAAATGTCTGACTTGTGCAACTTCAGAAGTTTGGAATGGCGTTATGCCCCTTGGAGTCAACAAACTGCCAAGCATGATTGACAGAAGCGGGAGCAGCGTTGCTCTAACGCTAGTGCCCTTCCACACCACGTTCTTGAGTTGTCTGCATCCCCATGAAAGCCGCTCACACTCGCTGCTGTATTCATCTTCCGGCAGCACATTTCTGATAATAACGCAACTCCCACTCAACACTTGCAAAGAATTCTGGTTGCCTACAGAATCAAGTCGATGCTGCTAAGTCTGGAATTTGAGTGAATCCAGGAATCCGAACTCAACCGTTCTTTTGCAGCACGGTCCTTGGTGCGTCACATATCAAGTGGCAATTACTTACCCCCTTTCCTACAATGGGTGATACATTTTCCCACCTTCATGAAGGAGGATGTGTCTGGAATGTCCTTCCCTGATGCCGAGACCCAGGTCTCAGTGGTTTTCCACGGCGCAGCCCAGATCTCTGTCTCCAGCTAGAAGCTTTTTCGTCTTTGAACTCATACAGAACTAAGGTTTCAGAATTGTGTCCTTCCACTCTATGTAGCCCACCCATCTGTTAGACTTGGCAGCTCTGTTAGAAATGCATAGAGCATTGTAACTGGGCAAGGGATATATGCTTGGTTATCAAACAAGTTTCTTAGCACTCGCTGCCTTGTATCCAGAAGGTACACATATCTACTTTTGTTGTTGTTGTTATTTGTTTGTTTTTGGTTTTTTGCATGGACAGGCACTGGGAATCGAACCTGGGTCTCTGGCATGGCAGACGAGAACTCTGCCTGCTGAGCTACCATGGTTGGCCCCACATGTCTATTTTAATTGCCCACTCTCTGCAGGTGTTCATGTTCTCGCTGACATGAGACTTTGTAGTAGCACACTTATTATTAATATAAGTTATTTATATGCATGGTAATTTAACAGGTATTAAAGTCTTATCTATTTAAATTTATAATCTCCACAAAACCTACCACAGAGTTTTAAATACAAAAGGCAGGTAATAAAAATGTATTGAATTTCTAAGTTCATGTATAAATAAAACTACAATGCATAAATAAAACTACAATGCACTCAGAAGCATCAACCGAATGCAGCAAGCCTTCCAAGGATGAAGAAAACAAGTAGATGGCATTGGTCAAAGAAGCCATCAGTAAGAGAATGAACTAAAACTTGAAAGCTAAAAATTAGATAAACAACTTAATTCTAAATTCCAATTTTATATACTTCAAAGTATCAAAGTATAAACACTTCTGATGGCTCTATTCATATTCACTAATGCAAATTCTTTTTTTCTGGATATAAACATTATCATATTAATTTCCGTATCCCTACGCTAAAGTAAATAGTCTTATCTTTTTGAGTAATATTTAGTCAGAATTTCTACTGCAAATGAAGAACAACCACTAGCTATGCATTTGAAAATAGGAGCATACTTGAAGACGTGCAGGAGAAACCCTTATTTCTCTCGAAAACTAAACTAACGAGGCCATTGCTAGGTCAGGATGGCAGACGTAGGTACTCCGGGGCTCCACCCCCATGGCGAAGCTTTGAACAACCAGCGAGTCCTCACAGAAACACCTTTCTCAGAGCTCCAGGGAACAATGAAAGGGCTGCAGTTACAGGACGAGTGCGGAATCAGGAAAAAAGACTACTTAAAAACGACAGGATCTCCACTGAAATAACACTGTTTCATCAATTATAACTAAAGCACCACACTAATGCAAAGTGTTAATAATAGGGAAAACTCGGTTTGGGGGTGGGACAGGCTATATGGGAACTCTGTATTTTGTGTACGACTTTTTTTTTATGCACCTACCACTTCTTTCATTAAAAGAAAGAACCCCCCTCCCCTACATCCTTGGTGAGGAGCCTCCCACACCCCCAGTGCAGATCCCTGGTTCCAGGTCTTGAGGGAAGAGACTAATCCTGGTGCGCATCCTGAAGCATCTACGTCTCACCCAGTCTGTCTGATGGCGGCCGCAGGGACTCGCCGTCCCAGAACTTGCCCTCTATGAGGAAGGCAGCTCGCTGACCTCTCCTACAGAAAGCGATGGGTAGCAGTCAAGTCGCGTGCTCGGGGCAGGGGTTTGCTGGCTGCAGGACATAGAGTGCTGTGCCCTGAATGTGAGGAAACGATTTCCTCAGGAAGAGGGACATTCTTATCGGTGTAAATTGGGGGATTCCTAGGGCCACATGCACATACCCAAGAGAAGAGATGTGTGTGTAAAATATCAAGGGGGCTCCTATGCTTTGGCCTGGCACTATTCCCTAACTCATTATGTAGATCAGCCCTGGAGGGCACCACTAGCTCAGGTGAAACTCCAAAGACTGGGATAGGTGTTTTATTTTTTTTTCCTTCTTTTCTTTTTTATTTTTCAAAACATGCAAATAAATAGGAAGTAATGACTCAGCAAAAGAATAATATTAAAGCATTTAGGACCTTCAGTGAAGAGGACTAGATCTGGGACAAACCAGATAAACACTTTTTAAAATGGTCTTAAAAGGCTCAGTGAGCTAGAGGTAAACATGACAAAGAACTAAAGGAAATCAGGAAAACAATAGTTGAACATGAAGACAATTTTAATAGAGTGATGGAAATTATGGAAAGGAACCAAACAGAGCTGAGGACCAACCACATTAACAGAAATGAAAAGTTCCCTAGAGGGGTTCATCATCAGATTAGAACTGGAAGAAGAAAGAACCATTAAACTTGAAGCTATGGCAATTGAAATCATCCAGTCTGAGGACTAGAGGAGGACAGAAGAAAAACGAACAGAGCCCGAGAACCTGTGAGTCACCATTAGGTATTCAGATCGTGGAAATGCCAGAAGGAGAAGAGTGAGAGAATATTCAATGACATAATGACTGAAAACTTCCCCAATTTAATGAAAGACATGCATATATACATGAGTTGATTTGAAATTCTTATGTACCCTATAAAATACATATGCTTTTGATCCTAAATCTAATCTTGTGAGGCAGATATTTTCATTTAATCTTCGCCCAGTATTGTAGGGTGAAACTTTTGATTAGGTTGTGTCCATGGAGATGTGACACATCAAATTGTGGGTGTCACATTTTGATTAGATAGGGCTGTGTCTCCACTCATTTAAGGTGAGTCTTGACTAGTTATTGGAGTCCTTTAAAATAAGAAACATTTTAAAGAAAACTTAGCCACAGACACTTGGAAAGCCCGGCAGATGTTGCCATGTGCCGTCTCATGAAATGCTAAGCAAGCCAGAACCTAGAGAAAGCTGATACAGAGAAACTAAATGAAGGTCCACAGAGGCTTGCAGAGAAAGTCACTGTAATCAGATGCTGGAAGCAATGGGGCCAGTTACAAGGACCCGCAGATGCAGGCCACGTGCCTTCCCAGATGACAGAGAAATCCCAGACACCATTCAGCCTTTCTTGGCAGTCAAGGTATCTTTTTCTGGATGCCTTTGTTTGGATATTTTTAAGGCCTTAGAAGTACAAACTTGTAACTTAATAAATCCCTTTTATAAAAATCAATCCTTCAGGTATATTGCATTCCAGCAGCATTAGAAAACCAAAGCAACAAATATACACATCCAAGACACCCGACAGACTCCATAGGTGGCAAATTATAATCAAACTATTAAATGCCAAAGATAAAGAGAGGTTTATGAGCACTGCAAGAGAGAAACCACTTGTCACATACAGGGTACCTCAATAAGATGTCATTGGGTGCCTATTTCTCATCAGAAACCAGGGAGGCAAGAAGGAAGTGGGATGAGCTATTTAAGGTGCTGAAAGCAAAAAACTGTCACCCAAGAATTCTATATGTAGCAAACTATCTTTAAAAGATGAGGGATACGTGAGAGACCTAGGTTTGATTCACCCCCCAAAAATAATGATAATAATAATAAAGTAAAATAAATGAGGGAGAGATCATGGCATTCCTAGATAAACAAAAGTTGAGAGAGTTAGCTTTACTTAAGGGGGATGCATTAGTGAATATCCTTGTTCTTAGGAAATGTACACAGCAGTATTAAGTATTGAAGGGACAGAATATATACTACCTATACTCAAGTTTTCAGAAATTCGGATTGATAAATATTTGGACTGATAGGTAGAAAGACAGGTGGATAGATAAATGGATTGATAGATTGATGAAGAGATAGAGTGATACAACGAATGTGGCAAAATGTTAAAATCGGTGCATCTGGGCATTTAGTGGCTTAGGGGTATATTGGAGTTCTCTAATGAGGTGTGTAATATTTTTGTAGCTGTTCTGTGAGTGTACATATATTTCAAAATTAAAAGTTTAAAATTTTGAAAAGACAGGTGGACCACGCTGGCTCAGTGGCAGAGTTCTCACCTGCCCTGGGTTTGATTCCTGATACCTGCCAAGGCAAAAAAAAAAAAAAAAAAAAAAAATTCAAAAAGACAAAAATGAACAAATTAAAAAATTTTACCGTACCTACCAAGTAAAGTAGAAGTTACTAGGATATTAAATTCACCTATATCATAGTCTATAAACTTTGTACAGACCAGTCATAAAAAGGAAAGCATGAGAGTCCAGAAAAATGTTTCATGATTTATTCCATTTATTGTAGGATAACTTCTTTCTTTTTAATCATGAAGAATATCAAAATTTAGTACCCATGGATTAGTGGGACAATTGAATAGGAAAAATAAAATGAGGGCAAAAACACTGTCTTCCAGGGAGGATATTATGCTTACAACTTTAGGAAATAAAATAAATTTATATTCTACTTAACTGTGAGATATATTCTAGTAAGTTATGTGAAAATGATTAAAGAATATTGTAAGTCTTTAGATTTCTTAAAATTACTATATTGCACATACATAGGAGTACAAGGTATTCTTTAAAGGATATCCTATATGGATGCTAGATTTCTTTGTAAACTTATTTTAATAGCAAATAAATACAATGCCTAAATATATTTTTCTCTTGACTTTGTTCCTGGTAAAATCACATGTGACAAATTTCTGCCCTATCACTTACTAGCTTTGTGATTTGGGACAACTTGCTTAAATGTTCTAATCCTCCATTTACTTCTCAATGGAGGATTAGAAGTAAATGTAGTGTGATTATAAGTGTAGAAAAAAGTAATGCACAACTAGAGTTTGATGAATTAATGCTTATAAAATAATCAGCCCAGGGCCTGGGCTGTCACTCAAATCTCCTTTACACAATTTTTGTTCACATTTTAATCTTTTCAAATCAATTCCATCATGTTTTTCTTCTTTTTTTCTTTTGCACTTCATGGCCCATTGCTTTCATTTCATTGCCTACTCCTATAATTATAAAGATATTTACCTCTGTTTTCTTCTGATATTTCTATAATATTTTAATCTATCTAATATACATCGATATGAATAATACGAGAGAGGGATCTAATTTTACTTTTTGCTCCCACATGTATAACCAATCTTTTCAGCAACAACAACAGAATGAGCACAAAACTTAAATGGAAGAGAATATAGGAAGAAAAATGTGTTATTCTATGACCATCTTCCAGAAATGGAAATGGCTGGATAGCTCAATTCTTTTAAGTCCTTGAGGTTACTAAGGAATTAGAAATTCTGTCTCTGAAGTTTACTTAAGAGTGCTTATGATTTCTTCAAAATTTTTCACCCGTGCAATGTAACCACAATCTTTTGGTCTCTAGAAAATACACATTTTTACAAATACACCCTTGATTTTTAAATTTAAACACTGAATAATTTACATACCTATTTTAGACCTTCCACTTTCTTCTCATGAAAAAACATATTTGTTTACTCCATTAACAAAATCAACAGAGCAGTGTTGTTTTCACTAGAGCACGTCATACTCAGCGACCATTTATCCACATCTGCTTGATATTCAACAGGATGAGAGAAAATTGAGGACACTGAATCCAGTAAATACTTTAACTTTCACACGTATGTTAATGAAGCAGTTTCACCACACCCCACTGAATAAAATATATCTGACTAACAAGTATGAAAATTTCAAATAGTTTAAGGGGAAACGGTAAAACGGGTCATTATTATTTTTTTTAATTTACAAAAGCAATTATAAAGATTATTGAAACATTAAATATTCACATTTGAAAGTTTGGAGTGAATTTATGAGGTTTGGCAAGCCTTCCTCAATTAATTGGCATCTCAGAGATTTGAATTCAATTCCCACAATGAACAATAATTATGATGATAATTGATGTACAATCATTGCATTTACAAAAATTATTTCACCAACTTCACCATCTCTGTCCTGCTTATTGTTCCTGTGCAGTTGGTTATGACTCGTTTACAAATGTACGCCTGGCTGAATAATCATTTCCTTATCCTCTTGCTCTAAACAAGACATTTCAATTCATTCGTTCATTCATTCATTTGTTCATTAGATATAACCTCTGCCAGGTGGTAACAATGCAAAGACGAAAGGAAATGTGGTCTTACCCATACATTGCACATATTCTAATGGCAACAGTGTTAAATTACAGAGAATTACAATGTGGTGCATTAGACAGTATGACACACACATGGTCTGAATGATGTGAATTAATAACAAAGGAGTTTGAATTCATTGTTCTTATCAGGCTCCTCCTGTACAGCTATATCCTATTTTTTCATTAAATGCAAAGCCACGAACTTGAGCAGTCATTAAAGCATTGACACCTTTTCTAAAATGTGAGAAGCTAATGTCAAAATCAACTCAAAAACATTTTGATTTTGCTCCAGCACAGACTAATGGGGCAATTAATGAATGGAAAATGTCAAAGTAACTATTACCAAATAACTATTACAGTTCTTTCTTTAAGGAAAACTTAATAGAATAGAACTAGACTTAAATAATGTGAATTCCTCGTATGTCCAATAAATTGAAGGATCTTTTTTGTTTCCTTTTTCCAGCTAAGTTCCACTCCACAGTGTTTCCGTAAGTTGACTTGCTTTATAAGATTGTTAGCTATAGTAGCTAACATTTATGCTAGTCACAGAAATATGACTTTGATTTTAGATGGTTAATTTCAAGCCAGCCTATTTAACAAGAAGTGAGAAATAAAGTCATTTATCTATTAGCTACCTACTGAGAAATAGGTATTTAACTCTCATTCTAGGGCACTGTGTTGTCGTTGTTGCTTTCGGGGAAAGAGTATGAAATTGGAAGTTAAAAAGAGAGGGTGAAGGGTATCTTTACTTTAACCAGATTGAATTTTGTTATCTGTGCAGAAATTCTTGCTACAGGATTTAACTTTTAAGACTTTATTAAATTATAAACTTTGTAAAGCATGGATAAAAGAGGATCTATAAGTAGCATCAAGTTTAATTAATAAAAAATTTGAACCATTGAAGCAACAGCTGTGGAAACCATCTTATGTTTTTTCCTGATAGATTTCTCAATATGGTGGTAAGTGATCTAATGGTAGATTGTGACAAAACTCACACCCACGCCTCAATAGAATTTCTCCCTCATATTGATTATTGTTCTGAGCAAAACTAAACTTACCACATGTCAAAAGAATATTGGCATCAATTTTAAACGGGATATTTAATAAAGTAAAGCCTGAAATCATGCCCAAGATGTCAATAATTATAAATGGTTTAGAAAATGCAGGAGCCCATCATTAAGATTGGCCCTTAAAACATTCCTGGAGGGGCAATGTGACTGTGGCGCAGTAGCAGGATTCTCGCCTGCCCATGTTAAAGAAAGAAAGAAACAAACAAAAAATGGTCCTGGAGGGAGGCAGAATGTCTGTCAAAAGTGCTCTAATTTTATTCATGCCTTTAATCAACCATATGCCATGAAAGTCTGTCAGTGGGACCCCTTTGGAAACACAGCTGGAATCTATAAAATCCAGGGCAGCTGATGTTCATTCTAAAGCTAAAAGCTGTGTACTGAACAGAATCTGAGCTTTCACAGACCAATGTAGCAAATTCAATTCATGAAATAATAGCAACATGGAATTTGATTTATTGTTTGATCTAATGCTAAAAATTGGTCTTCTTTCTTAGCAACAACAATACCTAACAATGAAAGGTTCATCAGCAATTATTCTCAACATCATGTGTTCAATTTGCTTAATCCTCCCAGGGGACTCTAAATACTATTATTAGCCATTATTATTAACAATTGGTGAAAATTAGGAAAAAAGGATGCCTAATTGTCCAATACTATACAGTGAATTGTGTGCTTGCTTTTGAAGTATAACTCTAAGTTGTTCAAATGAGCAAATACAACCACCAAAGATGGACATTTGTACACTTTATCTCCGTCCTGCATTGGATATTACAGATAGAATGTAAATGCGGAAATCATGATGTTCTTAATACTGAAATACACCCATTTCTATACCAAAGCCAAAGTTTTGATAGTTTAGTGGTATACCTATAATATGGATTTACTGTTTTAATGAGTTCACCTAGTACATTGGTATATTCTTAAATCATAATGTGTATTTCAATAGGTTTGTGCTTTCCTGGATTTCCATCAAAGCGTATCTTTTTGGAGATGGATGGAACATTTCAGCACAATCCAAGCTTCTCCCAGTAAATAACTCACAACTTGGGACATTATCAGTTATGAGATCATCAGTATAAGAATCTACACTCATAATTTATGTATTCTATAGTAGCTACATTTTAAAAGAATAATTATTGTGGAAACATTTTCAGCTCCTGAAGTTCTTTTGATTCTTCAAAGGCAAGGTAAGTAGTTATTGTTCATGTTGTCTGAAAATAAACATTTCTAGGGCTGTTGATTAGAAACTTGTCTTAAAAAATAATGTTTTGGGAAACTGAGAAGCATTCATATACATCATGATAAATATTAAAATATAAATGCTTCCCTGATTATCACATAACCCGTCTCTTGCACTACATCATGGAAAGTGTCTAAAACTGACAAAAGCTGCGCTTGGGGACACAAATCTCCAACCCAAGCCTCACAAAACACTCATTCTGTCAAATAGACAGCTTCCTTGTCCTTTTCCCTGAAATGTAGAGATCATCCTCATTGAAACAAAGCTCTTCTCAAGTCATTAATCTTGCTAATTTTAACAATTTTTCACACTGTACAGGGACTCTCTATACATGCAAACAATGTAACAATCATTAGCCCGCATATCTGAATGAGCATTCAACTCGTAAAATATTTACGGAAAACATCATTGTGAGTTTCTATTTTGGGCATGTGCATTTGAAAAAAGCAGTCAAAGCAGGTGGAGTAAGCAGCCAATGGTGAAGACACCGCACCTGGGGCAAGCAGCTGAGTCATGAACTGTGACATAACATAAATTCATGAACTGTGACATAACGTCCTTTAGCTTCTGTCGATGCATTGTGGACCAAGGATAGAAAACTAATTAAAACCTCTCCGGGGGGCAATCTAAAACAGGAAAGTGGAGCCAGAATCAAAGAAGAAACTTTAAAAGATTAAAAAACAACCAATAATATGGTAAAATCTCCACTGCCACCGATTACATGGGGACCATCAAAAAAAGGGGAAATATGGGTATTATCAACATTCATTTCAAAGCAAGCACTTGTATTAACAGCCAAGATGTAATGACCAGCAAAAGTGGTCTCCTGAACAAAGACGCATCCTATTATTTCAGAGAAACCACATGGATATATTTGACTGAAATCTCTTAGGCTCTTAAGGGAATGGGTTATGACAGTTAATATGAGGAAACAAAATGAAAAGCTGGCCCAATCTCTCCATTTGGCTGAAATTTGTGGTTATTTAAGCTGTTTTATAAGGCTTGAGTTACTTGTGCCTGTATTCTAATTCTCTGCCTCCACTGTAAATGCATGGAAGGAAACAAAGTACTAATTAACTTGGTTATATTTATATAAGCTGCATCAGCATATATGAATCATTTTTTTAAGTCTAGATTTGACTACTAAAGGATGCCTATCCAATTTTATATAGTTATTCTTTGGAACTTAGCCAATTGTTCTTTATTAGAGACACAAAGAACCCTTTTATTTGCCTTTGTCATTTTCAGTTGGACTCAATCACGGATCGCCCCATTGTTGAACCCTAATCAGGAGAAACAAACAAAAATCACGGATAACATCTCCTCACCTGAGGGAGCCTTCCCACCAGTTTCAAAACCAGAGCCTGTCTGACATGAAAGGCAAAAAATAAAATACACTTGTAATCATATATGTAAATAATCATGGAAGATATTTGGAATTATGAAAACATTTCATTTTTCATCAGTTATGTATGTGCCCTATATGCAATACATTTGCAGAAAAATTTGAGAGTGATCATTCTTTATTGTCCCTCAGTTGGAAAAGTTGAACTTTTGCAACCTTTTCTGATAAAAGTTCTCCAGACCTAGCTGTCCATTTACATAAACTCTGGATGGCTCATCAACCTATTTGTGGATATTTTTGTAAAAATAAACCTACTTTTTATTTTTCTGAAGCTGAGGTTCAAATGATCAGATACTAACATTATGTAATTATCTACCACAATGCCTCTGTCCCATCACAGGTTATGTTTATTCAGGATTCCGTGACAGGAGTTGTGAGTTTGCCTGAGAGAAAGCTTAGTTCACTGGCATGTTTAGTTAGCGACAGGTGCTCCTTTGGGCAGTGGGTTGAGTAAACCACACATCGCAGCTAAGGTCACATTATTCCTCCTATTCATGTGAGCAGAAAGCTGGTTAACTGTAAAACTCATGTCCTCTTCCTCTGGGCACGTGAGTGACTCCCATTCCTCAACCTTCTTCAGACATCAGGGTGGAGCGCAGCCGGTGGAACTGGGAAGTAGTGAAGTGTGCGCCTGCCCTGGGGCCTCTTAGACCGCCCGCTCTTCTTCCTTCCCAGTGGGAGGCACCAGGAGGATATGGCCTCCAGAGCCCTGTACTGGGGGTGGGGGAACTCTACACCTCTCAACCTGGGGTAACAACCCCCCAAAGCGGGCAGGCTGCCACTAAAAGTGTCCGCTGCACCATCCTGTCATTGAAGAGCTTTTAATGTGCCAAACCACTGAGATTTGGGGATTTTTCTCTTACAGCAGAGTCTTCACTGAACCAATTAAGCATCTATTTTAAATTTTTCTTATCATCAGTTACCACACGCCTTGTTCTCAAGAGGCAGCCAATATAATGAATTTGATATATATCTTTATTTGTGTTTCCTAATAAACAAGTATATTTTAAGACTATTTTACATGCATTTAAATCACTTCAGTCAATGGCATTGATTACATGAGAACGTTTCTTATTTCTATTTACTCAGCACTTTTTTCACATCCGTGCATCTGCCACCTTCCACATTCCCATCCAGTCCTTAGTCGTAGGTGACCAAAGGCCTGGCAGCTTCCCTCCACTACAACAGTAAAAGCCTGGACGAAGTGCTTCCGTATGTCCCCTTACCAACTTGTGCGAGAACTTCCAGCGGCTGCACATCCAGCAGGGGACAGCGGCCGCTGCCCCGTGTGGCAAGTGAACCCTGCACTTCCCTGTGCGCGAGCAGCTTGCTCTCCCAGGGGCTGCGGCTGCTCCTTCCTTATCAGCAGTGCAGAAGGCGCTCTGTCTTCAGTAATGCCCTGCTTTTAGAATATTTGTTCTCAGTGTCATTAGCGTGAAATGATAGTGCATTGTTGCTTTAACTTGCATTTCCTTAAATTCTAAATACTTCTTCTCAGGTGCTTGTTATTCTTCTGGGAATAACATCTTTGGACAAGTTTTCCTTTGACATTTCTGTCTTTTTATTTTGATGTTTGTAGGATTTCTATACTCTAAATATTTGCTCATATGATTTTAGACGTTGCAAATATCTTTCCTCAAAATGTCCTGTGGTGCCAAACTGAATGAAAACATAATTTGAAAAGAATACACATTTAGAAAATTCTCCTGCCTTACAAACAATCCAATGTAATTATTGTTATGAGAAAAGGCATTTTCTTGATTCACTTTCCTCCAGTGACATTGTTTTCACATATTGAATAGTGATATTGTTAATTAAGCAAATTTCTTCGATACCTCATGTAGCAAAATAATAACCAATAACATAAACCTTTCAAACCAAAAGTAAAAACAAAATCCTAAAGCCACAAGTATTGAGCATTTAGGTTTGATGATATTTTTACACGTAACATGAGTGATGTGGGATAGTTCCATTTAGGACATTTTCTGTCACCGTAAATATAGAAGGAAACGTTATTTGCTTTATTACATTTATACCAGTAAAACCATAGCAACTTATGATTTTTAGAAACAGTTGCAATTCTTAAATCATAAAGTCTTCAAGTGTTTACGTATTATTCATGTTTAATAGTTTTGTTGCTTAGCCAGTTCCATGTTACTTTCTCATTGTTGGCTGGTTTGGGATTAATAATTATTCCATGTCGGATCCAGAGTTTACCATCATGAAACTATTTCTTTTAGTTGCACATCACTGAGGTGATGTGGGCAGCTCAGTTCAACAACCGCTACTTAGGAAACAGAATTCAGAGCACCGGCCCATGGCCTCTTGGTAGTGATCTAGAGGCCTTTGGCTAATGCGTCTCCTTATTGAGAATCAAATACTACAGGGTTTTAAACCCCAGATGCAAATGCAGGCTCTGATCTCAGCAGCTGTGGGAATTGTGCAGTGTTCATATTCTTTCTGCAGTTTTAAAATGGGTATAGTAATGCTTTACATGTTTGCCAAGAAACGATTCTTGAATGCACAGAACATACTCAGTGCAATGCCTGGAACGCGGCAGCTATTGAATTAAGAATAGCTACCAATATTTTCAAATATTCCTTCTGACTTCGAAGTCTGCACACTGTTCACCTTCCTGATGAATCCTTCCTTGATTGTTTCAGTTTATATGACTCTATCCCTCCTCAAAACTACTATAGAACAGATAGGATTCACAAAGATTTTAGCATTTGATTGTACTCTATTGTGAATGCTGTTAAAATACATTAAGAGCATTAAGTCTGATCTTATTAAACATATTACAAGTTGGTAAGGATTGGGGTCATTTGGGGTACTTTTCTTGTCTTCTGTTAGCCCCAATGGAGGTGGGGCTAGTAAAAGTATTTTCTGATGGGTGGCTCGTTCTTCACAAAAACAACCATATAAAAAAATGCATCTAAGGGTGTGTGCATGTATGTATGCATGTATGTATGTATGTATGTGTGTGCTTTGTAATATTTATAATTTCACGGAACTTTTAGAAGAAACTAGCTTGCAATATTTTATAAGCATGAATATTAAGTCCTGGCTTATGATCAAGGAAACATCCCTAAAGTATTTCGTTTCTCATCATGACCTAAAAGATTGGTAAAAGTGAGGCATGTTGATTGGATCTTTCTCCTAGTTTGTCATCTCACAGTCTCCTATGTGAAGTCGTATATGCATGAGTAAGTTAAATGCTCAATAGAGCACACAGGACTTATTTTGGCTCAGAATGTATTTGAACAAATGTCTTATCGATTTCATTCAATGGAAGACCAATAATGTCTCTGACAGCCCACTACATATAGCTTAAATTGCCTAAGCAGAAAAACATCACCATTTTCTTGTACAGATCTCTTTCTTTCTTTAGGAGGAGGATGTAGTTTCATCAGAGCCCTTGAGATTTAGGGAGAGGGAAACAGAGGGTCTCGAAATTGGAAAAAGATTAAATTAGAAGTTGTGCTGGTTCGAATGGTTAACATACACTAGGAAAAACATGCTCTTTTAACCCAATCTTGTAGGTACAGAAGTATTGTTAGGTGGGACCTTCTGATTAGGTTGTTTCTATGGAGATGTGAGCCCGCCTATTCAAGGTGGGACTTAATACCTTCCTAGAGTTCTTTAAGTGTTCTAGGAGCCAACGCAGAGAGCAGAGAGATGGAATCAAGTGACAGATGTCTGGAGATGCGGAAGGAGCTCAAAGAACCATTGAACCCAGAAGCCAGGAGAGGACAGCAGAGGTCACCACATGCCTTCCCATTTCACAGAAGAACCCAGACGTGATTGGCCTTTCTTGAGATAAAGCATCCCCTTGTTTGTGCCTTAATTTGGACATTTTCATGGCCTTAGACATGTAACTCATACCTTAAATCCCCTTTATAAAAGCTAATATTTCAGGTGGTGTGACAGGGGCTCATTGGCAGAATTCTCGCTTGCCATGCCAGAGACCCAGGTTCATTTCCCAGTGCCTGCCCATGTGAAAAAAAAAAAAAAAAAAAGCCAATATTGCTGGTATATTGGATTCCAGCAACATTAGCAAACCAAAGCAGAAAGCAAGTTTTCATTTTGAAATGACTCAACAATTTACTATAATTTTACTTCCTACCTCATGACTAATCCTTTTGCTGCACAGCTTCTAGAATTTTCTCAAAAGCAAAACAGATGGTTTCACTTTTTTGTTTAAAACCCTTCACTTGTAGTCTTGGCCTGACGTAAATAAAACCCTTCCTGTGGCACTCAAGTCCCGTTGTGAATACAGCTCTGCTCACTTCTCCAGTCTCAGCTTTTGCTTTGAGCTTTCCTAGCAATGGTGAGTACTTTCACCTAGGGTTCAGAACATTCTAGCATGTAAATTAGGTGTTAATGTCCCTTTCCCTTTCCCCCTCAATACACTGCAAGCTCTTCTACCATATCTCATTTACTTACTGAACTCTACTGAATTAAAACCCATGCCCTTTCTAGGACTCATTTGGAAGATGAATTATTCGAAAAGATGTGTCAGATTAATGGAAGACATCTTAGCATGGTGGCTTTGAACCATGTCATTCTAATACAGATACAATAACCTATTGTACCTACACTCAGTACTGTACTTTTTTAGGTCCCTAACTCTTATTTTTACCATTATTGTTTCCATTCAATTAGCTAAATAGTTCTTCTTTAAATATTTAAACCCAGCTATAGTTTTAGGGAAGACGAACTGTGTCCCCAAGGATTCGTTTAAAAGGCAAGATTTGTAAATGACAATTAACAAAAAATCTCCTTTCCTAATTTTACAATTTTTTCAAAAATTGTTATTTATTTCTGCATAACTGTATAATATTTCTATGATCAGGGTGAAATTCAGATGCAATTTGTAGCATTTTATTTTGTTGGTTTTAGTGATTTTTATCTGTACCATACTTATTAAATAAATTCAAAATACATTTTCATGGTCAATACTAATTTTCTGAGCATTCAATATTTTTATAATAGTCCCACAGAGTGTCATTGCATACTAATCTCTATCCAGGTTGTATTTTGAAGATTAATAGATAAGAGAAAGAAGAAAAGTAAGAAGTCATAGAAAAAGTAAGAAATAAATAATAAAGGCTGGCTTTAATGTATCAGTTGCATTTTATCCATGATGGTACTTATTTTTACATTTTAATCTATTTAACTTCCTTGGGTTCAGAAAAGTATTCTCTCTTTCATTCAATTAAAAATTTCGTTAAATTTTAAAATCTATTGATAAAGGCCACAATTCATAAGAATGTAGCTTGATGAGTTTTCGTTATCATTCAGATCATGAATATTACCAGAAGCTCAGAAGCTGCCCTGTACTCCCACCCACTAATTCTGTCTTCACATATAACCACCCTCACAAAGTATCTTATTAAATAATTCACTCTATTTTGAAATCCATATGAATGGATCATATATTGTATGTATTTTTTTTTTTATTCTGGTTTCTTTCTCTCAACATTTTGCTGGTGATATTTATCCATCAGCAAGATTCTGGGGCCAATCTTGCACATTTTGTGGTGACTATTCCTAAGAGAAGGATTGCGTCTTTATTAAATTTACTCTGAGATAATTTATGGTTTGTGTAAAAGGAATCTCATTTTAAGTTTTATTTTTCAAATATTGTCTTGCTACTCTATACAAATAGAATTGATTTCTACATTTTGAACTTGTTTCTAATGACATTGCCAATTTTATATATAAATTTCAAAGTTTGTAGATTATTTTGAATTTTCTGTAGACAAAATTGTTTTCCCATGGATAACGGCAGTTTCTTCTCTTCCAAATCTTACACATTTTTCATGCTTTTTAGCACTGAAGGGTGACTCCTGTATAATGTTGAGTAGAAGTGGCGATAAACATTCTGATTCTTTACGTATATGTCAATTTCATCATTAAGTACTATATGTACATAAGTTTACATATATATCAATGTCATCAAGTATTCCTCATGGGTTATATAAGATGCTATATACAAAAACTTGATGATGAAATTAAGAACGTTCCCTTGTATTCCTAGTTTTTAAAAATTTGCAGCGTGAATGTGTATCGCGTTTTATAAATTGCTTTCCCTCCATCACCTGTTATGGTTGTACAATTTTCCACTTTATTCTCTGTAATAGCTTAATTTGTGACCTCCCCAAAGACTTGTACAAGCCCTCACCCCCAGTCTTGTGAATGTGAACTTATTTGGAAATCGGGTTGTTGAAGATGTCATTAAAGTTGATGTCAAACTGGAGTATGGCCGTGTGACAAATGTCCTTATAAGAAGGGTGTCTTTATTTTAATGCAGACCCAGCCACGGAGCAGCACATCATGCGAAGATGGAGCAAAGAGAGATGGCCAAGTAGAGACAAAGTCATAGGTGCATCAAGCTCTCAAGCACCAAGGCTGGCCAGCAAGTTCCAGAAGCCAGAGCAGATGCATTACTGGAGACCCCCTCGGAGGGAGCACAGCTCTTTTGATGCCTTGTTTTCTGACTTTCAGCTTCCAAAACTTGGAGACAATTGTTTTCTGTTGCTTTAAGCCACTCATTTTGGAAATTATTTATGGCAGACCTAGGAAACGAAGACATTCTCTTAACATTGTTTGATTTTTAAGCCGTTCCTGGAATAAATCTCAGCAAGTCCTAGTATGTTATTGGTTTAGATTCATATATAGCTTATTGAAAATGTTTGTATCTATTTATTTCTGCATCTATATAATATTTGAGTTCCTGATATTTGATTACTTCTTTCAAGCTGTGTTCGTGTCAGGTTTTATTGTCAACATTTTGCTGTTCTCATGAAATACATTGAGAAAAGGTCTCTCCTTTTTTAACTCTCCTGAAGAGTTTATATATGTATTCTTTATTTCTTAAATATTTAGAAGAACTCAATAGTAAAGCTATTTGGGTCTGAAAATTTATTTATGGGAAGAATTTTAATTATAAATCTAATGCTTTAAGATATAATAGACTATGCACATTTCTATTTCTTCTAACTTGCTAATTTTTTCTAGGAGTAGATTCAATGTATCTACACGTTCAAACTTACTTTTATGAAATTGTTTACAACTCTCTTTATTATCTTTTTAATATCTGTATGGCCTGGAGTGACTTTTCACTCCTGGTGATACTAACGTATCCCTGTGGGTTTATCAGTTTGAAGGATTTTGTGAACAGCAAAATTTTGATTACTTTAATTTTTCTGTTATATATTCTTTTCCATTTCATTGGTACATGTTTTTATGTTTTATATTATTGCATCTATACTCGTTGGATTATTTTGCTTTGTTTGCTTTCCAAGCTTCCCAAGGCGAGGAGGGGAAACATCTTAGATCATTGTTTTTGTCTTTTCGTATTTTCTAATATAAACATTTAATGATATGCATTTCCCTATAAGTAAAGCTTTAACTGCAACCCACAGTTTTGATTCATTGACTCATTATCACTGAGTTCAACATATTTTTGAATTCCAACTGTAGTTCCTTTTTTGATCCATGGTTTTCATTTAATCGTATGGTTTGCTTTTCACGTAGTTTACATTTTCTACTATTTTTCATTGTAAATTTTTAAATTAACTTCTGCTGTAGTCAAGAGGACATATTCATAGTCTTTTCAATTCTTTAAAATATCTTAAAGATTGCTCTATGGCCCATGAAATCACAGTTTCACAAAATTATCCATAAACTATGAAAAAGAATATGCATTTTTCTTTTTATATGCAGTGCTATTTTGTGATCATTTCTGCTTATTTTTTTGGCTACCAGGGGAAATGTACTATTGTCTCCCACCACAGTTGTGCAGTTTTTAATTAATTCTGAATTTTTTATTTGCCTTATCATTATGTTATCTGGTATTCACAGATTTAATGTCTTATAAAAATATAATACATTATATATTCCCTTGAATACATTTTGTTGCCATAATAAAGTATTCCTCCTTATCTTTAGTAAAACTGCTTGTTCAAAACTCTTTGCAGCCTGAAATTAATATTATTATCCAAGCTTTCTTTTGGTTAGAATTTTATGTATTCCTTTTACAACTTTTTCCGCATTTTTGTTTATTTTTGTCTCTTATAAGTAGCTTATAGTTTTTTGTTTTACAGTCTGAAAATCTTATTATTTAAATTGAAATGCTAATTTCAGTTTTTATTTAGAAATAAGAGATATCTTTGGATTTATAACTAGCAAAGTAGTATGGCTTTTCACAGGTTCCCTATGTCTTATGGCATTTTCATTAGTTTCCATTCTTTTCTGTATCTCCATACTTTGTGTGAAATTTTTCGCTCTGTATATTCCTGTTCGCTTGACTTCTTTTTGACTATGCCCTATTTTAAGCCCCTAATTTCAGTTTTTGTATTTTTCATCTAGAATTATCATGCCTTTTTTATAAAAACCAGTTTTCCAATGAAATACTCTGATTTGTCATGTATTTGTTAGAACATATTCTTCACAGTTATTTTAAAGTCCAAATCTGATGACTGCAATATTTTAACCATCTGTGTGTCCAATTCCATTTCATGATCTTTTTTTTTTTTTGCATGTCTGATAATATCGTTAACACTAAATATGATGTAGGGATAATTATAAAAGCTCAGGTTCTCTGCTTTCTTCCTCTAGAGGATTTACTCTATCAACTGGTAGGAAGCTAGAGTAGTGGCTGAGCCATAACTGTATCAGTGATGAACTGTTTCAAGATTAAGTTTACAAATTTGTGAGGTTTGGCCTATTCTTGTTTTGACTCTACCCCTAGCACCGAGCCCTCTAAGTTCCCCTACCAAGAATGTTGGGGTGTTTTCCTAAGTGTTTTTTCTCTGGTGGTTTTTGGAATGCAGTTTTTCTCCATATCACCATGATAATAACCACATCTCAGCTCAAGGTTTCAACTGCTTTCTTAGATTTTTCTGCCTCTTGTGAATATTAAGCATTGGTAAATAGAAGGAAAGGCAATTAGGAGAGCAGGGAGAAGGTGCCAGAAATCTGTACCTTTTCACACTCTTAAAAATGGAATCTTCTAGTTTCAGTTACCTTGGCATAAACGCCTGTTTTGTTTTGTTTTTTCCAGCTCTGCGGAATTGGTAAAAACTCAGCTGTTTTCCCTAAGTCTTCGATGTCACACTTGCCCATTATATCACTCTCCACACATGGAAAGATTCAGAAATGCCCTACGAGGGAAATAGCATGTAGAACTTTCAGACCTCTCGCCCAACTTACATTCTCTCTAGGATCTTGCTCCCTGATATCCGGGCTAACTCTAAAGCAAGGTATGTTTTCAAAGAAAGTCTTCCTTATTCTATATGAAAATCCAATGTTCCCTCTCTTGGCAGAAGTCTAATACAACCCACTCTTTGCCATCAAGAAAAGAAATCCCTCCTTTCCTCTTTTTAATGTTTATAATAACTCACTAAACGTTTATCCCTTTGAATTGTCAGGATGTCTCATATCACCCATTGAATTCCCTTATGCTAACACTTCCAAATAGCCTGGAATCCTATTTGTAAAAGCTAGAAAGTGGGTTGAGTGCCTGCTCAGTCCATGGTGAGCTGTGGCCTTCAGCTGCTGGTGTCTCTTCCACAGCCAGTGGAGACTCATTGTTCCTGCAGAATATGAGGAATCTCAGTTCACTGCTACCTCTGTGCCTTTGTTGAACCAGATTCTTAAAGCTATAAGGGTGGTATTTGGGTTGAGGCTCAAGATCCATCAGTCCCAAACTTTGGGTCTTAAGTTGCAGGTTTTAAATGTACATTGCCAAGGGAAGAATTTATACCTAAAATATATCCTCTGTGAGGGAGGCCTGCATTAGCACATATATGACTTTTACAAAGGAAAATACTATTCCTTCCTGTCATTTTATTATTTCATAACTCTGTATACAAGAACCATATTGTCATGATCATGTTACTTCTACACTGAGTATCAACTCCCCTTTTTCTCGCTGACTTGTAATCTATTGACTACAGCATACTTTGAAAGAACATAAGATTGCACAACCACTATGTGGTTATTTGAATTTTTCAGCAAAGTTATTTCAGGCTATGAAATATTTTACTGTTGAGATTGCCCCAGTTCATGAATAAATATCATCCAGGGTTTTTGTCTGCACTGGAGCATGGCTTCTATCTCATGGCTTCTATCTCTTGTAGAATCTCAATGAGAGGGTCTGACCTTCCTAAATCCTTGACACCAAATACAATATGGATGCTAATGAGCTCTGGATTTCCAAAAACAGTTCCCTCCATAACACTGTCTGTTACATTTGTAAATCCAGCCAAAGAGTTACAGTTCAAAGTTCTCCATATACTGAATTACATTCAATTTTGTTTCCAGCTGCTCATGAATGCAGAGACTATATATAAATATTTAAGAAGCACAGGTATGAGAAATAGAGAGAGAGAGACAGAGAGAGAAAAAATGAATATGGAATATGCAGTTGAGGAATGAGATATCAACAGGTGGCCAAAGACATGAAGTAAGGCAGCTATCACCATCCACAAGAATTATGTATTATTTCTGGACAGATAAGTAGATTATGTAAATAAACTCTGTTCCTGCCATCTGGCACCCGAAGAGGTAGCCAAAGCATGGAGTCTAAGATACTTGAAAGAATAAAAATGATAAGAAAAGCATAAATTCAACAAAGATGTTAATAAACAGTGGACTAGCAATACAAAGAAACATAAGGATTTGTACATATTGTGGAAATGTGAGGAAAAAGCTAAAAAAGAAAAATGTCACATTTAAACATATGGGAGCAAGTAAAATATGGTTCTAGCCTTAAAAGACTTTATGGAAATGGGAGTTCATGACTGTGTAAATGGGCATGGCACTATGAAGAGAACTAGGGCAAAGTTATAACTAGAGAAAATGCTGAGTTTTTGTACCAAACAATCAAATGAAATGGAATCAAGAGGGATTTCCACAGCCCCGCAAAGGTGGCACACTGGAAGCCAGGAGAGGGAAAGGATTGATAATTTTGAGGCCAAAAATGTAAGAGACAGTAATAGGATGAATGCCATCATTTGAGAGTGCAGAATGATTTTCCTCTTCATTGCTGTATCATATTTGTGTAATATGTGTATCATACTTCTCAAAACACAATTTTATTGTAGTCAGAATAGTATTGACAATGAACTAGAACACATGGAAGGGCATTTTTTATCTACAGATATTTTTAAATACTTATTTTATTCCAATATGAATTTCTTCATCATTTTAAGACATGGGGTTCTATTATTTTATTTTTTCTCCTCCTCTTTACAATGTTATTTCTTTACCTTGAAAACATTGTGCTTTCCACTTTACACATAGTGTACAGTTAATTATCTCGGTGGTAACACAAAGGCACAAAGAAGCATTTTAAATATCAAAAGACAAGGAAAAAGGCACCTATTCAAGTGGGTTATATTTGTCTCTGAAATAATCAGCATATGCCAAAGAATATGACTGCATGAGTAAGGCAGCACACACCAAAAACCTCACTCCAAAATAACTGTAGCCTGGTTTTCTTAAATTACCTAAATTTATGCAATCACATAATCCAATAAAAGAGCTATCCCCATAACATTCGAATTTGGCTGAAAACAGTAACAGCTGCTCATGTGTGTTTACATTTAATGATTGGTGAAGGCAAAGAGCCAAACAATAGAACCTCAGATCAACATTAACCCGGGAGGATCTGGAAAATCGCTTCTCTCTATCACATTACCACACCCATTTACACCAACCCTTAGTAATTCCCATTCAGTAAACATTGATAGAATGCCTATCATACTGCGGACTTCTCTGTGACTGATCCTGGAACTTCAAAAAGGCTCTGTCCCTTGGGCGGGCCGCGGTGGCTCAGCGGGCAAAGTGCTTGCCTGCTATGCCGGAGGACCTCGGTTCGATTCCCGGCCCCAGCCCATGTAACAAAAACGGAGAAACAAAATACAATAAAACAAGAAAATGTTTAAAAAAGATGTTTCCCTTTCTTCCTCCTTTCCTTCCTTCTATCCTTCCTTCCTTCTCTCTGTCTTTCCTTTAAAAAAAAAAAAAAAAAAAAAAAAAAAAAAAAAAGGCTCTGTCCCTAAGCAGACCATAATAAACTACAGGAGACTTTACTTGATCTCTTGCCACTAACCATTGCAGCACCCACCACATACTCCATTCCTGGGTCCTACAATAAAGTGTAAACAACAAAGACTTGGCTTACCAGGATGTGGTCTTCGCCTGTCCGTCTGGTAGCTCTAGAGGAGAAACCATGGGATGGACCGAACCCCATCTCCCACAAAGTCTTGTTCAAGACCCAACCCTTGGGGCCCTGTGATATGCACATTTCATTAATAAGACCTTGATGATGGCATTAGTTGAAGTGAGAAATCCTGGTGGTCTTAATCCAATAAGACTGGAGTCATTATCAGCAGAGGACATCTGAACATTGTCAGGTATATGGGACAGAAGGAGACAGATGGCCTTGGGAGGTTGACAGCAAGCCACCACCAGAACTCTACAGACACCAAAGAAAGCGGGATACAGCCAACATATTGATTTTGGAGACTAAAAACCATTCTAGTCTAGTCTAGACTCAATATGAGTCTGTGATATTTGTTATAGCAGCTCTGGAAAACTGGGACAGAACCCTATAAGGCCTTCATTACTTTAAAGAAACCAATTTTGATAAAGCTGTTAATAGTTCTCCAAATTATATAATCTCTGATCAATTTCACTTCTTTTCATTGCCATTACAATCAACTGGGACACCACTCCCCTCCATCTGTGGACCTGTGAAACCTAGAGAACGAGTTATCTGTTTCCAATATACAATGGAGTGACAGAATTAAGATGAACATTCCCATTTCAAAAGGGAGCAATTAGAAGGAAAACAGGGGTCACGGTTTCCAAACAATTCCAAAACCCTGAAGGGCATACTCTATTACATTTCAAGGTCTGAGAGTCATTTATGGAAGGATGCTCTGTCCTCTGGATGGAGCAGCAGCCCCACCACTTCCAAGTGCTTGCACAATGACCATGCTCTCCTCAAACATTGGGGTGAGGCTTCACGCACTCAGAGCCTTGAGATGGTGGCCAGACCCTCCAAAATCCCTGGGGCACAGGTTCCAGAACAGTGGTGTGACAGTATTCTTGCTGAAAAATAGGGTAGAAGTCCTGCCCTCTCCAAGTATTGAGGCAAACTCACTCTTTCCAGACACACGGGTGAGTCGACTCTCTTGGCCTGAGAAAATGTCTTCAGTCCAGGACTCGGCTTCCATGACTTTGCCCTGAAAATGATTTTTTTCCTTCAATTTGTCTCTTCTCTTTCCCTTTTAATCCAGCCTGGCAATGTCTGTTCATACAGATCTTACAAAAAAAAACAAAAAACTGTCAGTTTTGAGTATCATTCACATGGGTCAAAACCATCAGACAGCAGGACTTTCCACAAATCCTTGTTGCATAACTGATCTCCACTCCCAACTTGCACGAAAACTACTGACTGGTTCCAAGTTCAGTTAAACCTTCACATGGAGCAGTGTTCTCTGGGGATTTGCTTTCTGGAAGCTCTGAATTTTTTAAATCATCAATTTCTGGTTTCTTTGGACCAGGAGTTCAGTTCTCAGCTTTCTCTTTCCTCTCTCCCTTCACCATAAGCTGCAAGGAGAAGCCAGGCTGCGGTTTCCACATTTAGCTTGGAAATCTCCACAGCTAAATACCTAAGTTCATCACTTTCAAGTTTTGCCTTCCATCTGACATCAGAACTCAATTTTGCCAAGTTCTCTGACTCTTTAAAACAAGGGTCGCCTGTCCTCTGGTTTGCCATAACACATTGATCATTTCTATTGAAGGCCTCGTCAGAACTACCGTTAGTGTCCATATTTCCACCAACAATATGTCTTTAAAACAATCTAAACCTGGTCTGTCAAGCATCTTACAATTCTTCCAGCCTTTATCCATTGCCCAATGCTAAAGCCATTTCCATATTTTTGGTATTTGCAATAGCAGCGTCCTACCCTCCTGATACCAAGGCTGTGAAAATATTCAAATCAAGACACCATGAAGGTGATGCTTTCTTCCTGAAGACCAGATGTAAGAGATCCTTGGTTCCTTCGCCACATAGCAGATGGCAGCACCTGCTGCTCTTGATCTTCTTTTCTGGGTTTCATTGATTTCAGCTTCTTCCTTCTGTGGCTTTCTCTCACATCTGAATTCATTTTGTTTATAAAGGACTAAAAGGATAAAACCCATCTGATTGAGGTGTGCAACACCTTAACTGAAGTAGCCTCATGAAAAAGTCCTACTTAAAATGGGTCCACACCCACAGGAATGGATTAGAGTTAAGAACATGGTTTCCTGGAGGGCAAACATATCAAACCATTTCACAGGTTGGATCCATTGTAGCAGGGAGAATAACATGTCTAGTTCCAAAAGGCAGTAGTGGCAGCTTGTTGGGCAGAGCTGTGCCAGTGCTCTCAGAGGTGTTAGTAGGACCCGCTGCAGGGCCCACAAGTCATGGAAGCCATAACCTCATGTATAATGCTTTAGCAAGATTCTGGCATTGCTTTTAACCTCAAGATTTCCAAAGAGTATGTAAACTACTAATCAACGTCCTCTTAAATCTTTACTTTTCTGTTTAAATTAACAAGGCTTGATTTCTATTGCAGATGGAAATCCTCAGTGAAACATCATGAAATAACTTTAAAGGCAACAAGTGAAATAATGAGATTCACATTGCAATAGATGTACTATTGGGGATGTATAAGCTTTCCAGACAATAACAAAATATGGAAAGATTTCTAAGACAGTTCTGTTGACTAGCATAATTCTGGCGCAAAACTGTCAAAAGTAGAGGAAATGGAAACTGAATGACAGTAATATAACATTTATAAATAAAATTCTAAAACACGTTAAAAAGTTTATCACCAAATGAAAAATAGCTTATGTCATCTATCCATATTACATCATGAGATCAAATGAAAGTCACATTATTTTAGGCATATACCCAAAAGAATTGAGAGCATAAACTTGAACATATATTTTTTGCACACCGATGTTCATAGGCACATTATTCACAATAGCCAAAAGGAGAAAACAACCCAAGTGACCATCAACAAATGAATGAATAAACAAAATGTTGTATATACACTCAATGAAATATCATTCAGCCATACAAAAGAATGAAGTTCAGATATTTGCTACAACACAAATGAAACTTGAAGATACCTTGTTGACAGAAATAACTCAAACACAAAACAAATATTGTGTGATCTTGCTTATATGAAATACCTAGAAGAAGCAAATTTTATAGAGACAGAAAGTAAATTATAGTTTACTAGGGGCTGGGGTGGGAAGGTGTGATGGTTGGGTGTCAACTTGGCAAAATGATTATGCCCAATTATTTGGTCAGTCAAACACCGGCCTGAGACTTGCTGCAAGGATATTTCATGGCTGGTTGATAAACCGGAAGGCTGATGTATTAAAGCATCAGTCAGTTGAATGTAGCTGTGGCTAATTACATCTGTGATCAACTAAGGTGTGCCTCCCATGATGAGATAATCCAATTAATCAAAGGCTTTTAAGGAAGAAGAGAGACTTTTTCACTGCTTCTTCAGCCAGTGAGACTCTCCTGTGGAGTTCAACCAGACCCTTCATCAGAGCTGCCAGCTTCACAGCCTGCCATAAACATTTTGGACTCTTCTATCCCAACAGTTGCATGAGACACCTTTATGAATCTCATATTTACAGATCTCTCCTGTTGGTTCTATTTCTCTAGAGAACCCTGACTAAGACAGCTTGGCACCTGAAGTGGGGTGTTTCTTGAGAAACAGTATATTAAAAATGGGCATTTAACATTGGTTTTCTACTCTGACTAGACTCAGAGGTACTAATGACTCTGTTTCCTATCATGGTAGGATGACACTGAGAGTCCATGGGATGAACTGGCAAAAGAGATACTCAAAACACCACCATTAGATTCTGCTAATTGTATGCTTATATGAGGCAAGGCTCTGGGTGACAATTATTCTGATACCTTCAAGGAGTTTCATGGAATGAAGAGGTATAATGATGTCAGCTGGTTGTTGTTAGAGATGCTGGAAAGAGTGATGAGCAAAAGGGATGAGCTGAAGGCTTCGAATTTGCACCTAAAGTGCTGTGTGAATGATGTAAAAGTTTACATGTGTGCCCTGAAAGAAAATCTTATTTCTTGTGATTGCAGACTTTAGATTTCTGAAAACCAGATACAAAACCTCATTGTACGAGTAGCAGATTTACTGTATAAACTAAAATCTCAACCTTGCAGGGTGTTTGCTGTTAAGGTAATGGCTTTGATTGGAAAGAATGGGAGCCTGAAATGTGGGATGGTGATATATGACTTGACAATGATGGCGATGGGGAGATAGGATCCTTGGAATCTGCTGAGCTTTTGCTAGATAGAACTGTAATAGACTGACTTGAGGAAAGAGCCTCTTGACCTCCAGCCTTCCTTGATAAAAGAACTTCCCAGCCTCCAGTCTCCTCAGAAAAGCCTGCCATAGAACCTAAAGAGATTAAAGTCCCAACAGGCTCTGAAAGGTGTGAGACAAAGTATGACCCATGAAGGGGCACACTATCCTCCAAAAGAACTGCATGAGTTTTTCAATCTATATAGACAAAAATCAGGGGAATACATGCGGGAATGGATATTAAGGGTGTGGGATAATGATGGAAGGAATGTAAAGTTGTATCAAGCTCAATTTATTTATATGGGCCCACTGAGCAGAGATTCTGCATTCAGTGTTATAGCTTGAGGGTTTAGAAAAGCATTAACAGTTTGTTTGGATGGTTGGCTAAAATATGGATCAAAAGGTGGCCAACATTACCTGAGGTTGAATTGCCAGAACTGCCCTGGTATAAGGTAGATTGGGGATCCAGAGGCTTAGAGAGATGGAATGTTAGAGTGGATTCACCATGGAAGACCTGCTCACACACCCCCAGGATGTCCAGAGGATGCATCTTTCACCAGAACCTTGAGAAATAAATTTGTGAGACCAGTTCCAGCACCCTGAAGAGCTCTGTAGTCACCCTTCTCTGTAGGTTGGATCTTACTGTGGAAACTGCTGTCACTGAGCTGGAATCTTTAAACACAATGGGGATGATTGGATCCTGAGGTGGCAGAAGCCATGTGACGAAAGTCAATCACCATAGATAAGGTGGGCGTGGCCACCATAATGGACAGCACACTCAAAGCAGCAGTCAAAATAATCTCACACACAGAAATTTATGGCACTGGCTTGCAAATCATGGGGTACCTAGAAAGAAAATAGATGGGCCGTCTGCTAAATTCTTGTTTGAGCTGAATAAGCAGAAGAATTCTAGGTCAAGTGAGCAGAAGTCTAATGTGAACTACAAAAACAGAGTTACAGCCCCTTAATCAATTCCCAGACTTGAGACAGCTGGGTACTCATAGGGAAAGACGCTTTTACACTGCCCCAAATTTACTCTGTTAACCTTCTTCCTAACCTTCCCCAAGGAAACCTATGGCCTTTTACCAGGGTGACTGTGCACTGGGAAAAAAGAAATGATCAGATATTTCAGGGACACTGGCTTGGAAGTGACACTAATTCTAGAAGAGCTTAAACTTCACCCAGTCAGAGTAGTAGTTATGAGAGTGATCAATTGCGTTTTAGCTCAGATCTGACTCACAGTGGGTCCAGTGGGTCCCATTCTGTGTCATTTCCCCAGTATCAGGATGAATAATTGGAATTGACATACTCAACAACGGGCAGAATCCCCACATTGGTTCTCTGACTCATGGAGTGGGGACTATTATGGGAGGAAAGACCAAGTGGAAGCCACTGAAACTGCCCCTACCTAGAAAAATAGTGCATCAGAAGAAATACCATATTCCTGGAGGTATGGCAGAGATTAATGCCACTCTCAAGGACTTGAAGGATGCAGGGGTGGTGATTCCCACCACATCCCCACACTATTTGGTAGAATAGGGTGCAGAAAACAGATGCATCTTGGAGGATGACAGTAGATTATTGTAAACTTAACCAGGATGACTCTAATTGCAGCTGGTGTTACAGATGTGGTATCATTGTTTGAGCAAATCAGCACATCCCCTGGTACCTGGTTTGCAGCTATTGATCTGGCAAATGCTTCTTTTTCTCAATAGCTGTCAGTAAGGACTAACAGAAACAGTTCACATTCAGCTGGCAAGGCCTCACTGTCTTGCCTCAGGGGTATATCAACTCTCCAGCCTTATGTCCGATCTTGTCTGTAGGAAACTTGATCGTTTCTCCCTCCCACAAGACATCACACTCATTCATTATATTGATGACATCATGTTGATTGTGCTTAGTGAGCAAGAAGTAGCAACTACTCTAGACTTACTGGTAAGGCATTTGTGGGTAAGGGGATGGGAGATAAATAGAACAAAAATACAGTGGCCTAGAACCTCAGTGAAATTTCTAGGTGTCTAGTAGTGTGGGACATGTTGAGATATCTCTTCTTATATGAAGGATAAGCTGCTGCATCTGGCCCTTCCTATGGCCAAAAGAGAGGCACAATGAATAGTTGGCCTTTTTTGAATTTTGAAGACAAAATATTCCTCATTTGGATGTGCTATTCCAGCCCATTTTCCAAGTGACCAGATAAGCTGCTAGTTTTGAGAGGGGACTGGAAGAAGAGGTTCTGTGACAGGTCTAGGCTGTTGTACACTCTGGGGCCACTTGCTCTGCCACTTGGGCCATGTGATCCAGCAGATCCAGTGATGCTGTATCAGTGGCATATAGGGATGCTGTGTGGAGACTTTGGCAGGCCCGTGTGGGAGTATCACAATGCAGACCCTTACAATTTTGGAGCAAAGCCTTACCATCCACTGCGGATATCTAGCTTCCATTTGAAAAACAGCTTTTAACCTGTCGCAGGGCCTTAGTAGAGATGGAACACTTACACATGGGCCACAAATTACCATGAGACCTGAGTTGTCTATCATGAACTGGGTGTTGTCTGACCCACCAAGCCATAAAACTGGGTATGCACAGCAGCACTCCATCATAAAATGGAAATGGTATATTAGAGATAGGGCTTGAGCAGGTCCTATTAAGTAAGTTGCATGAAGAAGTGGCTCAAATGCCATGGCCCCCGCTTCTGCCACATTAGCTTCTTTCTCCCAGACAGAGCTATGGCCTCCTGGGGAGCTTCTTAAAGTCACTTGACTGAGGAAGATATAACTCGGGCCTGGTTGACAGATGGTTTCACACCATATGCAGGGATCACCTGGAAGTGGACAGCTGCTTCACTACAATCCCTTTCTGGATGTCCTTAAAGGTCAATGGAGCTGGAAAATCCTCCTAGTGGACAGAACTTAGAGCAGCGCACCTGGTGGTTCATTTTACTTGGAAGGAGAACTGGCCAGAGATGCCTTTGTATACTAACTCATGGGCTGTTACTAATGGTTTGGTTGGATGGTCAGAGACTTGGAAGGAGCATGATTGAAAAATTGGTGATGGAGAGGTCTGGGGAAGATGTATGTGGATGGTCCTTTCAAAGAACTTGAAGATATTTGTGTCCCACGTGAATGCTTACCAGAGGTGACTTCAGCAGAGCAAGGTTTTAATAATTAGGTTGAGAAAATGACCCATCCTGTGGATACAAGTCATCCTCTTTCCTCAGCTATTCCCAATGGGCTCATGAACAAAGTGGGCATGATGGTAGGGATGGAGGTTATGCATGGGGTCAGCAACATGGACTTCCACTCACCAAAACTGACCTGGCAATGGTCACCGCTGGGTGCCCAATCTGCCAGCAGCTGAGACTCACACTCAGTCCCTGATATGACACCATTCCCCAATGTGATAAGTCTGCTTCCTGGTGACAGGTTGATTACATTTGACCACTTCTATCATGGAAGGGACAGTGATTTGTTCTAACTGGAATAGACACATACTCTAGATATGGGTTTGCGTTCCCTACATGCAATGTTTCTGCAAAACCTACCAAATGTGGACTTTCAGAATGCCATTTCCACTGTCATGTATTCTACACAGCATTGCTTGTGATCAAGGAATGCACTTCACAGCAAATGAAGTGTAGGAATGGGCATATGCTCATGGAATTCTCTGATCTTACCATGTTCCCCTTAATCCAGAGGCAGCTGGTTTGATAGAATGGTGGAATGGCATTTTGAAGACCCAATTATGGTGCCAATTAGGAGGCATCTTTGCAGGGCTGTTCTGCAAGAGGCTGTGTGTGCTGTGAGTCAGCATTCACTGCATGGTGCTGTTTCTCCCATAGCCAGGATTCATGGGTCCAAGGGATGGAAATGGGTGTGGCGCCATTCATTGTCCCTAGTAGTCACTAAGGAAATTTTTCTTCATGTCCCTGAAACCTTAAGTTCTGCTGGTCTATAGGGGTTAGTTCTAAAAGGAGGAGTGCTCCTACCAGGAGAGACAGCTGTGATTTAATTGAACTGAAAATTAATACTGCCACCTGGCTACTTTGGGCTTCTCATGCCACTGAATCTACAGGCATGAAAGGGGATTACTGTTCTGTCTTGGGTGATTGATCCCGACTATTTAGGGAAAATAGGGCTGCAACCACAAAATGGAGGTAAGGAAGAGTTTTCCTGGAATATAGGAGATCCCCTAGGACATCTCTGAGTACTACCATGCCCTGTGATTAAAGTCAACGGAAAACTGTAATAACCCAATTCAGGCAGGACTACGAATAGCCCAGAAACTTCAGGAATGATGGTCTGGGTCACCCCACCTGGCAAAGAACCAAAGCCAGCTGAAATGCTTGCTGAGAGTAAAGGGAACATGGAATGGGTAGTGGAGGAAGGTAGCAATAAACAGGAACTACAATAACAAGTCCTGTTATGGAAACTAGGACTGTGATAATAAGAACATTTCCTTCCTGTTTTGTTCTGAGTATGTTTGCATTTGTACATAAGTAAACATCTTGTTTTCCTCATATCATATAATGTAAGTTGTATTGTTCATGTTACAGTATTTAAGTCATAAGATATGAAGTTACCTAAGTTCATAAGATATGAAGTTACCTTTTTGTTCTAGTTTGCTGGAATCCAGAATGCAATATACTAGAAATGGAATGGCTGTTAAAAAGAGGAAATTAATCAGTTGCTAGTTTACAGTTCTAAGGTTGAGAAAATGTCCCAATTACAAGAATTCTATAGAAATATCCAATCAAAGGCATCCAGGGAAAGATACCTTGGTTCAAGAAGGCTGATGAAGTTCAGGGTTTTTCTCTCAAGTGAGAAGGCACATAGCAAACACAGTCACAGTTTCTCTCTCAGCTGGAAGGGCACATGGCGAGCAAGGTGTTTTCTGCTAGCTTTCTCTTCTGGCTTCCTGTTTCATGAAGCTCCCCAGGGGACATTTTCCTTCTTCATCTCCAAAGGTCTCTGGCTGGTGGTCACTGCTTCTCATGGTGGACATGGCTATGTCATTCTGCTTTGCTCTCTCTGAATCATTCTTTGAATCTCTTTCCTTCTCCAAAATGTTTGCTCTTTTATAGGACTTCAGAAACTAATAGAGACACGCCTCTACCTAATCCAGCTTAACAACCACTCTTAATTAAATCACATCTCCAGGGAGATGATCTAATTACAGTTTCAAACATGCAATACTGAATAAGGATTAGAAGAAACGGCTGCCTTTACAAAATGGGATTAGGATTAAAACATGGCTTTTCTAGGGACATGCATCCTTTTAAACCAGCACAGACTTGCTGAAGAGATGTAATGCATTTCCAGTTGTCACAGGAGATATGAAAAAAAAATATTGTTAGGTGAAACATATGTCTATTATTGTGCCCTATTTGGAAATTAAGCATGTTTCAAGGTGATGTGCATAGCTGCCAAATTTTTTTTTTTTTATTAACGGAAAGAAAGAAAAAAAAAGAAAGAAATTAACACAACATTTAGAAATCATACCGTTCTACATATGCACTCAGTAATTCTTAACATCATCACATAGATGCATGATCATCGTTTCTTAGTACATTTGCATCAGTTTAGAGGAACTAGCAACACAACAGAAAAAGATATAAAACGTTAATATAGAGAAAAGAAATAAAAGTAGTAATAATAGTAAAAAAAAACCCTATAGCTCAGATGCAGCTTCATTCAGTGTTTTAACATGATTACTTTACAATTAGGTATTATTGTGCTGTCCATTTTTGAGTTTTTGTATCTAGTCCTGTTGCACAGTCTGTATCCCTTCAGCTCCAATTATCCATTATCTTACCCTGTTTCTAACTCCTGCTGGACTCTGTTACCAATGACATATTTCAAGTTTATTCTCGAATGTCTGCTCAAATTGATAAGGGGTGGACTGAGAGGGTTAGGTTCTGGTGTCAATTTGACCAAAGGATTATGCCCAGTTGTCTGGTCAGGCAAGCACTGGCCTGACCATTGCTGCAAAGATATTTTGTGGCTGGTTGATAACTGGAAGGCTGATGTATTAAATCATCAATCAGTTGATTGCAGCTGTGGCTGATTACATCTGTGATCAAGTAAGGTGTGCCTCCCACGATGAGATAATCCAATCCGTTGGAAGCTTTTGAGGGAAAATAGAGACTTTTTCACTGCTTCTTCAGCCAGTGAGCCTCTCCTGTGGAGCTCGTCCAGACTCTTCAGCAGACCCTCCAGCTTCCATTGTTTGCAGAGTACATAATATGATGATAACAAAATACATGCTTGAACTTGAGCATATTGATTTTTTTAGGAGGACACACCAGTTAGAACAAAAATGTAGATGGCAAACATGCATTCTATGAGGATATGTTGCTGGTGTTATGGAATTTGACAGGGAGTAGGGGTAATGTTACTTGATGCTCAAGGTGGAGACACTCGCGCATCCAGACCACTACAAGTTTCTACATGATTAACTCTTGTGGTAGTTAGATTTATTTGTCAACTTGGCCAGGTGAAGGTACCTAGTTCTATTGCTGTGGACATGAGCCAATGGTATGTGAATCTCATCTGTTGCTCATTACATCTGCAGTCAGCTAGGAGGCGTGCCTGCTGCAATAAATGATGTTTGATTTAATTGTCTGGTGATTAAATGAGAGAGTTCAACGTAGCACAGCCCAAGCATCACAGCATACCTCATCTTGGCACTCACAGCTCAGTCCAGGCCCTTGGAGATGCAGAAAGGAATCACCCGGGGAAAGATGTTGGAACCTAGTGGCCTGGAGAGAAGGCCAGCTGGGATCGCCTTGTTCCTTCCCATAGAAGAAAGAACCTCAGTCGAAAGTTAGCTGCCTTTCCTCTGAAGAACTATATGTCAACTAAATAAATCCCCTTTTATTGAAAGCCAATCCATCTCTGGTGTGTTGCATTCCGGCAGCTAGCAAAATAGAACAACTCTCTACTGTTTCTAATTCTCAATTCCTACTAGACTATATCTTATATGGAAACACAGTCACAGAATAGCCTTTCTAAAGAATGTTTTTTCCGGTTATTTAAAAGAACACTAAAATGTCAGAAACCATTTGTCCTAAAGCTGTCACTGTGGAACCGAGCAATTGCAAATGATGGAAATGCTCTGAAAATGTGTTTTATCTACAGAGGTGGGATTCAAGTAAGTGTCATTTCTTTCAGTATCTGAAATGACTCTGTCCTGGGAGATACAAGGTAAAATTTAAACATGCATTTGCAACAAGGAATTTCAAAACTTTCCTTTAAATTGTATAAACTATTGATATATTCAGATAGCTGGTTTCAGAATCTTTCAGAATATCTGATTTATTATTGCTAATTGTAAAATATGCTAATGAAATTCTATTTCCATTTGTTTCATTATTCCAGCTTATCCCAGAAACAGAATGAGAACTAAATAAACAATCTAAGAAGACATTAGTTCTCAGTTGGATAAAACTCAAATATTGTGTTTGAGTAATATAAAAGATAAGAATAATGAAATAAGACAAGATTTCCAAAGGTAGTAAACAAAGAGATTATGAAGAAATTGAACTAGGCATTTGAGCACAGCTATGAAAATAAGTGTTACTAACCCTGAGGAAATAAGTCTATTACTACATAATGAAAGAAGAAAAAAAGGTTGATGTTTATGCTCAAAGAATTCAAAGACAGTTTAATATGTGATAGTCAGTGAAAAAGATGAGTGAACACTCTCCTAAGTCTGAGCCTAGAATAATCTGCTTTTTAAAAAATATTGAGTCAATAAAACTTTTGTGTAATGAGCATGTAGTTATTGATTTGTCCCTTCTTTATTTGCCACCCAAATTAGTCAGGACCTGCCACGTACCAGGTGCTGCAGGTCACTGGACACAGAACAATGGAATAAAACTGTCTGAACTTCAAGGAATTTATATTTAATCAGGGCAAAAAAAATGCAAAAAACGATTGACAATGAAGTTGAAGATGTCCTGAGATTTTGGCACATCTCTGTAGAGGAAGCTAAGTTTGTTGAGATGGTCTTTTCCTTTCCATCATACAAGATAGAACACAAGGAAGTCTGAAATACCTGGTTTATCCAAGGAAGAAAAGCCTGATGATATCATGGTCACCTATTGTGGCAAATTAAAGGGGCCACAATATATTTGACAGGCTCGCCCCATTGCACAGTAAGTCTCCTCTTTTTCTAAAACTAGGTGAGAGCTCTGATAATGTCAACTGAATAATGGAGGAGACCCTGGGCAACTTCTGGGCTCTGTGGTAAGGAAAAGGCAGGTTTTACTTATCACCCCTTTCCACACTTTTCCTTAGAGCCCTAAGCCACTTTTTAGAAACCTATGTCTCTGCAGAGGCCTCATGGAGAGACCCTGAGCAGACATGACGAGGGGTCAGCCCTTCTGAACCCAGCTTCCCAGCTTCCCCACCTAGCACCAGCCAAGTGAATGAAGATCTCCTGGGCCCTCCAGCTGAGTGCCAACCAGAGCCCCAGTGAAGGCAAATCAAGTGCCAGGGGAGCCCTACCTGAGTTCTGGACCCAGAGACGACAAATGCAATAAAAAGAATGTTACTTTAAGATGGAAAGTTTGGGGCTGTTTGTCATAAAGCAATAGATGATCAGAACACCAACTTACTTGAGGATTCGAACCTCCTCGATCTCTCATTCTTGGTTAACTTTGAAAGAGAATTTTAATTGCTTCTTGGCCTTTTACTTCCTGGGAGCTCCTATAGATGACTGTACACAGTAGTGATTAGTATCTTCTACCTACTGAAATTAATTGAGTAATTTATTGATAAATATAAAGGGGTAAAATAAACAATGGATATTTAAGAAAATCAGTAGCTCATAAGTAACATGTTTATATGAGTCAGCACAGCTCAGAGCCCACAGTGAAATGGGATAAATGGGGTAAGCCACGGTGGCTCAGCAGGCAGAGTTCTCGCCTGCCATGCCAGAGACCCGGGTTTGATTCCCAGTGCCTGCCCATGCCAAAAAAAAAAAAAAAGAAAAAAAAGAAAAGAAATGGGATAAATGAGAAAACAGAAGTCAGCTTTCAAAACCAAGTACAGATTTTCTAAGACATTAATGAGGATAACCCAGTCAACTGAAAATATTCATGATGCCATTTATATATAAATTAACCAAAAAGTCTATTAGAAACAAAAAGTACTCAAAATGCACAGAAGTCGTGAATAAACTGAGTAATAGAAAAGACAAGGTTTAAAACCAGATTAGGCATTAAATGCATTAAAGAAGCATCTCTGAGCACAACCCCAAAGGAAAAGAATACATAAAGGAAAATTTAAAATGTTAAAAGAATTACATACCTATATAAGGGCTTCCGGAACTGGAGAAGAGTGAATATTGATAATAGGAAAATGACAAAGAAATATTAGAAGATAATTTTTCTAACTTGAACACAAAATTAAACTTTCAGATAAAAAAATTACTGAAAGTCAGTGTTATTGTGAAAGAAACAGACTGTCTATGGATATCTGAGAAAAACATTTCTTCATGTCACAGACATGGTAAACCTTTATGAAATGACAGACAGAAAAACAATTTGCATACAAAAGAATAGTAGAAGAGAGTAAAATAAAATTTACAAAAGTTTTAAATAATGCATATTGCCCTATAAATCAACACCTAAATAATAGCCATTTAAGTATTCAATTTTATTGCACTCATGTACCCATTTTTATGAAAATTTATTTATTCAGAATAACAAAAGACAAATGAGAACTAATTAGAATAAATATTGTAAGAAGAGGAAAATGTTATCTCATACTAAACCAGAATGATAAAGGAAGCAATAAGACATAATTAAACCCTATAATTACAGAAGTGGGAAATGCTGATATAAAATCTAAATAATTGTTGGTTATGGGAATATAGTTCAAGGAAATGTTTAGAAAAATCCTTAAAAATTGCTCAATTATTAAAATAGTCTGGAACAAAAAATGAGCTTTTTGAAACAAAATCTGGGAAATTTGGAGAATAAGATGTTTCAGTTTTCTAACGTTGTTAGAAAGCAGTATACCAGAAATGGATTAGCTTTTTCAGTGGAAATTTATTAGTTTACTACTTTACAATTTTAAAGTCATGAAAATGTCCAAATTAAGGCATCAAGAGGAAGATGCCTTCTCTCAAGATGAGCTGCTGGCATCCAGGGTTCTTCTGTCATGGGAGGCATGTGGTGACATCTGCTGGTCCTTCTCTCCGAAAGGACTTTGAGCTCCTGTGGGCATCTTCTGGGTTCTGGTTTCAATGACTCACTCCAAAATGTCTCTGCTTTTTATCCTCTCATAAATAAGTGAAGGATTAACATCCACCTTGAATGGGCTGGGTCACATCTCAATTGAAATAGCCTAACCGCAAGGCCAAACCCAAAATAGGTCTGTCCCCACAGAGACTAATTAAAAGAACCTGGACTTTTATGGGGTACATAACAGCTCCAAACCAGTACAAGAAGACAAATAGTATTAGTGTATATTTATTGCTGCACCCTTGTCATTAAAATAAATATATTGTCCTGAATGAGTCCATCAAACATTTGGAGATGAATACTAATAAAACAGCAATATAAAGTGGAATTTACAAAGCCTTAGAATGAAAAAACAAGGTTAAAGAAAACTGTAATAAATCCAGCAAAAGTCAAGAAACAGAATAATGAAACAAAACAGCAAATATGAAAAAGAATTACAGATACTGTATCTATTTGTAACATTGAGTCCATTGATTTTTCCTATTAAGATACAAGGTTAAAAAAATCAAGTTATATTGTATGTAGTAGAAATGCAGCCTAAATGTGTGAGGAATTGTAATAAAAATGAAAGCAAATTGAATCTTCACTTCCCATTATGGTGCACTAGTTATTTAAGACTAAACTTCAACATTGGACAACTTAAAAACCCAGACAAAATATTAAAAATGAAATGCTTGAAGGTACTGGAAGGCTAACAATATAAGGATTATTTGGCCAATATGCAGAAGGAAGGAAAAATTCAGAGGTGAGCCTTACTTTGGGGATCACTTTTACCCTGGGGATTTTTCCCAGTATGGAGAAGTTCTTGAGAAACTGTGGAGTGTTTTAACATCCTTGCAAGTCTAGGAAGTCAAAAGGCAGAGTCTTGGCCCTGTCCTCTCACTTCCGTAGTCTCTTAAGTGTAGGTGTGAAGCAAAAGTAGAAAAATGTCACCTCTGCTGGTCTTTTTGGCCCTAGCTCTTTTCATCTGACTGCACATTTTTTGAAGTGACCCTGTTTCTAAATCTTTACTCTTTGTCTTTAACTTGTCTCTTGGGCTGAATGGCTGATGACCCGTAGAGACTTCCCAAAGTTTGAACCAAGAATTGCCCTTAAACTAGGGATAGTTGTCCCAGCACTTTGGCCTGAGGTCTCCTTTGGAGACTTTACTGGTGAATGTCCCTTCCCAGCCCACACTCACACATTCTCGGGTTTCAAGTCTCAGGACTGCTTTTGGATGCCACTGCATGCTCACATCTGCCTTGTTTATGGACTCTGAGGTCTCTGAAGATGTGACTTTGAACAAAAGGAGCAGACTTTGCTGAATCCTAATCAATGCAACCTCTACAGAGATGCAATGCTAGAAAACATCAGGTATAGCACCTAACATCAATAGATTATGAGATTCAAAAGTGGTGAATAAGTTTCTCAATCGCATCTTCATTGAGAATATTTTCCAATGAACACAAAATAGCAAACTTCACAAAGAATGATTTCTGCTCCTCCACTTTAGGAGAAAACAGGGAATGCTGTGGTATAGAAGATCAGCACAATAACAAAGAGAAGTATTTGAGAAGTCATATAATAGGTAGCCTTAATGAAAATAAAGAAAGTGATCAGTATAGGAAAACCTTCAGCTAGAGTTCAAATCTTTGTTGAAAGGAATTCCATGGGGATGAAACCCTAAGAATTCAGTATGAAATGGCTTCATAGATCATCTATCCCTTTAGATTCATGCCAAATATCATCTATACTCCTATTAGTGTAAGGAAAGCAGTAAAGTCCCAATTGTCCCTCATATTTGAGGTTATGTACTCTCGATTAATAGAAAATACTACAAATAAAAGGAATGTGGGAAAGTCTTTCATACTCTATCATCCTTTAGGGCATGCCAGAGGTCACACTGGAAAGATTCAATGTATATGTAAAGAATGTGGGAACCCTTTATTTATTCCTCATCCTTCACTAAACATATAAGAATTCATAAGGGACAGAAGCCCTGTGGAAGTACAGATGTGGGAAAGCTTTTAGCTCTTCCTACCCACTTAGAGTTCCTATAAAGCTCACATTAGAGAGAAGCCTTATGAATCTAAGAATTGTGGGAAAGCTTTTCAAAGTTTTCAAAACATATGTCTGGGAACACACATTGGAGGTAAACCATAGAAATGCATGGAATATGAAATAGCCTTTGCTTCTCTCAAATATCTTTGAAGATATGCGAGAAGTCACACTAGAGAAAACAGGTTAAGATTCAAAACCACTGAAAAATCCAAGGTGAAAATAAATGTTAAAAAAATGCATCAAGATACTTCATATTAAAACTTTTGAAAAGCAGATACAGAAAGAAAACATCTTAATAAAACAAGGTAGAGAAAAGAGATTCTTTACCTAGGAGGGACAGTAACCCTATGAGAAATCACACTGGAGATGTGATGTCACACTGAAGAGATAACTTATAAATGTAAGAAGCATGGGAAGCTGAAAAGTTTCCTTTCCTCAATTTTAAGCAACATGTACACTATATAGACAGTCTATAATTATGAAAAATGTTGCAGAAACCTCCGTGACTCTCATCTACTACCTCACATTTGAGAACTCACACTGAAGAGATATTCCGTGATTGTAAACAATCTGGGAAAGCTTCACGCATATCATCTCACTTACTGCACACAAGAAAATTTATACCAGGAGATAAGGATGTTTAAAGAGCTTATAAATACTAAATGTTCTTTATCAAGATCTTATCCTTAAAAAAAAATGGATACCTCACTTATAATTTTCAATTTTTATTTTTCAATAAGCAGTAAAGTGATAAATATTCCTCTAAGTATCTTTCTCAATATAGCAGATACATTTTGATATGTTGGGTTTTGAGTATGTTTTAGCTGGGTAGAGATAAATATATTTGTATGACAAAGTCTTTTGTGGGAAAAATTTAGGCAGGTTCTCACACAAAATTCATTCTTACTCCAAATCAACAGAAAATCTCAGTCCCTAAAGTTGTGATAGGGTGATTTCATATATATGCTGCTCTCAAATACTTGTCACTAATTAGATTCTCTGATTGAATATTATAAGAATATGCCTTAGATTATAACATGATGCACAATTAATGATGAATAGGCCCAGCTGGAGACCGGATGATTGTTTTGAGAAAAAGTAAAACTACCACACAGTAGACATCAATTGTGGGAGCTCCAGATATAGGAATATTTAGACATGAACTTTCAAATAATTCTGGGAGCTAAATACCAAAAATATTAGGTGAAATTATTTTTAAATGCCATTGTTATTAAAATCTAATAAATATAAAATAAATAAATACGAATTTATAGTGGAATATACAGTAATATTTTATACTGAATGGATAGAATAATATCAGACAGATAAAGCTAAAAAAGAATCAGCAAAATATGAAATAGGACAGAAGAAAATTATCAGAATGAAGAGCCAACAGTTAAAGGAATGGACCAAGAGAGGATAAGAAACACATGAGATAGTTTGAAAATTTAACATATATACTTAATTGGCATCTCAGAATGAAGATAGAATAAGTGAGAATGAAGCAATAGATGATGTGGAAATTATTAAAACATCAAGCCACAGATTCAAAAACCACTAAAAAATCCAAGGTGAAAATAAATATATATAAAAAAAAGAAATGCATCTAGACACTTTATATTAAAACTTTCAAAAAGGAAAATTCTTTTCTTTTGAAAAGAAAGGAAAAAACTTAAAAAAAAAATAATAGTGACAGTTTAAAGAAGAGATTCTTTACCTAGAAGGAACAATATCACTGACAGTTTATTTCTGCAAAGAATCACCAGGAAACCTAGCAATGGATAGATGCCTCCCAATGTGCTGGAAAACAAAACAAACAAAAAAGAACTGCCAAAATATATTGGCAATGTTCTATAGTAAGGATATTAAAAATAAAATATACTCCAAACACAACTTTATACTAGAATTTAAAAAAAAAATAGAGTTTGGGTATGGAGCAAATTGGTCTATATGCTAAATACTTACCGGGTGGGGGCACCAGTTTAGGCACCACAAAGACTTTTAGCAAATGACAGCTGAAAAAGCAGGAGAAGAGGTCTCAGCATGGCCCGTCTCCCAGGGAGGCCAACTGCTCTGGGCAGTGTTGGTGGGTGGTGGCTTTGCACACCCACTTAGACCTGGAGATGAGAGACAAATCTCTGCTTTCCCAGGCAGGGAATTTACACACTTCAGGACAAAAGGCCTGCCACTGAGCAAAAAAGCATACATCAAGTATCCTTGATGTTCTGGCCCAGGAAAGCTGCCTAGGCTTCTGTTCCAGGTTTTGGTTGGAGAAAAATCAGGCCCCTCCACTAGACCAAAATTCTACCTGCAGGCTATGAAATGGAAGCATACTGAAGCATCCGTACACAATAGGAAAGGAGATGGGAGTAGACAAGGGCTGGGAGATGGCCCCTAGGCCTCGCTGTGATGTCCTCAGCAATGGTGACATGATTATGCAGCAGTGAGGCAAGATAACAGGGCACCAAGGCTGTGGCCTCTGATCTTCTATTCAGCGTCAGAAGAGTTAAAGCAGAGCTGGAAACTTCATGGGACAAAACTTTCCGCTAAAATCCCAAACCTCCCCAGACCACTGAAACCTCCCCAACCCATACAAGCTTGTAAAATCTTGGGCCCAAAGCTAATTCTCAGCAAATGACAGAAAGCATAGAGTCATACTTGTTAAACATCTGCCTAAAGACAAATTTTAGGTACCTGACAGCAAACCACAAATTCCAACAGGCATCTCCTGCTAGAACGACGAAGACACATGGTTTCCAAAGGTCATTGTGGGAAACTGGACAAAAACTACACCTGGTGCTCAGAGGTTACTATAGAAACTTGTCATCAACAAAATTTCCTATAAAAGCAACTAAACCCAATCTACTCAGTGTGTGTCCCTCCCTCAGGCATGTCTTTGTTAATCTCTTTACCATGTACTCTCTCTCTTTCTCTTTAATAAACAGTACTGCCTATCTGTAAGGGCCCTCTCTTAGTCTAAATTCTTTTAGCACACTGTAACAAAGCTATTGCAAATATGTAACGCCTGCTGTCAGCTGTGTTTGATCTTTTTTCTAAGCTTATACATGCAATGGAAGTGTTATTTTGAAACTAAAAGTAGTGACCAAAATTTACTTCATCAGTATGAAACCTCTTTGTTTCTTTCTTTTATGCACAAATGCTCAAAACCATATAGAAATTGAAATAAACACATAAATAGCCTTTTCAACTGAAATGAGATATCTTTGTTCTTGATGCATGTTAAACATGTAAATAATTGAAACCTACAACATAATGCTAATTTCTTTCCTAGAAAAGCCAGTACTTATCTGGGCAGAGAATAAACAAATTTCACTTTGAGTGTAAGATCAGACCTTAGTAATCAAAAGTCTTACTTTTCTCCTAAAGACAAGTTTTCAGGCTGAACAGAAATGTTTGCATTTATCCAGGAGGTTTTCAATCAAATTTGAGACTTTCTGATACTTTTTCTCATTATCAAGTGCAATCAACAGAGAAAACATTTCAAGATTTTTCTTTTACAACATTTTTTTCCTAAAAATTCAGTTTCATTTTCAGTCCAACCATCTTGACACTTGTTGTGAAAACATTATTTCCAGGCTCTTGCAGAGACCTGTTCAATTTTTTTAAGTAATTTTACAAAGCCTGCCAAATAGGTTAATTTCTCAGTCATGCTTCATCTCCAAAGAATTTAGCAAAATCAAGCTGAAAATTGTCTTGAAAGTATGCCTGCAATTCACTTTGTATTCCAAACACAGTTAAGAGCTTTACTTCTGCTAAGCTACCAGACTTCTGCTTGTATTAGTAAATTTAAGTGCTTTTTCCAAGTTTTCACATGGTTTATAAATATTCTAAAGCAAATTGGTATTGGCTTTGTGAAGTTAACCATTTCTGTAGTACCATTCAGAACTTTTTCATTTCATCTCAACAACTTGCTTTGAAGCAAGAATTATGTTGTGATGCTAAACTTTTGTATTTTTTATTTTTTGTTTTTCTTAACATGAAAGGGTGAGAGTTCTTAGAGAGCTGATCATAAGTGGACATTATCAGTATGAAAACCAAGAGCAGATGCTAACATATTTCCTTCATATTTCCAGAATAGGGTAACATTTAAATACATCTTACCCTTTGCTTGTTTGAAGCAGCCCTTGCAGAAGAAAATGTTCTCTTTAATCTCCTCATCATTTAAAATCTAACAAATGTTACAGCATGACATTTATTGGCAGCAGTTTATTTGCTCATGTAATGGGATAGAGAACCTGATGTTTTCCTAGAATTTATATAGTATCATGGGACATACTGTGATTGTCACATCTTATCATGCGTCTGTGAGTAGAGCCTTCTCAATTCTCATACTACATACCCTGCTCTGGCATTTCATGGGCTGCGCTTATACCTGTTGGCATTACCAATTGTGACTTTTCCTGCTCAGGACTGTGGGTTCCAGTACGAAAGAACTCGCTGCCTGAACTTGATCGCTGAGTGTGACTTTTCACAAACAAAAGCTTTATTCTGTCTTGAGGTTCCAGAAGTTGTTTAATAAGCATCCTGGCTTATTAAATAGCTGTGATTTTTAGATACATATCATCTCTACTTCGTTGCAGCCGCAATCACAGAGCATGCACGATGGAGTAGGAGACCCTGGATTACGAGCCCATGTTATACCCAGCGACAAGGAGATTTCATTTTAAAGATAAATCTTTTGATTTTTGTTTTTGTCTTTTAATGCACTTGTGCAAAATCTCATAAGGTTGTAATTCTTTCTCACGATTTTTCTCAGAGTCTAGGACCCTCCCCCTCCATCTCAGACTCAACTTCAGAAATCACTACACTGGACTGTTCAGCCTGCTTGTAAAACACAAACCCTAATGAAATGCAAAACACAAGGACATGATGAATTAGCAAAGGAAATCAGACAAATATATGAAAATGCACAGCGAAATGTACTTCTGATTTATACAGTCTTTGCACAATTACAGCAGTGTCAGAGGGGGATGGCTTATAAAAATGCCTCCTTTAGGATAGATGTGTGGCTCTGATTTTCTATTATAAAGGTGAGCTTGTTTACTCCCATGAGTCGGTCCGTGGTGCATAATGCAGAGGTTGGGGGAGGTAATGAGGGAGGAAGGAGTGAATTTGCTCAGCCTAACATCCTGCCCTGCACACAGTGAGGGTCCCCAACCGTGGTCAGTGCCTCCCTGACTGCGCGTGAATGGTGAGTGTGGGCTCTTCTGCCAGCACCAGCAGGGCTGAGACAGCCCTCAGCGAGTGGCCAACAGGGCAGCTTAGTCTGCACGTGACCATGGCACATGAAGGCCATGACACATTTTTTCTTCCAATATCACCATTTCTCATGAACCCTCTAGTGATTTTTGAAGAGCCCTAGGCTTACATAAAGTCCTACTTGAGAAGTCTTGTGTTTAAGAATATGTTTTGCCATCTACCTTAATCTAAATGGTTTTTCCAACTTATGTGTTCTGTTTGGCATTCTGTCAATACATTATCGTATTTTTGAATGTTTCTCTTTCTACAAGACTTGGGAATTATTTATCTAAAACATTAGATAGAATATAATCGTAGCCTCTATATTGAACAGACCTCCTCTGGTTGTAAATGAATATCTTTTGGATTTAGAGTGGAAAAGTTCCATGAAGAAAAATGGAGGAAGAACATTCTTTTTAGGACTGGAAGTCCAAAACAGTTCCTTTACTTTTTCCTTTAAATTTGATTAAACTTTTTGAGCTCACCCCCGGCATATTATGGGCATTCATAGATCATCTTTCCCTGCACTATCTCTGGGAATTTCAAGCTAATTTCCTGGCTTCCCAGTGGCCCTCATTTCCCATTCCAGGGACTCATGGCTCACTTGTTACCCTCGACACTTGTGGCTGCCATCTTTGCCCTGCTTTGAACCAGGCTAATCTCTGCCCCGTCTCGTGCATTCCCCAGGTTAACACAAACACAAGGCCATTGCAAGGGGCAGATGTCTACTGACAGATACATCCAGAGGGAATTTTTACAATTCAAGCCAGTAAATGAAAAAAACTTTAAAATCAAATGCCACAGTCAGATTTACTAAAGCTGCTTGATCATCCCTGATTTGTGTAAATCTCTTTGCCTAGTTTGCCTAGAGGACACACAGCAGCTACTACCTTGATAAGGTCTTTCTTTCCATACCTGACCCTCTTTCATGTCAGTCTCTCACTTCCTCCTTCTAGAAAGAGACCTTAAAACCTATGTGTGCACATACAGTCTGACGCTATGTAACATTAAGTTATCTTATTTTTAGAAAAATCTAAATTATGATCAGGAAGGGTTTATCTTCTCCAATAAAAAATCTTAAGATATTTTATTTAGTTAGATGATCCAACTCCACAATGACTTAGTTCTTTCCGTACCTTAAAAGCAATCTTTCTTTTTCTTCAAAATAGCGCGTTTTCTTCCAACTTTGTACATATGTAAATCATCCACAAACTTCATTCACACTTCTTCATACATTTTACATCTTCTCCATACAAGATATTAGGAGAAAGAACTCAAACCTCATTTAGTTAGGCTTCAAATTTCACATTCTTTCTACCAGAAAGATACCAATCTCACAAAACCAATACCATGGATGTACACATATTTTCTCATGAATCTTAACGAGATTTATTCATTTCTCTTTGTGATAAATATGTGCACTTGGAATTTAGCATGAAAATTCAAAAGAATTATAAATGATATTGCTTAGCTTAATACTGGTTTGTAAATAGTATGATTATTTAGTTTTTTTTAGACAAGCATAATAGAAAGCTCTACTATTATGATATATAAGCAAACACAGATTTCCAACTCTAAACCTCCTGTATGACCACGAAATACGCAAAATAAAATTTAAAAAAGTTAAGGACTAGAAACACTGCTGAAGAGACCTGGTCTCTTCATGTCTTAAGTGAGACAGAAATGAGATAAGTAATTGTAGCTCTGCATAACAGTCACTTATAAAAACATCCTGATTTTAACCCATGGTAGTTTGGTTAATATAAGGCTGCTGCATTCTTCCTACTTTGTATTATAACCTTTTTGCAAAGTGCCACTGTGGCTTGGGCTCTATTTTACTGCAGAGCTATCCTTGTTGGTTCACCTGGTGGCTATCATTGGCAATGTATGCTGTGGAAAATTCTCACCCACACCCAAGCCACATGCCATCCATGACTCACAAGGATAAATGGTCCCTAGAGAGCAAATTATGGGTTGGGCCCCTCATCCCCTACCCTCCAAGTATCTGTCAGTTTGAAAACATACACACACGCACATAAACATATTTTTAAGATCATTATATTTTCCAGTTTTGAAGATCCAAAGCTAAACGTTAATCTTAGGTTAGTGTCATCCATGCGTACATTCTCATCACCCGACACCATGCTACATCAAATCAATGGGAGGGCATGAAGAAATGAAAGCCTCAGGTTTACAGAAAAATCGTCTTTGATATAATGTATTTGGAAAGACTTTTCATCTGCTATGAGTGTTAAATTAGGACTACTTGGAAGTGAATTGGTGAAAACAAAGGGGAGACTTACACATTCTTATTAAAATTCTAACGCCCAAGCTATTATATTCCACATAAAAAGCAGATATTTATTTAAACAAATACATCATACATGCAAAATAAATATTCTTATTCAGACTAGTTATCTTGAGGACAACCAACCTATCCTGAGAATAGTAAAATTGGTCATATGCTTTTGCAAATGTCTTTAAAGTCAATTTCTGTACCTGATATGAACGGCTACAATATTTTAGAGACACTGTTTACTTAACTTGAAAACCAGACGCATTTGTTATATTTGTTTGGAAAAAATGTTTATAATTTTTATAAAATTTGTAAACAATATACATAAGTAATATACATTCATATAATTATGGGTATAGCTCTATAGCTGTAACTATATTTATTATAGTTATGATCTTTATAATTATCTTTAATTCTTCCTTTTCCTTTGCCACTCACATTCAATCTATCATCAAATTCTGTGAGCTCCGCATCCCAAATGTATCTCTTGCATCCATTTTTACTTCCACCACCCTCATCTGACAATTGGAGCAGACTCATAAATGTTCTCCATCAGTCCACTTTTGAGTTCCATATTGTTTATAAAGCAGTCAGAGTGACCTTTTCAATGCTGTAAACCAGGTAACATAATAAAAACCTCCTACAGCTTCCCATCATACCAGAAATACAATTCTGACTCCATCTCTTCCTTTCTGTATGTGGCCCATCTGTTACCCTGAGAGTGTCCCATTTTCACCAAAGTCTTGTTGAGGCCAGCTGCATGAGACTTTTGTTCCTCCATAAGTCCAAATACACTCCCTTCAACAAGATGTGTGGCAGCTCCCCCCTCCCTCTTACCTGCTCTCACAATTGCTGTTTGCAGGGCAGGCTCCTTCTTATCATTCAGATTTTATTAAAATATCACCTCCTAAAAAATTTTCCCCTGAAATGTTCATTCAGTGATTTTGAAGAATACATTTCACTCTGAACCCGTTCACTGAAAAGGTAAAATGTATTCTTCAAAATCAGTGCATGAACATGTTATTTGATGATAGTTAGCACACTAAAAATGCACAAATATATAGCATAGACATCCCCTTGATTTTAGCAGGTTCTAACTAAAATACTATTATGCAATTCTTTGTTTTCAAGGTTATCTTGTTAAATTATTCTTATCCATGTATATGAATGTATTTGAGAAAACCTGTGTGAAAGCCTGATCCATTTCATCTTCTCACTTGAGATCGTTATTTCATTTTCTGCTACAGCTAAACTGGCAGATGACTGTTCCTAGAATAGTCTCTTATTCTATGCTAGCGATTCACAAAACCTAGCTGCTCACTAGAATTGCACAGACAGCTTTCTAAAAATATACATTCTGTTCCTCTATCTCCAAAAATTCTTATTCAGAATTTTTGAAGTAAGGCCAAAGAATATGTGCTTTTTCATAAGCTTTCCCCATGTGGTTCTCATGTCTGTAAAGACTGAGGTTCACTTATCTTCACTAAAACTTTACTCCATAACCCTCCATCCTGACATTTTCTCCCCTACAGAAAGAAATGCATCTAATTAATTAAAATGCTATTGATTTGGTTGTTGCACTTTTAAGGCTTCCAGAGAAAGTACCTGTTCTTTGAGATTAATTTGCAAGCCTCCTTTTGGGACTAAAATCATGCGGAAGGTTTTACCTATGTCCTCCTTTGATGAATGAACAGACAATTATAGAGACAAATGAAAGGTTAAGCTCCTAACTGTCCATAGTTGTGAATATAATGCAACTGAGAAAATGAGCTATGAATCATCATATAGGCCATTAAAAAATCTACAGAACTTTATGAAATAATACCTTGATGAGTGAGTCATTTTAACATTCAGCATCCAAATTATTTTCTTTCACCAGGTCTATGAGTAAGCTCTACAATCTAAATTTCAAACTTGAAAGCATTCTGAAAGCCATGATTATTTCCTCTTTCATTTGAATATGATTCTAACTTCAAATTATATGAAAAATAAATCCAGTAGCCTTCTTAAATTTGTTCCTCATATGTGAAGTTTGGATCTGAGTGCAGAACACAATTGAAATGGAGAAGAGGTGCTTCTTTCTTGGCTCTTTGCATCACTCCAAGAGTCTCAGCCTTGAGCAGTGCCATGCCCATGGGGGCTGGATACGCACTTTGATGCTCTCTAAGGTGGGACAGTCAGCCAAGCAACCTTGAATTGTCCTGAGCCTGAAGAAAGGAGCAACATTTGAAAATTAAATGTGAGAGTTCATTAGCAGGAGCGTTATAGAAGTATCCACAAGTTTATTTTAAAGATTTGAAAATCTCTAATGTGCACATCCCATATAAACCTGAATATTTTAATGCAACTCAGGTGCTATCAGCTCACACTGGATCGGAAAAGGTCTGAACTCCATCTTTGAGCAACTTTGAGTTATTCTCATCAGTAGAATCATTGTTCAGAGTGTGGTATCAGGACAGGTCTCTTTATCACTAGCACCAAAACGCTCTTCTGCCTGAGTCCACAGGACAACCCAGCCTCCTTAGGCCCCTGGGGAAATGACAGAATCGTCTGTAATGGAGAAGGGTGGTGAACTGAATCAAGTATCCCAACAAAAGTCACGTTTGCCTTAATTCCCAATCCTGTGGGTGTGAAGCCATTTGTAAATAAGACCTTTGAAGACATATCATGGGCTGAGGTTAGGCTCCTTTGTGATTGGATCTACTATGATCATTGCCATCTCACGCCACAACGTAGAACAGACAGACCCATCTAGAAAGCAAAGGAGGTGAGAGGCCTAAAGGTGGTTCCTTATCTTTAGAAATACCACATTCCAAATTATCTTTTTTTAGGATACAATAAAATATTCTGCATGATGTATTGCAGTATTATTTAATGATTAAAGGAAGTTCCAGGACAAAGTTTAATTTAATATTTGATATCCCTATATTTTCCCAGTTTCTCTTGATATTTTTCAAAGCAAGCATTCTTATCTCTATATTTTGTTGGAAAAGACAGTCTAAATTTTTTAAAGTATCATGATTAATAAATACTTCTTTGTTGACTTGCATTTTTTTTTCTATTAAGGTCAGGCTTAGTGTTAGTGCTCCACAGAGGGTTAGGATTTCGGTTAAGATTCAGGGAGAGGTTTAGATTTATTGTTCTGTTGAGGGTTCAGTTTATATTAATTTTTAGGTTTATTGATAGGGTTAGTGTTAGAGTTGGTGTTAGAATTAAGGCTATTTTTCTTATTAGTGTTAGGATTAGATTTGAGAATAAGTTTAGAGTAAGGTTAGAGTGAGGCTTAGGGCAAGGAATAGTGAAAGGGCTAAGGGAAAGTTTAGCTCAAGTTTAAGAATAGGGTTAAATTTAGGTATATAGTTAGTGTTGGCATTTGGCTTAAGTTTAGAGACAAAGTTATAAATGTTGAATTTGCATACAGGTTCTTGTTTGGGTTACTATTAGAGTTAGGGTATGGTAAGGGTTAAGGTTAGGTTTAGAATTAGGTTTGCCATCATGCTTAGAATTAGAGTCTAGTGTAAGGATAGGTGGAGGTTTAGGTTAGCATTAGGGTTGGGTTAGATTTTTAATTTCTTTGGCTTCTCAAGCAAATGCCATCCAATGGGTTGCCATAAAAACGGAATTTAATGGCTCATGGTTTTGAGGTTTAAATACAACTCCAGATCAAGGCATCATCAAGACGATGCTTTCTTCCCAAAGATTATCATTCTGGGACTGGTTGCTGGTAATTCTTGGTCCTTAGTTTTTCACATGGCAAGGCACATGGCATTGTCTCCTTGTTTCTCCCTTCTCTTCTGCATTCTTTTCTTTTTAACATAGTTTTATTGAGATACTTCTCACATCATATAACCCATATAAATTATACAATCAGTGCTTCACAATATCATCGTATAGTTGTGCATTCATTACCAAAATCAATTTAGAATATTTTCATTACTTCAAGAAAGGAATGAAAATAAAGAAAACCCCAAACATACCATACCTCTTATCACCTCCTATTATTATTATTTTTGTCTTTATTATATTACTCATCTACCCACACACTGGATAAAGGGAGTGTCAGTGACACTGTTTTTATAATCACACAATCACGTGATAAAAGTTATATAGTTATACAATCATTATCAATGATAAAGGCTACTGGATTATAGTCTGACAATTTTAAGGATTTCCTTCTAGCTGTCCTAATACACTAGAAACTAGAAAGAAATATTGATATAATGAGTCATAGTCATAAACATTTGTTAAATACTAATTTCTCAGTTACACCTCTGCTTTCTCATTTGATGATTCTCTCAGTTGTCAGGGATATTTGGGCAATGACCATTTTAATTTCTTTATGCTGGAAAGGGTGATGGCCTTATGAGGTAGAGGAATGAAATCAGTCGATATTCTTGGAGAGACTGATATCTTTGGGTTTCAGGACTTATCTGGCAAAGGTACAATCTGGAGGCCTTAATTTTTGGAAACAAAAATTAAATTTATTAAGTAAGATTTTATAGAGTCTTAGATAGAGCCCAGTGATTCTTTAGGGTTTCCAGGAATACTGTTAGTTGAGGTTTGGCATACTGTGGCAATTTGCAATATCTGGCTGAAGCTTGTATAACAGTAACCATCAGAATAACCTCTTAATTCTATCTGAAATCCCTTAATTACTGAAACTTTATTTTGTTTCATTTGTCTTCCTGCTTTTGAACATAAGTCATTCTCAAGCACACAATGCCAGGACAAACCTCATTTCCTGGGAGTCATGTCCCACATTGCAAGGGCTACTTACACCCCTGGGAGTCATGTCCCACGTAGAGGAGAAGGTAGTGAGTTTATTTCGGAGAGAGAGAGGCCACATCTGAACAACAGAAGAGGTTCTCTGAGGATGACTCCTAGGCATAATTATGAGTAAACCTCACTTTGCCATTGCAGAAATAAGTTGCATAAGGGCATGCTTAAAGATCGAGGACTTAGCTTCCTAAATTGTGAGTTCCTAATGCTTGTGAGAATATCAGGAATTCCCCAGGTGGGGAAGTTCAATAGTTTGAAAATTTTGCTCAGTCCCTCAAGGAGACTCTGCAAATACTTTTTTATTGCTGCCCCAAATACTCTGGATGTGTCAGAGTACTACATTACACCTTACAGAAAAACAAGATTTCATTCTCTATTCTAGGTTCAATGTAATTATGTTTTTTAAATACACTGAACAATCAGGTTAAATTAGATAGTGTGCTACAGAAAATTTAAATTTTGCACCAAATAAATATCTCTTCCTTTGGCCTAACAGAGAAGTTGAGATTTTAAAATAGAGTCAATATCATCTTTTATCTTGAATTTTGATTTACCTTAGACCTAACCAGTTCTGCTTCATTCATATCTCTAACTGAAATATGATCTCTTTTTCAGTTTCTTTAACGGTTGCGGTATGGAGTAATGCTGACTTTCAGTGCAGAAGAACTCTATCTCTGAGCTCAGGTGGCATACAGATAACCAAAGTGCCAGGTAACTACCAGGTTATAGTTTCTAACCCTAAGAAAATTAGATTGGCTTGCCTAATTGCTCTAGGTGGAAGTCCCAGCACAATGCTGAATGACCACAGTTACGGTGGGCATCCTTGTCTTGTTCTTGATCTTAGAGGGAAAGCTTTTAGTTTTTCTCTATTGATAAGTTGTTAGCTGTGACATTTTCATATATTTCCCTTAGCATGTTGAGGAAATTTCCTTCTACTCCTATTCTTTGAAGTGTTTTTATCAAGAAGGGATGTTGAATTTTGTCAGATGCCTTTAATGCATCAATTGAGATGATCATGTGGTTTTTCATCTTTGATTTATTGATGTGGTGTATTATATTAATTTATTTTCTTGTGTTGACCCCCTCTTGCATATCTGGAATAAAACCTTCTTGGTTATGGTATTTAATTATTTAATATGCTGCTGGATTTGATTTGCATTATTTTGTTCATGATTCTTGCATCTACATTCATTAATGAGATTGATTTGTGATTTTCTTTCCTTGTAGCATCTTTGTCTGGCTTTGGTATTAGGGTGATTTGGGCTTCACAGAATAAGTTAGATAGGTTTCCCTCCTCTTTGGTTTTATCGAACAGTTTGAACAGGATTGGTACTTATTTTTCTTAAATATTTGGTAGAATTCACATGTGAAGCTATCTAGTCCTGGACATTTCTTTTTTGTGAAGTGTTTGATGACTGATGAAATCTCTTTACTTGTTATTGGTTTTTTGATGTCTTCTATTTCTTCTCAAGTCAATGTTGGTTTTCTGGAAATTTGTCCATTTCATCTAACTTGCCTAGTTTGTTACCATATAGTCTCTCACAGTATCTTCTCATTGTCTCTTTATTTCTGCTAGGTTCACAGTTATGTTCCCCTCTCACCATTTCTGATTTTATTTATTTGCAACTTTTTTCTTTCTTTATCAGCCTAGCTAAGGGTCCATTGACTTTATTGATTTTCTAAAAGACCAGAATTCGGGTTTTGTTGATTATCTCTCTATTGTTTTCATGTTCTTGACTTCATTTATTTCTGATCTATTCTTTGTTGTTTTGTTCCTTCTATTTTCTTTGGGATTAGTTTGCTGCTCATTCTGTAGTTTCTCCAGGTGAGCAGTTAATTCCTTGATATTTTCTCTTTCTTCTTTTTTATTATAGGCATTTAATGGACAATACATTTCCCTCTCAGCATGCCTTTGCTGCATTTCATAAGTTTTGATATGTTGTGTTTCATTTTTATTGCCTCAAGATATTTATTGATTTCTTTTGTAATTTCTTCCTTGACCCACTGTTTAAAGAGTGTGTTGTTTAGCCACCATATATTTATGAATTTTCCAGCCTTTCAGCTGTTATTGATTTCCAACTTCATTCCATTATGATCCAAGGAAATGTTTTGTATAATCTTAACCTTCCTGAATTTATTGGGACCTGCTTTGTGATCCAACATGTGATCATTCCTGGAGAATGATCTATGAACATGAGAAAAATCTATATCCTGTTGTTGTGGGGTGTGATGTTCTGCAAATATCCAGTTCATTTATCATGCTATTCAAGATATCTGTTCTGTATTGATCCTGTGACTAGATGTTCTGTCACTGTTGAAAGTGGTGTATTGAAGTCTCTAACTCTTATTACAGAAGTATCTACTTCTCCCTTCAGTTTTGGCAATGTTTGCCTCATATATTTTAGGGCACCATGGCTCAGTGCATAAATATTTATTGTTGTTATATCTTCTTGAAGAATTGTCCCTTTTATTAATACATAGTGTCCTTCTTTATCTCTTTCAGTTGTCTTACATTTGACTCTAAATTGTCCACGATTAGTATCGCTACTCCCACTCTTTTCTAGTTGTTGTTTACATGAAATATCTCTTGCACACCTTTTATTTCCGAACAATTTTTTCCCCTGGGTCTAAAGTGATCTCTTGTAGGCAGCATACAAATGAATCCTATATTTTTATTCATTCTGCCAGCCTATGTCTTTTGGTTGGGGAGTTTAACCTATTAACATTTAATGTTATTACTGTAAGGGCAGTACTTTCTTCATACAGTTTGTCTTTTAGATTTTATATGTCATATCTTTTTTTTCCTCTCTTTTTACCCTTTTGGTTAGCCTTACTGATAATCTTCATTTCTACACTATTCTCCAAACTTCTCTCTTTTCTTTTTCTATCTGTCTGTAGCAATCCCTTTAGTATTTCTTACAGCACATGTATCTCATTCTTGAATGCTCTTAGCGTATATCTGTAAATATTTTAAATTCTCCCTCACTTTTTAATGACAGCTTTGCCATGTATAGAATTCTTATTTGGCAGTTTTTCTCTTTCAGTATCTTAAATATATCATACCGCTGCCTTCTTGCCTCCGTGATTTCTGTGGAGATCTGCATTTATCTTGTCTTATCAAGCTTCCCTTATATGTAATGGATCACTTTTCTTTTTCTACTTTCAGAATTCTCTCATTGTATTTAACATTTGACAATCTGATTAAACAATGTCTTGGAGTAAGTCTATTCAGATCTATTCTGTTTGAGGTACACTGTGCTTCTCAGATCTGTAATTTTATGTCTTTCATAAGAATTGGGACATTTTCAGTGATTATTTCCTCCATTAGTCTTTCTGCCCTCTTTGCCTTCTTTTCTCCTTCTGGGACACCATTAACATGTATATTCATCCACTTCATATTATCATTCATTTCTCTGCAGCTCTGCTCATATTTTTCCATTCTTTTCCCTATCTGTTCTTTTTATTTCTAGATGGCCTATCCTCTAGTGCACTAATCCTTTCTTCAGCCTCTTTGAATCTGCTGTTGTATGTCTCCATTGTGTTTTTTTGTTTGATTGTTTGTTTTTTGCATGGGCAGGCACCAGGAAGTGAACCTGAGTCTCTCGCATGGCAGGCGAGAACTCTGCCCCTGAGCCACCATGGCCCACCCTCCATTGTGTCTTTCATCTCTTCTTTTGTACCTTTCATTCCCATAAGTTCTGACATTTGTTTTACAACTTTCTTGTTCTTCTATATGGTCACCTTATGTCTTCTTTATATCCTACATCTCTTTTTCCACATTTTCCTTTAACTCACTGAATTGATTTAGAAAATTTGTTTGAACATCTTTAATATGTTTTTTTAACTGCTGTTAAAGGAAATAGCATTTGAAGTGTTATTTTGTTCCTTTTCTTGAGCCACATCTTTGTGCTTTCTAGTATGACTTGTGATTTTTTTTTTTTTTGCTGGTGTCTAGTCATCTGATTTCCTTGATTAGGTTATTCTGAAGATCATTTCCTTCTTGTTGGTTGGCTTTGTTCTCTATCTGGTTTTTAGCATTTGATGCAACTTATTCTAGACCTCTAGTATAGCCTTTGTTAAACTGATCAAAATTTTCCAGCTCTTGTTTTTCTGGTTCTTGCCCTGCCTAGATGGAAGTGCTTTGCTTTTGTGTTTTTTTTTTTGCAACTTCCCTTTTTGTGTGTGTGCAGTTGTTTCACCATGAGCAAAATCTCTTTCTTCCCTCTTCCTCCTCAGGGAATGTTGATCTGTTATTTGTTTTGTTTTGTTGCCTCTCTATATTTTTAATACTCTTTTTATTACCTGTAGCAACATTTTTTACCTGGGGTCTGGCTCTGGGAAGAGGGTCTCCCCAGACTGGATTGATGTTAATCAGATGCCAGTCAGATTTTCCCAGATACGACAGGCCCAGCACTCAGGAAGATAGAGTTATCAGTATCAAGTTTCCCTAGGGATGAGACCCAGCAGGGTGCTAGTCTTCCCTATAAAGCTTCTTAGTTCTGTGATTTCCTGTCTTGCCCAGTAGATGGCATGTCTCAGCCTGCTGCTCCCCACCAGTGTAAAGTACCTTAATTCTTAGAGGACCCAAGTCCTTGCCAAGGATGTGGTTGAGACAGAGGCTGAGGCTGAAGCTAGGCTTAAACCATTTCTGTTTTACAGCTCCTGGGGTCTGAATTCTTTAAAGCACAGGTTGACTTGCATTTTAAAAGAAGCAAATCTCTTAAACAGTGTTGGCTAGTCACCAAAAATATATTCATATTCTCATTTTATATTTTAAACATATATTTTATGTAAGATGGTGCTCAATCATTATTAAAACTCCAATAATAAACTACATTTTAAATATGAAATTTAAAATTACCCTGTGCTGGTTTGAAAGGATGTATGTCCCCTAGAAAAGCCATGTTTTAATCCTAATCCCATTTTGTAAAGGCAGCTATTTCTTCCAATCCCTATTCAGTACTGCATGTTTGAAACTGTAATTAGATCATCTCTCTGGAGATGTGATTTAATCAAGAGTCGCTGTTAAGTTGGATTAGGTGATGACATGTCTCCACCCATTTGAGTGGGTCTTGATAAGTTTCTGGAGTCCTAAAAAAGAGGAAACATTTTGGAGAAGAGAAGACATTCAGAGAGAGCAGAGAATGCTGCAGCACCACAAAGCAGAGAGTCCATGATCCAGCGACCTTTGGAGATGAAGAAAGAAAACGTCTCCCAGGCTGTTCCATGAAGCAGGAAGCCAGGAGAGAAAGCTAGCAGATGATGTCATGTGTTCTAGTTTGCTAGCTGCCGGAATGCAATATACCAGAAATGGAATGGCTTTTAACACGGGGAATTTAATAAGTTGTTAGTTTACAGTTCTAAGGCTGAGAAAATGTCCCGGTTAAAGCAAGTCTATAGACATGTTCAATTTAAGGCATCCAGGGAAAGATACCTTGGTTCAAGAAGGCCAACAATGTTCAAGTTTTCTCTCTCAGCTAGAAGGGCACATGGCAAATATGGCAGCATCGGCTGGCTTCCACGTGGCTCTACCAAAAAAAGGGACTCTCTCCAAAATGTTTCCTCTTTTAAAGGATTCCAGTAAGCAACTCCACCTTTAGTGGGTGGAAACACACCTCCATAGAAATCATTTAATCAAAAGTAATCACCCACAATTGGGTGGGTCACATCTTCTTGGAAACAATCAAAATGCTCCCACCCAGCAATATTGAATGAGGATTAAAGCACATGGCTTTTCTGGGGTCCACCACAGATTCAGACCGGTACACTGTGTTCCCCATGTGCCCTTCCAGCTCAGAGAAAAGCCCTGACTGTATTTATCATGTGCTGTCTCACTTGAGAGAGAAACCCTGAACTTCATCATCCTTCTTGAACCAAGGTATCTTTCCTTGGATGACTGCCTTTGATTGGACATTTCTATAGACTTGTTTTAATTGGGCCATTATCTTGGTCTTAGAACTGTAAACTAGCAACTTATTAAATTCCTCTGTTTAAAAGTCATTCTGTGTCTGGTATACTGCATTATGGCAGCTAGCAAACTAGAACATACTCCAATTATATCTCCACTAGATATTATCAATATTATTTTGCTATAATACTATGGCTCATAAATATTTAGTTCATCTGCTAAAAAGAAAATTCTACATAATATATATATTTACATATAATATTGTATGTACAATAGTATATATAGCACATTGTGTATAGCAAATATAGTATATATAAATAGTATTTATATATAATACATATTAGATTGAACAGCATATAATGTATTGTTTATAATCATTATATATTATAAACAATCCTTTCTAAATTTTGAAGTTATTTCATGCAAAATTTCACATAGCACACAATATTGCTTAATGATCAATGTCTCAATTTACCAAACTTTTCTCTTGTACTAAATGTTTTAATGGACCTGAACAATGAATCTGTAACATTCTGTTTCTACATGCATGCTGTTTTATTTTGGCAACATTTTTAGAAGTGTACCCTTTGAAAGGAATGCGATTGCAGGATTCATCAATATTGGTCATTGACCTCTTTTCTTGATTTTTTGTTTGTTTGTTTGTTTTGTTTTTACTAACACAGACATACAAGTACCTGATGGTTTTCAGTATATGTTAAAAGATAAATTAGAAAATAATGGTAACACTCCCACAATTTGTTTTCTGTTTGACTTACAAATTTTAAATGTGTAATTATATAAGCAATGCATTTCCATGAAACAACAACATTGGCAAAATATAGAAAACAGATGAAAAAAAACACCTCAGTATTATCAGCCAAAGATAGCAGGTGCTGGTATGAAAATACCATCCATTTTGCTGATTATAAAAGGAAAGTATACTGAGACTATAGTTATCTACCACTCAATGATGGAGAAGTCAGTTTGAAAAGTGCCTCTCTTGCGCAAATGAGCAAAATTCGTTAACATTCACACTAAAAGTTATAGAAAGATAGATGATAGATGAATAGGTAAATAGATAAATTGTAGATAGATAAGAGAGACAGACAAATGATATATAGGATGATAGACTGGTAGATAAGTAGACTGACAAATAAATGATTTACAGATGATATATAAATGATAGACATGAAGACAGATGGATAGCATCAGCAGCACCCAACCAACAAGCAATGCAAAGAAGTGCACAACACAACAGAATGTAATCATTAACCTCAGACAGTGGTGTCTAAGGACAGAACAGAAAATTGTGTAGATGGTCTTAATCTTGCATTCCCCACCACATCCTCCTAGATGCCATTTCTCTGTGGGCCTGCATTTGTAAAGTTATCACGATGCTCTCAACTACCTCGAGAAGCACGGAGCAAGGAGAGTGGGTCACTTGGAAACTTGCCACCCCCCTGCTCTACCTGTGCTGACAGCCACCCAGAGTCCTGAGAAGGAGTTCACTGCCAACAGGACCCTGCAGTCTGGGTCTTGGCTTCCTCATCAATCTATCCCTTCCACTAGTCCCTTCTGAGTGCCTCCACTGCCCCTTGGGCTTCCTGGAACTCAGAATCTCTGTCTTTATTCTATCCTGGAATTGCAGGCTTTAATTTCACTCACTTCTCACCTCATCCAAATCTGCTCAAACATCACTCCTCCATCAGTGCAAGGGAATGAAAATAGACTGATTCAGGGAGAAATATATAAACTTGAAGGCTATGAAAAAAGCAGTTTAAGCCAGGATAACTGCTATCCCTGAAGAATAGAGCATTATAATAAGCTATGAAAAGCACCGACTGAGCAGAATGAAGGTGCACACTGGGCATTCTGGAGAAAAATATGCAGACATCTATGACTCAAACACAAAAATAGAGAAGGATTTTCTTTTTTTTAATTTTAAGTATGCAGGCTGAAAATGCGCTTGACCTACTGCTCTATTTTGCTCCTGTAGAAAACTCCTGGCATAGGACATTTATTGAGGAAGGCAGCAGAAGAAAAAGTGTGATGTGCCTTCAGATGACAGTCAATCTGCCATGCAGAGGAAGAGGGCAGGAAGCTTCAAGCTGTAGTGACGTTCTAGGAATAGCTCCGTCAAGTCCGTGAGAGGGGTCTGTTCTGGCTGTCATGGGTCCTGGGCTGGAGCAGCCCGTGAGAAGCACGGCCACTATGTGAGTGTGTCGTGGGTTGGAGGTGGTCAGCAGCTGGGGTGTCTAGACCACTTAGGGCCCAGAATCTCTAAAATGTTTCTTTCAGTTCTGGAAGTTTCAGGACTATGGATATGTTGTCTCTCAAGCTCCTCAGTTAGTGCAGGTGCAATTATTATCCAGCTCTTGCAGGTAGTTCTTCCAGAACGTTCTTGTCACCATTCACTCAATGAGGCTCAACATCATGGGCTTCTAGGGATTCCCAGGAAGTCTCCAAAAAATGCCCAAAAGAGGGCCCAAGGGCATGACCTCTGACTCTGACTCAGGACAGCACTGGTGGCCACCATATTATTTTTTTTTACATGTTTCACTAATGAATTTATTTTCAAATTCAGTAGAACTTAAAACTCTTATAATCTTAATTCAATTCCATTGGTCAATTCTTCTATCTTTGTGCCAGTACCATGCTGTTTAGACTACTGTGGCTTTATAACAGATTTTTAAATCAGGGAGTGTTAATCCTCCCACTTTGTTCTTCCTTTTTAGGATGGCTTTTAGCTATTCAGGATCTCTATCCTTTCCAGATAAATTTGGTAGTTAGCTTTTCTAAATCTTCAAAGTAGGTTGTTGGAATTTTGATTGGTGCTATGTTGAATCTGTAGATCAATTTGGGGAAAATTGACATCTTAACTATATTTAACCTTCCTATCCATGAGCAGGAATGTCTTTCCACCTATTTAGGTCTTCTTCAATTTACGGGATAACTTCTTGACGCTGTTTGAAATCTCTCAGGCACTGTCACTTTATTTTTAGTAATGTTATATAGTTTTCTGTTACAAGTACTTTATGTCCCTATTCCAGTTCTTTCCTAAGTTCTTGATTCTTTTAGTTGCTATTTTGAATGGAATATTTTTCTTAATTGACTCCTCCATTAGGTCATTGCTTGCAAATGGAAGTATTACTGATTTTGCACATTAACTTTATATCCTGCCGCCTTGCTGAATTTGTTTATTAGCTCCAGTAACTTTGCTGTAGATTTCTCAGGGTCTTCCAAGTATAGTATCATGTCATCTGCAAATAATAAGGGTTTTACTTTTCCCTCTCCAGTTTGGATGCCTTTTATTTCTTTTTCCTACCTGATTGCTCTAGCTAGAACTTCTAGCCCAATGTTGAATAATGGTGGTGACAGTGGGCATCCTTGTCTCATTCCTGATCTTAGGGGGAAAGACTTCAGTCTCTCTCCATTGAGTACAATGTTGGGTATTGCATTTTTTTGTTTTCTTTGGGGGGGATTTATTTATTTATTTTAAAATATTTTTATTATAAACAATAAACCGACATACCAACATTCTTGACATACAAACGTTCTTTACATGGTTACAATCAGTGGCTCACAATATCATCACATAGTTGGATATTCAGCACCAAGATCATTTTTTGAACATTTCCATCTCTCCAGAAAAAGAAAAAAAAAGAAAAAACTCATACATTCCATACCCCTTACCACTTCCTTTCATTGACCACTAGTATTCAACCTACTCAATTAATTTTAACCTTTGCTCCCTCTATTATTTGTTTATTTTTTAATCCATATTTTTTACTCATCTGTCCATACCATAAATAAAAGGAGCATCAAACACACGGTTTTCACAATCACACAGTCACATTGCAAAAGCTATATCATTATACAATCATCTTCAAGAAACATGGCTACTGGAACACAGCTCTACAGTTTCAGGTACTTCCCTCTAGCCACTCTAATACACCTTAAACTAAAAAGGGGATATCTATATAATGCGTAAGAATTTGCGGGATAACTTCTTGACGCTGTTTGAAATCTCTCAGGCACTGTCACTTTATTTTTTCTCATTTCTCTCTTCCCCTTTTCAGCCAAGAAGGTTTTCTCAATCCCTTGATGCTGAGTCCCAGCTCATTATAGGATTTCTGTCCCATGTTGCCAGGGAGGTTTACATCCCTAGGAGTTATGTCCCACATAGAGAGGGAAAGGGCAGTGAGTTTGTGTTGGCTGAGAGAAAGAGAGGCCACATCTGAACAACAAAAGAGGTTCTTTGAGGGTGACTTTTAGGCCTTAATTTTAAGTAGGTTTAGCCTATCCTTTGTGGGAATAAGTTTCATAGGAACAAACCCCAGGATTGAAAGCTCGGCCTATTGATTTGATTGTCCCCACTGCTTGCACAAATATCAGGAATTCTCCAAATGGGGAAGTTGAATTTTCCCCTTTCTCCCCATTCCCCCAAGGGGACTTTGCAAATACTTCTTTTATCACTCTGGGATTTATTGGGGCATCACACTAATCAAAGCTAATGCCCTATTCAATGTTCCATGTACTTGTGGTGTTCAATTAAACTGTCCATATAGGTTAAATTGGGAAATGCACTAGTCAAAATATAAATTTTATAACAAATAAACATTTCCGGTAAGGGGTAGTTTTGATTTGCTCATGAATGACATTATGTTTGCTGGTTCTTTGTCATTATGGAACAGTGAAAATTGTCTAAAGTTGAGAGTGCTGCTGATTGTACAACCAAATGAAGATACTGTAAGATGTGGTTTGATTATTTTGGACCTAATCCACGATGCCCAATAGATGGAGGGAGCCAAAGGATACAATGGCTAAGAAGTACAATGGCGAACGGTGACACATATATGATAGAGTTTGGTAGGAGGGACGTCGAGGGGCACATGACTGACTGAATAAACCTTGGGAACAAGGGGCTGTGCAAATTAAGCCAGAAACAAAAGAACAAATACGCTAAGGTCTCTTCTCAGAAAATACTTCTAAAAAAATGGGAGCCTTGATTGTGGGCGCTTACAGCAGTCACATTTAGTCTGAAGTTTCAGATGTATTTCTAAAGTTTGAGACACTAAGCTATGTGTCTATCAGCTGGTATTTTCCTGGAACTTTGAGAAGCTCTGTGACATCTTGGTCTCAGAAATGGAGTGCTGCAGACCTGAAAGTTAGCATAGCTATCTATACAATAACAGTTAAAGTAACTGAAAAAGAGATCAGGCCTCAATCAGAGTTTAAAACAAAGCCAGTCTGGTTGGGTCTAAGGGGAATTAGAATGCAGGGTAAAAGATGATAGTGTATTCATGTTAGACCTTCAGCTACTGTACAATGTCAAAGGCAGAGAGGTTTATTATGTCTAGAACCTAAATTTTCTGTAGCATGACCTAAATCAACCTTTCTGGATAACTCATTTAAACAACCCAAACTCCTGGAGTCCAGAATGGAAACAAGGCCTTGTATTGTCTACAGCTTAAGATAACACCATGCGGCATCCCAGACCATGCACTGGTAGAGTCCCTTGGAGGATCTGAAGGGGAAAATTATATATACGTGGGACTATCAAACTCTTCCACCTGGGAAACCCCAGGTACCCTCCCAACCACTTGGTTGGGACTCCCAAGAAAATAAGCCAAGCCCTTGATTTTTATTTTTATTTTTATTTTTATTTTGAGGCTTATTCTTACAAAACTTAGTTCTGTAGGGGAGAAGCTAAAACTACCCAAAAATGAGGTTTAGGTGTTGCTTCTAGGAAGCCTTTCTGTTGCTCATATGTGGTCTCTCTCTAAGCCCAACTCTGTGAGGAAAATTACTGCCCTCCCTGCTATATGGTACAAGCCATTCAGGGGTGAAAATCTCCCTGACAATGTGAGACCTGACTCCTAGGGATGAGTCTGGCCCAAACTATACTTTGAAATTTGCTCTAATAACTACTTGCTAAACTGTACTTTGAAATTTATCACTTTTCTGCATATATGTTATATTTCACAATTAAAAATGTTTAAAAATTTGATGGAGTGTAACCAAAAACCACAGTTTTCTTGAATTCTATTTATTTAAGAGAATTATTAAACATCAATTAGCTTAAAAAGAGAGAGAGAGACTACTCCCCAATTTAAAAATGGGTAAAAGACATGGTTAGACACTTTTCCAAAGAGGAAATACAAATGGCTCAAAAGCATATGAAAAGATGCTCAACTTCACTAGCTATTAGGAAAATGCAAGTCAAAACCACAATGAGATATCATTTCACACCTAGTAGAATGGCCATTATCAAAAAACCAAAAAACTACAAGTGCTGGAAAGGATGTGGAGAAATAGGTACATTTATTCTCTGTTGCTGGGAACGTGGAACGATAAAAATCACTCTAGAGGGCAGTTTGGCAGTTGTTCAGGAAACTAAGTATAGAATTGCCATACAATCCAGCAATCCCATTGCTAGTTATATACTCAGAAGAACTGAAAGCAGGGATACAAACAGACTCCTTTTATCTACCTTGTCAACAGATGAGAGGAACATATGGAATAAAAATAAATAATAGGGGGAACAAATGTTAAAATAGAAAAAAAAAAAAAAAAGAGTGCCAACAAGGTAAGGGTGGGTGAAGACCCAGTCAGAAAGTACTATGATACTTCAACCACGTTACACAGCAAACATCCGTCGCTAGTTCCGTCCTTGGTAAGTCTTGCCAACAAAATACTAATGTGCTCATCCAGCTCTATCTAAACAGAAACAAAAAAAGAAAAAAAGGCCCCACCCCTTTTTTTTGTGGGTTTTTGTGTGCAGACAATAGGTCTGCCCCCACAAAGTTGGATTAGGAAAATAGTGTGACTTTTCTGGGGTACATAATAGTTTTCAAACTAGCACACCCCTCTTATCAACTTTTAGCTTTGGTATATCGCCTTTGTTACAATTAATGTAAGAATATTACACTGTTACTATTAACTATAGATCCTAGTTTGCATTAATTGTACTTTTCCCATTTTTAACACCTTGCAATGATAACAGATATTTGTTCTCTCTCATTTAAAAACTTTCTTGTATTTGTACATTTGATCACCATCATTATCCACTCCAGGTTTTGCTAAGCTACAACAATCTCAGTTTTTGTTTTCTATTTTTCCTTCTGGTATCCTTAGCCTTCCTCATTCAACCATACTCAAAATCGGTTTTGTGCATAATTACAGTATTGTGCTACCATCACACAGTAATGTGTTATCCATTTCTGAATCTTTATAGTCGTGTTAGATTCAATTGTCAACTTGGCCAGGTGAGCATATCTAATCTTGTTGCTGCGGACATAAGCCAAAGGTACGTGAACCTCATCTGTTGCCAATTACATCTGCAGTCGGCTAGGAGGCGTGTCTGCTGCAATGAGTGACGTTTGACTTAATTGGCTGGTGCTTAAATGAGAGAATGCAATGTAGCCCAGCCTAAGCAGCTTGGCATTCCTCATCTCAGCACTTGCAGCTCAGCCCAGGCCTTTGGAGATGCAGAAAGTCACCCCGGGGAAAGCTGTTGGAACCCAGGGGCCTGGAGAGAAGGCCAGCAGAGACCATCCTGTGCCTTCCATGTGAGAAAGAACCTCCGTGGAAAGTTAGCTGCCTTTCCTCTGAAGAACCAACAAAATAAATCCCTTTTTATTAAAAGCCAATCCATCTCTGGTGTGTTGCATTCCGGCAGCTAGCAAACTAGAGCAATAGTCAATCTTGTTAAACATTCTGTACTCCTTAAGCATCAAATGTCCAAACTCTACCCTCTATCTCTTGATAACTTGTGTTCTCAACTTTAATTCTCAGAGTTTGCTCATTAAAGTTCATTCATATTAGTGAAACCATACAGTATTTTTCCTTTTGTTTCTGGCTTATTTTGTTTAATATAATGTTCTCAAGGTTCATCCACGTTGTTGTATGTGTCATGACTTTGTTCCATCTTACAGCTGTGTAATATTCCATTGTAAATATGTATCACAGTTTGTTTATCCACTCATCTGATGATGGACATTTGGGCTGTTTCCATCTATTGGTAATTGTGAATAATGCCACTATAAATATTGATGTGCAAATGTCTGTTTGGTATTGCATTTTTATATATTGCCTTTATCATATTGAGGTGGTCACCTTTGATTCCTATCTTTTGGAGTGTTTTTATCAGAAAAGGATGTTGAATTTCATCCTTAAATAACAATAACGATAGTTATAAAATAACCAGTGGGTCAAAGAAGAAACTGCTTTTTCAGCATTTATCAAGATGATCATGTGAGTTTTCCCTTCCAATTTGCGAGTGTGGTATATTACATTAATTGATTTTCTTGTGCTGAACCACCCTTGCATTCCTGGTATAAGCCCTGCTTGTTCATGTTGTATAATTCTTTTAATTTGTTGCTAGATTCAATTTGCTAATATTTTGTTGATGATTTTTGCATCTATGTTCATTAGGGAGATTGGCCTGTAGTTGTCCTTTCTTATAGCATCTTTTACCAGTTTTGGTATTAAAATGACTTGAGCTTCATAAAACAAGTTAGGTAGAATTCCTTTTTCCTCAATTGTTTCTGAAAAAGTTTGAGCAGGATTGGTTTTAGTTCTTTTTGGAATATTTGATAAAATTCCCCTATGATACCATTTGGCCCTGGGCTTTTATTTGTAGGAAGATTTTTGATGATTGATTGAATATCTTTACTTGTGATTGGTTTGTTAAATTCTTCTATTTCTTCCTGAGTCAGTGTAGCTTGTTTGTGTGTTTCCAGGATTTTGTCCACTTCATCTAAGTTGTCTAGTTTGTTGGTATATAGTTGTTCATAGTATCCTCTTATAACTTCTTTCATTTCTTCAGGGTCTGTGATTACACAACACTTCTCATTTATAATTTTGTTTATTTGTATCCTCTCCCTTTTTTTCTTTGTCAGTCTTGCTAGTGGCCCATCAATCATCGATTTTCTCAAAGAAACAACTTTCGGTTTTATTGATTCTTTCTACTGTTCTTTTGTTCTCCCATTCATTTATCTCTGCTTTAATGTTTGTTTGTTTGTTTTTTTCTATTTGCTTTGAGGTTAGTTTGCTTTTCTTTCTCAAGTTTCTCCAAGTGAACAGTTAAGTCCTTGAGTTTTGCTCTTTCTTGTTTTTTAATATAGGCATTTAGTACAATAAATTTCCCTCTCAGCACAGCCTGTTCTACATCCCATAAGTGCTGATAAGTTATATTCTCATTTTCCTTCATCTCCAGATAGATACTGATTTCTCTAGAAATTTCTTCTTTGACCCACTGGTTATTTAAGATTTTGTTATTTAATCTCCATTTATTTGTGAATGTTCTCATTCTTTGTTGGTTCTTGAGAACTAGCTTCATTCCATTGTGATCAGAGAAAGTGCTTTGAATAATTTCAATGTTTTTAAATTTACAAAGACCTGCTTTGAGCCCCAGCATATGATCAATCTTCAAGAATTTTCCAGGAGCACTAGACAGTAATGTATATCCTTGAGTTTTGGGATGCAATGACCTATATATGTCTGTTAGGTCTAATTCATCTATCAAGTTATATAACTTCTCTATTTCCTTGTTGATCCTCTGTCTGGTTGCTCTATCTATAGAGGAGAGTGGTATATTGAAGTCTCCTACCCTTACTGTTGAAACATCTATTGCTCCCTTCAGTTTTCCCAATGTCTATCTCATCGTTTGAAAGCATAAAACTGTATGATTGTCATTTCTTCTTGATTGATTGTCCTTTAATTAGTATACTGTGTCCTTTGTCTCTTATTACATCTTTACATTTAAAGTCTATTTTGTCTGATATTAGTATAGCTACTCCTGCGCTCTTTTGGCTACAACTTGCACAGAAAGTCTTTTTCCATCCTTTGACTTTTGATCTATTGGCATCCTTGTGTCTAAAATGAGTATCTTATAAGCAGCATATAGCTAGATTATATTTCTTTTTTTTTTTTTTTTTTTTTTTTTAAGGAAAGACAGAGAGAAGGAAGGAAGGATAGAAGGAAGGAAGGAAGGAGGAAAGGGAAACATTTTTAAACATTTTCTTGTTTTATTGTATTCTGTTTCTCCGTTTTTGTTACATGGGGTGGGGCCGGGAATCGAACCGAGGTCCTCCGGCATAGCAGGCAAGCACTTTGCCCGCTGAGCCACCGCGGCCCGCCCAATATATTTCTTAATCTATTCTGTCAATCTGCATCTTTTAATTGGTAAATTTATTCTATTAGCATCAAAAATTATTGCTGAAAAGGCTCTTCTTGAATCCACCATCTTATCTTTTTTATTTTATTTGTCAGATCTATATATTCTCTTCCCTCTTTCTCTTTTTACCCTGTAAGTTACCCTTACTAGTACTCTTCAATTCTGTGCCTTCCTCCAGACATCCCTCTCCTGTCTTTTGTTTTCAGCCAGCAGAACTCCCTTTAGTTATTCTTGTGGGGCTGATCTCTTGTTGACAAATTCTTTTAAGACTTGTTTCTCTGTGAAAACTTAATCTCTCCCTCAGTTTTGAAGGACAGTTTCACTGGGTACAGAATTCTTGGCTGGAAGTCTTTCTCTTTTAGGATCTTAAATATATCATACGACTGCCTTCTCATCCCCATGGTGCTAGTTCAGTAGTCTAACCTCAGTCTTATGTGGTTTACTTTGTATGAGTAGATTGTTTTTTTCTTGCTGCTTTCAGAATTTTCTGCTTCTTTTCAACATTTGACAGACTGATTAGTATTTTTCTTAGGGAAGGCCTATTTGGATTTATTTTATTTGGATTTTGTTGGGCCTCTTTGACTTGTATATTTATGTCCTTCATGAAGTTTGGGAAGTTTTCCCCCATTACACCCTCAGCTACACTTCCTAGCCCTTTACTCCTCTCTTCTCCTTCTGGGACACCAATGATTCTTATATTTGTGTGCTTTGTTTTGTTTATCATTTCCCTGAGACCCCATTCAAATTTTTCCATCTTTTTTCCCATTTGCTGTTTTGTGTGATTGAAGTCAGTCATCCTGTTGTCTATATCGCTTATTTTTTCTTCTGTCTTTTCAAATCTGCTGTTGTGTGCCTCTAATATATTTTTTATTTGGTCAACAGAGTCTTTAATCTCCATGATATCTGCTATTTTTCTATTCTTTCAAATTCCTTTTTATGCTCTTCTACTGTCTTCTTGATCTCCTTTACATCATTTGCCATCCCACTTATTTTATTCAGTAGAGTTATCTGCTTAATAACTCTACTTAATAGGGCTCCCATTCTATTAAGTAGAGTTGGAACATCTTTGATTAGTTGTTCCAATGTCTGAGTCTCCTCTGGTGTTTTAATTTGGTCGTTAGAAAAGGCTTTATCTGTCTGCATTGTGATACGCTAAGTGATCTTCTGTTGTTTCCATCGCATGCAAATACCTTGATTGATTTACTTTGGGAGTTGATTTCCTTCAGTAATCTAAAGCCTTGTGTTTGCAGAATGGTTGTGTAGAGGGATACAGGCTACGGGGCGGAGCACAAGAGGGCGGTGATAATATTCCAGGGCAGATAGAGGCGCAGGTTGGGGGTGTTATGCAGGTGCTTGTGAACGTGAATGCCCAGTGGCCAGGGAGGATGTAGCTGTGCGGGTGCATGGGTATGGGGGTGTAACCATGGTGCACGCTGGTCTAGGGTGCGGGGCCCTTTGTGCACATGCATAGCGCTGTGGCAGCAGGTCGGCTTTATGCCTTCATGGATTGTGGGCAGATGTGACCCAGCTGCACAAGTCAGTGCTTTCTCAGAGCTGAGAAGCGTGACTGAGGGCCGTGCACATGAGTGGGTCTAGGACTGCAATAAGTTGATATTCTCAAAGCTAAAGGACATGGTTGGGGGTCTGTGCACATGTGTGGGCATAGAATGACCATAACTTGATGTTCCCAGAGCTGAAGGACGTGATTAGGGCATGTGTGCACGCGTGGTCTAGGAGTGCTGTAAACTGATGCACAGAGCCAGGGAGGGGCAGGGTGAGGCTGTGTGACACTGTGGGCAGGGGTGGGTATAGCCTGGGTATGAAGGTATGTGCTAGAAGCTTTTATGCCCTGGCAACTGCCTGCAGGAAATAGGGATAGTGTGGTACTGCTTGGGAGGGGTGCAGGAAAGGTGGGTTGGGCTGCACTTGGGGTGGGGATGGGGGGCAGGTACACCTACTGGGAGGTTCATGGAGCTGGGGTGCTTTGAGCCCAGGGAGTGGGAGCAGGTGCCTGGGTTTGGGTGCATGGGGGTGTGGGGTGAGTCACAGGTCACAGGGCTGTGCTGGTGAGGGTAGCGCACCCAAGAAATACGGTCTGGCTTCTGTTTTAGTCCCTGACTCCCATCCGTGCACTCCCACGGGCTCCGTGCTTCCGTGCCAGGCTCCAGCTTATTGCTTCTCAGTTCCACAGCCTCTGGTCATCATAGTATTTTATCAGGGTGAAAATCATAAGTTTTTTTCCAGTATGAAAGATATTTGGGAAGTGGTTAAGAACTGGGGCTGCCCGACTTCGGCCCCTTTCTGCCTTAGAATGAGGCATTCCATCTCTTAAAGCTCCTTTTCCTCCCCTGCAAAGTGCAATTGATAGCATCTGCTTAGTAGGGCCAGCTTCAGGAGCATACAGGGTGTTTAGCTAACTGCTGAGAAAATGGTTGCTTTCATTTTTATTATTAATATTTTTAGGAAAGTATTCATAATAAAGAATGTGTGAAAACAATTTTCTGCTATAATAAAGAGACAATATTTTCTAAGCATAAAAACAGCCATTTTTTTTGGTCAAAACAATATAAAATATTTAAAAAGTATATGCCTGGGAATTATATGTTTTGTCAAATCTGAGCTATAATAGGTTAATATTTTAAATATATTCATAAATACTTGAAAAATAATTCAAAGAAAAAAACATGAAAGAAATATGTATAACTATCAGAAAAGAACTAATAATCACTAATAACATGAGAGAAACACTCAGTCAAACAAAAACACATAATTTAGCATGCTGAGAATTTTATTGGTACCAACTTAGTAAGGAAAAAGAAACAGTTGTATTATATATGGGTGAGGATGCAAAGAAGTAAGCATACTTGACAATTACTCTTCAGACTGTATATTAGTCCAATATTTTTGTTAATTAATTTCAATAAGTTCTTAACACTTTTGGCAGGCAATTTTGCTTCTAAAAATGTTGTTCCCTGTTATAGTCCATATGGCTATGGAGGAAGGAAAAAGAAGTCTACTGAGGCACTAAATGTTTTGAAAATATGTATAATCTTTGGCACCTTCTGACAATAACAATTCGGGTATTTATTTCATGACACTAACATCAGGCCCCACGCCATACAAAACAGATGCTCTGAAACAATTAGATAACCTTAATTTGTCTTCTGATAGAAAAAAGATGTTTCACATTTTCCCCAAATTAAGTTATTTTTCAAGAACTTCTGTTGTTTGGGTCACAAGTTCTAATGACCACAAAAGATTTTTTTCAAGAAACCTAGGTTGGGACCTGCATTCGTTTCCTAGGGCAGCCATAAAAAAGCCCTGCAACCTGGATGGCAGGGACTGAGAGAAATTCCTTCTACCCCAGCTCTGGCCTGGGTCCTTTCTGGCCTCCTCTCGCTCGGGTGGCCCCAGGCTTCCTTTGGCTTGTGACTGCATCACTCCAGTCTCCACCTCCTTCTTCACATGGCCGTCCTCACTCTGGGCCGGTGTTTCTAGGTCGAACTTTCCTCCATCTCACGAGGACACCAGTCATAATGGGTTAGTTCCCACTTTAATGAAGTATGGCATCATCTTAACTCGTTACATCCCCAAGACTCTACTTCCAAACCAGGTTGGATTCTGAGGTTCCTGGTTGGACATAACTTCTGGATGACACGGTGCAATTCAGTTCCGTACTCAACCGTTTCAAATGCAGTGATTATTAATTTCTCTTCCACAGTTCTCCTAGCAAGATGTCACCTTTATGATGTCACGCTACTTCCATGATCTTCACATCAGCCTTGGGGGTGCAAGGGTAGTTCAGTGGGAGATTCTCTCCTGCCATGTAGGAGACCTGGGTCTGAGTTCCAGCCCATGCACTTCTCAAACAAGCAAACAAAAAAAAAAACAAACAAAAATTCAAAAAATGGTGCTGCAATACCGGGATTCTAGCATGGAAAAATAATGCGATATGATCCTGCCATACAGCAAGGGTCAGCCTCAAGCTCTACAAGTGTGGGAATAGATAGACACCACATACAGTAAACTTTTTAATAAGAAATGCAAAGGACAACAAACAGAAAAGTGGTTTTAACTAGCTTTTCTTCTAGCTAGTTAAAAATTTCAATTATCAAGGACCAAGGACCAAGAAGAAATTCTAACAACCTTAAAACACAAAAGTTTTATTATGTTTCGTGTTATACCTCTTATTTCATGGAGATGATTTTTCAGAAATTCGCTTTCATAGAATACAACTTAGTGATATTAAGGAAGAAACCTACTGCCCCTTCATCCACTATTTCAGAGAAAGTAATCTTATGATCTGAGCTGGCAAGAGTATCCATATCTTTAGAAGCTGTTGCAATGTGAAAATTCTAGAAAAACAAAGTAACATAAAAATAAAGAGATTTTTACATCATAAATGTAAAAGCAAGTATGTCTGAATGGAAAGATATATTGATAGTGAGTTAAAAATTATTGCTATTGCTTCTTTCTATGAAAGGAAAATATACTGTAATTTTATTAAATTTTTATTTTCCTATTTTTTGATTTTCTGTACAAATGGTATAACATATAATTATGCTTTTGTTACTCCAAATTGTTTACTAAAATCTCTCTTTTCAAAGTGAGGTTAACAAAAATTCAAATTTATTAATAAAGAAAATGTAACTTCTAAACCTGCATTTCAAAGATAAGGATTTAAAACTCATAAAAATTGTTTCTTTTCTCAGGTGAAGAATTTAACTTGAGAGCATATTGTATTAAAGGGGAGTGGTTAATAAACCTTTACTGTTTGAAAAGGTTAACAATCAGGGCGTGCTTCTATGAGAGGAGATGATACAATGACCTGGGGCCAGGGGGGCCCACTCTTTATAAGGCCACCACACCCCTCTAGCCACCCTCCAAGGCATGGAGAGCAGCTACCATGGAGAGAAAAGTAATCACACGTCTGCTACAGTCGACTGGAGTTGGTGGCTTGGTTCACAGTCTAGAAAGGGCTTCTGTCCTCTCCTATCTGTACATGCAGGCTGTTCCTTCATGACTTTTGGGAAGGGCACAGGTAATGAGAGGAACTGGGGGAAGGTCAGATGATTTCATTTTTGCACAACCCCTCACTGCCTGTGCCCATATGAGATCCATACTATATGGTAGGCACACCCTAAATTGAGCTCAATGACTCTTGTCCTTGAATAACTCCTCCTATTTGGTGTGAACAGGATGTGTGTGAGTTCCTTCTAATTAAAGACAATGGCAAAGTCACGGGATGTCACCCCTCTGGTTACATGATGTAGATTCCATCTTACCAGACTAGAGTGAGAGATTTTCCTGCTGGCCTTGAAGGCAAACAGTCAGGTTGGGGACTTCCTATGAAGAGGGCGAGGATCAGGGAGCTGTGGTGGCCTCTTAAATGGGAAGTCAGTAAGAAGCTGAGGTTCTCCATCACAAATCCACAAGGAAAGGTGTTCTGCCCACAACCTGAAGGAGCAGGAAGCTAGGTCCTTCCTTCCCCAGTTGAGCCTCCAGCTGAGACTACAGACCAGCATTCTTGTGTATGATCATGAGGTCTGGAGAAACAGAACCTGCCAAGCCTTGGCCAGACCCTGACCCAAAGAAACCTTGAGATAAGAAACGTGTTGTTTTACACCACTAAATTTGTGGCAATAGAAAACAAATACACATATTCATATGCAAATTACTGCTAAGAAATCACATTTTTTATTGTTATCCCACCCTGAAACTACAATCAATTTCCCTTTTTAATCATCTGATTTCTCTACATACTCTGCTTCAGTAATCTGAGGGTACAAGAAACAAATGATTCTCATGAATGCAGTTTCATTATCTGTATAATCAGGTTTTCTCTTCCATGTTAAAAATATGTGTGATGAATTTGGGTTCCTTTCAATCGCCTTGCTTATTTCTCCCAAAAGCTGATCCACTGAGCTCTAACAATGTCACCTCTCCTTCATGCACAGTTCTGATTCCCGTAGTGCACCACATATCAGGAAGAAAATATGCTCTCTTCTTGATGTAGTAGCAGATAAAGCTCAGTTCATTGAAAATCAAATTGGGCATGATATTTTCATTTCTTCTGCGATTTTCTGAACATCCCTCATTTTGTATTTATAATATTTCATCCCCAGTCTTCATAACTCTCCTCATTCTTTTTACCTTGTAAAATTTCACACATTTCTAAATATCTTTGCTTTGGTGACTGCCATCACACTGGGAATGTCACTTTTGTTTGGTGGTGACATCACACCTCTCAGTTGCCTTCCATTTCCCAGGCAGGCAGTTCTGTCTGCTCTTTATCATGGACTCTGAATTACATGGATCCCCTGCCTACTGTCACAAGCAGCACAAGATTTCATGAAAGCCTGTTATCAAAGGCAGTGTCTCTTCCCTCAACCCCATCCTGGGTAGTGCATAGATTTAATCTATTCTGCTTTTTATAGAATATATTAAATCAGAAGGGAATCTCTGTAAATCTCTCTAATAACTGCATAACAATGTTCAACACCTGATGATATCTGTCACTAGAACTTGCCTCATATATCATCATTATTCATGGTTACTCCTTAACACTTAGGCTCTTTATATTTGCAGGTGATGCTTCTCCTAGATTTTTGCTTTCACCTGGATTTTTCTATTTTATTCTCATAAAAAGTGTTTTAAAATAAATCATTAGACAATGATAATAAGTAAAATAGCTAACAAAAATAAATTCCCCAATATATGATATCAAAAATTATAGATCTCAAATTATATATATGTATCAAATTATAGATAAAGATATAGAGATATCAAAAATAATTTCCAGGATACATGTATATTGTTTAGTGGTTTTCAAAACACTGAGCAGCAAACACTAGGAAAACTTTCTTTTAAGTGCCTTTATCTTTTTCTGCTTGTGTATCCTTCTGTACTTTCTATACCCTTTCCTGCCAGGGTGCCCTGCTGAAAGCTGGACCTTGTAAAACTGTGCTTCCTCAGCCTACAAAGGTTTAAGAGGGTCCCAATGGTGGAGATGGCATTTAAAATTAAGACACACTCCAGGGCCCAAATGAATATTGCTAGGCAAGGTTGAGTTTCAGGCAATGCTCAGGCCGTGGGATGGGGTTTAAGGCAGGTGTGTGCGGCCGACGCCACACTATTACCTGCCTCTGAAACCAAGGGCCAGTTCATAAATGCCCTCGATGCTCAGTCTCTTCATGCACAAATACATGTGATGTTTATGTGTCCCTGATACAGATTCCAAATGATACTCCGGAAATTTATTGATTTCCTGGCTACTTCCAAAATACTTAGTTTACAATACATAGACACATAATGCTGAGTGAAATTAAAATTAAAGCAAAAAGAATAAAATATAAATATACAAAGTGGGTTAAAGCAAGGGGGGGATAATATCAGGAGCCAGAGGGAAATGCTATTTAGTTTAGGTTTGCTTTCCCAAGATGATGGCTTATGTGGTTTTCATTGTCTGATTAACAATATTAACAAAGTTAAACTCTGTGTGTGTGTGTGTGTGTGTGTGTGTGTGTGTGTGTGTGTGTGTGTGTTTGCACTCATAGTAGGTGGATATATATGGCATTAGCCTGCACTTCTAACAAGCACCATCCTTTAAAATTTATTGTGCAAAATCTTAAAAGGGACATTAGCAAGCATAATGGGTGATGTCTTCATCTGCGATTTTGCTGAAGTTAGGGGAATTTTCTCCGTGTGGCTGTTTCTTATAATAGCCTTTGATAAAAGACAAGGGCGCAGCCTTGCACTGCGGCTCAATTAAGCACGTCTCTGGAGGCGCTGAGCCTGGACGTCCCAGGCACGAGGCTTTAACTGTACTCGGGACAGAATTCGGCATTCCTGGAGCCGCGGTGTCAGTATGTCCCCAGGTCTGTTTGTGCGTCTCTGCTTCCAGCAGCCCCACTTCACCTCCTTACCTGTTTTGATAACAGCGGCCGGGCAGGAAGGATAGCAAGCCCTATTTTTTGCATCCTCCCCAAGTAAATGATTCGTGATATTGCCCATTCCTCCCTTTCTGTAAACTAATTTTCTTGTAAACGTTTAACAATCAACTTTTCAAGATTACAGAATCCCCTATTTAAATAAAATATGTAGATAGATATATGTAAAGTTTATGACCACAATCCTTGTAATTTTTGGAGATGAACAGTTCATATTTATACTTGGATTAGCATCAACACGGGACCAACCACATGCAGCTTTGGTAAGAGCAGGGGTGGATGCTGCTGTCCGCTGACAGGGGCTGGTTTGGATGAGAAGTCCCTGGACTAATTGCCGGCAGACCGTTGTCCTCTGTCTGTAGCACCCTAATCCTAGGCATGGACTTCGAAGGGGCAAGTAGGTAATTTTTTGGCCACCATCAGGAAGTTTGGGGAGTGGAAGAATTGGATGGGGCAGGGAGAAAAACCTATTTTTTAAAGGCTTTCTTCCCAGGGAAGCTCGAGGAGGACGCCTTTCCTTCAGCCCCTGCTTGGCTGGGTGCAGGCACATGGACAGTACGTGCTGTCACCTAAGGGTCCTACTTTACTTACAGAGAAGTCATCTCGACTTTTCCCTTGGAGGCTACTTGGCAGCTTGTTCAAATAGTGACGTCTTTCTGACCTTGGCTTTTATCTTTTCCATTTCAGAATCACTTGGGAGACTACCATGAGACATTTTAATTTGGGCTATAAGTGCTCTCATTCTGTCATACCCCTGACATATGGCAGGCGCACCGTGGAGTGACCTAGCTCTCAGTTCAATCTTTTTAAGAAGAGAAAGCAGGAAGTCTTACATTCATGGCTAATCTATCTGTCAATAACAGAGAAGTCGTATTTTTTAAATTATGTTTTCAGGCAGAACGCATCATCCGTATCTTAATTTTCTTCATCCTGTTGAAACAGTATCCCTAAGTAAATAAACTATTTTACTGCATAATAAATTAAAAATATCATAAAGATTACATTGAGCTTAAAATATGATAAAGCTTAAATTTCAAAATACTATACAATCTTTTAGCAGATTTTGTTTAAGCAATATTATCCATAAAATTATCCACTTCTAAGTATCATACAGATTTTGTTTTCAATATTTTCGCTATTTTTGCCTCTAGACTCCACAAAAGACAAAATTTTGATCAAATGAAACTAAGTCTATGACACTTGTTACAATAGAGACTAATGCCTTACTAGAGTCTTAGTCATTTCAGAAATGGGGAAATTTGGGAAAAGCATATGAGCTGGGAGATTTTGAGGTAGGCCTGGCAAGGGGAGAGGAAATTGTTGGTGTATGGACCCTAGAAAAGCCATGTTTTAATCAAAATCCCATATTTTGGGATTTTGGATCCCACAAAGGTTTTGGATTGATACAGAGGTGAGTGTCTTGAAGGAAATCTCAATGAACAAACTAAGTTAACTTACATAATTTCTTTTAATTTGTTCCCAGTCTTACCCTATAGGAACAAGGGTAATTTCTTACAGCAAGCAGCCAATTATTTTTATTTAATCTTATTATGCTTTATATAAATATAAATATATAGTGACATTTATGTAATTATCCAAGTAGATGTTAGTGTAACTTTGAACTTTAATAGCTAAAACATTAACTTTATTATAATAAATAAAATGTGTGTGCACCTCATTGAATATTTGCACTTTAATAAACTGTAACGATTTCCTTAAGAAACCCACCATATTGGTTGTCTTGTATACAAGTCATAGTTCTGTAACTATTGTATCTAATATTGTTTCAACCATTTCTATTTTTACCAACTTTAAAAAATACACTTTTATTTCTATGAACACAAAAGAAAAATAGAAGTCAGGAAAAAGAATTGTCTAGCAAATTGTTTTTCTGTATGTGCTTTATATTACTTTAGCAAATCTTAAGCCAACAAATTGACATATGGATGCAGCTCTGTGTAAGCATATCATATCATTTAAAGACATTTTCACATCAGGTCAATCTGTTCTATGTATAAAATAAGCAATAAAGTTATTAAAGTTATGTTTAAACATAAGGATTTTACCTTTTTCTTTCTTAGAAATTGGGTATATAAAGAATTTTTATTAACTGGAGATATTAATTATCATAATTTAAAATTAGTTTATAATCTTAAAGTTCAATAACTTTAGCAAATTTTAAGCCAACAAATTGACATATGGATGCATCTCTGTGTAAGCATATCATATCATTTAAAGACATTTTCACATCAGGTCAATCTGTCCTATGTATAAAATAAGCAATAAAGTTATTAAAGTTATGTTTAAACATAAGGATTTTACCTTTTTCTTTCTTAGAAATTGGGTATATAAAGAATTTTTATTAACTGGAGACATTAATTATCATAATTTAAAATTAGTTTATAATCTTAAAGTTCAATAAAGTACTAGAAATTATAGTTGAATCCAATGCATTTTCCTTTTTATGTGGGAGATTATAAGAATTTATAAGATTGAACCCTTTTAAAAGGATATCTGTTTTTACAATTTCATTTAGTTAAGTGCATTTTTCAAGACTTAGAATTTTTAGCAATGTATGGAAATAATGAGAACTCACTGGACCCATAGAAATAAAGTAGGTTGTATTAGTTTAAATCATGAGAAATTAGGCTAACATTTTTATATTAAGCTAACATTACTTTTACAAGATGAAAATATCAGAGGTGAAGGGAAAGAAAAGGGCAGTTTTTATGCCAAAATTGAATCACTTTTATCTGTCTGAATATTCTCCTGTTTCCAAATATAAGTAAACCTCTATGGTCATATCTCATAGATAGTTAAGGACTCTTGAATTTAAGCTCTAAGGTTTTAGCTTTTCTTCTTATAGAGATGCCAAAATCATTCCACCAAATGACAGTCAATCAATTTCTGCACTTTCCCCAGAGACAGAAAAAATAAAGAAAAGGAAGGGTAAAAAAGAAGACTTGAAGAATTAAATACAGTGGTCTCTCCTGCAAGCGCTTCTGAAAGCAACGTCATTCGCATTAAGGCCCACTGTGCTGGTTTGAAAGGATGTAGAGACCCTAGAAAAGCCATGTTTTAATCAAAATCCCATTTCATAAAGGTAGACTAATCCCTATTCAATACTGTATGTTTGAATCTGTTATCAGATCATCTCCCTGGAGATGTGATTTGATCAAGAGTGGTTGTTAAACTGGATTAGGTGTCGACATGTCTCCACCCATTTGGGTGGGTCTTGTTAAGTTTCTGGAGTAGTATAAAAGAGGAAACATTTGGGGGAATGAAAGAGATTTGGAGAGAGCAGAGAATGCTGCAGCACCACGAAGCAGAGAGTCCATGAGCCAACGACCTTTGGAGATGAAGAAGGAAAATGCCTCCTAGGCAGCTTCATGAAACAGGAAGGCAGGAGAAGTAGCTAGCAGATGACGCCGTGCTCGCCGTGTGCCCTTCCAGATGAGAGAGAAACTTCGACTGTGTTTGCCACATGCCCTTCCACTTGAGAGAGAAACCCTAAACTTAATCAGCCTTCTTGAACCAAGGGATCTTTCCCTGGATGCCTTAGATTGGACATTTCTACAGACTTGCTTTAACTGGAACGTTTTCTCAGCCTTAGAACTGTAAACTATTAAATTCCCCTTTTTAAAAGCCATTCCATTTCTGGTATGTTGCATTCTGGCAGCTAGCAAACTAGAACATTCCCTAAACTGGCTCTGGCAATTTCTGCTTGTTTTGTTGGAATTATTCCTATGCACCTAATTTGAAGACATGAAGAAGAGAGTAGGTGTTTGGACACTGGAACCAACCTAGGGAAACCCCGTGGGAATAGCATCTGCTCATAAAAATGATGCTTGTGCTTATCTCCAGAACATATCCTCAGACCTGTCACCATCACCTAGAGACATGATAGATCCTTTGGGCAGATCAAACTAAAGAAAAAACAGTTCTCAGTGACACCAAGACAAGGCTGAAGATGACTCTTTTAAAATATTGTAAAGGGGAAACAAGATAAAGTTTGTCCCATGATGAGGTCGATCTGACCAGAGTTCCTGAAGTCACCAGCTCTTAGGGCCATCTCAAGAGAGAAACTTGTTAGATTTTTACCCACCTTCTTCCTTCTGCAGTTCTTAGGGTTCACAAAAGAAAGTGTCACGGGTTTGAGGCATAGCAGCAGAGAAACCTGGACTTACTTTGATGTGAATTTAGTTACAAAGCAAGGTTTCCCCAAGTACAAGCATTTTTATACCATTTCAGACAAAAAGATTTCCAAAAAAGGAATCCTCATTTAAGAGCTTGATGATAGGAAATTCGAAATCACCTAAAGCACAGGGCATATACTATAATTGTGGTCAGAAAAAAACCCAAACGGGAGGCTCCACGGCCTGAGAGAAGCGACCCATTTCCCATGAAAAGGTGTGGAACCCTGGTGTTGAGGGTGTCTCTCTCTGACCTTGGTGGACCCCTGGGGATTGCTGACCATCAATTTTTCCAAAATATCACCATGGAGGAAAATTAAATTCATTAGGTTTACTGCAGTAAGGAAAACCATTTGCTAGAGTCTTAGTAGTATCTCAAAAAATGGGTATTTGTAGGGCTTTAGGCCTTGGCTAGATGCTTTGAAGGTAGTTTGACATGGGACAGAGTTGATGACATAAAACTTTGGGTTTGTGGGCACAGAAGGGCAGGTTTCTTGAAAGCGGTCTTGAGAGGAAAGCTGTTTGGGTTCATTCACATTCTACTTTTCCAGAAGAAAGTATTTCCTAGAGTAGATTATCAGTATTTTGCTTAGGCCTAGTATTAGTGAACAGAGGGAAAATAAAATATATCTGGTCCCAGTATTGTTTATTCATATCAATAAATATTGCTCTACATCTATTACATACTAGGCACCGGGGCTCCAAAGCTAAGCAAAACAAAATTTAGTGATGAATGAACAATCTAGTAAAGGTGATACATGAATAGAAATAATTACAGTTCCAAAAACTTAGAACACATGCTGCATATAACATGTAAGCTAAATACTGTGGTAATATATACTTCTTATTTGATTTTTGTTACATTAATGCAAATGCCATGGGAATTTGTGGAGAGTAATGAAAATTGTCTGTAATATTTAGGAAAAACTAAACTGATTTTGGCTTGAGAAAAATTTCTAAAAAACACACTTTTTTCATAAGTATACTTGTGTGAAGGTTGCTTTGTAATAATTTTGAATCATGCTTGTATTGATTTCACTCCATTAACTGATAGAAATACAATCAATTTAAATTTAAAATTTAAATTTACTAAATATATCATGCATTTGGTTTAGATGAATAATAAGAGTAATAATTTTATCTAAATAAAAGCAAATTATCACCTATGAAGAAAAAAATAGTCTGCTCTCTCTTTTTATAAATCATATTTTATGATTCGATGAATCCTAATGGCTTTTAAGAAGGTGGCACCCCCTTGGGAAATTTTACTTTTGAGTACATTAAACTTTCTTCAAGATCCATAGGGGGAAGAACAGTGCTCTGAAGCAATCTCAATAATTTCAATTTTATGTAAATGTATAACAAAATCCTATAAGGAAAAATGCCCCCTTAGTTGCTATGTTGTATGCTATAATTTAAGTTTATAATTAGTAAACAAAGTGGGTGTGTGTGGGGGGCGCATTTGAAGACCACCACAAATAATGTATTTCTAAACTACTAAAATGCAAAAAGGTTTCAGACCTTATCTCATCTAGTTCCCATCCCTCAAGTCCTAATTAGCCCTCTGGTTCCACATGATTGATTCACTTACCCAAGGTTGGGCGTCTAACTCTTCCCAAAGCCCAAGGAAACAGCCAACGTGCTTCAAAAACTCATTCACCTGCTCTTTTCCCAAAAACAAAGTTGCTTTTACTTTTCTTCTTCAGTAGATTCTTATTAACACTTTTAATTCTGCTCTTTAGCTCCCATATCTTTAGGTCTAACATAACGGAAATACATTCTATTAATCTCCATGTACATTGTTCCCATATTTGCACAACTGACCTGGGAACGCAAACTTCCAGATAGAGCAGAATCGATTGCGCTCTAGCACCTGTAGATAGAATCGCTCTCCTGCCTCAGCTTCCATTAGTAATGAAAATAGTAGTAGAAAGCAGCTACATGAATATGAGATGGTCCTGTTTAGAAAACCATCTAGACATCACTTCTGAGTTCCAAACTCATGAACCCACTTTCCCCCCCTGCACTTGGATGTCTCCAACCACATCTTCATTCCCTAGACCCCAAAGCTGGTCCTCCAGAATCCTTTGAATTTTAATGGCTCCAACAATCCATCCATTCTACAAAACTGAAATTTAGACCAACCTCCATTCTCACGTGTCAGCCACAAAGCCACGTCCATTTTGTCAAATGACAAACATCAACACCAATTCACACCAGTTTGGTCACCACAATCCTTTGTCAAACTCTCACCTCTCCCTGCAAACCGCAGTGACCACCTAATGACACTCTCCGAGTCTATTCTTGCCCTCTTCCAAGTAGGACTTTTCAATGTGGCTGAGCAATTATTTCAAAATTTGAAAACTTTGACTCTCCTCCCTGAACCTATTCCTGCCGAACACATTTTAACGGCTTCCCTGTCTGCAGGAAGGACTCTGATGTGACATCATAGTTGTCTATGGAGTGTCTGCCATGAAGGTTTTCACCACTTGTCACATGCCATCTCCGAGGTCTGTGCTCTCCAGTCATGTGGGCCTATAGAGGCATGTTCCAGGCTCCCTCATTCCATTTGCCAATAGGACCTCTGAAGGAGTGATTTTACATTACCGTGTGGCCAGACTGAATGAGGGTGGGCCTCTGTCCACATGAGGGAAGGCCTTATGAGAAAGGAAAGTGGGCGCCATGTGGAAGCCAGAAGTGGGGAACTCAGTGGGGCAGAGCCGGGGCAAGGGGGATGACCGTGTGCTAGGGGGGTGTCGGGACACTGCAGATGCCTGGAGAAAGCCCTCTGCCCACCTGGCTGGTGGACTTCTAACCCCCAACCCACAAGAAGAAAACCTCCGCTGTCTAAGCCACGCTCTGGGTGTGATGTCTCCCGACAGCTGGCAGACAGCTCAGGCTCTCTTCTGCTCCTCGCTCACGCCACTCCTCATGCCAGGCCGCCTCCTGCTGACCCGGACACTCTCCCTGCCTGCTGTCCTCTGCTCTGCCTCCGTCCTCTGTCAGATCTCAGGATAGAAAAAAGGTAAATTCTCTTATAGGAGGTTTAAAGTATAAAGGCATTCTAAATATGACATCAACTTAAAATAAATATATATATATTACAACATTACAAATTTTTGCATGGGAAAAATGTCATAAAGTCCAAATTAAATAAACTTGGAGAAAATATTTGCAGCCTTTATAACAGATAAGGGACTGACCTAAGAAAAAAAATTTTTAATGTAATTGAGGTGAAAAACAAGCATACTATGCAAAAAAGGATAAAATACAACCTTAGTATAACTCAACAAAGGCTCTAACATTACTCTTTGATTTCATCCATAATAAGAGAAATTCAAATTAAACTACATTCTGGTCTCATTCTCACCCATTGCAGTAGTGACAATTCAAAACTTTGTCCGTACCTTCTGTGGGTGAGGCTGAGACACCACAAGGCTTCTCACATATTCCTGATGGGAATGCAAAATGGGCCAATCCCTGTAAAGGGGAATCAGGAAATATCTTTTTAAGACTATATACACTGCAACTAAGCCATCTCTCTCCAGGAATTTATACGGGGTACATACCTCCAACAAATGCAATTGTGCATCAGTGTTAAATTTTCTAAACTCAAGAACTGTTCTCTGGATATGGAAAAGAAAGTCTTCATTCTTGGAAATACATGAAGAAGTATTAGGAATAAAGGGACACAATGTGAGCAACTTACTCTTATTGGTTCAGGGTATGTGTGTGTGTGTGTTTGTACATGTGTGCATGTAAGTGTGTAAGTATATGTGTTCATATATTTATATATACTTACACATTTAAATACTTACATACATAGACATATTAGGTTATTCAGGTATGTTTACATATGTGTTTGTACACATATACATCTACACTCATTCAGTATTAGGAAATATAGTTAAGTTTAAAAAAGAAAGCAAATTATAAAGTGGGACAAAATTATGGCAATAGGTGAATTTGGTTAAAAAGAAATACAGGTGTTCTTTGTACTATTCTTGTACTTTTCCTTTATTTTGAAATTATTTCCAAAATATGAGTTAACAATTTAAGTTACATAAAAATTCCTGGTTGTAAAAACATCCAGTTCACATCATAAAGTGATGCGTGTGTGCGGGTAAATGAACCAGTTCTCAAGTATCCACATGAAAACTGCAGTTGCATCTGTAATGACTGAGTTTACGAGAAAAGGTACACTTTAAAAAAAGGTACTCATGTATAAAGATATGTGAAAGACCCAGATAAGGAAATGGGGAAAGATTCCTCTCAAATATGTACATTATAGGCTACTTTCTGTCAATTAAGATTATCCCACTGCAAAATATTTTAGGAGAAGGTAAATACTTTTATTTGGTCCCTCATGTAATCTCAAAGACAGGTGGAAAGCAGAGAGAAGTGTGGACGGCTAGAGACACAGAGGAGAGAGAGAGAAAGAGAAAGAGAATCCAAGGTGTGTAAATATAGAAAACATTGCTTATTGATGGAGGCATGGGATGTTAAATGGACAGAAGAGCAAAATTTATATTTATTCCTGGACACACTGAGTACTGCAGTAACTGACCTACTTCTGAAGTTTTCCCCACATTGCAGAAGGCATTGGAAATGTTCCAATGTTTCAGAGCATAATTTGTGCCACGGCACTTAGAGTATTTTCCATCTTTTTAAAATTGGTAGTCATGTTTCCTGAATTTGTCTTCTTCAAAAACTATTCTGTAATATTGTGTCCAGCAGTCATGTAGTTTAAGATTTTGTTTCTTAGCATCATTGGGCAAGGCTGCATGCAATTTATGAGGTAGTATGTTAGAAATATCTTTAAAAATCATTTACAGAAAAAACATTATGCATTATCTAATAAATACATATGAAACAAGTCCTTAAATGTGTAGTAAGATATAGTACTTTTATTTTAGCTATGATCTCACTGGTTCTAACATCCCAAATGACATGAGACTTCCCCAATATATCTGTAGTGAATTTAAAAACAAATGGAAGTTGAGACCCTATTTGTGTCTGTCAACTTACAAATCAAAGAACTAGTTAGGATAATATAAAGAAGTTCTGGCTTGTTTTAATTATCTAACATATAGGTCCTTGTTAAAACTTTTCATAACTTACTAACTATCCCTATGAAACAAATAAATGAAAACACATAAAATTGTCACTACTCTTACTACTACAAGCTATAAAAATAATATCTATGCTTATTGAGTGTGTACATGTACCAAGCATTTTCTTCAGTATATTGATGTATGACTTATTTTAATCCTCTTGGAAAAAATTATGAGATAGATATCTTTATTAATTTCATTCCATGAGTGAGAACTATTCGTCAGAGTGAGGCAGTAAAAGTTGTTGTAAATCACACTTAATATATGATGACATCAGTTGGGTGATTACAATCATTCGTAATTTATAGGAAACTGAGTCATGTTTACAAATTACATTTGGCTGATGAACACACATATAGTATAACTGATTTATATTTTTTGCAAGGGGAAAACCATAATTAACAGGAGACTAAAAGAGATACTAAGATGTTCATCTACACAAAAATATGCACCACCTATATTAAATAATTGACATATATGGATTTGTTTCTTTTCTATTAAACCTAAATAAAGCCAAGTTATATCATTCAAATTATGAACTTAAAAATCTTTAATAACTAATTGTATGTTAATGTACTGTTTCAGAATATATGGAGCATTTTTACTTATAAACTGACCAGTGAAACAACAGCACTTTATTTGGTAAATTGTATAGCAAGAACCTTTATATTATAAAAAGCAACTTTATGACATATGTATTCTTTTGCAAATATCGCCTGATAAAGTTTTCAATATCTATAAAAATTGTCTTTATGGGTGCATGGGTGGTTCAGTGGTAGAATGCTCACCTTCCATGCGGGAGACGCGGGTTCGATTCCCGGACCATGCACCCCACCTTACCAAAAAATGGTTTTTAAAATCAGATCCTATTGTCTTTGTGAAATAATCAATAGAATTTTTAAACATAACTAAAAATAAGCTATTCACTCCTTGTCTCACTTCAGTTAAGAAAGGAAAGATACTCTGACTTTTAAAGTCACATTTTAAAAAGAGATTTTATTTATTTACTTTTTCATTTTATAAATCAAGAAGACTCTGAGCTAAAACTAAAAGAAGAAATACTTTTAATGAAAATGGTTATGAAAATATATTATTTGAATGGTCATAATTGCATAATAAAAATGAAAAATGTTACAGGATGTAACAACATATTAGAATCAATAACGTGATGAAAGCCTCAGTTTTCACATTTCAAAGTAAAGATAGTAGCAGATTTTTAATAATTAAATGAATTAATATGAAGAGTCTATAATAATGCCTGGCACACTAAACATTCATAAATATTGGCTATTATTTTTATCAAGACTATAGATGGGGATGGAAGTGCATCCCCCACAAAAGGCACATGTGGGTCCCAGCCGCTGGTCCAGGGAGGGGTTAGCCCCTTACTAAATGGAGCTTTGGAAGATGTTATAAGCGTAGGTGGACCCAAATTGAATGAGGGTGAAGTCCTTTTAAGTAAAGAAAATTGGATACTAAGAGAAGCCATGTGGAGAGCCTGAAACTGAATGTCAAAAAATGTAGAGGAGAAAGGAGAAGACAATTGCTAAGTGACGGAAAAGCCAAGGAGCCCCAGAGATTGCCAACGACTCAGAAGACACCAACCCCGGTGAAGAGCAAGTCTTCTAGCCCCTGAAACCATGAACCAATAAATACTATTGCATGGTATTTGTTTTTGCACCCAGGAAACCAAAACGATTATCATCTCCATCATTAATAACAATTATAATCTAAATAGAATATATAGAATTGAAGAACTTTAATATTTTATATTTATTTGCCTACAAAGGAGTAAAATATAGAGGACAGTGGATTTAATTGCCCTAATGTTACTGCTTCCAATCCTGTTCATTGAACTCACTTAATGGCCCACTTAGCACCAACAACTTTCAGATCACCTGTGAAAAACAAAGTCAACCACATTACTCATTTCCTTTTACTGTTAAGATGAAATTGCACATTTCGATGAGCAACATGCGAAACTGTTGGAAAAGTCCTTCCTACTTCCGCTTCCTTCTTAATAGAGACCATTTATGAGGTTTGGCCACCTGTGGTGTTCATGTAAACTCTCTCACACTCTGATTTGATTTCGTGGTCTGGATCTCTCTAATCACATGTCAGTTTAGGTTTCCAGCATCCTGTATTGCTGAGGCTATCATGAATCTCCCCTTCACTAAATCGCTTGTTCCTAAAAAAGACAAAGCTTGCGTTTTCTCCACAGAACTTGTTCTCATAGTAGGTTTGACTTTTTAATCAGTTGAAAAAGTTTTAGTTGAGTAACCAGTACAAGTTTAGTAATCAGTTCTTAAAAGTTAATTAATAAAAATAAATGATTAATCAAGTGCAATTGCTAGAAATACATTAGAATTTGCTTCACGTTATGCTCTACTTTTGTAAGAAGAAGGTGGAAGAATATGGTTTAGATGTGGGGACCAAGCAGTAGTTTAAGTTGATATTGTATTCTGGGCAAGAAAAGGATTCATGCACAAGTAAGCACTTCAGAGCATTATGCACACAAAAGCAAGGGAAAAGCTATAAATCAATTGTGTGCCTAATAGAAAACCACTCTCCAAATCCTGGCATTTGGATTCAAAGTATTTTAAATAAAAGGTGCAGCTGAATCTTAGTTCTGCTGCTGAGAAAGTAAGATTTTAAAAATAAATACATTCCAAAGACTGCTAAAAGTAAAATGAGTCATTTAATGAGGCATTATTCTCACTAAACATATGAAAGACAAGTTGTTTTGTCACCCATTAGAATCAGGAACGAAACCACTCAACCGGGAACCAGCCGCCCTCCCAACCCTTCCCGCACCTACTGCAGCACGCGCGGAGCTTTGTTTTGCTCGCACTGGAAATGGGATTGGGAGGGGCTGTTCTCGGCCCACAGCCCCAAGGCTGAGTGCAGTGGCTCCAGCAAGTGAGACCGAGGTTGGCATGCGCCCCGACATCATGGACTAAAGAAATGTCACCCAAGGTTTCCAACTAGTTGCTAGTTGGAAAGAGCTGCTTTCCTGATAGTGCATTGCTGAACTAGAAGAGTGTCAGATGGGACTCGATAGTGACCATCCCGTGCATCACTCTGCAAGAGGGAAAATAGTCAGCCCCCAGGACACTGAAGTCAAAGGAAAGGAGAAGGTCAGGGGAAGAGGAACAGAGGGAGGGGGAGGGGGAGTCATTTATGTTACGATGGAAAATAGATGAGATGATAGATACATAGGTGGATGGATGGATGGATGGATGGATGGATGGATGGATGGATGGATGGATGGATGGATGGATGGGTGGGTAGGTAGATAGATAGATAGATAGATAGATAGATAGATAGATAGATAGATAGATAGATAGATAGATAGATAGATAGATGGATGGATGGATGGATGGATGGATGGATGGATGGATGGATGGATGGATGGATGGATGGATGGATGGATGGATGGATGGATGGATGATAAATAGGTAGATTTATTTCTGATTCTATTGTTTGGACCAATAGGTCTAGATATACTTAAAGTCAACTATATCCCTCTACTGCCTGGTTCTATGGGTTAATGAATAGTTTTTTGAGCTGGATTTTCTGAAATTTGCAACTGAAAGGGTCTCAGCTTTTATAACAATAGCCCTACAAAATATATATATGCTGGTATTTTTATCAATATACAAGGCAATAGAAATAATTTCACAAGGAAGTCACAGTTAGAAAACTTAAATGGAAAACCATTTGTATCAATTCTTGGTTATTGGATAATTTTCTTTTACTTGGAGGCTAACCACGTCAGGATCCTGTATACACACCATCTGCCCCTCACAACACTGAGAGCCGCAAAATAATACCTTCAAAATAATTTTGTGCTGATTGATTAAATAAAGAATTTCAAGAAGTCACTGCTTGCTAGACTCTGACAAGACAATACCAGCCCAGTGCTGATAAAGACTTTACCCTCCTAGTACTTTACAGTTTAGTAGAAGGAAGAAGTATGAATAAAATAATCACATGTATAAATGAAAAACTGCAACTGTGTTCAGGGTAAAAATGATATAATCTAATCACAGACGTCAGAGCTAAGAACTTAAAGGCAAACCCAAAACCTACGAGCTAATCTAATTATAACTGATCTGAAGAATGAAACAGAGCAACATTCTTTTTGAAGACATAAAAACTGTCGAAGTGTGAATATTCAGTGCAACAATCAAGACCTTTAAGCCAAAAGTCCTCTTAAAAATGCTCCTAAAAGGTATATTTTGCAATGTACACACATGTTTTACAGCAAAATCTATATTATACAAAGCAACTGTGTTTGTTATCTTTTATTTTTCTCATCTTTGTTGACTACGGCCAATATATATAACCACATCTTGGTTATATTAAATTCTTTCCCCTAAGAGATGAAAAACTTTCCTATCAATGCTTCAGAAAGCACATATTGAAATAATTTGTTCAAAATTTCAGACTAGCTTCTGATAAAAAGTAAACAAAATATGTCTTAATTCAGGAAGCATAGCATGTGAAAGGATTGCTAAAAAAATGGAATGGATGAAATCATTAGAAAAGGCTAGAAATATCAGGTAGGAAAGGATTGCTGATGGAATAGTTAGATATGGCTTTATGGTTCAGGAGACAGAAAGTACAATGCTATTGCATATAGTGTGAAGCATAAAACACAAAAATGCTTATGAATGAAGAAAATGGAAGTAGCACAGATCCCACAATTAAAAAGATGGAGAACTGCAGAAAACCTGCTATGCTTTCGCAGCATGGGCAACAAATAGCCCTCATTTTTATAGGCACTGAGATTTCAAAATTTTTTTAACTGCAGTATAGCTAAACCTATCCTAATACAGACTATCTATGGTCAAAATCTTGGTATTAGGTGTCAAGGGTCTGGGCAAATTTGGTATTTGTGGGATTAAAGATGAAGTATAAAATGTGGGGAAAAAAGTTTCATTGAAAAATTGTCAGTTTTCTGAAGCATCAAATTGAGAATACAAGTTTATATGAGATATGAAATTTGAATAAGAGCACTTTGGATTATTGGCACAGAACAAATTACATGTCAGAGGGACAGTTGGATGATTTTAGCCAACAATGAAATTTAAGTAAAAGGTAAGATATTTACAGATTTTCCCTATACATCAAAGACAAAATCATTAGAGAAGGGATGTAAAGAAGTATAAGGTGAAGGAGGGTGTTAAAAGAAGAGAACTCAGCGACCAGCCTGGAGAGGAGGCAGAGAGGGAGTTGGATGAGACCTTGGTGCAGTTTGCTTGTCAGCATCATGCCATAGGGGTGAAACTGGTATGAGACCAATGGGGAAACACGTCTGCTCCGCTCATGGGCAAATGAACCCCAGCAATTATTTCAGAAGATCACTGAGTCTTCAATTAATTTTAGCAAATGCACAGAATACAGTCCACACTTTTGAGCAAGGAATATGCCTGGGAGGTGAAACCCAGGACATAATGCTTTAGGGGGAGGAGAAAAATCAGACAACTGATGTGCAATTGTCGAGGACACGGCTATTCTATTTTAACCGGGAAGGTATTTATGTGTGAACATCAATATGCTTTTCAGAACACAAGGCACAGAATGTGGAGTAGCCAATAACCCTTGAAGAAAATGTTAGAATGACAATTCTGGCATATAGAGAATTACAGCTGTGCAGCCTTTCTGAAAGTGGGATCACCTGTGAGTCCATATCCATCTCGCCAGGCAATTGCCTGTCTAGAGATATTTCCTATACAATGGCATTGTAATGTAGTAATCGATCAAAAGTACATAGCAGTTGACAGCCCAACACCTGGGTTTGTAACATTTGCATTTAAAATTCGCCGTGCACTGTCAGTAAGGATGGCGTGAGTTGGTTGCTCTCAGCCCTCAGTTGCATATGTGAACATTGTGTAGGTCATGGCAAAGAAGATAGTAAAATGCCTATAGCCTCAGGGTGTAATGTTAACAATAGAAGTTATCAGAATAAACATTCACCTCCATGCCACTTTAAAAAAGCTTTGAATCTTTATATATATATATAAAGACATGTCACTCAAAACTCATATCATCATGAATTTTCAGAATCAAGTGAAGGTACATTGCTTGTGACATAGAAGTTTCTTAATAGATTCAGGGCAGTAAATAGAAGACACTTTTTAGGCATGACATAGAGTCATTTGAGCAGTTAAAATTCAAGTTCAACTACATTATTTTAGAAAAAGGTACTTGGACCCCCGCAATACAGAAATGACATTAGAATGAAATAAAACAACCTGAATACCTTGCCCTTCATGATCCATAATCAGAAAAGCAAACATAAATGGGATAATCAAATTAGTATTCCATGCATAGCATTTCTAAATTGTAACCACATTTTCATTTGTGCATTTTTTAACCTTTGCTCTAGATGTCTGCATGAAGCTAAGAGAACACTGGCGATTTAATAGAATGAAATATGAGACAGCATGGCCTCTGATGGTATCAGAATTTACACAGATGCTCCAGGAAATAGCAAATACTTCTGAACATTAGCACTATTGACTCAAATCTCCCTATTACAGCAAGCAATCACTGTGTTTAAATAAAAGTCTCAAACATCCTTCTCCCCATCAATAACTAGGGAACCTTAGCCCTATACATAGTTTTCTAGTAAGCATTAATAATTAAGGCAACTAATTTAAAAAAGCAATGTCTTGTTTGTAGTGGGCTCAATTAAAAAAAAATACAGACATGCACACACTCTTACTATGAATTTTATTAAGAGGCAGTACATAAAACATTCTGATAAATACCTTACATATATTATATCTAATCCTTACAACAATCTTGAAAGAAGTAAAGGTTACATTTTATTAGTGCCAGGATGTTTCTTTTATTACTTTTATGGAGCTTCCAAAGAAGACTCACACACAGGGAATGACAAGAGAAAACAAAGGATCCCAAAATTTACAGCTAGTAGAACATGGAAAACACAGAGTTCTGATAAAAGGCTGACCTGCCCAAACCCAAAATTCAGGCCGTGAGGTTTGGAGAAAGACAGGGAGTGGGGCAGGGGGGATGGAGAGGGGGTGAAATAGCCAGGCCCAAATAAGGAACTTAAAACGCTGAGCCGCCCAGCTCCTGGAACCTGTAAACAACACAGGCTCCCATATTTACCTCCCCTAAGGCTCTAAGCAATGTCTGGCTCTGATACTTCCGAAGAAGTGGAGAATGAATAAGAAATGTGAGTCTGGGTCTCTTAAGACACAATAGCATAACCCATGAATAAATGTAGTTCAAACAGTGTTGTGGCCTCTAAACAACCAAGATAATTTTATCTTCTCCATTTTGCGGCAACCAGGAAGGAGTAATAAAAGTGTCTGTTAGAAAAGAGGGGCAGAAAATGTCCTGTCCCCATAAAAAGCATTATTATTCCCAATTTTTAGTTGACACATCTAATGCTCAGATTACGAATATGAAATTGCTAGCTCAAAGAGCATCATCTTTTCACCCCTCCAAGGATCTTCTCTAAATTGATTACACTATTTCTAGTACTGAAGTGCCCCAATTAAGGCAACATCCTAGCCATGTGGTGGTGGGTAGAACACACGTGAACTGATGAATATTAAGCATGCCGAAGAATCAAAAAGCTTTATAATGGGGGGGGGGGGGGTAAGGGAATTTTAACTGCAATCAATAGACAGATTTTTAAATGAATAAAATACTATTAAGATAGATTTCTACTTATTATATAATAATATAATATTAGAATTGTCAAATGGGGTAGATTCACTTCCTGCAATTCCTCCCAATAAGTACAATTAAAAATTCTGGGCATTATATATAAAATAAACATAAGAAGATGAAGAGAAGAAACCAGACAGGTTAGTGACCTCTGAATCAGAAGAACTACATGGAAGTGAGTTGCCTGGTTTTCCGTATATCCTACAACTGGAAGCTGAAGCAGCCAGCCACCTGGGCATGCCTACCGGTGCGGAAAGAAGAGGCCCCTAGCCAAATAACCCAGAAAGGGGAAGCCTAGTGAAACAGAAAACTTTTTGACAATCTTGTTCCTCCCCAGCCAAACACCAAAGAAACAAGTGTGGCCTCACCTTCACCCCAACCTACAAAATCAAAGTAGGGGCCTAGACTTCCACCCTTGTCGGGCACAATGAGGTCCCAGTATTCCCGCAGGGCTGCTGCTAGCGAAGGCTGAGTAAGGGGTTGAGGCTTCCAGGCCCACCGGATGATAAGTCTACCCACCTGCCATGTGGCGGTGGAGGCCAAGAGGTGCAGGCGGCTTCCACCCCAGCCGATGGTAAGGAGACCTTTCCCTCAGGTCACTGGGTGGTGTCAGACGACGCCTATGGGGAGTCGGGCCGTGCCCTGCCCCCAGCAGTGAGGAACCACCCACCACCTCCCACGATGGAGGTGGGGTACGGGGAGCAGATGAGACACTCCTGAGCCCCCCAGGCCTCATCAGGATCCGCTAGTCCCACCTCTGCCAGCAGACGCCCTCATCCCACTGTGTCAATGGAGCCCAAGTGACAAAGCTGGACTGCTGTCCCCACCTGGCGGTAACAAGGCAGGACCCCACCTTCCCTGCCAGAATCCTGCCAAGGAAAACTGAAGGATTTAGTATAATCCATGTCATGTTACATAATATCCAACATGTCCAGGTTTCAATTGAAATCACTTATCATAGCAGAGAGGAAGGTCTCAACTGGAACTGGAAAAAAAAGGAAAGGAAAAGACAATCAAGAGATGCCAATGAGATGAAGGGGGGATAGAGGTATCTGAGGAAGATTTAAAGCAGCCATCGTAGAAACTGCTCCAAGGAGCCATTCTGAATACACTTGAAACAAAAATGAAAAAATAAGAAGTCTCAGAGAATAAAGAGAAAATCTAAACAAATAAATAGAAGTCATAAAGAAGAAACAACTAAAAATTTTAGAAGTGAAAACACAGTAACTGAAATTAAAATGATTGGGCTTAAGAGAAGGATGGAGGAGACAGAGAGAAGAAATCGAGAACCGGAAGGTAGAATAGAAATTATACAATCCGAACAACTGAATGAAAATAGACTGGAAAAAAATAAACAAAACCTCAGGGACTTGCAGGACTATAACAAAAGATCAACATTTGTGTCTTTGGAGTCCCAGAGAGATAGGAAAAAGAGAAATGTGGCCAAAATCTACCCAAATTTGGCAAAAGACGTTAAGTATACAGATTCATGTAATTATGCATACACAAGGAAATCCACATGAAAACCTAACATAGTTACATTTTTTTAAATAAAATAAAAAGAAAAGATTTTGAAAATGAGAGAGAAGTGATACCTCAGGAAAACGGGAAATACAATTTGAGTGGTAGATTTTTCACTAAACCACAGAAGCCAGAAAGAAGTGGCACAATATTTTTTTAAGCACTGAAATGAAACGAATCACCCAAAATGAAAAATTTAAGCACAAATACTACAAAATATGGATAGGACCTATATGGAGAAAACTACAGAACACTGATAAAAGAAATCAAGGATGATAAAAGAAGATGGGGAGATATTTCATGCTCACATAATAAAGACAATATTAAAATTTAAATTACTTCTGACCTGATATATAGATTCAATACAATTCCAATCCAAATCCCAGCAAGCTATGTTTTAGATGTCACACACTGATTCTCATATGTTAACGGAAAGGCAAAAACCCAAATAGTGAAAAGAATGCCGACAAGAAACAACAAAGTAGAAGGACTGGTGTCACCTGACTAAGCAACACAATAATGCTACAGCAAACAAGGCAGGACAGTGTTGGTGACTGTGGGAGAAATCAGTCTACCCAATTTCAAGACATATTATGTAGGGGCAGTGAATAAAGACTACATAGTATTGTTGAAGAGATCAATAAGCAGAAAAAAAGCACCTAGAAATAGACCCACATAAACATGCCCAGTTGCCTGTTTTTACAAAGGTGTGAGAGCAATTCTGTACAGGAAGGATGCTCTTTTCAAAAACAGGGTGCTGGGACAATTAGATATTCCTAGACAAAATTTAAAACCTCAACTTAAATCCACACCTTATAGTAAGGTTAACTCAAAATTGGTCAATACCTAAATGCAAAATGTGCAATTAGAAAACTTATTATAAAAAGATAGAAGGAAACTTAGGGATGTAAGGCTAAGCAAAAAAGTCTGACCCTTGACACAAGAAAGCATGGTCCATAAGAGAAAAAACTGACTGACTATGCTTCATAAAAATCTAAAACTTTTCCTCCATGGAAGCTCATCTGAAGAACATGATAAGAAAACTTATCATGTTATCAAACTGAGAGAACATATTTGCAAATGACATATCTGGCAAAGGACTAGTATCTAGAATATAGAAAGAACTTTCAACACTCAACAGTGAAATCACAAACAATCCAACTATAAAATACGCAGAAGATGTGAACAGACACTTTCCTGAAGATACAGATGGCAAATAAACATGTAAAATGTCGACTGCCATTATCCATTTGGAAAATGCAAATTAAAACCACAATTAGATATCTCTACACACTATCAGGATGGCTAAAATTAAGAAAAAAATACTGACAACACCAAATGCTGACAATGAAGTGGCAAAACTGGATCACTCATACATTGCTAGTGGGGACGTAAAATGGGACACTGCTAGAGAACGATTTAGCAGTTACTTAGAAAAATTAAGCATGCGACCACCATACGGTGCATTAAATGAACTCTTCGGCATTTATCCCCTCCTAAAGATGACTACGTTCACTCAAATATCTGTAGATTGACGTTCATGGCTACTTTCTTTGTGATACCCTTAAGGATGGAAACACCCCGACTAAACAGAGTGAATAGTTAACGAAACCGAGACATCGCACCATAGACTGATCCCCTGAAATAAACAGGGGCAAGCTGTTCTGACATGCCACAACTTGGCCAGAGCTCCAAGAATTACTCTGCATGGAAAAGCCTATCATTAAAGGTCATATGTTTATGATTCCATCTATATAGCATTCTTAGAAAAACAAAATTAATGAAATGGAGATTACTGATAACCAGGGCTTGAGGATTGGAGGTGAGGGCGGGAAGGAAGTAGTTGTGGCAGTAAAAGAACCAGGAGGGATCCCCTCATGATGGGAATGTTCTGTGCCTTGAATATGGCACAGACAACCTCCCACGTGGGTTATTTTCTATATGTTTCCAGGTGTTAGTCTAGGGGAGAACTGGGTAAAGAGTACATGAGATCTCTCTGAATTATTTCTTACAATTACACATGAATGTACAGTTTTCAAAATAAAAAGTTGAATTGAAATATTATTAAAATGGTTTACATTGACAGGTGATGGAAACCTTGCCTATTAAAGCTGTAAGCTGCAAATTGGCCCTCCAGAGTCAAGTGAGAAATAATTTTAAAACACATGTAGTTAATCTCATTTTCTCTTTTGCATAAAAATATTTGATACACAATTTTGAAAGCAATATCTAATTCTACAACATTTGCAGAATTATGGAGATTCTGAATCACAAAATTCATCAACATGGGATTAATCTACAAAATCAAATATTTACTGCAAAATATTTTCTAGCTATATATCATGACTGTGGGATTTACTAAATAGATTGATATGAAATGATCCACACATCATTTCTCAGAAGGTTTAAAGTACTACATTCCTTTACAAACCTAATTCATAAGAAATACTCTTCCTCTCTTATTAAGGTGGAATTATCATCATTAGGGCAAAGTTTGAAACTTTCTAGGTCTTATAAATCTAAATGAAAATGAGGTTAACCCACCAGTAATCTAAAGATTGTAGTTACCTAGAAACCCCCATTTTGTGGTTAGTCTACCACAACTGAAGGCTCAACCACAAAAGAGAACAAATACAAAAACAATAAGCCAAAACAAAACCCTGAAGTAGATACTAACTCTTTACCTCCAAAACTAACACATGCATACTTAATAATAATTGCAATGTGGCTAAGGTTTATTTGCTGCTTACTATTGTGCTAACTACTCTATCTCCTTGCAATGTCCCATGAGGCTTAAACACCCTCCAGAGTCGGGAAAGTTGGGATTTAAAAACCACATTAACAAAGCAATCACTCCCTGCACACACACACACACATGTTGCTGTTAACATGAAAACAGTTTAGGCATTTTTCCCCCTAAATTCCAGCAATCTTTCTCACTGTCAATAAAGAAAGCATATGCACAAATGCCTGCCCTTGAGGGTCTACATACTGTAAAGATAACAGCTGACTGAGTCAGACAAGCCGAGTGAATCTGGATTGTATGCTTTTTCTCCTTTTATTGGCCTAGCTGAGTCATTAAACCTCCATCAGTCCATGAACTGGGCATAGCAATACTGCCCAGCTCTTATTATGTGGTTCTGTGATCATATCTTCCCATGACAGCATCTTACTTATATAAATATCCTATCTGGGTATATTGTTAGAAATTATAGTAAATAATAAATAAAATTAAGAAATAAAATAAATAAAGCCGCTAATTCTGTTTAAAAGATCATTTTAATGATGTAGCACACATTCTCCAGCATTACAGAACATTTTCTATTATGGCAGGAGCTTGCTGAACTGAACACTCAACAAAATCAGACCAATATTAAGGAGAAGATGCCAGGTGTTAAACAGAGAAAGCACTTTTGAAACAAATAACTTTCCCATTGGGTAACAATGATAAGCAGTTGTGGAGGCAAGTATTGGAGCTTGGTGTGAGCTCTGAGTCTCCCGGCTGCAGAGACAACAGCCCCCTCTAGCCTGCCCCTGGAGGCTGCCCATACTCTGTCCTGAGACCTTCTCCCATGATGGCAGGGCCCACTTGGCTCCTGCAAGTACAGCTGGGAAGCGAGGGGGCAGATGCTGCCAGGGATGGCCCTCAAAAACCAGGGCATGAGATTTCAAGTTTTGTTAAAGTTTATTTGGGCAACAAGCGATTTGCAGGTGGGGCAGTATTAAGCCACAGGTGGAAAGGAGCTTGTCTGAGAGTGTGGAAAGGGGGAGCTGACATAGGGCAAATGCAGAAGTAAGAGGAAACGTTCTGGTTAGTTGATGTTAAGTTCCTGTTTTATATAGGGGTGTGGTTCAGAACGGGAGCAGATATGCATTAGCCAGTAAGGTAGACCACTCCATTCTGATAAGCTGTCTCTTCTGGACCAAACCTCGTTCACACCAGGTGCTGCTTATCTGCAGTTCTGTAGGGTGTATCCCATTGTACCATTTTTTTTTCTTTCCAGAAAGCCCCTGCAGCTCACTTGTTATTGTCGTCTGGAAAATGCTTTCTTGGAATGGGGTCCCTTCCAGCCATGTGCAGTGCAGGTGGCCACTTTATTTTACTTAGCACTGTTCCCTTCTCAGCATCTTACTCTTCCAGCAGTCAATCCTGGAGTCACTCTGTGCCCTTCTCAGGAGGTTCCCCAGCAATCGAACTCCCATTTAATGTGGTAGCCACAAGACACTTTTATTTTACTTTATGAGCTTCGCTGCCTGCTCCCTGATGCCTGTAACTGTGATCACTTCCCAGACAAACTGCCTGTATTCAGTCCTCGATTCAGATGCTGCCTTCAGAAGAACCCAAATGAAGAGGAGTATCTGTGAAAGCTCACCCTTTGGATGGGGTTTGCGAGCTGCATCGCTCCCTGGCCAGATGGAACAGCGAGCCTGGTGAGGAGGGTAGCTGGGAGAAAAAGGGGGTGGAAACCCCTGGAGTGCAGTCCATAACAATTCTTCAGAATTCCAACTGTTCGAATTAGGGAGAAGGCGCTGCATTAGTGTTCGCAGTAGCTCCAGGCGGACTTTGTTGCCAGCCATCTGTGCAAGCTTCCCAGGAAGTCTTCACAGAACCAAGCCTCAGATTTACCTTTGACTTCTCTTTCACTTTCCCTGCTCCCCAGCTCCTGTTCTCGGATCGCCTCCCCCCAAAATTACCTGGCACAAATACTTATCTCTTTGCCTGCTTTTGAAGAAATCAAAGGTAAGGAGAAAAGTCAGTGCACTTGGTAATTAAATAACTAGCTGAAGCCTCAGGATCCTGGTTGGATTTCAGCATTTCCCAGGAAAAATATTTGATTCACTTTCTGCACCTTGAGTTATTAGAATAGATCACAATACAGCATGATAAAATAGCGTGGGTTTTAAATTCCAAATAATGTTAAACCTGAGTAATAATTAAGGATTTAAATAAAGCTGTGAATCAGAGCATTATCTACAAGACAACAAAAATAACAAAAACAGCCAAATGTCTAGGACTATGTATCAGTAAAATGAAGTTAATTACAATATAACCATCAGCAATAAATGAAATCCTTAATAGCAATTGAATTTATGCTAAAGATTCATATTCATTACCAAGAAAAAGTATATAATACCTGCCTGTAAATGTATCATAATGAAGAAAAATGCATTGAGTGTGGTGTTTTTAGAGGGTGGAGTTAGGGGTATTTTCAATTTTTCTTCTTTTTGTGTATATGTATATTTTAATTTTCCACAACAGGCATTTATTATTTTTGAAAATCAGAAAACATTTTAAGTTTAACACTTCACACAGTAAGCTCCACAGTGTGAAGCATTTTCGGTTACTTCTGGTTTGGTCTGTGGAATACAGGAAACCTTGTGGGGAGAGCACAGAATGATTTCCTAGGTCTACAGGAAGAGGTGGAATAGCGTGGGTTCAGATGAAGCTCACCCAGATGCAGGGCTGTGTTTGCAATTGCACGGTTTCCTTTGGATATTATACTTAAATTGACGGGCTAGATTTTTTTTTTAATCTGCAAGTTCCTTATTGATGTTGACATTCTAGAGTCCTTGAATCAAACTCCACAGCTCTGGCTCTCTAATTGCTGTCTGCATGAACCCCTTCCCCTGAGACAGTGGGCGCTGCAGCTCTGCCAAGGACCATTCCCACCTCCCAAAACCCTTCCTGGGAATGGCCCTTGGCCTGAGGGGAGACCCTCCCCAGGAGCAACCTGCATGCAATCACTGTTCCAAGTGGAAGTCAAAATGCTGTGACCCTTACCTGGACTTGGGATAGCTGTGAAGGGTCATCCCAGCTCAGCAAGCCCATGGGACTTCTGTGCAACTCATTTTATAATTATAGGTGGTCAGGTATGGATGGGGGAGATGTACTGCAAGGCACTGCAAAGAGGAAGAGCAGAACATGAAACATGGAGAAAGAGCCCTGTTGTGTTTGCATACCTGTGACCATAATGATGAGACACTCTTTGGAGAGGTCAGCCAGACAGGGGAGGTTTTAGGCCTGGCTGATTGAAGGCTGAGCAGGGCTGTGTTACCTGGCCATTACTTGAATCTCCTCCTCCAACAGCACCATGATGAGAAAATACAGGTGTAAATGAAGCAATAAGTAGAGTTGTGGTGTTAGGCAAGGATGCTCCAACTCCACCTTGCAGGACTGGAGAGTCTTGGGGCCGGTATTGTAATGGAACAAAGAATTGCTAGGCAAGTTGCTGGGCGCGTGGTCGAGGAGTGTGCTAGGTGTGTGCTGTGGCTCTTCCTGGGTCTCTGTGGACCTGTCCTTCCTCCTGCTCAGTTTTCAGCGGCCATGATAGCAGCAGGTGTGCAGGTGCCTCGTCTCACACGTCACCACCGTCAGCGTCACCGGTAAAGAGATCTGGACTGACAATAATGGAGTTATTGTATCATGAAGGTCTGTGAAAACTGGGACTCCTGTGATTTTTGAAAGCCCTGCTGTACAGAATACCAGCCTGTCCCGTGCTTCTGCCATGAAGTTAGGGACTTACAATGAGAATCAAAATATTATTATCAGAGTAGGAACAGACATATAATTTTATTTTTCTAGTAGAGAATAAGTTACTATTTTGTATGTCTTGATTTTACAATGAGAAACCCAAGAGAATCACCAAATATCTTATAAATGGAAAGAGAATATGATAAAGTGACTGGCAATAAAATTATTATGAAAAATCAATAGTAAAAATATAAAATAACCATTTAAAACATAACTGGATTAAAAACTCCACTCACAATAGTAAAAAAACCCATCAAAAATAAAAAGAATGTGATGAAATTCATGAGCATATAATAACTGCTAAAATATATAGCACTCATATTGCCAGGAACTATTCTATATGTAAATAACTTACAAAAATAAACATTAAAATTTTTTTAGTTGAATGAAAAGAATAAGACATAGATTTTAAAGTACAATATGCTCTTGGAGCTGGTGAAATGATACCAACAACTACCCTTAAATTGTTCTAAGCATTCAATGAGAAGACAATGTAACAGAAGAGGCTTTTGTTTGTTTTATGTTTTTTTTTCTCTTGAATAATAAGCTACACCGTTTCTTCAGGAAGAAAAATCAAACATGAAAAGCCAGAAAAAAATCCAAAATAATTCTTAAGTAACATAGAGAGCTTTTTTCCCCAGAACATTTGGTTTTTACAGGCAGTAATTTTTTTTAATCTGATACTTTTGGAGGAATGAACAGGTAGATGAACGAGTTACAGCAGAATCCATGAAATGAGTGATAGGGGAATGGTTCCAGTTCCAGTCGAGTCTCATCATTGGCAGCAACTGTGCTCTGTACACTGACCACAAACATTAGCACATCCTGAAGCATTGCTCCCAGGAAAGACAGATTTAGGTTCCTGCGAGCCTCTAGATGCAACATTTTCATCGACTAATCAACATGTAGTCTTGTTTTATGTGTGTTTCTGCTTAAAGACACTTCATTTAATATTTACTGCTGATCCATTGACACTGAACCTATGGCCAACAGTGCTAGGACTCATGCCTGGCAAAGATCACGGGACACACATTTCCTCCCTGAGGGGCTAACCAGCCTTCTGCTTAGGAACACCAGACAACACTTCAGCGCTACATTCTAAACAGTGACATCACCAACAGAAAGGACAAAAATGTGAGAAATGGTATGAAACATACCATAAAAAGGATACCTGCCTATGGTATGAAAGTGAAGCAAAAAGGCAGAGTATTGCCCCGTTTCATCTCAGCTGAGAATTTGCACATTCAGTACCAAACATTCTGCTGCTCTGCTCATATCCATAAGTGACATGGAGGTACCTTAAGTGTGGATGCGGGGGGTTACAAACAAGTTCTAGCAAATATTGTATAATATTGTATACAATATTACAACAATATTGTAAATTCACAAGTATGGCATTTAGAAAGAGTGAGGATCAACTCTATTTATTGCTGTAACATAGACCACTTCAAAGTTTCAAATAATGAACCTGCAATTTGGGCAGGACTTGGAAGGACTTTCCACCTCTCCGTGTCACTTGGGGACTGGGCATCTCATGGTGTTTGGAACCTGGGCTGGACAGACAAATGTGCTGGGTCCTGGAACACCTGCTACCCCTGAAGTATCTCTCTCAATTCTTTGTGATCTCTCCACATCTCTATGCATCTTGGTAGTTTTAGGACAATTGGACTTCTTAGACTCAGGTATCCCAAGGTTCATGTTTTAAAGGAAAGAGCCAAGAAAGAAGTTTTAGTGCCTTTTGTGACCCAGCCTCAAACGTCACCTAGTGATGCTAGATCACTTCCTCCATAATCTATTGACCAATTGGTACAAAGTTCTGCCCAAGTTAAGTGGCAGGGGACACAGAGTCCAGGGTCAATGGGAGGAGAATCAATGTTACATAACAAGAGAGCATTGTGGGTGGGTCATCACTGGAAAATACACTCAATTGCAGAGTTGTGTTCTAGATTACAGGTAGCATTTTAAATCACTGGAGAAAGAAGACTATCCAATAAATATGTTGTCTAGCTACAGGGAAAAAATGGGGAGCTCTTTATTTAAAATTAAATGTCAACAAGATGGGCTCTCTCCTTATATCAGAATAATGTTCACATCAACAAAATATTTAAATTAAAAACAAAATAAAACCATAAAAATACTGGCAGCAACTTGGATGAATTTATTTATAATTCTGGCATGTCAAAGGCTTCCTAGAAGGTATGAAAAATATAAAGAAAAAGTAAAATTGCCTTCTTATTAATTAAATCTCAAATAGAGAAAATTGGAAAAACTAAAACAAAATTAAAAAGAAAAACAAGGCATTGAGAGATGTTTGACAAACATAACACAAAGCATTGATTTCTTTAATTTGCAAAAATGTTCATAAGAATAAGAAAAAGAAAAAACATCCAGTAGAAATTAGTACAAAAAATGAAAATTTCCAAAGATCATAGGTAGAATATAAAGCCATTTATGATTTAGGAAATGCATATCAAAACTACAGGCTAGGGCAGTGTGATGGTGGCTCAGTGGCAGAATTCTTGCCTGCCATGCCGGAGACCCGGGTTCACTTCCTGGTGCCTGCCCATGTAAAAAAACCAAAAACCAAAAAACAAGCACAGGCTACATTTATTTAGAAAGGTGTTTTTAAAGAATATTCATATATATTGTTTATAAAGCAGGCCTAATTTGGGGACTGATGTGTAATAGCTTTGTATCCATTCACCACACAAAGTCCTTTCTCTCATGAACTTTTACCTAAAAAATAGTATGCTGCACTGAAAGGACACCTAATATTAGCACAGAATTTTGATATACAAATGTAAGCCTATGTAATTGTTTGAGGAGGACATGAAAATCTAAATCAAACAGCTCAGGTATGCAGAAACTGAGGACTATATCTGTGTACGTACATAGAAAATGTTCTGAGAAATAAAAAAAGTTGAGCCTATTCTACAACAGTGGGAATCCATGAGACATCAGGTCAGATTTCACTCCCTGTGACAACAAATTGAAAGCAAGAAGAATAAAGCTGAGTTGGCTCAACAGAGTGAGATGTTTTGGTTTCAGTAGCAAATGTAGATCTACAGAAAAAACAGATTTGCTGTTGGTTGAAAAACATTAATGAAAAACATTAGCTTTATTGTTACTCTGTATGGTACTGAAGACGCGTGTTACTCACTTTTCCGGGGTTTTGTGGTTTGGAGCTGTGTATCCCGGAAAACATGCTCTGAAATTTAGCCCAATTCCAGTGGGTATGGACCCACTGTAAGAAGGACCTTTGGATGAGGTGACTTCAGTTAAGGTGTGGCCAGCTCAGTCAGGGTGGGTCTCAATCCTGTCACCGGAGTCATTTATAAGAAGAACGAAAGCCGTTGAGCCTGATGCTGAATATTGATGGAACCTGGAAGACAAGGGGGAGACCAAGAGATGCTGCCATGTGCCTTGCTCTATGACAAGCTAAGGACTAAGGATGGCCAGCAGCCAGCCCTGAAACACCACCATCTTCAGGGAAAAAGCACCATCTTGATGATGCCTCGATTTGGACTTTTTCCCAATGAGCCATTCAATTCCCATTGTTAAAGCTGACCTATTCCATGGTATTTGCTGGAGCAGCCAAGGAAACTGAAACGTCATTGTTTCAAATAAGAAGCATGATAGAGAGATACAAATATATCTGGATAGCTTAGATATTTCCCTCCCACAGTATTCCTGTTGTGATAAAATTAAACCTGAAATCTACCTTAATTCTGTCAATTGAGACAGAATTGCCTTGAGGCTTGTGATGAGCAGGGATCCAGAACAACTGATGGCTTTTTTCCTCACAGTAAACTGTGAGACAGGTGTTTCCTCAATAAAGGGACAAGACACAGTGATGCATTGAGCTGACACTGGGTAGACCAACCAAGGTTATAGAATCTAAATGTGTCGAAGCCAAGGTACATACCTCAGTCAGTTAGGGAGTGTTCTAGTTTGCTAGCTGCCGGAATGTAACACACCAGAGATGGATTGGCTTTTAATAAAAGGGGATTTATTTTGTTAGTTTTTCAGAGGAAAGGCAGCTCACTTTCATCTGAGGTTCTTTCTTACATGGGAAGGCTCAGGGCAATCTCTGCTGGCCTTCTCTCCAGGCCTCTGGGTTCCAACAACTTTCCCTGAGGCGATTCCTTTCTGCATCTCCAAAGGCCTGTGCTGAGCTGCAAGTACTGAGATGAGGGATGCTGAGCTGCTTGGGCTGTGCTATGTTGCGCTCTCTCATTTAAGTGCCAGCCAATTAAGTCAAACGTCATTCATTGCAGCAGGCACGCCTCCTAGCCGACTGCAGATATAATCAGTAACAGGTGAGGTTCACATACCACTGGCTCATGTCCACAGCAACAGAACTAGGTACCTTCACCTTGCCAAGTTGACAACTGAATCTAACTACCACAGGTAGTCACAGAAATTCTTGAATAAAGAATTGTACTTTCTATCCTGCAGGAAATTCAAAAGAACTTTCAGTCATTTCAATATATTTATGAAACCATCTGTTAACTCTTAATTACTCTGAATTTCATACAAATTTGAAGTGGAGTGCCCTTTCCAACATGAAAAAAAATGATCTAATGGTACACAACCTATAACCAAATTAATTAATAAATAGAGCAAAAGAAGAGACAAATAAAGCAGTGACTATAGCCCTTTTGAAATATGTTAAATATTTTATATTTATTCCAAAGATAGCTTTGTCACATAGAGGAGGAGGTATTTAAAGACTCTGCTCTGGATGTCAAATAGGCTAAATTTGTTATTGTAGGGTTCAAAATAGGACATATTATAGTCTAGTGATTTTATTTTTCCCAAGCTTGATTAGCCTTACAAATTCCAGCTGTTCGGAATTAGAGAGTTATTTGATATTCAGATGTAACCTTTTGGCATCATCTTCTAGAAATTAACAAAATTTTTCAGTTGGATGAAAAGAAATATTCTGAATATGTTTTGAAGGCCCAAAAGGTTTTAGTATCAACAGATGGTTTGAGAAACATCTTTCAGCAATAGAAATTGACTTATTCATTGTGCATTGACCTTTTCATTAATTAGTAGCTTAAATGGTTTCACTTCACATAGCAGGTGAACTCAAAGGTGTGTGGTATTTATACAAGAAAACAGTAAATTCTTGACAATGTGCTAATTGTTTTAAGCAAATGTTTGGACATCAATATATCTGCATGACAAATAATTATTCAAACATACTTTCATATACTGATTTCAAGATGTCAAGAAAATAATTTTTCTTAAGTTATCATAGTACTAATAAGTAATATTTTAGTGTATTTAGTAAAGTATTCTAGCCTTTACAAGAACGTGAAAGAATAATTGCATATATATATGAAAGAGAGATTCAACTTTTAGGAAGGCAATATGCACCCTATGGTAATATAGCTATGAAATGTTTAAGTATGGGAATTGTTTAGGTAGGGAGTAGAGGTGAAATTTTCAGTGAAGTTGGATGTTATAGCATCCCTATATTTGTTATATAATAAAATTGATTTTCACCTTGAAGTCCATTCATTGAACTTTAATAATAATGTTGTTAGTGTCACTATTATTGATGATAACGTTACCATCTCTTGAGTGATTACCATGCTCCATTTATGTGCCAAGTCCTTTATGTGCTTTTATTCACCTTCACAATGAACCTGTGAGATAGGTATGGTTTAATTTTCCAATTTACAGATGAAGAAACTGAAGCATAGAACATGTGAATACTATTCTGATGAATGTTTTTAAAGAAGCAAATCTCCATAGACTCTAATTTGTAATGACATTAGTATAGAGCCCGAGGTAGGCTGAGTGCAATTAGCTTTAGGATTCTTATGTTGAAGAATAGTGTCAACCCAGCTCCGGTGAAACTGGACAACAGTGTGGGCCTATGTGAAAGGGAGCCCAGAGAAGGGGGTCAAAGCAGGAAAGAGACGAATTGGGAACAGATTAGCATACAGACCACTAGATCTGCGTTGTCAGTAGATCTTTGGCAAAGAACAATGAGTACTTTATTTCAGATTTTATAGAAGACATAATTCTGTCAGAGTTAATGAAAAGCACATGCTTTTTATTTCGTCATGCAGATTTTCTCATCCTCAGGAAACTCTTGAGTGGTCTTCAGAGAATAGTAGCTAAAGAATACCTCTAACTTTTCTCATAAACACATGCTGTTAGTGAACCACAGTGGATCAGAGACTTGAAATAACTTAACTCAGTACTTGACATAAAGCAGATGCTCATGATAACCAATACATTTTAATTAGAGTCAAGACTGTGCTTTCCAGAAAAGACAAAATAACTATGCCAAATGCTATAATACCAATCAGCTTTTTAAATTTTCAGGGCAAGAAATCTCAGTGCAAAACTCTAAAGAGGTCTGCATGTTTTTAATTCCCTAAATTTTATTTTAAAGTTGCATAAACTCAACTTGATTATTTTCCACATTTTATTTTTTTTTATAATTCCAATTCTTATTCCACAGTTTTCAAACTCTTATTATATTTATTTTGTAACATTAAATATTTGGGGTTTTTTTTGTTCTTGTCTACTTGTATTTATCATTGTTATTCCTGCTGTTCTTTTTATTTCCTTTTTTATTTATAGTGAGTTGCTTTTTTTCCCCCTCTGTATGAATTGAGTTCAGGCATGAGGTTTATTTAGTGCTGAGTGAATTTGCATTTGCTTTAGCTCATCACAACCCATTAGTCATGGCCACAACTAACCCAGGACCACATTAAATTAAAGATCTCACTTAAAGGTTGTCAGACCATACAGGTTTCATACATTCAGAAAGAAGTGGTTTATGAATTCTCAGGGGATATTTTTTCCCTCAGGGGATATTTTTCAATGCATTCCTCCAGGGATAGGGTTCAGGAAATAGAAATATTCTGCTGTTTTTTCTTTGTGAAGTAGAGTTGGCTTCTAGTTATACTTTGGGCTTCTATATTGGAGAGAGAAGTCTATTTTTACTTTGTTTTCTTGGCATTTCAGCTTCATACAAAGGCATCATTTAGATTATTCGCCTTGGTCAGGTCCACCTTTAACTTCTGTCTTTGTATGTTATATACCCAGATAGTAGAAACATCTGAGGCCCAAACGGTTTGCAAGAAAACTCGAGGACAAAGCCAGTTTAAGAACTCCTTTTTGCCTCTGTGCTCCTTGTTTCCACTCTTTGTTGGGCATTTATGGATTCATTCATTCATTGCTAACTGTTGGATATATTTTCAACTTTTTAAAAAAATTCAGCATTTTAGTTGTTTCGTTTGAACAGGTGGTTCAAAATATAAATTAATATGTCATATGTCAGATATTTAAGTTCAAATACTTCACAGTTTGAGTCATGTGGAATCACATATGGTGACATAAGCAGTACTGTCTTGCAAAAGCATGACTTCTTTTGGCTTGGACCCAGTATTTTTTAGCACAGGGACAGAAGAGTATACCTAGCTCCAGTTGTGTTTAACACCCAGGAAATTGCATTGGTTTCACTGCTGATTTTTCACATCTTCAGAAGACTAATAAAATCCAGGTCCCAACAAGAGTTAGATTAAGGCATAAAGAGCATCTTGAGACAGAAATAACTAGTTATTCTACCATGCAAAGGAAGAATAATTATCACCTTGAGTGATAGGAGAGCCACAACGTATCTTCAGCCCTGGTGGACTGTTCTCTCCCTGCTTGCTGGTCACCCCCTGGTTTGAGGTCTTTAGATAATCAGGATCCCAGAGAGTCCTCAGCAAAGCAAAGTAACATCAGTTCATGTCTCCTGATGAAAAGTATTACTCTGTTTATCCATTGTTATTGGCTTTGAAACTGCTTTGTTTTCTTGTCCTTTGGAAATGAGTCATGAGGATGGTTGAGGCATAGGGTGAAAAGTTTTGAAAACGTCTAGCTGCTCTTGCAAACATATGCATGTTTATTTTATAATTATGGATATGATCCCAAATGATTCCATCCATATGAATGTAATGAGGTTGATGGTGTAAAATACAATAACTTAAACACTATACTACAGTTACATATTCTGAATTTGGCTTTTGGTATTTCCTTTAAACACCCCCTAGAATCGTTGCCTTGCTGGCAATATGATGACTTTCCTTTTTCTAAAGAAGAATCATGCTACCTTGTGCTTGCCGTTTAAGACAGATTTTTCTGAAAAGTCAAGGCTTTTTTTTGTTGATTTTCCTATATTCTAGATTTGCCCAATATTTCCCACAGGATTATCCTTCAAATAAACAAAGTTTTCTCAAAGAGATGAGGAGACAGCCTGTTCTTCTATTTGTACCACATTAGTAGAAACGCAAGGTTGAGTTGGTAATGTTTGGTGCGGGGGTGGCCCACAGCACAGTTCTCTCTGTAGTACAAGTGCTTACTTCCTCTTGTAATTAGCAAATAATCTGGGGGCGACATTTGGGTAGCATGCAAATAGCTTCTTCAAACGACTTCCATCCTGTTGGTGATCTTCACCTGAGTCGACTGAAAAATGAGGATTTTCTACTTCTATCATTTTTCTATATTTAAAAGCTGAAACATTTATATAAAGAATAGCATTTTTCTCCCTGCATTTTCTGATATTAATTTTATAAATAATCTGTAGTATATTCCTTTCTATGTAAAAGTGATTTGAAAAAAAAACCTCCAGAATAAAGAATAAGGTTTTCCAATACGTAACTGATTGTACTTTAAATGGTATCATGGAAATGACCACGTGGTACCTGACAATGCGACTCAAGAAACTAAATAAAAATATCACAAATTATGGGTTGCATATAGTAATTTAAGGGAAATTACTTTAAACAGAGTTACTTGGGGAGATGGATCTTTTAAAATGGTTGTGAATCATGACCTGTTAAAATGGAAACAAACATTTAAACCATTCAAAATGTTAATGTAATGGCTCATTCTGTTTAAATATATTTATAGAAACATCTCACCCACTGAATTACTTCCATTATTTCCAACAATGAGCTTTCCAAGTCTGAGTTTTCTGAACTAATGGTTCATACATTCTAAAAGTTTCTGAAATGTATCAAATAAAACATACATTATGAACATCCATAATTTCATTTGGATGTGCATTTAACAACAAAATCTTTATAGCAACAAAAGTGAATGAAAAGGTCATTAAGTACAGCTGTTTTAATTTCCATTCTCTTTCTTGCAATTATTGTTAAATTGAATTTTTACCATTTTCAGTGTAATAGTAACACCTTCAGACTGAACAAGGTTCAAAAGGAAATTTTCTTCTCACCTCCTCTCACAGCCACTTAGCCATTCAGTCCTTTTTCCATTGGCAACCCAGGGTATCCAGAACATTTTATGTATGTGCAAATCTGAATGCATTTGTGTGAAAATGCATATACACATGGTAATTTTTTGTGGCACAAATAATAGTAAACTTTATACCATTTTTTGCATTTTATTTGTTCAATTATTAGTATACTTTGGAACATATATGAGAGAATGCAAAGAGCTGCCTCATAATTTTTAATAGCTGTACGACAATTCATTACATCAAAATGCCATAATTCATTTAACTTGCTGCTCTTTATTAAGTATTTAGATATTTAAACAGCTTCTAATCTGTTAATATTTAAAACAATGGTACCGTAAATAGCCTAGGAATAAGTTATTAGATATGTAATTCTTGAATGAAAGCATATGCATTTTTAATCATGACAGATATTGCCAAATAATCTTCCCATAGAGGCTTTATCATCCTAACCTCCTGCCAGGAATAAATGAGTGTCCCTGCTAATAGTTTCGATATATCAGTGATTCCTCCTTTATATAGCTATTAAAATGATTGTCTGCCTGTTTATATTAAAGGTAACTGGAATTTTAGCGGTAATTTGGCTATCCACTTCGTGCCAGGTTCCATGCTAGGTACTGGGAAAACTGTCGGTTTCCTCAATTTACCAATTGCCTATTGACATAATATGAAGAGGAACACAAAGGGACATGCTCCTGTTATGACTGGCCCCAGTGAGCAGTCTTTGTCAGAGTGACACCCGGGAAATAGAAGTGGGTGGAAATGAGTTACAAAAGCAAACAGTTCCCAATGTAAATGCCTCTCTTCATGAGTGCAATGGATACAGTTCAAATTCCTCTATATTAATTTTCTTTTCTTTCAGCAAGACTGGAAGGGCTGGGTTTGTTTTCCCCATTCTTCTATGACCCCTGTAGATACCTCCTGGGAAATCATACAAAGTTTCATGAAAGGTTTGAAATGAATCCCTGTCACTACCAAGTAATTTTCCTGTACAAACAAAAGCTCTTTGCTCCCTCGGGCCTAGGCTACCATTTAATAGTAAAGCTGCAATATCTCAGTTTTCATTTCCGCAGGAGTATGGATGCCAGCTGGTCTTACCACAGGGCTACAGGGTTTCAAAGTCTTTGATAGATGGCATGTTCCCTGATGGCTGGACAATAAGCAAACATTGCTTTAAAAAGAAAACTGAACTTTCGATTCCTGGTGCCTCCCCATGCAAAATCATCATCATCATCATAAAGAATACTGAACACCATTTCTGAAATAATGTATAATATTAAATTTTATTTAGCATATAATCCTGTATCAGAATTTAAATCAGCAGATGGGAAACAATATATTAAGTAATATCTTGAAGAGTTCATACCAGTATACAGTGAACATTCCAGTCTTGCTTTTGGGTTTATGACTTCAAAGTTGGAAGAAAATAATTAATCTGTTTACAATGCATGCACAGTCAGTGTTTTGCCAGCAGCTGGTCAAACTCAGGACAGGGAATAAACTTTATGTTGGCAGTGGCATTATTTATTTTGAGCCTACACATAACCACCCATAGTTGGGCCTTCATATATCCTTGTTGAATTGATTAATTAATAATGAAAGTGAGAATTCTCCCAGCAGACCATAACCAACACAAGACTGGGAAATTTCTTCTTAGTCCTCCATTTACAATCTTAGTTTCATTACAAAGCCAAAAGGAAAGAAATATACATATTCTAAAAGTAATTGCTCTGCTTGCTTTCAACTTGTTGCTTATGTTGATGAAAAGAAAATGACATTAATAATTAACTGCAAAAAATAATTACATAAAAAATTTAAACAAAAATTAAATTTAAAAAGTTTCTTTTGTCATTGGAGCATAAAATTCAAAAATAAGCCATCATATAAAAACAACAATAAAAAAGTCTTTTGGAATTTGTTCTTTCATCTCTACTCTTGAATCTATTATGACAGCCTTCTATTAATATTTAGCACATATGCTATATAATGTTTTTCATTTTTTGTCTTACTTGTGTAACCACTGATTAGAACATCATTTGTCTTTGGTAAAGTTTTATATAGAATGACAAATTTCTCTTTAAACCTGTAAAGATTGGTAGTAGTTCATGGGGTGAAGCCCTGTTCAGATGTCACTCAAGTTAAATAACTGTGCTGGGAGCTTCCTATTTTATTATTGAGTATAAAAGAGTGTGAAATGGTTCATTGTTGGAAAAATAAACAACACAAACTTATCAGATTTTTCTAAACTCAGACAATTAGTAGAAGAAAACCTGTAAGCTATGGGAATTTCCTTTACTTTTTTGTTGATGTTCAATTTTTAGAAACTGTTAGTGAAATTAGTTTGTTCAAAATTGTGTATGGAAACACAAAGAATCAGCAATAGCACACTACATCTGAAAACCTTGAGAAAATCTATCTTTCTGGATAGTAAGACTTTAAAACTAGGAATTTAGATAAAGAATTTAAGCAATGCAAGGATCAAAAGACCCACAAATATATAGGTTCTTGAAATAAAACAGAGGTGGCCTAGCAGATCTGTGGGAAATGTATTACATATATAAGGGTCATGCTGAGACAACACAGTATCTGTACCCAGAGGAAACTGTGAACTTCCAACTCAAATCAACAAAAACATAAAATTTCAGGTAGTGGACTTCCGGAGAAGATGGCGGCTTAGTAAGACGCACGGGTCTTAGTTCCTCCTCCAGAAAAGCAACTAAAGAAACAGAAACAATACGAAACAGCTCCCGGAGTCACTACAGAGACCAAAAAGACAGCGTACCCCATTCTGGAACAGCTGAACGGGCAGGGAGAATCTGCTGCGGTGAGATACCCGAGGGGCGCGCGTTTTCCCAGCCGGGGCGGCTGGCGACTGGGGTCCCCTCCACGCACGTGGCTCCCCGGTCTGACTGGGAACATTGGATAGCGGGGCCCTCCCGTCACGCTTGGCGTTTCGGGCCAGCTGGGCAATTACGACCGGCACTCCCCCAAGCCGTGGCAGCCAGCGACCCCCGCCTCCACGCACGGTTTCCCGGGCGACTGCCGTGCAGACAGACGAGCGCCACGAGCGCCACCTACTGGGCAGGAAAAGAAAAACAGAGCCCAGAGATTTCACAGAAAAAGCTTTCAACCAGCTGGGTCCCACACCCAGGGAAATCTGATCAAATGCCCAGACACCAGCAGAAAATAATGGATGACGCTCGGAAAATTGAAGATATGACCCAGTCAAAGGAACAAACCAATAGTTCAAATGAGATACAGGAGCTGAGACAACTAATGCTGAATATACGAACAGAAATGAAAAAAGTCTTCAAAAACCAAATCAATAAATTGAGGGAGGACATGAAGAAGACATGGGCTGAACAAAAAGAAGAAATAGAAAATCTGAAAAAACAAATCACAGAACTTATGGGAGTGAAGGACAAAGAAGAAAAAATGGAAAAAACAATGGATACCTACAATGGTAGATCTAAAGAGACAGAAGCTACAATTAGTGAACTGGAGGATGGAACATCTGAATTCCAAAAAGAAACAGAAACTATAGGGAAAAGAATGGAAAAACTTGAGCAGGGGATCAGGGAACTGAATGACAATATGAAGCGCACAAATATACGTGTTGTGGGTGTCCCAGAAGGAGAAGAGAAGGGAAAAGGAGGAGAAAAACTAATGGAAGAAATTATCACTGAAAATTTCCCAACTCTTATGAAAGACCTAAATTTGCAGATCCAAGAAGTGCAGCGCACCCCAAAGAGAATAGACCCAAATAGGCGTTCTCCAAGACACTTACTAGTTAGGATGTCAGAGGTCAAAGAGAAAGAGAGGATCTTGAAAGCAGCAAGAGAAAAACAATCTGTCACATACAAGGGAAACCCAATAAGACTATGTGTAGATTTCTCAGCAGAAACCATGGAAGCTAGAAGACAGTGGGATGATATATTTAAATTACTAAAAGAGAAAAACTGCCAACCAAGACTCCTATATCCAGCAAAATTGTCCTTCAAAAATGAAGGAGAAATTAAAACATTTATAGACAAAAAGTCACTGAGAGAATTTGTGACCAAGAGACCAGCTCTGCAAGAAATACTAAAGGGAGCACTAGAGTCAGATATGAAAAGACAGAAGAGAGAGGTACGGAGTAAAGTGTAGAAAGAAGGAAAATCAGATATGATATATATAATACAAAAGCCAAAATGGTAGAGGAAAATATTATCCAAACAGTAATAATACTAAAAGTTAATGGACTGAATTTCCCAATCAAAAGGCATAGAATGGCAGAATGGATTACGATCCAGCAATACCACTGCTAGGTATCTACTTAAGGGACTTAAGGGCAAAGACACAGACGGACATTTGCACACCAGTGTTTATAGCAGCATTATCTACAATTGCAAAGAGATGGAAACAGCCAAAATGTTCATCAACAGACGAGTGGCTAAACAAACTGTGGCGTATACCTACGATGGAATACTATGCAGCTTTAAGACAGACTAAACTTATGAAGCATGTAATAACATGGATGGACCTAGAGAACATTATGCTGAGTGAGTCTAGCCCAAAACTAAAGGACAAATACTGTAAGGTCCCACTGATGTGAACCGACATTCGAGAATCAGCTTGGAATATATCATTGGTAACAGAGACCAGCAGGAGTTAGAAACAGGGTAAGATAATGGGTAATTGGAGCTGAAGGGATACAGACTGTGCAACAGGACTAGATACAAAAACTCAAAAATGGACAGCACAATAATACCTAAGTGTAATGTAACTAGGTTGGAACACTGAATGAAGCTGCACCTGAAATATGGTTTTTTGTTTGTTTGTTTGTGTGTTTGTATCTTTGTTTTTGTTTTTTTTCTTTTTCCTTTATATATATATATATATTATTAGTATTATTATTTTAATTCTCTTCTCTATATTAATATTCTATATCTTTTTCTGCTGTTTTGCTAGTTCTTTTCCTAAATCGATGAAAATGTACTAAGAAATGATGATCATACATCTATGTGATGATACTAAGAATTACTGAGTGCATTTGTAGAATGGAATGATTTCTAAATGTTGTGTTAATTTTTTTTCTTTTTTTTGATTAATAAAAAAATTAAAAAAAAAAAAAAAATTTCAGGTAGTCCCAAGCCCCAAAAATATGAAAGACAAAATTATTAAGCATGTAGAAATAAAGCTTTTAGAAGGTAATATTAAAAAATACTCGTGAATTTGACATTGCTGGAGATTTATAAACAAAACATCAAAAGCATTAATCACAAAGGAAAAAAGTATTAAATTTAATTACATTAAGATTAAAAGTATTTGTCAAAAAAAAACAATGAAAAATTAAAAAGACAAAGCACAATGTTGTAGAAAGCCTGTATTTTGAATAAGTGATAAATGACTATTACAGAGAATGTACAAATAAATTATGGATTATAAAAAAAAGACATGCAAGCAAATAGAATAAGAAGCCAAAATCTTAATCAGTCATTTCACAAAAGAGGATAGACAAGTAGTCAATAATTATAGGATGAAATGCTCAATCTCATTACTGATTTAAGAAATAAATGTAAAATAAATTACTAATTAAAATAACTGGGCATATTTTCTTACTTGATCTGTGTATTGGTAAGATAGCTAATTATTTTTAAAGCACTTTTAAGTAAATATCAGGACATGCTGTATATACTCTTCTGCATAATGATATATTTCACAATCAAAATTTTTTTAAAATTCAGAAAGAGCCTATTCTTTAGAAAAAGTTTCTGTGGGAAGCTTGACAATTTATAATGCTATATTTCAAATAAATCAGCTACTATGCAACGTTTCTTCTTATATTCAGGATTGAGGCACATGGGAACAAAACACAAAGACAAGCAAAGAGATATAGAGCTTAGTTTCAAGATGTAACCTGAAACATTAAAAACTCTACCAATATGAAAAAAGAAAAAAAAAATGAAGATAAATGAGACACTGAAGTTGTTTAACCAAAAGAGTCAAAACTAAAACAACTCTTTAACAGTAAACAGAAACTCGGATAAACATTACCAAATTAATCTACCCTATTGTTTATAAATGGCTGTGCCAGGGAGTGAGATTATTAAAAGAAAATGAGATCTGGTTGACTTCAAAGATTGAACATTTTAGTGTAAGAGAGGCTTTTAAAATTAGATTCTCATTTGTTTTTAGGACGTTAGGGAGTAGATGTAAATGTGAGGTGGTATGGTGATATATTCACCTGAAGAACTTCTTTATTCTGTCCTAATACAAATTCCAATGTAAGTCAGTGTGAATTAAAGAATTATCCTGTCATGATTTGTGGTGGACCATAGTCTGTGGCTTCCCCAGCAGTGTTGGATTCCCTTCCAGCAACACGCTGCTTTCTTGGCCCACCTAAGTTCTAGCCTTGCAGTTTAGAATAGATGGGATCATGTGGAATAAGGGTGGCAGTCATTTATACTCCTGGAGTGAAATGAAAATGTCAGTGTGGCATTGGTATGCAAGTGATAAAACTGCTGGTTATAAAATCGACACCCCCATAACCATTAAGAGAGGGAAAACAAAAGAAGGAAGGAAGAGAAGAAGGGAGGTGAGAAGGGGGAGGAGGAAAAAAATAAGCAAGAGGTAGAACGAAGGAGGGAGAGAAGGAAGAAAGGAAGACAGAAAGAAGGAAAGGATAGGGAAGGAAGGAGAAATAAGCTCCTGAGAGTAGTAGGTGACATTCCCACTGAGCAATTTCCAGGATGAATCTAGAACTGTATGAAGATTCATAATGCACTTGCAGACTATCACGTGCAAAGACAAGGTTGCTTAGAGGTCCTCAGTCTTGGCTGCACACTGGGATCTCCTGGGAGTTTGGACCCACCTCTAATCAATTATATCCTTCCTTGGGTGTCAGGTGACTGGGAACTCTTAAAAGCCCCCGCACTGATTCTACTTTGTTGAAAGGCTTGAGAACTGCCACAGAATGGCTTAAAGAACCCACAAATTTAAAGGAGAAAAGTGTCTTTCTATCATATTTTAAATTAGTTGACTATATAATCCATCTAATAATACTTGGAAAATAAAAAGGAGAATTAATTGGAGCCAGTGAAAACTGAAAAATAAAGTTGAGTTAATGATAGGAAAAGAACGCAAATTTGTTAAGAAGAAAAAATAGATTGCTACTTCCAGGAAAGAAAAATATGAGAATAAAATATAAAATATGAAAGCAGATACAAAGGATTAGGAAATGAGACAAGAATAAGCAATCATGGATTTCTTTCTTTTTTTTTTATTTTTGTTTATCTTGAACTTTGAAAAAAATGGAATACATACCTGAATTGAATTGTAGTGAAAAATTCCAAGTTGAGTTTTTTGTCATTTCTAAACTGTTTCTAGTTATCATTACATTACTTCAATAGACAATTGAAATGTCCACAAGAGATCTAAAGCTAAAATGTAAAGCTCTTATTCTCTGCTGAGGAGATAAAGATTTCACCCGGCTCCCGACGCGATGTGCTGGAATGCCAGCACAGGTTCATGGTCTGGTGTCCATTACCTGGTGCTAAGGAAATGGCCAGTGTAGACACTGGGAGTGTCCTTATTGGCCCTGATAGGGATGAAATGGATCTTGCAGCAATGAAGCACGTCAAACAGATCATCACATGCCATACTCTGGGAGCATCCCTAAAAGTGGGCAATGCCACAGAGTTTGAGTAACCTCTCTAAGATCAGTAACCATCAACTCTGCCCGTGTTGTCTGACGGTAAGCCCAATGATCCTCTTGGTAAATTCTGCTCTGATCTATAATACATACACTGCCAATTTTGTTCATGGTTTTTAAATTATTCCATCTGTTTATGAGTAGTATCAAAATGTACACTCTAAATGATCAATATTAGAATGTCCATGATCTAATTACTTTAATCTTTGAAGTCTCTTAATTTTGTTTCAGACCCTAAAACATGATTTCAAACAAGGTTTATGAAAATTTCATTTTATTTAAAATTCAATTATTTAATTTGTGAGTACAGCATTTCTAAAGATACTAGCCAATTTTTTTAGGATCATTATCTATCATTACTCAGAATGGCTTGTTCATTCTCGATGTTTTAAATTTCAGATGTCCAATTTTACAATTAGGTGTTGTTTTAAAATTGTCTCCCAAAGCATCTATTAAGGATAAAGGAAAACAAAAAGGAATGAAAAGGCCAAGAGAAACATAAACAAACCACATTACAGAGAAAAGGTACTAGAAAGGATGGAGATTTCTCAGGAAAGTGTTATTGAATAAAGATTTCTCAAGAACATGTAAAGAAAAAGGTATGAAAAATTTACAGAAAAATGGACTAGAGTTATGGTCACAGAGAGCAAAAGTAATATGTACTATCCAATCTTTTTGTACAAAGAAATATGTTTCAAAAAATCTATATTGAGCGTGCATGTTATGTGGGACAAAAAACAAATAACGTACAATTCCAGCCTCAGGGATTTTATAATACGTTGAAGTTGCAAAACAAATAAAAGTCAAAACACATGAATAAATAGTACCACATAGGAGAAACAAGAAAAACAGCTATTTGTTCCAGAAAATACTGGCACCTGGGTAAAACGGTGAACCAACCAAAATACCTTCCTTATTATGGCTAACTGCTTGCTCATTTGGATGTTTGAAAATTCTAGCCTTGTTGCTCATCAACTCAAACTATTCTGTCATTAAGTCTTCTCCAATCTGAATATTCTTGTATGGGGGGCGCAGATGAGACAGAGATCACACTGCAGAGACAGAGCAAAGCTGCCTCTGTGGGCATAGGCACCTGATGTCCTGAAAAGACTAAAGTGTTGCAAAGCTGCTTGAGTCTGGGGCTGGAATGAGGCCTTGGGACACATGTAACTTTTGATTCATCAAGGCACAGGGAAGCAGATGGTTCAGCCCCTGCTTCCTCCTTCCCAGTTCTTTAGTTACGCTTTTGTTACTTTCTTTGCCTCTCAGCCCTATAAAATAAACAGTGCTGAACCTCCATCAGAGCTCAGAGTCCCACCTGGTCCCAGTTTTAACTGTATCTTTGTCTCTTGTCTTTCTTTCTTAATTTCCCGACACTGAGCCGTGCTGGTCACGCATTTGTGAGATCTGCTTCAGGATCATTTCACCCAACTCCTACAACTCCGTAACTGTCCTTCCCTGACTGCCCCCTATCAGGACTCAGACCAGATGGACTTGTCCCTCTTGGCAATGGGTATAAAATCTTAGTTTCACTTGAATATGTTTTTCTGACTCTCTCTCATATTTTGGTTTTTGAGAATCATGTTTCATCATCGCTAATTATTTTGGTCTTGATCTTCAGATTTCTAAATACTATGATTGTACTAACATGTCTTTATTTTCTGTAAACTTCAGAATATACATGATTCCTCTTTAGCCCTCTTTCATCCTCTAACCACTTTGCCTCTTGCACACTCTTCATGAGTCCTCAGCCTCCCAGCAGTGCCACAAGACAACTTGGAAATGATCAATATTCAGTACTTAAATTATCATGACTCTATAAAAGCTTCTCATGGCAGAGTTTCAGATTTGGGTTTTTTCCCCAATATTTTGAAGTTTTATGATGAAGAACTTGCTGTGGATCCACATGTATCCTTGAGTGATACTTGGAAGACATTTGCTTAAAATGTAATGTTATTTAATACTTGGAAATGCCTTAGAATTATTTCTTTGATAATCAACTTGATAATCGATAATTCTGTTTTCCCTATTCTTTCCATTTTTTAAACTTCTGTTAGTCAGATTCTGACCCTCCTGCATTGATTCTCCAAATTTATCCTGATTTTACTTCAAGATTGCCTTGGTATATCTGAAACTTTTTCTTCTAATCCTTCTGCATCAGTCAGTGTTCTCCAGAGAAACAGAATCAACAGGACATATGTGTATGTGTATAAATACATGCAAACATTCACAAATACACATATATGCACACACATATACATCCATGCAGCTATACATATACATACATAATGCATACATATATATGAAGAGATTATTATTAGGCATTGGCTCATGGAATTGTGGGGGATACCAAGTCTGAATTCCACCGGGCAGGGTGCAGACCGGAAATTCCCATAAAGGTGATGTTGAAGTCTTGAGGTAGAAATTCTTCTGACTTCTGGAACCCACTGTTGTTCTGCTGAGACCTTCAGCTGTCTTGACGAGGCCCACCCTTTGTAGAGGTAACCAGATCAGCCAAGACTGTGGTGCTGGATCCACCCAGTCTCCACTTCTGCCTGCAGGACCATGCTGCCAGTGGTCTATATTGGCTTCAGACTGGTGAGCAATGATTAACCCCTAATCTGCAGGACCTGCCCTCCTAGTACCAGCTGTGTTAGCCCAGGACAGTGAAGAAAACTGTACCTACTGACCAATGTGGAGCAGCACAATCCCAGGGAAGAAGGAGTGAGAGAAAAAGGGAAGGAAGGAAGGCAAACGCAAGGAAACGCGCTGCCTGGCTCTCCATGGGCCTCTTTAAAGACCAAAAATTGTACTTATCTCACCTAATGTGGGCCCAACATTTTTTTTGTCATTCATTTTATCATTCATTTTTAATCATTTTTTATCATTCCAATGTCAGGGACATTGGAAGCATTTTTGTGTAACCGTGTCAGATGTGGTAGGACTGGCTTCCCCAGGAAATGCAACTGCATCTACATGTCTGGGCTTTAGTGAAGAAAACCTTCCTTGCTCCCTCTGAAAACACACGAGGCAACATGAGGAAATACAAGTTTGGGACAGAAGATTTTAGCTAAATGCTTTTCCTATTCTTTGCAAAAGGACAATCTGAAGAGAAGTTAGCAGAGAAGTGTGATTGTCCCCACTCACCCTGCAGTACTAGGCTTAACGGGGTTTAGAATAACCACATCTATAGCCAGGTTTTATCAACATGCAGTAACATTTTCCCTGCATTATATGCTCCTTGCACAAACCATTAGTACTTCTATAGTTCTGTGGCTTTAGCCTTTGTCCCCATACCTCTAGGTTTTACTGATAAATTCATCAGGTAAGGTAAAACTAACTTAGTTTTGGAAACAGCAATTCTATTGAGCTCTTGGTTACTCTGGCACTGCAAGAACAGGGTGAGAGAATACAGAAGCTTGTGCTGTATACGGAAAGTTAGCTTCTGCTGCTGTCTGCCATGAGTAAACAATTTACTGGTTGAATTGTGCTCAAGTTTTCATGACTTTGCTATATATGCTCCATCCACCATCGGGGAGATAAAATATTTTGCTGGGGCAGCAGGTTGGCAACAATCCCTGGGTTTATGGATTCATTCATTAGAAATGACAGCGATGGGATGGTATTTATTACAAACCAGAGGTGTGGTTTGTTTCAAAGTTTTTACAAAAAGAAGTATCAGAATTCTTTTTCCTTCAAAAGGCATACACATACTAGAGTTCTTCATTTAAAACGCAAGAGATTATTTTGTGTACAATTCTTTGAAAACTTAAAGAAAAATATACATGGTTTCCCTTGCACATAGTAAGCTATCAGGTAAGTTCAATGTACTTCTTTCTGCTGGGAGGGTTCAGGGATGTCGCTGGGGGAAGAGAGCTGAGGCTGTTGTGGCCAGACCTCAGATGTGGTCAAAATAGTCATGTCAGCCTCATCCTATGTGCTATAGTGAGAAATAAGTCACCGAATGAAACAATATATGAAGGGAGTACTGAAACCTTAAGCTGGGAATGTATCTGTGAATCAGAAACAGTCAATTATCATTTTGAATAATAGTTTTTCCTAGTTAATATATGTAAATCTTTGAGCTTAGGGGCATGGTTAAAATGTTTACAACTATGAACAATCAAGGGTATTTGAAATTGATATACACCATTTCAAGGAAAATATGTATATGGGAATTATGTTTTACTCATTTTTATTTTAATATTTAATAGTCCTTTGTTTTTTATAGCATAGTGATTAATAGCACACTTGGAAATATATTGAGAAATAGCATGTCTAAAATTTGGAAGTTTTACATATTCTTGTATATTAAATTTTGTTTATTTCCTTAAGTTATAATTTACTTCGTAAATACTACTTTCAAAGAAATTTAGAAGCAGCCAGCGATGATGGAAAAGGGATATTTTATAGCACTTTCATGAAAATAAGTTTTTACATCAAATACGTACTTTAATGTCTAGTCCAAAGTAGGGATGCAGTTGAGTAAGTCTGTTGATTGCCAAGGAAACGCTCTCTCAATTAAAAGTATCTGCCATGGCATTTTTTTTCAATGAGAATAGTGATAAGAATTGCGATTTATTCTTTATTATTGACTTCTAACATAAAATGGAAACAAAAAAAAAAGAGTGGGTTTAAAAAGACTGTTTTAAGGCATGCATTTCCTGAAATCAAATGCTGCCTGTCAAGACAGAGAGTTGACGTTTAGAGCTGAGCAGGTAGACAGTGATGCATTTCACAAACTCTACAGTGGTGATGAGTGAACAGGGAATTTTTCCTAGAAAAGATCAGAAGCTCTGGGCGTTGGCTTTGCCTGCTCTCAGAAGCCAGAAGGAACAGGTGGGTAGACTCGGCTGCCCCTTCAAGAACAAAACTGCACCATCAGCCATCAATAGGGCTTGGGAAGCCAAGGAAGGTCAAATGTTAAGCTGTAACATTTAAAGCTACTTACAAGCAAAACATTAATTAAATTTAGAAACAAAATTAGAAGCATGTTAACCTATTTTTCAACACATTCTGTTTTGTGGTACTTAAAATTAGAACATAACCTTGTCACTTATGTTAATATTCCATTAATGCGTGTGTAGGCATATAAGATCAAGAAAGGACCAAGAGGCTAAATTAGGGAAAACCTTATAACCTTTAAAATTAAATTCAAAAGAAAGTATCAGATTAGATTAATGCTTGAGGCCAACTCTCAAAAGACTCAATAATCTCTCGGACCCACAGCACAGTGACTTTTCAGCCTCAAAGGGTGTTCACAGGGCAATGTTTCCAGTGTGTAGTGCTTTTGTACTCAAACCATTGTTGAGAAGAGATCAAGTCAATATTTTAGTATATAACCAAACTTTTTCACTAAAAGGTGGTCTCACTTTTCACACTTGGTTTTTTGCATCAGGCATTTAGAAAGGTGCCATTGGGTGCTTGCCTCTGCACAGCTGTATTTGGGTACTTGGTTCCGGCTGGAGTTAAATGGGGGCCGTATGTTGGGGCTTTGGCACTGGCTCTCAGCTGGACTCATCAGTTCTTCTCCACTTGGCATCTTTTAAGATGGGAGTGTTCAAAATGGTTCTTCATTCACATACTTGGATTCTTGGCAAAGGTGGCTCCAACTTCTCAGGGCTGGCTGCTCCTTCTCCACCACAAACTCCCCCTCTCCATGCCCTCTCCAACCCTGGGCTTCCTCTCAGCATGCGTGACCTGGTGTAGGTGCTGCTTACCTGGCTTCCCATGAAAAAGGAAGGAGAAGCTGCCAGCCTTGTTAAAGAGAACTGAACTGGCTCTTTCAGTGCAGTAGGTCAAAGCCACCGTGGTCCAGCTCAGAATCCAGGGTCTTTTGGAACAGACTCCACATCTCAGAGGGGGAGTACCACTGGTGTACTTTGAAGACAAGCTACCACAGGAGTTTCCTGGAAAGAAGAAACAATGCCAGGTCACATTTTGATTAAACAAGGCGAGATTGAGAATTCTACATTAGCAAGCAGATAAACAACGTTTCAAGAGAACTTGGTACCTGCTTTTGACAGGCAGATTAAAAACATCCTGACTCAGATTCTTCCCTCTGCCTTCTTCAAAACCTACAGAATCTAGACATGGAAGGCATCCAAAAAAAGGAATTCAAAGCTAATGTTCTTATTTTGAGCTGAAACAGAAATCTCTATTTCCGATGATAATATCCAGCCACCTCCCCCAGGACCTCTATATTATTTATGCAGAACTGGGAACACTCAATCAAATTTATCCTTGACTATTCAAATGTCTTAGTCAAAGCATGTGACAAAAAGTGTCCTTTGTTCAAGCAAGCTGCTAGTGGACCTGGAGCAACCGAGATGGGTGAATGTCACCTGCAACCTTGGGTGGTATTTCAAGAGAGCTCTGCAGGAGACATCAAACATGAAAGGGATTTCAGGGGAAACATGTTTCTATCACCACATTGTACAGTGAAACAGGGTCTTTGTTCCTAAACGTGTGGCAGGGCACAGTGCGTTCGTCATTTCAGATGGCAGATGACAGCTCCTTTGTGTATGCAGATGCATGTGTGCTATATTTACATTTGAAAAGAACCTTGTGAACAACCAATAAGGGCCTGTGACACCTAGTGATGGCATAGTCAAGCTCTATAACCACTGAAAAATGTGCTTGCAGAAAATAATTAAAGAAATTCTGCAATATGGTAGTTGAACCAAAGTAGACAGAGTCTTTCTCCCATATGCATGTATTATTTATGTCTTTCAATGAATCCTTTTCCTTTTCTGAAGACTGTAAAACCAGTGAGCTAGGTTCATTAATGAAATCTCTGGGACAAATATTTGCTACACTGGAGCATGATTTTTAATCATTTAAGTAAGATAAGGCTAGAAAATGACTAAATGTTAACCTAGATGCTGCCACAGATGTGGCTGAAACTCAAGTCTGCTAAGTGTGAATCATGTTTTCACACTGGAATTATTACCCACCCAGACTTTCTTCATTATGTGGAAAAAGGTTCTGTTAAAGACACACAAATGAGTAATTGTTGGAGACATGGATACATGCATTCTACTCAGGATCTGGGATATATTACCTATGAAACTTTTGACTAATAATCTCTCTGAACCTTATCTTGTTCTTCAAAAAAATAGAGTTAATGATATCTCAATAGTATAAATAATATGTAGATATATTTAAATTGTGGCATATTTTCAATGCTCAGCAAATATCACTTCACTATTTTTAGTAGAAACTTTTCAAATTTTCAAATTAAAAAGTATAAATCTCAAATATCTTTAAATTCTTGGTAACAAATTCAATTTCTCAAGCTTACTAATATTTCTTGAAATAATAAATAAGTAAACATAAATAAATACTTTTCACTACCATTTGTTCTGTTTCATTTTAGGTTAGAACAGAATTAGAATTTATAAATCTACAGTTAAGTCAGATTGATTTCCACATAAACATTATACGTGATCCAAAACCACCATCTGTGACACTTTTTTTTTCTAGAAATCTCCATCTTTCAGTATACTGATCTTCTTCATTTGAGCCAACCCCATGGTCCCTCTGCTTAGTAGTGTTCTGAGCCCTGAAGGCTGAGCACTATTGTGTTCGTCTGAATCTGTGGTGGACCCCAGAAAAAGCATTGCCCTGTGATGCTCATTCAGTATTTCTGGGTGGAGCATTTTGATTGTTTCCATGAAGATGTGACCCATCAGTTGAGGGTGGTAACTTTTGATTAGATGATTTCCATGGAGGTGTGTCTCATCCACTGAAGGTGGAGTTGTTTGCTGGAATTCTTTAAAATAGGAAGCATTTTGGAGAGAGTCCCTTTTTGGTAGAGCCACGTGAAAGCCAGCAGATGCCACCATGTTCACCATGTGCCCTTCCAGCTGAGAGAGAAATGTTGAACATTGTTGGCTTTCTTGAACCAAGGTATCTTTCCCCGGATGCCTTAAATTGGACATGTCTATAGACTTGTTTTGATTGGGACATTATCTCGGCCTTAGAACTGTAAACTAGCAACTTATTAAATTCCCTTTTTAATAGCCATTCTGTTCCTGGTATATTGCATTCTGGCAGCGAGCAAACCAGAACAACTATGGACCAAATACTTGGGCTTCTTTGACACTTGGCTCCTAGATGGGTCTGGCTGGTGATACGGCAGACAGAAGATCAGAAGGCAGTGGAAGACAGAGGACAAGGGATTGCTCCTGTGAAGATGGCAGGAGCAGTGTCCTTCTCTGCTCCCAATGAACTTCTCTCCTCCCATGCTCTAGCTCCCACTGGGTTCAAACAATGCAGTTTTCTCTCTTTGTCCCTTTTGAATTTCATATGATTTTCATGTCATGAAATATTATATTTGAAATATATTTTCTACACATAAAAATGTGAAATATATGTATCTCACAGTTCATATACAGTTAATGGGCTGGATTTGGCTTGTGGCTGGTAGTTTTCCAATCCCTATAAAGTAGAAAACTCTCCTTTATAGAAGAATCTCAGCTAATCATATAGAAATAATGATTAAAATAGAAAATTGCAATGCCAACCTCAAGTTGATAACTGACTGCATTGTCAATGAATGCTTAAATCATTCAGATAATGTGCTTACTTGTTGTCTAAGTACCACCACAATATTACTTATATTTTGAAGGGCCTAATTTACCTTTAGAATGGAGAGATTGAGTGGTCATCAAATTAACCAAGTGGTCAAGCCTAGCACCAGCAATAGTGGGACAATCTGCTGTTTCTTGGTAATGGGAATAAATACTACTACTTTTGTTGTATCCTTACAAGAAATGCTTAGCCAAATCTAATAGTAATGTGGAAGCAATTTGAAAAAAGAAAATTATTCTCCAAGAAAACTGCCTTGTACTATTCAAAATCATCAATGTCATAAAAGACTAAAATTTTACGATAGGAGAACTCTTCCAGATTAAAAAACAATGGACGAGCATGATAGTCAATTGCAATTCATGCAACATAATTGGAATTTGATTGGAAAATATGCAGGTATGGCAGTCATTTTTGGGGAAAAATGGTCAAATTTAAATACAAATTATTGAATTTATATTATATATCCTGTATGTGATAAGTGTATTACGGTTATGTAAGAAAATGCTCTTATACTTAGGTAATATTTATTGAACTATTCAGGGGCTCACTGCCAAAATATCTTCAAGTTACTTTTTTTTTTTTTTTACATGGGCAGGAACCGGGAATCAAACCCAGGTCCTTGGGCACAGTAGGCAAGCGTTCTTGTCTGCTGAACCACTGTGGCCCACCCCTCTTCAAGTTACTTTTAAATGGTTCAATAACAACACAACAACAGAAAGATGGAGATGGAAAAACACGTGAATATGTTATGCATTCAAAATTCGAATAAAACTAAACAGCCTACATAATACCTACCCTGTAATGAAGAGGAATTATTTTTAGCTTCATTTCATGTTTATATTCTTGGGTACGATCCCAAGAACACTAAAACAGCACTTGTATTCTTTCATTGAAAAGCATCATATTGCTATTTATGCTCTTTTATCTACTTGAATGTTTAATGCAGGCCACTGAAAATCATGGCTTAGTTACTGAAAATCATGGCTTAGTTACTGAAAAAAAAAAATATATATATACATATGTATGTGTATATTTATATATAACCAAGCAAAAGCCACTCCATTCTCGCCCTATTATTACCTAGCCATGGGATCTGAGTTACCACGGTTGGAGTCCCAGGATGCAGAGTGAGTTCACCGTCCTGGTGGAATTTTCACCCTGAATTGGAGCGCTTCTCCGGGCAGGCCTCCGGAATGCCCCGTTTTCGCCCCTTTCGGGAGCCCTGTGGAGGATGCAGGTGCTCAGCCCAGACCCCTCACGTCCTCTCCATTTCCGGTGCTCGCATGTGCTGTCTGCTTCCACTGTCCACGCAGAGAGCAGGGGGAGCCTGCCACGCCGCACCCCGGGGTGGCTGAGCCTCGGGTCTCAGGAAGCGCACCTCCCGCGCGCCCGCAGGACTGAAGCCACCCTCTGCAGAGCTTTGTGGAAAAGCACGCCTGCTCCGGCCTCCCCCGTTCTTGTGAGATTCTCTTGGGAGCGCTTCCTGAGTAAACCGCTTCCACACGAAGCTTCAAGCAGTGTCTGCTTCTGGACAGCCCTGTAATTAACATTTTTATTTAATTTTTTAGGAGACACCTGTGGCTGTGTTTGCAAGGACTAATTAACTTTTTGAGTAAACATTTAATGAAAATTGATGATTATGACAGTCATAAAGATGACTAAAAATAATTCATGTGAATATAGTAGAAAACCAGGATTAATATTCCCCTCATCGATTATCTCCGTGACTTTTGAAACAATCTTATTTTCTTATGGAAGACAAAACAGAGAATGGAGGTTAAGATTCTGAAGGGGATACACACACAACCATGTGCTACACAGCTTTTCTGTCTTTGAGAAAAACTATTTTATTTTGCTGTTTTCAAATTCTCCTTCCATGATTTTTACAATTATGTAGCCACCATGGATCAAAATGTAAATAACAAAGCCAAATTAGGTAAAGCCTATTTGAAAAAAACAATACTAGGAAACAGATCATTTCCATCAAAACAGTCCATGGAAGACCTGTTTCCAAATACCCGATAACGTGCAGTCAGCCAAACCCACACTCTTGCCATATCACAGCAAGTGCCTGGAGTTTCTTGAGCTCCTATGATGAAATCAGTCAATCAGCCATGCTCCATCTATATCAATCTTTTTAAATGCTCTTTTTTATTGTGGTAATATATACGCCTTTTAAATCATTTTTAAGTGTACAATTCAGTGGTATTAATTTCATCCACAGTATTGTGCAATCTAGTGCTGTTTCCAAATTTTCATCAACTTAAGCAGAAACTCTGTACTCATCCAGTTGTAACTCCTCATTTGCCCCTCAGTTAGCCCCAATCACCTGTAATCTACTTTCTGTCTCTATGGAATTGACTATTTTAGATATTTCATAAGGTGGAATCATACAATTCTTGACTGGCTTATTCCACTTAGTATAATATTTTCAAGGTTGATCTACATTGAAGCATCTATCATAACTTCATTCCTTTTCATAGCTTAACAAGATTCCGGCATATGTATAGACCACATTTTGTTTCTCTCTTCATTTATTGGTAGACGCTTGGAATGTTTCCACCTTTTGGCTATTATGAATAGCATTGCTATGAACATTGCCATACAAGTACCTGCTTCAATCCCTGCTTTCAATACTCTTGGGTATTTACCTAAGGGTAGAATTGCTGGGTAGTTGGATAACTCTATGTTTCATCCTTGACTGTATTTGTTATTTTCCATTTTATTATTATTATTATAATAATTGCCATTCTAGTAGGTATAAAATTATAAAATGGTATCTCATTATGGTTTTGATTTGCATTTCCCTAATGCCTAATGATGCCGAATATGTCGTCACATGGTCATTGGCCCTCTGAATACCAATTAGAGGGAAATATCTATTTAAATTATTTCCCCATTTTTAAATTGTGTTATTTGCCTTTTTGATGCCGAGTTGTAGGGTTCTTTATATTTACTGGGTATTAAATCCCTATCGGATAAGTAATTTGCAAAAAGTTCTCACGTTCAATGTGTCTTGATGGTCTCTTTTAATTTAATGAAGTCTGCTTTATCTGATTTTTACTTTGGGTGCTCAGGCTTTTGCTGTCATATTTAAGAAAGCAGTGCCAAATCCAAGGGCGTGACATTTTGTCCCTATGTTTCCTTCTAAGAATTTTATAGTTTTAGCTCTGACAATGAGGTCTGTGATCCACTTTGCATTAATTTTTCTATATGGTGTGAGAAAGGGGTGACTTCAGTGTGTCTTTTTTCTGCATATGGATAGTGGATAGTGGATATCCAGTTTTCACAGAACCATTTATTGAAGAAACTGTTGTTACCTCATTCAATGGTCTTGGCATCCTTGATCATAGAGGTGGGGGGTTATTTCTCCCCCTCACTCAGTGTATTCCATTTTACCATAGGTCTATCCTTAGTAGAAAATTGTTTTGATTAGTGTAGCTTTATAGTAAGTTTTGAAATAAGGAAGTGTGGGTCCTCCAACTTAGTTTTTCCCTTTCAAGTTTATTTAGGCTCTTCTAGGTCCATTGAAAATCTATATGAACTGTCGGATTGTTTCCCCCATTGCTGCCAAACCACTATTGGAATTTTGATAGGGACAGTGTTGAATCTGTAAATCACGTAGGATAGTATCGGTATTGTTGTCTCAATACTATTAAGTCTTCAGACCCAGGAGCTGAATGGCTTTCCATTCATTTAGGTGTTCTTTAGTTCCTTTTCACAACATTTTATAGTGTTCAGTGTAGAAGTTTTGTGTCTTCTTTGTTCAATTCTTTCCTAAATATTTTATTATTTTTGATGCTATTACAAATGGATTTTCTTGCTTTCTTTTTCAGGTTTTTCTTTGTCAGTGTATTAAAATACAATTCAATTTTAATGTTGCTTTGTACATTGTAACTTTGCTGAGTTGCTTTATTAGCTTAAGTAACTTTCATATGGATTTTTGACATTGTTCTGTCTATGGGCTCATGTTCTCTGACAACAGAGAGAGTTGTATTTCTTTTTTTCTACTTGTATGTCTTTTATTTCTTTTCTGTGACTACTTGCTCTTGTTAGACCTTCCAGTAACATGTTGAATAGAAGTGGTGAAGTGGAAGTCCCTGTCTTATTCCTGGTCTTTGGGGAAAAGCTTTCAGTCTTTCACCTTTGAGTATGATGTTAGCTGTGGCTTTTCAAATGCAGTGATTTGGGAATGATAGTAGCAATTTCTGAATACTAGACAAGCTTGATACACATAAATCACTTGGCAGAGTATCTTGCACACACTAGAACTCAGTTACTATTGAACTGTCATATATATACATAGGCTGAGTATCTGACTATTATTTCTGTATGCCCAGCCTGTATTCCAAGCCCCATGCAAGCCATGAGTAATACCGAGGGGAACAAGGCAGAACACCTCCTACCAACAAAGTTTGCAGTTAGGTTGGAAAAATAGAAAAGAGAAGTTCATAAAAACAGCAGCATATGGTATCGTCAGAGAAATGCACTGAATATTGATGGTCCAGAGTCACCCTTTCCAGACTCAATTAAAATAGCCCAGTTCTACCATGGTGAATAGAGTCATTGCAATAAGTAGATCAAGAAAGGAAAACTTAATAATAATACATACAAAGACCACTCCTGCATAAATAAAACGTGATGAGATCATTATGATTGTGATAAGATAATATAGAAATATGGACTTGATGATTGAAGAGAGTATGTCTATAATATTTTTATCTAACAGTGATCTTTCTTTAACCATTTTGTGCGTTCTACTTTCAAAATATATTTTTCTCTTTATTCCAACTTCCTAGAGGTTATTCTACTCTTATCTTTCTATTTCCAGAGACCACATGGAGGCATTCAATACATGCCTGATAATTAAATAAGTAAATGGATAACCCTATTTAAGTCAATCTGTATTATAATAAAGATAGAACACCATCAGGCTACCCATGCTTAATGGGTCAAATTACTGAGCGGTGATATGAACATTAGAAATTGTTTCAATAAGGCAGAAATAATAACTGCATACAGAATGGTTTCCATCCTTGTCATACAGTTTTAACAAAAAGCCCTCATGATTAGGCACATTATTATGGTGTCATTAATTCAATATAAGAACTGTCTTTCATGCAATTGATGGAGATGTCCAAAGATTGTGTTTATATTTGTAATTCAGAGTATGGCCAAAAGATAATGCAATGATGTTCATTTATTTATATTTTTAGGGACAGAATTTTGAATAGTCTGATAAGATCTTAGTTCCTTACCTTCTTTGGAGATGCACATGCTCAAGGGAATTTCTCTGTATTTGTTTTTCCCCAGAATTGTTCTGAAAGGAAGTAATCCAACCTGGAAACCTGCCAGCAGGGATGCATGCTGAAAAAACCAGAGCATATGGGCACTATTATAAATTGAAGCAATAAATAAATGAAATAAATAAAATGTATAAGGCCGCCAAGGAGGGAAATTTCATGTCAGAGAAGAGAGTTATTAATGAATGTTTAATGACACAAAATAGAACATATTTTATCATCATTATAACACCATTTTGACTTAGGGTATATTAAGTAACTGAACACTGTCAGAAATCATCTAAAATTTCAAAATTTCAAAAGCCATCGACAAATTTAATTTTCAGAGAGTTTTTCACTTGTCTGTATTCATGCATAAGTTTGACTATCTCATAATTTACAAGATGCAAAGCAAAATTCTAGCTGTAAACCCAGCTCACAACAGGTTAAAGCATGAATGGAACAGTAATGAAGCCAGCGAGAAAGTGGTAAGGAGAACCTCCATAGAAAGTGTCTGACCTTCACTTTTTCATCACTCCCCATTATTCACTATTATTGAAAACTTAACCTGTGCCAACAATAGAGCTAGGCAGATAAATTAAAACTACAGGAAAAATAGTTAACAATCTTTAGTACATACTATATGTCCCCTGCCTTGCTTTTCTTGTTTTCTTTCTAAAGTAAAGAAGAAGACAAAGTAATTAAAATAAACAGAAATTGATACACAAACAAAGCAGCAGCTGAGACTAAGGTGCCCACAGGGGTCGGGATGATCCTAATGCCAAGGCTGGGTTGGGTGCATGCCAGCACTGAGACCTCACAGCCAGCAGGTTTGCATACATAAGATGAGCTGTCAAGAAAAAATTCTAAGCAATTGCTTTATATGCATGGTTTGCATTAGAATGTTATTATTTTCTCTCGACAGATTGGAATTGTAACTCTAGGACAAACAGGGGAGCCCTGCTGTATCAATTCACATACGTTCAGCAAGCACTGGTTTCATGTCTCTATGCGCCAGGCACTGTTCTGGGCATGTGGGATACACCAGTGAACAAAGTAGGTAAATGTTCTGCCTTTGCAATGAATAGGAAAGAGCCAAGATTATTTAAATATGGAACCAAATTATTAAAGCCAAATGGTTCTGTCTTTATTGGATCTATTATACATATTCACTCACTAAGCCACATAGATCCTCCAAAGTCCCATTTTTTCAACCCAAGTCTCCTCCAAATCTCCTATCTGGGTCAATGGTACCATTAGCTCTCCCCCAGCTACCAAAGATGAGAACCTGGACAACACTCTGAATGGTTTCTTTACTCACAGTCTCCCAGCCAATCGGATGGCCAGAATATAATTTATCTCTTCCCTCCTCCCACTGCCATTGTGGTAGCAACTTTCTGACATCATGAAAACAATTTAATTCTTAGATGTTAAAGGGGAAAAAAAAAAAAGTATACCGAGTACCAGATGTTGTTAGGGTTGAAATGTAAAAGAGTATGAATGGAGACAGGCAGTACCAGAATTGACTCTTCTGATCCGGGTGATGACACTGGTATGCTGAACTCAAGTTGCCAGAGCAGGGGCACCATATTAATGTTGCAAGTAGAGGTATCACCCAGATCATTGTCTCCTTAATACAAATGTGCAGTACTTTTCATCACAGTAAGTATATGAATGAATGCAAAGTGGGCATGTCTTACTTTTCCAGAGCTGTCATGACAAATAGCATGCAACAGACTGGCTTAAACAACAAGCATTTATTGCTTCATGGTTTAGAAGGCTAGAAATCTAAAATCAAGATGTCAGCAAGACCATGCTTTCTCCAAAGTCTGTCACATTCTGGTGATGGCATCCTCTGTGACATGACGGTCTCTCTCCCTCTCTCTCTCCCTCCCTCTCTCTCTCCCTCCCTCTCTCTCTCCCTCCCTCTCTCTCTTCCTCTGCTCTTCTGGTTTCTGCAGACTTTGGCTTCTAGCTTCTCTCCGAGGCTGTCTCAGACTGACTGCACACAGCTTTCCTCTATTTGTGAGGCCTCCAGCCACATGGAAGAAAGCCCAACCTGATTCAGTTTGGCAACATCCAAAAAGAGACCTTCAAAGACCCTATTTACAATGAGTCTTCACCTTAACTAAATTCAGCTTCAATGGTCCTACTGACAAATGGGTTCACAGTCACAGGAACACAGATGGTGACTTGGACAGGTCTTTTGGGTGATGCATGAGTCATCCCCAAGAGGGAAATTTTAAAATCAACTATAATTAATGATCTTAGTATTCAGTTGCGTGATGGAAGATTACTTAAAATGATACAACAAAATAACGGCTCAGTAGTGTGAATGTGTTTATAATTAAAAAGGAAAATAATAAAAAAGATAATTCAAATGATTAAACCACATGTCCAAAATCAAAAGAATCAAGTTAACCTCATTGCCTTAGAGCCATCTTACTTCATTAATTGAATGATTCTCCAATAATGGCAGTACTCTGAATGTCATATTTACATGCTTTTGCACATAGCTGTCCATATTTGGACTCTGCCACGTATTCCACCTCGTTTTTTTATGTATATGAGATACATAAGTCAGATAAGATAACTCCCCCTCTGCAGATATTTGGGTTGGGATCACTTTAGAGTCTCAGATAAAGCTAAGCAGTAAGCATATAATATATATTAAATATGTACATATACTACATACACAAACACAAGTCAGTAGTAAGTGATAGGGAGAAAAATAAAATGGGGGAGGAGAGAAGGGCTACAGTTTTGGGTATGCTACTTTAAATAAGGTAGTCTGAGAGGCTTTTCAGAGAAGGTGACATTTGAATAACATTTGATCAATAGTTATTGATCTATTTTCAAAACTATTTAAAATTAATATAGAATAAGTTGTAATATACTTTTAAATCCCTAAGAGTGAGTTGTCATTCAAAAGAAATGGCGCTTAACCAAAGGCCACTTTTACAGCATCATCTTTAGAATCTTAATTCTTTTGGTATAGTGGATGTTTTCGGAATATAGAAATTAAAAATATTATTTGGAACAGATAAATCCAGTTGGAATGGGCCAAAGCTGTATTGTAGTATCTAATAGATACCTCCTTAGAGTAAAAAAAAAAAAAAAAAAAAGGTCGATATTTAATTTCTTGTGTGGCCATATCAGCTATAGTTAAATAATTTTAAAAATTCCCAAGATATAATGGAGACCTGGATTTGATTCCTGGTCCAGGTTTTTGGACCAAAAACAAACAAATTCAACAAATGGTGCTTTAATAAGGGGATACTCACATAGAAAAAATAATGAAATGTGATCCCCATTATGTAACATACAAAAAAATTAATCCCAAGATAACATTGATTTACAGAATGTCCTCAAGGATTTTTAACGATGTTGTGGTTCATTCTATTTGCGAACATAAAGTTTATTAAACTGTTAAATAAATTCACTAGCGGCACAGGGGAACAGAAGGCTACCAGCAATTTCTTCTGGATTCCTTACACTTTGGAGACCTGTTTATTTTATAATGGATAAGCAGAAGGTGTTTTACAGAATTATTTAGTCTGATCTTATGTCTCATAATAATGAACTTGAAATCACAGCATATATCTAGCTTATATGAGATATTTACAGCAACCTCTTCAAATAAAACTGACTGCTCCATGAAACTGAATTGAGGGAAATAAACCCTTTGCCCTTACATTTATCCACAGTCAGGCCATAGGGGAGCCGTAGAGCAATTATTCTAGAAAACAAAACCGTTCCATCACTTGGTGGAAAAGGGAAGCTTGCTTTGCTTCAATGCCTACATAAAACTCTTCAGTCACCTGTGAAAACTGGAATTCTGTCTGAGAGGTTGGATAGACATTTAGGGGCAGGATGAATACAAGTATAAATGTGTTATTAGTATGAGCCCACTTCTTAATGCAGTGTTGATAAGTTATTTACAATGTTTATATCCTCATCTATAAGACAGATGTAATAGCAACATCCATGTATTAATGGGGTGAGAGGTAATGGAGTCGAAGCATGTAGTTTGATGCAGAGAAAGCACTAAATAAATATGCCCTTGAACAGTTAGATCTTCTCACCTGCCGGCCCCTACCATTGTGTGAGACAATTATTTGAAATAGGTCTCTGTAGAATACTGGCTGGCTCACGTGAATCTGGGGCTGGCAAGTTCAAAATGTGTAGGCCAGCAGACTCAAAACTCGGGGAAGAGAAGATGGTGTTGTCTTGAGGCTGAATTTCTCCTTTCTCCAACCCTTACATTTTTGTTCTTCATGCTTCCAATGGATTGGATGAGGCCCATGAATATTACAGAGGGTAATCTCCATTGCATCGGCAACTAATTGCAGCTATTAATCGCATCGTTGCAACACCTAGATTAGTGTTTAATTACATAAGCAGGCCTTATAGCCAAGCCCATGTGACACATAAGCCTAAGGGGCATGCCCTCCCGCTCTTAATTACCAGCATGGTATAATCGTTTTGAAACTGCACTCAGAGAAGGAGGCGCGTCCTCGTGAGCTCTCTCTGTGCAGTGGTTTGGTGGTGACCGTCTCGTTTTGACTGTCTCCAAGATAATACACAGTGTGGGATAGCGTGCTCAGAAACACGCCTTCTGTGCAGTCTGGGCGGCGGGCTCTGGAAGCCAGGTGGCTCTGATTGCTTTCACTGCAGAGACGTTGGGGCATCAAGGAAATTTTCCAAACTATCAACCTTAAACTCATACTATCTCTCTCACATCAAGTTTTATAATGTGAGAAATATTGGCTCTGATTTGCTTCTTTCCTCCTGCAGGGAATAAGGCTGAAGGATGCTTAGTGGGTGAAACGTCTGCTTTCTCTTTCAACCCAGGGACATGCACAGCAGTTCCCACGAGGGACAAAAAAGAGAAAAGAGAAAGATGACTGAGCAGTGGGGTGGACTCTGTGGAGGGTTTTCTATTTCTAAAGGGATCATACCTTAAACAAAGTGGCCTGGTGCCGAAATGGACGAGTAACAGGGCAAACGACAGCTGAGAGCAAGTACAGTGAACCCCAGGGCCTCCTGTGCAGGGCGGCGAAGGGCTGAGCTGAGCTGGCAGAGGAGAGGACCCAGCTCCTGGCTCACGCCTCCCTCTGGGGCTCAAGCACCTAGTCCCAAAAATGAGAGCATTGAAGGAGGGACTAAACACCAAGATGCCTCCAGACGACAGGAATGTATTTATAAAGGCGTCGACTGGGTGTGGAATGATGTGGAATGTCCTGGCCTAGGAATTGGAAATTCTACACCCCATGTTAAATGTTCCCAAGTTAAAAAGGAAAAGGCAAAGCACAGGCCAATCTGCAGGGTAAATAAACGATTATTGATGCTCTAGGAGTCAATAGTTTTTAAAGCTTGTATCTGTAGTTTATTTTGTAATTGTGTAACTATTTCCTTGCCAAGCTTTCATTACAGCTATAGATTTTCAAATAAAGTCTCACTTTGCTAATTTAGTGCCAAAGATTGTATACTACAATTCAGTTATCTCTTGTTAGAAGAACATGCGCCAAAAGGTTTTCAGGATGAGCATCTATTCAATAACCCATCTATTTGTCTGTCTATCTATTGATCTATCTAACCTATCAAATAAATCTTGTTTTATAAGAGTAAACTCTTAAGGGGAGCTTAACTTACTTTTCTTTCTCTGAAAATGATCATTAGTTAAATAAAATATTATTAATTTTATAGTTCATATTATTAGCTAAACTACTGATCCATCATTAATTTGGGTTTATATTTAATTTTTCACTCACAAAAGAAACCATCCTGTCACTAACTAGACTAAAAATTATACCAATATTATGTAGGTAGTCACTTGTCCAAGTGTACAGCTTGGAAATTGAGTAGGGGGCAAAATCTATTTTCCATTTGCTGAGGACACACGTGTGAAGCCGGTGTCATCCAGCTTGGGTTGGCTGCCATGCAGAGCTGCCCGAAGTGCTTTTCATTAGTAATTCATTTTTTATCCCAAATTTTTTTCTCTCACAGTCCTCTCAGTCTGCATTTCCATTGGGAGATCCCCGTATGTTCTGCACAGTAGAGATTCACAAAATATTTACAGATGATCACGAAAATATTCGTTACAGTTTCCTTTGGGAGTTGCCATATTAGCATAGAAATTTCTTAATAGAGAATTCATGAAAAAAAGCCATAAAGCTCTCCCCTTCTGTAAGTTTTTTTCTTAATTTGTCAAGAAGAAAAACTCCGTCTGGAAAATCACTGAGGTGTTGAGACTAACTCCATTCACATAAAATGAAACCCACTTTCCCAAACAGAAAATTTACTGAAAGCAAACATTGACTTTGTGCAAAATTAGATAATTTCCACCTGTGAGATTTTGCATTTGCTGTTATTCTCAAATGAAATGCCTTTTCCCTTAATCCAATTCATGTTTTCTTTCTTCATACCCTTACTCAAATGCTGCCTTCAATAAAAGGGAAAGAAAACTTGCCCTCCTTAACCTAAATTTTATTCTTTTTCTCCTCGCCGCTCTCAGTATTAGAACTGCTTCTTCTAGGCTTTTGCATTTGTACTTGCTTGGGATTCCAACACTCAATAAATATTTGTTGAATGAATGAATGAATGAACACAAGATTCTTTGTGTTTATATAATTGTATCCTACCTTCTTAAATCAAGAGAGTAATTCTCTTACATTGTTGCTTTCTAAACTGATTGTAATGATCTTATAAAACACATGCCTTTGTTTAGAACCAAATGGCAAAGCTGCTTCGTTTTCTTCCACCAGCTGCCTTCTAGAATCACTGTTGCATTAATTGCACTCCAGGAACCGAAAATCTGTGCAACTTTGAAACCCAGCAAACTTATTTCCATTTGCTATGCCCATGACAGTTGACCAATTATAGACCCTTACAACTCAGTCAGTTTACATTTAGCTTCAAAATAGATGCCTACTTAATGACAGCCCTTTAGTCAGGATTTTGTAATTATCTCAAAATTTCGGAGGTATTCGGGCTTTAGCAATTCTAAAGACTTTTTACTTAATTTCTCCCCCAAATTCAAATTGGCCTCTGAGACTTTCCAAAAAAATGTTGTCTCATCCCAAATTGTGAGTACTTCTGCAAATTTTCATCTTTTTTTGTGGAAACTGAAGTTACCCTGAAGGTTGTGTAACGATGTCTTACAAATGGCAATCCACATAAGTCTTACAAAACAGTGTAATGAAATGGCCAGAAGACCTGCAACAAACCACGTGTAGAAAAGCCACTGTCTTCTTTGGCATTTTCATTTTTAATTTTCCATAATCTTTCCTAATTTGAAATGGCAGCTATTCTGCCTCTCTAGAGCATAGTGCTAATACCCTTACACATAATCATTTAAATCCTGCTGTAACATTTCCCAATGGGCGCATTATTGCAGAAGCACCAGTGACTGATAACTCTGAAGATGCTTGTGCTAAGACAGCTCTGTGTGAGATACCAGTTCTGAAGTTTGCAGTGACGCGAAGTGATTTTTCTAATGCTGACTAATGAAAACAAAAGTAAAACGCACATTTATGCCAAGCACATTGATTTCTATCTCATACGTGACCATAAATATGAGCATTTCTGGGTAGATGAAGCAGCCTTTCAGTGAGCCAGCGGGAGCAGAATGAGCTTCCCCTTGGGGAAGGACCTCAGGTTCCGGTTCCGAATTACCTGCCTGAACATGAAAAGAAGCTTAAAACAAAAATTTATAATGAATGATATTATCCTAATGTTTATCTCCAATCACAAACTTACTTTTGAAATCTAGTGCTGCATTTCTACTTGGTGAATGGATATTTACTCCCTCAGCTTCCACTGAAATCTCAATGTCAGCATATCCCTCCTGTGTCACCTCAAGAAAAGTCACCAAATGCATTTGCTTAAAGCCCTTCACTCATTTAAATTTGGAACACTGAATTTATAATCAGCAGTAGGCTTTCTGCTGATTGCTCAATCTACTGAAATTAAAATACAAGTCATCCTCTTCAAGACTAAACGCAGAGAAGTCTGGACTGGTAGAAGCAGCATGTGATCAGCTTCCAGGAGTGAGCAAAACCTTGACAAAAGACGAGACTCTGAGAGGTAAGAGTAGGTGCACCAGTGCCCAGGAGTGGGCACGGTACAAAAGGTGTGGATCTGTGAGGAACACATATAGTTTGGCAGTGGAATATTTTTGCATTTGTTATGTGTAATCGAGGGAGAGGAGAAAGGAATGAGTCTGCACTGGTAGCAGGAGCCATTTTGTGAAGGAGCTTGGTATTTTGTAGTATAGAGATCATCTACCCCAAACCTTTCTAGGTAACTACGTCATTGGTCTATCCTTACTCAACCTTCCACTCCAATCTTCCCCACACACCACTGCTGAAATAAACTTCCCAGTACACAGCTTTAATGATTTAGCACCTCCATTTAATCATTTTTGAGTCCCTTAATGCTTAATTAGCCCACAAGATGCTAAGGGTCCTCTGCAATAAGATTCCAGTAAGCTTACTGCTTTTTTCTGCGGTTGCCCCATATATGTTTATGTACGCATTACCACCCAAGTAGTCGACTGACTTTTCATGCCTCCATGCTCCTAAACTTTTTCTGCTTAGTATGCTCTCCTCTCTCATGGGAAATTCTGCATCTTTATTGTCTGTTTAATAATGATAATAATTAAAACTAACAATAAATCTCATCTAAAAGTTCATCTCAGCACCATGAGTCCTTTCTTAACTAACTCCCCAAAAGTTGTGACTGTATTTTTCTATGAAATCCATTGTGAACAAACTGACTGACATCTTTTATGGCAGGGTGCCATTTTGCTCTATTTAAAGACATTTTGGTCATACTTTAAACTCCTGAAAATCTGAGACCATGACTTATTCATTTTAGACATTTCTTAAAGCATTCAATGTAGATCACCTGTGTAATAAATGATTCCTGAATACTGATTGCATGTAATTTAATTGTACTCTACAGGAAACAAGTATACCCTAATCAATAGTCCATGCAAAACTTGAAAAATGCGTGATTTTTGGTAGATGGAGCTGTTTTCTACTCTTTGGGCTTTATATCTGGAAATACTCTAGGAAGATTTAGATCTGGAGATCTCTAGGTAAAACTAATAAAAAGAACACAGGAGACAAAATAATACAAGCTATGTATGATTTTAAACAGATTTAACATGTAATAGATTTAAAATGCCTACATGCATGCACATAATTTATCAACCAATACAACTCTTTTAGATTTGTCAGGAAGGACATGTGGTTGAAATAAGTAGGCAATTGTTCCATCAAACCCTGAAAGTCCTGTACCACTGTGGTATATTAACTTTTTATTATGTTTGTGGGATGTACAAGTCCTCGTGGTAACCAGTTCAATTCTGTCCTATCAATGAAACTCAACCACAGTGTCCAGTGCTGAAATATGTACTGTCCACGCTTATGTATTGCACTACCTAAATGGACTTCATTAGGGTTAGAAGTGCAATGACCTCTCCCGGTTTTGTTTTTTTTTTTTTTTTGCATGGGCAGGGTCCGGGAATTAGATCCAGATCTCTGGCAAGGCAGGTGAGAATTCTGCCACCGAAGCACCGCTGCCCACCCGAACTCTCCCAGTTTTAACATACAAAATATAATTTGCAGACAAGGATGGAAGGATTATTTATTAGAACCTTGTAGTTTGCTTAGCAAAATCGGAAGAGATAACATTTATTTATGTTTTGAAAATCATTGGCCACTCTGGAAAGCCACAGAGATGTCCCTGCTGCTTCTTAAATTCCTTATTTTCTTAAGTACATATAAGAAAATTATTGTTCTCCACAGACTTTCAGATGCTCCAGTTTTCAAGGCCATTTTTGGCAGGATATTACAAAACTAAGAAAACAAGAATGGGATGGTGAGAGTGGGCAAAAAAGGAGGACTTCAACAGACATGTGGGATTAAATGGCACAAGCATTTAAACCTGCCTACCAGGGGACCTTTACCAATCATGCAGAATAAAGGTTATATACGGCTGATGGAAGAGATGAAAAAATTTAATCACTGCTACTATCTCACACACCAGCCCAAACAAATAAACACCCATTTATACGATATATTCTTACTCTTCCCTACTTACCCACAACCTGGATCAGCTGAGGGTATCATCCAGTGACCACCCTGGTCACAATCTGTCATTAACCTCTGCTAAGAAATCTTTGGGAATGGGCTAGCAGTGCGAACTATTTATATAAGTCCATAGATTCCATCCATATATAACTGACAGCTATGGACATATTGGACATTCAAAAATTTAAATGAATTGGCCCTTGCAGGAATATTTTATATTTTTTCCATTTACAAATGATAAACTACTTCATGCTTTTTTGACTTGTCCAAAGTAATGAGAGTGAGAAAAAATATGTATAGTAAATATAATGAATTAAAAATACTTGCCAAAATATAAGAAAGCAGATATAATTATTAAATGACAATAACTTGATCATAGTTTAGCCATTAGGAACAAAAAATTATCCATAGATTTATGATGGAACAAAAGAACATTAAAAAATTTCGTAAGCTGTGACAGAATCCCTGTGAATAAATGTTGCACTAAGCCGAGATGTATATGGCTAACCGTTTCCTAATTTCCCACAAAAGTGGCTCAGACGATGTGAGCAGTTTTATTTTTTTATGGATGAAAATAAAAGAGGTCTCACCCACAAAGGAAGCCTCAGCAAGTTCTTATGAAAATGGTGGCAGTGAGGAAAAAAATTGAAGGCATCATTAGCCTATTTCATAACTTGGTACATAGGAAGCCTGGTTGTATATGTTTATGGGGGTGTTCAGTGGGGTATATGGGTTTTCATTAGCTCTGACCATGTGATTTTTTGATGTAGCCTGTAGAAAGAGAGGATATGCAAACAAATTTGGGCAGCTTGTATTTACCAATAGCAAAAGGTATTACTGTGTTCAGTATCCCTGATATGGATGGTTGGGGAATGTGCTGCTATGCCAATCCAAATCAATAGGGAGGGTGGAAAGGTTCTATAAAAATGCCCTAATTCTCTCCCTCCCTCTCTCTTTTTTCAGTCTGCAGAAAGATTTACCCTAAGCTGTTTTGAATGTAATCTTTCTAAGATTGCTAAGGGAAAAAAACCAAAAATCCCTTGATTGATTGATATATTCATGCTCACTAAATATGTGCTAAGTTAAATGAGGAGTGAAATTTATTTCTCCCAGCATTTTAAAGGAAATGTTGTTAAACAATAGCAACAAAAAAGTAGTGTCATTTTCAGAAAATAATAGCATTAATATTTGGAGGAGAGAAATAGAAATATATTATTATAAGTTTTTTATACCATATATAAAGTGGCCTAACATTTGAATGCAAACTTTATACGTTAATATGTATATTACAAACCCTAAAGTAAGGACTAAAACAACAACCCAAAGAGTTTTATGTAATAATCCAACAAAAGAAATTAAATGGAATCCTAAAATTACTCAATTAACTCAAAAGAAATCAATTAGGGGGAAAGGTAACAAAGAAGAGATAGCAAAAACAGAAAACACATAGTAAGGTGATAGATTTAAACCTAACCATATCAATAATCACATTAAATGAAAATGGTCAAAATATTTCAGCTAAAAGGTAGAGTTGCCAGATGGAATTAAAAGGCAAGACCCAACTATAGTCTGCTATAGGAAATACTATATATGAAGACATAAATTGGTTAAAAGTAAAAGGAAGACATATCTAGTTTGTCTTCATAAATATAAAGAACTGGAAAAGCATCATTTCCACTCTTTCAACAAGGAAAAAACTGAACTGTAAATTAACAATTTTTCTTAAATCCATCTGGAAACTGGTTTTCCAGGACAACCACATAAATATTGTATGGGATATATTTCACTAAATATAGTATATTTTTGTTTGTTTGCTGGAAGTTCACATTCAGCTTGGATTCTTTAGCTTTATCTGCTAATCCCATTACTGGAAGAAACATAACTTGAATATTTGTTTACCTGGGACAGAGGCTGCCAGATGCCATATAAACCAGTAAGGAGATCCACCTAATTTTAATTTTAATTTATTTATTTTTTCCAAATCACTAAAACCAAGTTTGGGCTAACTGCAGGCTGCATATGCAGAGGGTTCACGTACTCTGGGAGATTTTGCTCAATGGACCTCACTAGGCACTCACATGGAAGACAGGGAAAACCTGGGAAAATTCCTTTCATTGCGTTCCTTGTAAGAGAGGGACAGCCCCTGCCAAAACGTAACACGGATACATCTCCTTTATATGCCCTATGGAGAAAAGCCTTGATGTTTAGAAGAAAGGGCAACAAAAACTGTTCACTCTAAGATGTTTGTGGAAAACCATTGCATGTGTGGGAAGGAGAAAGAGAAAAATAAGAACCTGTAGAGGATAGTTACAGCTTACATGGGGGTGGGGGAGTGGGAGTGTGGCAAGAACATCTGCAAAAGCCAGAAGTATGAGATGGACGGACACAGTGCCCAGCTCCTGATGACGAAGGAGTGGGACTAAGGAGGATCCTCTCTCGTTCTACCGCGCCACCATCATGCCAGCAGGAACGGAGCTATGAGCGTCCACTATGCCAGGCCCCTTTAATCTAAGCATGAAAACATAGCTCTGAAGAGGCAAGTACAGTTCTTATCATAGTGTCTGTATTCCATCATGGTGAGAGAAGGGGAAAGGGATAATTTACAAAGCAATAAACAGTGGGAAATCGTAGTTTTTAAAGATTCTTTGATGTGTGATAGTGAGACAGAAAGAGTTCAGTGTATTTGAGAAAGGAAAAAGTAGTACAATATTTCTGGAGTCTACATAGTAAGAAAGTTAGTGGCAGAGATGAAATTCAAGGGTAACTGAGGAACAGATAAATTTGAGTTGGCAGAGACTTATTAAGTAATATGGAATTTATGTGAAGTTCGGTGTCATGGAAGGGCTTTAAGGAAAAGAATGAAATGGTCTGTGACTGCTTGGTAAGGAGATGATTTTAAGACATCGCAAACAAAACCAAGAAAACAAATTTGGAGATTAATATGAATGTCCTGTTGGTTGATCGTACTAGTTTGTTCTAAGGTGCTAAAAGTAAAGATAGAAAGAAACAGAGATCCTTTGTTATATACTGGTAGTAAACCTGATAGTCACAAGAAATCAAGAAAAACTCCTGGCTTTTTTTCTTGGTTAAGCTGGTGGAGGGAGTATGGGGTCTTTTTTCCATTTTAACACAAAACTCAAGTCTAGAGGTTTAATTTACATATGTAAAAATTACTGCATTTCTTAAAGAGAATTCTGAAATCCACGCCTTTTTTTTAAAATCATTTTATATTTGACTTCCTTCTTGTTACCCAGAATTACAAATATTTACAATAGCTCCATTTTAATACCATGAAGGGGTAGTAACTAGCATTTATTTCATATTATCATGGTTTTAGTTATTAAAATTTATCAATCTACCAATTAAAATCAATCTAATTTTATCTAATCCCTTGATAAGCAGTTCTTAGAATAGCTGCTTTAAACTCAATATTGGAATCTCAAAATGGCATTACGATTATGTTCCTGTCAAAAAAATAAAAATTTGAAATCTACTTCCTTCCCTATACTACCTGAAGCAAAGTTTACTGAGCAGCCAATGATCAGCTTATATTATATCATGCTGTGAAGCTTGTTTTGTGGTGAAACACTATAAAAAATTCTTTTAAAATCAATATGGCACAAAGTATTACTATTAAAATATTTAGATGTGCAATAAAAAAGGTCTTCAAATTTTAAATATACAGATATACCTACAAAACAGATTTAGAAGGAAACCTAATTTAAACAAATTTTATATTTAAATTACTGTAGCACACTAGATAACTGTTATTTTTATACTTCTTTCCATGCAGACCACAAGATGCCAGATTTATCAATGGAAATACTTTAGAGATAAATTCATAAATATTGATATTTAGGCTAACATGTTACAGTTAAAAAACACACAGCAAGTTGACTTTGCACTGTATTTTTGACCAGAAGTGTTTAGGTACAAAGGAAAAATTTAAATTAACCAATGTTGGTCAAATTATATCATGTATTGAGATGTTTAAACAGATGATACTCAATAAACAATCTGTGTTTAAGAGACAGTCTATAATATTTGTCTTTGCTGTGAGAGTAAATGAATATCATTCCAGTAAATTTCAATAAATACATCCCTACTTTGACAGCAGCCTCACACACTATCTTACTCCATTCACCATATTTCATATAATAAATGTCGTTTATTATTTATTAAGTGACATTTCAGTAAAGGGCTCATAATGTTAGATTCCTCTATTTGTGTAGAAGAAAAATAAATGTTAACAACTAGGGTTGAATTGATGAAATTGGAAAACTATTACTCTATATGAGATATCTCTAAATATTTTAAGTGCATGATAGAAAATAGAATTTGTCTGTAGGGAGTCATCCTCAATAGCTAACCATTATTAATGTGGAAGATGCATTTATAAATTGTATGTTATTTAAATAATTAACCACGTAGGTATATAGGAAATGGAATTATGCAATCCAATCATGATTACGTAAAGAAAAGAAAGTAAAAATGTGATTGGTTACCCAGGTCAGATATTTGTCAGACATTATAATTACAACATTGCAATTGCCTTTCAATTTTGCCCTGTCCTGAATGGTAGCTGCCAGCCACTACAAGGGGTTTATATTGAAATAGAAATTTGCCTTGTTCATTATATTTGCATCCTACCCAACCTTTTCTCTTTCTAATGTTGAAATTTTAATTAAATCTCCTTAAATTGTTACTCTTTGCATCACTACCTGGAGAAATCAGGGAAAAATTTGTTTCCTATGTATCTGATGTTTAGAACATATTTATCTGTTATGCTTTGCAGATTAATAATATCCTATGAATTACTTATCTAATTTATAGGATATTAAAATTACCTATTTAATTTATAGAATATTATAGATAACTAATTATAGGTAACTAACAATTACCCTGCTAATTACCTATCCAGTATCTTTTCTCCTTTTCCCCTTTGATAAAAGATCCATGATTTTATTTGAAATGGTGTCTTAGTTTACTAAAACTTCCAGAATGCAATATAGCAGATGTAGATCAGATTTTATAAAGGGGATTTATTAAGTTACAAGTTTATAGTTCTAAAGCCATAAAAATGTCCAGTCTGAGTCATCCAGAGAAAGATATCTTGACTCTGAAGAAAGGCCGAATGGTATCTGGGTTTCCCCTGCCACATGGGAAGGCAAGTGGCCAGCATCTGGTTGTCCTTTCTTAGCTTCTCTGGGGCAACTCTGGATTTCTTCTCTTGGCTTCCTTTGGCTCTCTCCAGGTTCTGGCATGCTCACCATCTCATGGAAAAGCACATAGCAACATCTTCTGGGCTCTGTTTCCTGTCTAGCATCTGTTGGCTCTCCAGCTCCTGGAGTCTCCTGGGGCTTCCACATGTCCCTATGTCTGCATCTCAGCTTTCTCTGTATTGTGTATCCAAGCATCTCTGTCAGCACTCCAAGAGTCTCTGAATGTCTGTGTCTGTGTCGGCTCTGAACTATCTCCCTCTTCATAAGTTCTTTTAAAGGACTCCAGTAAACTAATTAGTTGTTTTTTAATGCAGTCATATTTTTATTGAGATGCAGATAAAGTTGTAGATTAACTTAAGCAAAATAGACTTCAGTTGAAAATTGTGTTATGAACTAAGAATAATGTATGCCTTCTCACTTGTTCACAACTTTTGTTAGGCCATTCAGCGGCATTTCGATGTTTACCTCATTTACTTTTGAACTTTTTTTCTAGGTTTAATCCTGGGACTATTGCTATTATCTATATGTACCTTGCTCATCAACTCAATAGGAAGACATCAATCCTATCTTCACTTTCTAGCATCATAAAAACAAATACTCATATGAATGGTGATAATATCAGGAATAAGCACTATGTTCCAGGTTCATTGCCATTTTATACTTTATGTGCATTTCCTCATGTAATTCTAAATCTCCCCAAACATTTACTATATCCATTTAATGAAATATGTTTAGAAACAAGGCATATATTTTCCGAAACCACAAAAGCTATAATGTAACAACCACTTTTTAACATGTGGGTTATTAATTTAAACACTACATTAGACTCTCTAGTGTCCAAGTGTTTGTCGGAGAATATGACCTCAAATTTCACAGCAAAATATTAACCAAAATCTTTCAGTGGTTGAGAAAGCTATCTATCTACTTTCCTTTCTTTTAAGGGCACTAAAATCGCTATGATGGATTGCATTAATCACAGATCTTTACCACCCCCCAAAACAAAACAAAACAAAATTTGACACTGATATAATCCACAACCCAATTTTTTGAGCTTTGGTTCAAAGGATTGTTTTATCCAGAGAATTGTTAGTGAACTTTGCATATAGTATGTTCAAACAAATCTTTACATATAAATTCTTCTACTTAGCTTTTTGCCACAAAAACATGCAGGTCCCAAATAGAGGAGAATTTCCTCACTCAGATTCTGGAGAGAAACGACCCTCAGAAAAGGACTAAATGGAAGTTGGGAAGACCTAAGCAACTGTGGCCTATAGCAAGAATAAAATTTTAAAAATTTGTTGTCCAATGTCACTGAGATTTGGGATAGTTCTCAATGCAGCAAAGCAGACTAACTTACTACATTTGGATCAAGACACTTTGCCAGAGAATTTTGTATCTGAACCACATTAATTTCAATTTTTTCAATCAGCTCATAAAGAGGAAACTTCTAAGAAAAATTCTAAATAATGCACTACTTTTCTTCAAGTAGGCATGAAACTTGTTGTGGAAACATTTATTAATGTTCAATAAATTACTAAGATTTTTCTAGATATGAACTCATGGGAGCATTTTCTCTCAGATTTTAATGGGAGAAAGGGCTGTGCTTCTCCTGAGCAAATCTTCTCTTGGTGTGGTTCTTGTGTTCCAGTAAACTAGGTAACGGAGTTGTTTAACTCTTTCATTTGCTTCTAAGAAAAAAGTAAACATTTCTGGAAGCCATTTTGGATACTACACTCACCAAAGATTGCATCTTATTGTTTCCAACCTTTGTATAACCTTCATGTGAAACCTTCATATATCAAATTTGCTCATTGTTTTGGTTTGCTAAGGCTGCCAGAATACAATGGATTGGCTTTTATAAAGGTCATCTATTAGGTTACAAATTTAAAGTTGCAAGGCCATTAAATGTCCACATTTAAGGCATCACCAAGATGATACCTGGGCCCAAAAGAAAAGCTGGCAGCGTCTGGAACACCTGTCAGCTGGGAAGGCGCATGGCAGGCATCTGCTGGTCTTTGCTCCTGGTTCTTGGCTTTCTCTCTCTAAGCGTTTGTGGGTCCTCTCTTAGCTTCTCAGGGCTGTACTCTCAATTTCATCTCTTAGCTTCTCAGGGCTGTACTCTCGATTCCATCTCTCAGCTTCTCAGGGCTGTACTCTCGATTCCATCTCTCAGCTTCTCAGGGCTGTACTCTCGATTCCACCTCTCAGCTTCTCAGGGCTGTACTCTCAATTCCATCTCTCAGCTTCTCAGGGCTGTACTCTCGATTTCATCTCTTGGCTTCTCTTGGCTCTCTCCAGCTTCTGGGTCCCGCAGGTTCTATGGGTTCTTTACTTAGCATCTCCAAGGGAAATTCTAAGCTCTCTCAGGGGCTATCTTAAAGGACTCAAGCAAGAGGACCACCTTGAATGGGTGGGGTCACTCACATCTCCATGGAAACAACCTAATACGAAGGTCCCACCCTACAGTAGGTCTGCCCCAACATTGAATTGAAAGAACATAGGTTTTCCTAGGATACCTAACAGTTTCAAACCAACACACTCATTTACTTACTTCAATCTAGTTCTGTTATACAGGGAAATAAATACTTCAGTAAGCCCTCTTTAAACAAAACTATTAAAAACAATAGGAAAAGTATAAAAATGAAAATAATAATTAACCCAAATGAATAATTATAATGATCATACTTTAGCCACCAAATAGGGGAATAAGGGAAAAGGATGGTCCCCAAATCTCATAACCACATACATCACTCATCTCTGCGTAAGTAAAGCTAAACATTCACTCTAGAGGAGTGCTAATCAAAGTCTTGTCTGAGGTCCTACAGCTTCAGCATCATCTGCAAACCTCACAGAAATGCAGAAACCCAGCCCCATTCTCAGACCTACTGGATGTGAACTTTAGCAGGTTCCCCAAATGAGTCACATGCACTTTAAAGCTGGACAGCACATCGTTGTCTGCCTGATCTGGAGCTTGTGAAGGGTTGTGACCTGATGTTTTCTAGCACCACTTAGTCTCATAGTATGAAACAGAAATTAAGGTAAAAAGCATTTTCCACACTGGAAATCTCTTAAAGTGTGCAGAAATAAGAGAGAAAGAAAATGAAATGATAACTGACTGTTCTAGTTTGCTAGCTGCTGGAATGCAACACACCAGAGGCAGACTGACTTTTAATAAAAGGGGATTTATTTTATTAGTTCTTCAGAGGAAAGGCAGCTAACTTTCCACTGAGGTTCTTTCTTACGTGGGAAGGCACAGGATGGTCTCCTCTGGCCTTCTCTCCAGGCCTCTGGGTTCCAACAACTTTCCCCAGGGTGATTTCTTTCTGCATCTCCAAAGGCCTGGGCTGAGCTGCGAGTGCTGAGATGAGGTATGTTGAGCTGCTTGGGCTATGCTATGTTGCAATCTCTCATTTAAGCACCAGCCAATTAAGTCAAACGTCATTCATTGCAGCAGGCACGTCTCCTAGCCAACTACAGATGTAAATCAGCAACAGATGAGGTTTACATACCATTGGGTCCTGTCCACAGCAACAGAACTAGGTGCCTTCACCTGACCAAGTTGACAACTGACTCTAACTACCACAACAACCTATACTCAAAACAGTACTACAAAGAGAAACATATAATAAACTTTGAGGTGTTAATAACCCATTGTCTACAATGCATAATTACTACTTGTGAGTTTTAAAAATTTTATTTCATTTTATCCTTATTAGGTGGTATGTATTAGATGCTATAAATGTCCATGAGTTTTACCAAAGGAAAAAGGAAAGCAGAAAGATTAAGTGACCTGTCTAAGATTACCCATTTGGTGGAAACCTTGATATGTGAGTGCTGAGCCCTAACCGGAGTACATAATGGCAGAGAGAATTGGAAGTTTATCATTTATACATGCCATGTCAGTGTTAAACCATATGTATAAATATATTAAGAATTGCATATACATGGTAATTTTCATTTTCATATTCACATATTATATGGTTTTAAAGCATTTTATTTTATGTATATGCCAAAACTTTTTCAATCTTTTTGTTTCCCTTTTAGATTGAAATGCCATTTTGTTAAACACCCTTGATATTAACACTTCATTCACATTCTTGCTTATTTCCTTGGATTAGATTCCTTAGAGTGAAATTGCTGTGTGATTGGTATGGAAGTGTTTAAGTCTTTTACTACCTAGACGAATCACCCTACAGATATATTTTATGAAATCGTGCTCCAACCTATAATATATCTGAATGACTCAGCCATCTGTTGATAACCATTAGTGTGAGTTTTTTAAGTCTTTAACAATTTGATAGAAAAAATTTATGCCATTTGAATTTGCATTTCCTTTGTTTCTAATGAGGCCACCCTCGTAAATATACATCTTGGACATTTTTATAACTCCTTTCCTTAATTATCTGTGGAAATACTGGAGCATTAAATTTCAATTGCTATGTAGTTCACATGATGATGTATGTTCATATGTATATATTCATTTGATATATATTGCAAATATTTCCTAGTTATCATTTAAATTTATTTACATAAATCCATTTTTACCTTTTCAATGAAGTATAACATAAATGTTTAAAAAAAAGTACAAATGTTGTATATACAGTCTGATGAATTGTAATGCAATCAAGATTCTTTCCACATTAATATAACAGTACAAACACCATCAGAATCAAAATGTAGACTCCAACCTGCAGTCGCAGGGCCTCTGTCCTGCTTCTCAGGCCACGCCCCCTCACCAGTCCCGCTCCAGCCATGGCATCCCTTCTGCCTATTTTGAACTTTAGATCTAGATGGGCCCACAGAGTGTACATGCTGAGCTCTCTCTGCTCCATGCTGGGCCTGAGACAATTATCCGTGTTGCTGTGGGCAGCAGGTGCTGTGGTCAATTTGCATTGCTCTAGAGTTTTCCATTGTATGAAGACAAATACTTCAAGAACTGGAAAGCCGTCAAGCTCACGGTGGCAGACTGAAGTTTTCCATAGTTCCAATTTTCTCGTGAACATTGGAATGTTATCATTCACAACAAATGCTTCTTGAAGTGACGGGCTCACTTGGTCCATTTTCGAGAAAATGTCTGCCAAGAACCTCAGTAGGAAAAACCGCAGATTGTCTGCCAGTCATTCTTTCAAATAAAAAGTTGTTCCATGAAATGAGAGGCCAGTGGTGCTCACAGTACAAACAACCCACCTTGCTTTTCCTCAGCCTTGCCCCGCCTCAAGCAGCAAAAAGGCTGGGTGACATATATATATATACATATCTCATATCTGCTTCACCAAGTTCCTGCTTAGGTAAAATTGGCCTTTTGTTTTCCACCTGCAAATATGTGATGGTGAAGAAGAAGATGACAAAAAACATAGTTTGATGCCACTGTGCTGTTTACACTAACACACTAGTTATTTTCTCACCGTTGCGTTCACGCTATTGCTGTGTCCACACACAGAAAAGCGTAAATAAAATGTTACAATTATTCTGAGAATATCCCAGAATTTTCTCAAAAATCCTCAGGGGTCAGCAGACCACATATTGGGAACAGTTGGAGTAATGAACGTGATCCCAGCTTATAAATCACCTTTTCAGTTACGTGAGATGTTTTGATTAATACAAATCTTATTTTATCTTAATTTTAAATTTTAATGAAGTCCAGTGCATCATTTTTTCTCTTAATAATCTCTGTTACGTTTAACAGATGATCTTCTACACAAAGTTCATGAAAATATCAATTTATGCTTTCTTATAAAATCTTTATAATTTGAGTTTTCACATTTATGTTTATTATTTATTTCAAATTAATTTTCATGGGCTTTTTAGATAACCAATATGGATGTACAGTTAGTTTCAGTACCACTCATTGAATAGTTTATGCTTTCTTGTAAAATCTTTATAATTTGATTTTCACATTTATGTTTATGATTTATGTCAAATTAATTTTCGTGGGCTTAGAGATAGCCAATATGGATGCACAATTAGTTTCAGCACCATTTATTGAATAGTTTATATTTTCCCCATTAAATTATGTTGTGCTGGTTTCTATAAATCAAATAACCATCTATGTATGGTTTATTTCTGGACTCTGTGGAGTCTACTTATCTTTACCTGCACCAATATCCCATTGTCTTAATTAGTGTTTCTCTATATCATTTGTGAGAATCTAGTAGGCTCAGTCTTCCACTTTGGTTGGTCTTGTTTTTTCTGGCCGTGAACATAACTAAATTTGAAAAGATGCTTGTTGATAAATTATACCCGTATGAACCTATTAGAGGCAACAGAAATGAGTTGGGGAAGTAAAGTAATTGGTTAAGGAGGAAATTCTCTGGCATAATGTTAAAACAGATAACATTAGTACTGAGAGAATGGTCATTTTAATTTTCTTTTGCAAAGTTACGTAATTTGTATATACCTGAATTAAATGAGAAATAAGAAAGAAAATTAAAAATCAACCAATTTCCCTTTCTGAGAATACACCTCCCAGAGATGCAATGCTTTATTACTAAATTGCGAAGGATGAGGCTCTGTCCTACAGGCTCCATTCCTAGCATTCAAGTTCCCCAAAGGGACTAACTCCATGATATGACATAACAGAAATAAATTGTAAATGACTCTGCAATGAGATCATGTGTCCAAACAAGTCAGTGTATGCTTTGGCAGGGGATACAGAAGTGCTAATCAGCACATCCAGTTTGCTGAGCAAGGAGATAAAAGAGAGGGAGATTATCACTACATATTTGTGAGTTAGATAATACCATAGCCATCCCCTCCAGGATGGTAGGGGTTAATGTGCCCCATCCATGCCTGTCTTTGCCAATGTTTATTTATTTGTGGGTTGGGTCTCTGGCAGCCACTCAGGTAATTGGCATAAAATCAAGAAAAAGAGATGAATAGTCTAAAATCCAATCTCCTGCATGCTAAGTGAAATGAAGGGGTGGTGACAGGGGAAGCCCCCTGACAAAAATAATAGGAGAAGCACACTGGCCGTATTCCATTAGAGGACTTCCGGTCATAGACACCTGGGCCAGGTCACCAACCGGCCCATAAAACTGTCTTCCGTGCCTGCCTGGCTGATGTTTTGGCTGCCACAGCAACACCTACAGCCCATGGAATGGAAGGACCTCATATGTCAGACCAAGCCCATCCAGAATGGAACCAACAGGAGTCACTTAACCCAGCTATTGCTGAGTATGGTCTTTCTACGCTTGATCACCCACACTGGAGATGAAATAACTCGTAAGATAGTCAGGGGAGAACTCTTAAAATCTTCAACAAGCTAGCCATTCAAAGATGGTGGCAGAGGAGAAAGAAGGACTAGATGATGATCTCTTGGAAAGTCCAATACTTCAATAGGGTAGGATTACAGAGAGAGATCACATTCTGAAGCTGCATGAATGGTGAAAGCACATATGCCATGTAATCACTGCAGATGCCCTATAATGGTAAAGATGTCTTTACCAAGCAAAACTTTGGGTCATGCAGAGAATCTTAAGTGGACTGGAATCAGGGGAATTTGCTACCTGGTAGATATCCGAACTCCAATTTTATAAGTACTGTATTCCATCCCACACCATGCCACACTTTTTAAAATGTAAATTCTGGCAAATGATTATAACAGCCCACCTTAACTATGACAGAAAGACTTTGGGTAAAAAAGAGGATGAATGGGAAAATGGGCTCATATTTTAAATATAAAGGGGTCCAGTCCTACTATGTTAGATTTATCCTTTTAGTAGAACTCAAATTTCCAAATGGAGAAAAAGATATATTAAAACAACTAGAAAAACTATCATGTCAAGAAAAACCTGATTCCATTTTTAAAATCATGTTTTTGCTCATTTTTTTTCTTGCTAATTTTTATCCTTGGCCTTTTAGGTAATGAAGGTAGGAAGAATGAATTCCAAGGAGCTACTTCCCTGCAGTTGCTATAGGAAGGAAGGTGCGTAACAGGTTGGTGGAATAAAAAGAATCTCCCTAGAAAAATTACACCAAGCTCTTTCCTCTGTTTATTAAGAGGTTCAGTATCACCTGATTTCTGACCAGGTTATGCAGGTAGCATTCCCTACGGGGTAGCTCCATGCCATCTCCTCCCAGGCCAAATATAATTGATATACATTGAGATACACAATTCTTCCTCAATATACAACACTGCTGTATTAGCAAATATAATTTCTGCTAACTGTTTTGGGGAGAATTAACCCTTGAATCAACAAAGCCTTTTAAGGAAAGATTCTGGAAAAAAAATCCTTAAATAGTTTCAGGTATCAATTGATGAAAGAAATTAAGGAGGCTGTTGAGTTTATGAACAAAATGCCCATATCTCCATATCTTCCTCTCTTCACCTTGCAGTAAATTCCTTCTTTTTTTTTTTTTACATGGGCAGGCACCGGGAATCAAACCCGGGTCCTCTGACATGGCAGGCAAGCATTCTTGCCTGCTGAGCCACCATGGCCCACCCAGTAAATTCCTTCTTGTCAGCCATTACAGAAGCAGGTGAAATGAAACAAAACAATACATGTAAGATAATTATGTAATTATGTATTTAAGAAATTAAAATCAGCTGAATAGGGCGGGCAACAGTGGCTCAGTGCCAGAGTTCTCGCCTGCTGTGCTGGAGACCCAGGTTCGATTCCCAGAGCATGCCCATGCAAACAAACAAACAAAAAAATCAACTGAATAAAAAGGAGAAGACAAAATAAAGAATGCCATGAAGTTTAAAATTAGAGAATTAAATTAAGATTGGGACTTATTAAAATAAATTTAATAATTTAAAATAAATTACTAAAGCATATAAGCATATAAGATGAAAACAAACAAACAAATAAATAAAAATAGATGAGACTTATAAGATTTAAGATGTGTAACATAAACAGCTAAAAGCTGTCAAATATGTTGAGGAAAAAAATGAAATAAAATATTGGAATGTAAAATTAAAATCAAAATGATTATAATAAAAACATTATTACTAGAATAATGTTTTAAAAACCCAAAACATATAATATTAAGTGTTAAAGGGAGGAAGGTAACAGAACATTTGAAAGATAAAACCTGAAAAATGCAAACTTAATTAAAACATTGTAAACATTAAGAAACTGGGAAAACAATTGAGGTCATAAAAGGAATTTCAATGGGTAGTAGTTACACTAGTTAGAAAATTATTCTGAAGTTACATTTCAAAGCTTTAAAAATCCATAAGGTTATTTATTGTGGCTAAATTTGCAATAAGAAGATATTGAAAACAACAACAACAACAACAACAAAAACATAGGATACTGGTTTAATGAATTTGAAAAGATCTGCAAATGGAGTACCACACGGCCATTGAAACAGGGTAAGGATGCACAATGAAGAAAACAGGATACAGGAGACACCAAGTGGGTTTCCCCTTTGTGTGAGAAAGAAAATAAAGAAAGGATAAACAGACACAAATTGATGAATACACCAATACATGGATACATAGATGATAGAGAGAGGGAGAGAAAGAAAGATACGCATGCTTCTTTTGCTAAAAGAGTTTTAAGTAGGGTAATTTTAGAAAGAGTGGGTAGGAATGGAATTAAGTATAGAGATGAGAATAATATTACTTTAATTATATATATGCATGTGTGTGAGTGTGTGTGAGTTAGGGTCATGCAGAGTTTATAAATATATACAAAATAAAATGAAATAAACAATTAAAAAATCAAACTCTAATATTGAATGAAATCATAAATAAAAGTTTCCAACAGATTACCAAATGTGTGTGTGTGTGTGTATATATATATATATCACATACATGGACTGAAAACATAAATAAGCCCAATAACTTTTGGATTTGGATACAGAGGGGCAGAAGTGCCTTGGTGGGCAGGAGTGTGGAGCCGGGCATGGGACAGACTGGGAGGAAACAGTCCTGTGCACATCTGGGTTTCAGACTTCTCCCCTGCAGAACGCTGAGACAAACATTTTCTGTGCTTTAAGCGACCCCATTGCAGCACTTTGCTATGGCAGCCTGGGAAACCAACATGGCTTGATAAATCAGAAACGTACTTTCTGAATTTCTGAAATGCAAGAAGGACAGGGTAAATGAGAAACTATATTGATGCTAATGGAAATTAGAGTTCTCACTATGGGAAAGGGGTGATAGCAATAGGAATTTTTCAAGTTAAGGTGTTAGATTTGAATTTGAGACATCACAATAGGCTCGAGATTAAGTAAAATAAAAACCTCATTTCCCATCTTGGCCCCTGGGAAGACCACAGTGCCAGCACACCTCATACTCAGACCCTAATTTTCTCAGGACCATCCCTCACTGCATGGAACATGGCTTCTTGGAGAAAGAAATGCGGCTAGGCATGGGACAGCGAAAGTATGTGAGCCCCAACACCTTGTTTAGCCATAAACAAGGAAAGTACACATTTACAGATAAGGTGACTTCAAAATAAAGCACGGGCCACTTAGAAGGGTGACTTCAAAATTATCTCCTACTGGTCGAAGAATTTGAACATCAAGAATGAATGGCGAGAATTCTACCACTGAGCTACCTTCCAACATGACATCTTGATGGAACGAACCAATGCTATATTATGTAAAGAGATGTTCTTGACATACATAAGTAAGTTTTTTGATAAAAAATATATTTATCCTACATTATTATTGAAGAAGTAATCAGAAAAATCCAAATTGCGCAAGTCTACAGCTTGTTAGTTTACAACTAGCCTTAGATCCTCAAAAATATCAATATGAAAGATTGTTTTGTTAATGCATGAGAGTGTCTAGGAAACAAAAGACTATAGAAACAAATAGCTGAATGTGAGGTGTGATCCTTGGTTATATGCTTAATTTAAAAAATGAACTGCCAGGACATTACTGGGCAATTTTTTAAAAACATGGAGTGCATAGTAGGTCGTAGTATTGCATCAAGTATAAATATTTTACAGTTGATAACACTGCTGTGGTTATGTATGAGAATATCACCCCCAATGGGCACGTGCTAACGTTTTACAATGAGGTCTGCATCTTATTTTCAAACAGTCCAGAAAACACACCCACTAAAGAAATGTGGAAAGTGTTAACAACTGAGGAATTGGTAAGGGTACTCAGTGCATCCCTTATGCAAACTTTCTTTAAATTCAGAATTTAGAAAAAATAAATAAAATCCTTGAATAGCTCTAGAACTCCTAATAAAATTTAATTAGTAGTTAAATCTCACTTCCCCCAGTCTCACACAAGCAAAACAACAGGTAGTAGACTTATAGGCAAGTTCTTCCAGACTTTCAAAGAAGAAATAACTACAAATCCAAATAATTCCGCCAGAGCATAGAAGGAAGGAAAAACTCCCCAACCATTTTATGATGCTTATAACAGTCTTGAGACCAAAACCCAGAAAAGAACATGAAAATTTAAACTTATGCTGCATATGCTCACAATTATAGATGCAAATAATCTAAACAAAAGTTTTTAATATGAATCTAGCATATATGACAAAAGGAAAAAATATCACAACTAGTTAAATTCATGTCAGGAATGCAATTTTTTTTTCTTTGCATGAGCAGGCACTGGAATCTAACCTGGGTCTCCAGCATGGCAAGTGAGAACTCTGCCTTCTGGGCCACTGTGGCTTGCCTTAACATTTTTTAATATGAGAAAAAAATTAGTATGCTCATCAAATTGCCTAATTACAATACAGAATATATGATTATCTCAGAAAATGTGAAAAGCATTTGATAGAACTTTGCATAATGGTATAAATTAATTTATAAAGTAGAAATAGAAGATAAGCACCTTAAAATAGGGCATCCCAATTAATTAATAGTAAAAATTAAGTATTTTTCTTTAAAAAAAGAAAGAACCTAGTCACATATTCTACTACTATTATGCTATTAAGAAATTGGGGTGTATTAGCTAGGGTTCTCTAGAGAAACAGAATCAACATGGAACACTCGCAAATGTAAAATTTATAAAAGTGTCTCACGTGATCACGGGAACACAGAGTCCAAAATCCGCAGAGTAGGCTGGGAAGCCGACAATTCCAATGGAGGGTCTGGACGAACTCCACAGGAGAGGCTCACCAGCCAAAACAGGAAGCGCCTGTCTCTTCTGAATCCTCCTTATAAGGCTTTCAGTGATTAGATTGAGCATCACTCATTGCAGAAGACATGCCCCTTTGGCTTATTACAAATGGAATCAGCTGTGGATGCAGCTGACATGATCATGATTTAATTCTATGAAATGTCCTCATCGCAACAGACAAGCCAGAACTTGCCCAACCACCACTTGGCCAAGTTGACACATGAACCTGACCATGACATGGGGTATAATAAATCAAGCTATTATTTTATAGACAATATACTGTTTTATAAGAAAACAAATTGATTGACAGGCTATTAGAAATATTAAGAGGCAAAACAGAGATAGAATAATTTCAAAAATACTATGTACAGTTATACAGGTATATACAAGTATATAGTTAAACAGTTATACAGCCGTGTGTGTGTGTGTCTATATATATAGACATGTGTGTGTATCTATAGTCACATAAAAACTATCTGTAGTTAGATGTTTTGAGATAGATAAATAAATATAGATGTATAACTCTAGATGGTTTTTACCTGGATATTTATTTATCTATCTTTCTTTCTCTCATCAAGGTTAAAGAGGGAGAGATTATAAACTATGGTCTCTCCAAAGAATGGTACTGGGTCAGACTGAGACTCCACATGGAAAAATAAAATTGGACTCACAACCCATGCCAAAATGAATGCTTATATTAAAAATCAATTATGCAAAGAACATTTTCAGAAAAAATATGGAAGCATACCCTTATGACCTTACGATAAGGAAGGACTCCTTAAATATGAAACAATAAATGTAACCTATATTAAGATTAATTCAATGACGTTAATACAAATTCAATTACATTAAAATTAAGAGCTTTCATTTCTGAAGCCAGAAATATATCTCTTGGTAGAACCATGGTTACTGTTAATAAAGAAAAGTATATACTGAATCTAGTAAATAAAAAGATATACATGCATATATTAATTTTGAAGCCTGTCCCTTGTTCTTGAAGACCTGTTTTTCCAAGGAGAATTGGAAGAGCAAGGAGAACAGGGAAGGACAGCCCTGCTGCCGTGAGGCCCGAGGCAGTCCTGAGCTGGGCGGAGGGGAGACCACTCTGCAAGGACATGTAAGTGGGGAAATGAGGGTTCTGAAATGTACTGGGATGGGTTTTCTAAGCCCTCAAATTGAAAAGAAAGCTTTGGTTCTGCCCAAGCTGAAGTTAATGAAGGGCACTCAGAAAGAGCAAGTTTAGAGAACTTAAAAATAAAGAGTTGTGACCTTGTGGTACAGGAACCTGGAGTTCTACTCCCTGTAATAATTAGTCATGTGCATTGACAAACGGACTTCCAGAGTCAGGGCTTCCTGTGAGTTAGGAGAGGGGTACGATAATCACAAATGCAGTTAAATGGATTTCTGTTCTCAATGGCCTAGAAGTCAGCCACGGGTGTATTTATTTATTTATCTATCAGCACAGAGCTCTATTCTGCTAAATGTACACAATGAGTACACTGTATCAGGAGATGCGAAGTTATAAAATTAAAATATTTATACATACTGACCTAAAGGGATTTGTTATTTCAAAGGTCTGTCTGCTTTTCATGTTCTCACAGTTTCAGGCTTATCCCTGGTTCATGGCAATGGAATCCTAAAATCTGACTAACACGACAACCTCATTCCTTTGGTGAGACCCTCCGAAGCATAGCAGACTCTGGCTGGTCAGACAGCAGACTGCAAGGCTGAAACAAGCAACGAGGAGCGGATGGTTGGTTGAGTAGAGGATCTTGCCTTTGAGAAGTTGGCAAGTCAACAGCATTGGTCAAAGGAGCAAGTGCAGGTGGGCTAAACGTGGAAGGGAATTGTGTCAACGTTTACAGGGCTCCGAGTTGTGTTGCTACATTTGGTCGTCGATTTCATCACACAGAATTCATGTTAATTATAGGTAATTGCTGTTAGAAACCCTCATATTGTTCAGGTGTTTTCTGCATGTTTATCTTTTCTAGTTCTAATCCATAGAATTTCATGAGTCTGCTCTACCTACCCAAGCACCAGGAAAAAAAAAAAACACATTGAACATTGCTTGTATCTCATACTTTCATATTATACAGATCTCTTTCAGGGAGAAAAAGATATTACCTTGGATTCCCCACAAGCAATTAGAGGACCCATGCCTATAGCCTAGCTTGAGAAATGCTAAAATAAAACATTAAATTATTCTTCTAAATATCTTTCAACAGAGAATTATCATTAAAATGAAAAAAGAAACCCTGCATAACATAAAATATCTTACTTTTTTATGAAAGAAACAGATTTGAAAATAATTCTCAAAGACCTGTGAAGCATTTACAGGTCTCCATGAGCCTCAGTTTAAGGAAACATATTTGTCTTATTTTTCATTTAAAGTTTTTAGCAGTGTTAGGTTTCCGATCTCCATTTAAGGAGCTGGAACTATAATGACGACGACAGACACGGATCCTGGGCAATCAAGACCTAGTTTCCATCGATCACTTAGGTAGGTCTTCCAGCCAATAACTGCCTCATTATAAATGAAAGGATATCTTCTTGGTAGTTAATGAAAGGCTCCATTTTAATTCATCTAAGAGTCTCCTTAATGATATCTAATTAGGACATCACTTAAGGGTTCACAATGTTACCATCTTCATTTAGATTTTTCCCATTAAACTAGCATTATGGTTACTTCACACTCTTTTATTAAAAGTCCATTATTAATGGGGATATATATATATATATGAGCATATATGTGAACATATATAAATATTTCAAACTCTGAATGACTTTTATGATATTGGAATATTCTTCCTAGGTAGGTTGAATGCATTTGCACTTTTTTTTAGTTAATAATTGGATTAATCTTATTAAGAATTTAGAATCTCTATTTCCCTTTCCTCAAAAAAACCTCCAAATTGGAGTAGCTGTACATCAATATTATAGTGATGTGGTTTTGAAATATCATCTTAAATGAAAAAGATGAGAAATTGTTTTCATCTGAAAATTTTAAAGTTTATAGAGCCCAAAAGTATCATTATTAATTGTAACTGATGGCTATTTCAAAACATCAAAACATCAAAAAACAAAGAATCTTCCATTCTAAGATAATATATGTGTTTCAGTTCTTATAGAAATTCTCTTTAGTCTTGAAAGTCTTCAAGATGACATTCTCAAATTTTCATCACATGAAACCACCATATAAATTTTGTCTCTTCTGAATACATATCTAACTTCAGTGTCTGGTCTTCAGTGGAATGCTGATTATAAATTCAGCCTTAATCCATCTTACAAACTCAATTCTTTGTATTTAATTCTTCCAATTAATACTGTAGGCCTTCAGAAACATTGCGCTTAATATTAAGGTACCCCTGTATAGTTACGTTTGACGACTGGACAGCTATTTAACTTATCGTGTTCTTTAAATTAATATTATTATACACATATCATATACTCATATTACCATCTTCTATGTAAATCTATAAAATTAAACAAGACTACAAAATCTCACAGGAATTTTGTTGAAACACCTGTGGAACATCTTCTTTGTGAAAAAAACGAATGTTAACATGTAAAGTCTGTAGAATGTTCACACTTATTCAAGCGCCAATGACCTCTATTGAGTCAGTTTCTCTTCACGTTCTCTGCTTGTTTTTTTGGCGTGATGTCAGGAATTATTTGCAGTGTACTTGCTTTTGAAGACAAAAAGTAGTTCCAGGTTCCTTTGTTTATATTTCCTTCCCCAGATCCACTATTAGCAATCTCCCCAGCAATCTCTGCTTCTATGCCGAAAGCTGTGAAGAGACCACAAACTGTGTTGCCATCTCCTTCCGCAATTAAGAATGTCTCTTAAAATCTGTAATCATGCTTTTCATTAACCAATATTTTTTATTAAGCATATAGCATTTCTTTCATCACCTGAAAAAGGTTAAATATTCAAATGTTAGTAATAGTGATTCAGAAACTTTAAAAATCATTGACATTTCTAGTTGCCTCAAGAAGATTCCAAACTAATTTTGGCCAGAACTGAAAGCAGTATCGTGCTTTCCAGTTCTCTCTTGTTTCCCATTTTGTTACAGCAAACTTCACCTTGTATAGACTCAGGTCATCACGGTTCTGTGTCTGCATACACCTTCTTTTGGCTGGAGTCAGGAAGCTGCCTTCTGCTGCCCAGGCGGTAGAGACCAGCCTAGAACTAAACCCCAAGTGATCTGTCTCTAATCTTACCTATTCATTCATTTTGCAGAAGGAAAACAGAACTGAATTCTGTGATCCTTGAAAGAATTTAATTCAAATTTTTATAAAGTTTATGTCTCAATTGTAAACTGCGCAAAATGTGATCACACATTCCAAAAGTATCTTAAAATTGTCAAAGCTTTCCATGACAAAAGACCATAATTCTTATGAAGATGTTTTCCATTTCATTGTTACACTACCTGAATTCTCAATATATTAAATATATAAACATTAATCATCTTGTATAGCTGAGAGATTAATACATTGCTTCAAAATGTGGATATTTTCTTAGAAAATTTATCTAAATGTAGTGAAAACATAACCTTATTACTTAACTTTCACATTATTTTTACTGTGGAAATATATATATATGTATCATAAAATCTGCCATTTTAACCATTTTTAAGTGTCCATACTTCCTCTGGCATTTAAGAGCCTCAATTTAACATTGAAAAGCTCAGCTTTCACAACTTGTAACTCATGTCTGACCATCTCTGCAATCATTAAACATGTGAAGAACATGCTAAAAACCTGACCTTTGTAATTTTTAACTCATTCCATATCCTCAAGCACAGTGACAAAAACTGCAAATTAGTACTGAGAAAGTACAACGTAAAATAAAAAGTTTGCTTATAGAATATAATAAATTCCCTTTGTTCTAGTTTGCTGCCCGAATACAACACACCAGAAACAGAACAGCTTTTATAAGGGGGAGTTTATTAAGTTGCAAATTTACAGTTCTAAGTCTGTGAAAATGCCCCAATTAAAGCAAAGTCTATATAAATGTCCAAGTTAAGGCCGCATAAGAGATTACATCACTCAAGAAAGACCAATGAAGTTCAGGGTTTCTCTCTCAGCTGGAAAGGCACATCGTGAACATGGTGAGATCTGCTAGCTTTCTCTCCAGGCTTCTCATTTCATGAAGCTCCCCCAGGGGAATGTCCCTTCTTCATCTCCAAAGGTCTCTGGCTGCTTAGGCTCTCGTGGTTCTCATGGCTCTGCTGCTCTCTCCAAAAAATTTCCTCCTTTAAAGTATTCCTGTAAACTAATCAAGACCCACCTGGAGTGGGTGGACTCACATCTCCTTCTAATCACAAGCTAATACCCACAACTGAATGTGTCACATCTCAGCAGAGATCATCAACCTACAGTACTGAATAAGGATTAAAAGGAATGGCTGCCTCCACAAACTGGATGAGGATTAAAACATGACTTTTCTAGGGTACATAATCTTTTCAAGCCGGCACACCTTTAATGACTTGATTTCATAGTTCCTCAGAGGACTATAATTAAAATTCAGTTTGCATCATACCAATTCATAAATTTACCAAATATATAAAACTTTTTGTTTTTATTTACACGTTAATTTTAACTAACAGTTTTAAAACATCATCTATTGTGCTGCATAATTACATGACAGGTACATAAAAGGGATTAATACATGACATTACTCCTCTGGTGTAAACCATCTGTTCAAGGCAAAGTAGAGGGAAAAAGTCTCCTCTTAAACAGTATTCAGAGGTTTTGATTGCAAATGACAAGACCAAATAAAATAAATTTGGGAAAAAGATTATTTCATGTATTAAAGGTAGTTTTCAACTACCAAGTCAAAAAGGATGCAATTGAAATCAGGAAATCAAATATTACATGTTTGTTTTGGTAACAGTCTCTTGGGTTGCTTTGCAGGCTGTCCTCTCCAACTTACTCTTAATTATCTGCCTATCAGCCCAGTCATCTTTTTCTCTACGATCTCTCTCTGCCATCTTTCTCATATACTTGATCTCTCTCTTCTTCCTCATCTCGTCTCTCAGAATGCTTACCATAACCCTCTCTCTTCTAATCCATGTATCCATTACCATCTCCTCTCATTGCTCTCCTGCATCTGCTTTCATTTCTGCCTCTCTTCTCTAAGTTATCTTTCCAAACTTTTACCCCTTTTCTCTTCCTCTCCTCTCTCTTGGCCATCCTTTTAATCTCTCTTTCTCTTTCTGTCTTCCTTTTTCTAACTCTCTCTCTCTTACAGTATGGACAGGTATCTTCCTTGGGTTGGGAAGATAGCTGCCCTAAATATTCAATTTTCAATGATCAAATCTTTTCATTTTTCCCTTTGAAAGAATCCTCTCTTCATTTATAAAGTGAACTAGTTAACTTAGTTTGAGTCAGATACTGAGCTACAAACCGATATTCTCTGTCCAAAGTAGCAGGGCCCTGGGGTTGATGTGCCTGGCAAGAGTGCCCCTGTGGGCTCTGCAGGATGACTTGGGGCGGGAGGACGGTGCGCGTGCAAGAACACTACATCCTGCAATAGAGCCAGGTAGATTGGGCAGTGACAATTCCTAGATGCTGGTCAAATAAAACATAGGTGCCCAATGAAAATGAGGGTATTTAGTCTTTTTTGCCTATGTTGGAACATCAATAGCAGAATAACGGAAAGAGGAAAAATATGAATAGGGAAAATCAGAGATAAGGTAATTGGCATTAATTATTTCATTAGCAATGTATCTCATAGCAGTGCAAGGGATCTGAGAAACTCTGGTCGAGGATATGGGAGCAGCAATTGCCAATTTTGGTGAGCCTGACATCACACGGGACAGTGTATGCTTCTCAGAGCCCACAGTTAGATTGCTACACAGGTGCCAGAGCAGTACATCCTGCTCTCAAAATAATAACATTAATTTTAGGAGATGAGGATCTTTAAGTAGATCGGGGCTTGGTGAATTGATTTAGCTGAATCTGCAAATAAAAGTACTCAGTACTAACAGCCTAAAATAATGAGAAATAATGAGAGCGATGAGCACAGATTTTTACATCCCATTGACCAATACTGAAAACAAATTTGAAAGGTGAAAGAATTATGGAAAAACGCAGGCAGTACTTCAAGGCATATAGATTTAAGTTTAAGTAAATTCTCTTCAAATGTTTTGTAGCTAGTGTTTCTTACAGTTTGTCCTACCTGGAGCACGTTGCTTTATTTTAAGCATCCTGATGCATTAGCAGGTCTCAATGACAAAAGTAATTATGCCCCATGTCCATTTATTGAAAGGATTGTCAAGTCTAACTTCAGTACCTCTTGATTTTTTTCTTTGCCTGAAAATTTCCAAGCTTGTTAATTAGATTAATGATGAAAGGAGGCAGCTTCACCAAGGAAATCTCATGAGTCACTGGTACTAAATAAATCACTCTTCAGACTAGCTCAGATCCTCAAGAGAATATTAAAGGGAGCTATGAAGTGATTTTTTTAAGCTTGGTAAATAAACCTTTATTCCTCTCTTCCATGTTTTCCGATGTTCTGAGTTTTATTACGTTGTCTAAAAATATGGGGGAAATGTTTTTCTCCTTCAGCTTTTGCTTTCCACAAAACAATTTTTTAATATTGATTTAACGAGCATTCACTGAGAAAATAGTCTGTGCCAAGCCCTGTCTTAGATACATTTTGCAGGAAATTTTAAATCTTAGTGTCACTTGTGAGTCATCTGAGGCCTTCCCATCCCACTCTGGCTTTAGGGGATAAACTTCAGTCATGGATATATGCTGAAGACTAAGAAAAATTACAATTAAACAGACTATAAATTGAGATTAATCAAAAGCCAAGAAATTGGCTAGAAAAGGATAATAGGAATTAAAAAGTGAAAGGAAACTTATGAGGAAGGAGATAGAACTTGATCCATCAGCAACACATGAGTTTTTAGACTGTACTTTCAGATCCTTCAGAATTTCCACTGGTGATTGTCTGCCTTTCCTCGAGACTTCTCTACTTAGTTCTGTGCCCAGATCCAGTGAGATGCAGTGTGAAGACCCAGAGATGAGAGAATGGTGAAATATCTGCCCAAAAGGAGGCATCCAACTGTGTGAGCTGTGACCTGAGGAAGACAAGATTGTCTCAATTTGCCAAAATATTTTTGATTCACATTTTCTCAGCATTGACATCAATTCTTTGTGTATGCATCAGAATCAACTTGCTAGCTTTTGAAAATAAATACCTAGGCCTTGACCCAGAGCTACCAGGTCGGATTCCCAGGGACAGACAGGAGAGATGTAATTTGTTTTTAAAAAAATTCCAAGTAATTTTGACAGAGCTCTGGGAATTAAGGTATTGAGGCAACACTTTAATATACTACCTACATTGTCCTTCATACAGCAGTGCCATGAAGCTTTTATGCTGGAGAACACTGTGCTTGGAGCAGTGTTTTGAGAAGGCTAACTGAATGGAGGTGGAATGAAGCAGGGGGAAAAGGAAACCAACACATTAGTTCAGGGTCTATTGCAAAAGTGCAGTCACATTGAAAAGATGTTCAAACATCAAGAAAAAACCTACTGACATCATTAGACTAGAAAATAGCATGATAAATGCATATATACATGTATAACCACCAGAAAATCCCAAGGAGAAAGGATGAGCCCTTGAATATGTTAATTATGGACAAGAGATCTAATAATTCTGAACAGCGACACCTCTATAAATCATGTCACGATTTTTTTCATAGTCATGACAAAAGATTAAGATTGGCAAAAACTATACATTGAATCAGTGATAATATTTTACTTTGAGATACCCACAATTAAAAGAAAAAACAACATGAGAAGTTGTTTCAGAGTCCTGGTTGCTAAAACAAATGCATGCATGGGTTGGCTTAACAATAGGACTTTCTTAGCTCACTGTCCCAAAGCTAGAAGTCTGGCTTCCTCCAGCATCTCCAGGCTGGCCAGCAATCTGTGGGGTTCCTTGGTTTTTCTCCACATGGCAATGCACATGGCAGGTCTTCTCCTTTCCCCTTTGGGTTCAATTGACTTCCTACTTCTGGCTTCACCCTATGGCTTCTCCCTCCATCTGGCTTTCACTCTGCTTATAAAGGGCTGCAAGAATCCAGATCAACCCCAGCCTGATTCAGCTGGGCCACACCTTAGCTGGAGTAATACCTACAAGAGATCTTATCTACAATGGGTCCACAAGCACCAGAGCATGGACCAAACCCAAGGCAATTCCTAAACCAGGGCACACCATTTAATCCCCAACAGAAGCTGTCATGGTCGGGTTCATGTGTCAACTTGGCCAAGTGGTGGTACCTGTTTCTCTGGTTGGGCAAGTGCTGGCCTGTCTGTTGCAATGAGAACATTTCATAGAATTAAATCATGATCAAGTCAGCTACATCCACAGATGATTCCATTTGTAATCAGCCAAGGGGAGTGTCTTCTGCAATGAGTGATGCTTAATCTAATCACTGGAAGGAGGATTTTTAAGGAAGATTCAGAAGAGACAGGCTCTCTTCCTGCTTTGGCTGGTGAGCCTCTCCTGTGGAGTTCATCCAGACCCTCCATCGGAGTCGTTGGCTTCACAGCCTACCTTGTTGATTTTGGACTCTGTGTTCCCACGGTTACATGAGACACTTTTACAAATTTTATATTTGCAAGTGTTCCCTGTTGATTCTGTTTCTCTAGAGAACCCTAACTAATACAGAAGCCAATCTTAGGATAGCTGACTCAGAGTTTGTTTGTTTTTAATGTTTCTGAAGAAGAACATTTCATTTCATTTCCTACTAAGAAGCAAATATGTTAAAATAAATGAATACCCTTATCGGTTCTCATACTAGTTTGTTTTTCAGAACATTGAAAATATTGATGAAACATCACCTATGTTACATTTACTTGTTCATTATACTTGTTTTATCATAAAAACAAGAAGAAATATGGTTCATTCTAATGATTTTTACAGGGAGATGAAAAATTCTAAGAGAAAATGGCATTCACACTATTAGTTTTTTATTACCTTTATGCATTGCACAGTTGATGTGCTCTATGAAGTGAAATTTAATGTCATGCCCTTAAATTTTATTAAGCATTGATAGAATAAGTAGTTATGTAAAATATTTTTATTTTTTATTTAAATATGTCATTATTATCCTTTATATTCTAAAATTGACACTTCTGGAATGCAGTGGAAGGGCAAAACTCATTTCTTCCTGAGTAGATGTGATAGCCTTTCCTTCAACAGACAACAGGGTCTGTGGGAAGTCATCTTTCTGCAACTGCTGCTGAGCTAGCCATCAATCAAGCCTTCCAGTATCATAGTGGCCGTTTCACAAGTGCTTATCACTCAAATGATCAAGTTCAATTCCCCTTTTCTCCCTTTCCCCGGAGACTTTTGCATTCCTTTTCTGATTTTAAAATAAACTGTACTGTTTCCTACTGTGCAATAAAAATTTTTCAAATAAGAGTTTGAATTCTTTAAATAAGTTAAATTTAAAGAACTTGAAAAAGTTCCTTTAATAGCTCACATTTATTTAAAGAACGTTAGGCATGGTGCCAGTAAGTAGGTTGGACATGAGACGTTCTAGAGATGATAGAAAGCTCATCATTGTGTTCAGGATGGGAGCTGAAGCAAAAACATATGGGAATTTGAGCAGTACATGAAGTACAGAATAAACTACTTGGGAAAGATGACACGGCTTGCTTTTAAGGTGCCTCCATATCCCACACAATGGAATGCGTGCAATGGGGCTTAGTGCTTTACTATGTTAAAGTTGAATGCCGTTAGGGCCACCTGCTTTCAAGAACATTAAAATGCAGAATTTCTGCTGTTGCTGTCCGTTACTTTAATATTTTATTCTTCACTGTATGATAAAGAATGTTTACATTGAGTTAAGTTTCATAATTTCAAGGTTTGCAAACTGTATAAATTAGAGGGGTTTTTTTTAATTTTTTTTTTATTTACCAAGGGGAAAAAAAAACCCTGCACTATCAACTTAATGGAACATTCTCCAGAGCTCAAATGAACATAGACAATGGTGTTTAATATTGAAAATTCTTAACTTTATCTGAATAAAAAGAATGACAAAGCAGATGCTAATATCTTTTCTTTTATTAAAAGCTAATTAAGAAGTCTCTACTGAAAACTTCAGTACCTAGTTCTTTAGAGAGACATACTAGTCAAGCTGAATTAAGAAATGAAGTACAATAGTCATAGCCCAAAGAACTATGCAATCATTCTTAAATTTGTGACTAACAGAAAATACAATAATTCTCCAAGGAGAAGGACTCATTCAAAACTGATTTTCAGTGTCTTAAATGTGCGATTTTAAAAAGATTCAATGAGTCACTTTGAATATTTAACTTAATTATTTTCCAAAACACCGATGATACATTATCTGATGACACAAAGAAGAGTTCTACCTTTTAGATGGAATATAATTTCCATTCATTTAACTTCTAGATGTGTAAACAGCCTTTATAAGTCAATTTATTAAATGAACAAATAGGATTGTTTGTGTGTAGCAGAGTGGAAAATGGAGAAATTATTGTATAGAATAGAGTCATCTCTCAAACATCAAAGTTAGCATTCCCTCTCAGACAGATCCAAGTACGTCCTCACGGACCAAAACGGCTGGTGATGGGATGATGGACAGTCCCAGACCCTTCTGAGTTCAGAAACCTGGCCTTCAGTAATACTGACTCTCATTTATAAACACAGGATCTAGTTCATTGACGTTAGAGGGTTGTATCTTAAAATCGTTTCTCTAGCAGAGATATCGCGGTAACTGGGCTCCAGATAAAAGAGCGCGATGCCTTCCAACACGCGTTTGGGAGTCGCGTTCAGGGTTGACTCGCCGTCAGGGCTGAGCCTTGGCCTGCAGCCATGGGCACCATCTGATTGGGCCGGTGTGCAAGGAGCCCCACTGCTCATCTTACTAAACTAGCCATCAGCCCTGCGTGCTAACATTTTGGAATAGATGACTTCTAAAAGACAGTTTTATAGCATGAAATGGCTGACGTAAAAGCAGTCTTCTCTCCCAATGACTTCATTTACATAATTGAATATATGTTCAAAAATTCAGTAAATCTGTAGTGAAAAATCTCCTGTGTGCTAGGCACAGGCAGAACAAAGACGAAGAAAGTGTTTTCTGTGCCCTCTAACATAGGATTTCTCCCAGCGGCGCTGTTGCCCTTTGGGCCCAATAATTCTTTGTGTGGAGGGCTCACTTGTCTATGATGGGGTGTTTAGTAGGGTCCCTGCCCTCTACCCACTAGTTGCAATTCACATCCCCTACCCCAGTTGGAACCATTAAAAATGCTTCCGGACCTTGCCCGACACCCCAGATGGGTAGAATCACCTCTAACTGAGAGGCACTGATCTGGCATGAGAGACAAGGAACAAACAAATCAGTCTAACACAAATGCATACACGGCATATAAAGGTACACATAACTGAGACAAAGGGGTGGGAGGGGTCGGAGAGGAAGTGTCCTGTCCAGGTGCTGGGACATGTAAAGAGGATCCACAAAGGTGGTTGGGATTTTGACAGGTGGAAAGTAAGTAGGAGGACGTTACAGTTACTTTAGAAACTTTCAGCAAGAGAGCCTTGAGTCTGTGCACTTCCCCTTATCGTGCAGTCTTATAGTACAAGAATTATTTAAATGTTTATCCTATACCATGGGAGTTAGATTCACTTGTCAACTTGGCCAGGTGAAGGCACCTAGTTCTGTTGTGGGGACATTTCCACATTTTTGTGGAGATTTTCCACATCTTTTATACTTTGATCTCATTTTGACTATTCACATCCTCAAAGATTCAATTTCCAAATGAGGCCACATTTATGGGATTGCAGGTCAGAATTTGAACATGTCTTTTTGGAGACACAATTCAACCCATTACATAATGGGACTGCTTTATCCTCTGTGGTACTTAGATTTAGTTGTCAACTTGGCCAGGTGAAGGCACCTAGTTCCGTTGCTGTGGACATGAGCCAATGGTGCGTGAACCTCATCTGTTGCTCATTACATCTGCAGTCGGCTAGGAGGTGTGCCTGCTGCAATGAATGATGTTTGATTCAATTGGCTGGTGCTTAAATGAGAGAGCGCAATGTAGCACAGCCTAAGCAGCTCGGCATACCTCATCTCAGCACTCACAACCCAGCCCAGGCCTTTGCAGATGCAGAAAGAAATCACCCTGGGGAAGTTTTTTGGAACCCAGAGGCCTGGAGAGAAGACCAGCAGAGACCATCCTGTGCCTTCCCACATTAGAAAGACCCCCAGATGAAAGTGAGCTGCTTTTCCTCTGAAGAACTAACAAAATAAATCCCCTTTTATTAAAAGCCAATCCATCTCTGGTGTGTTGCATTCTGGCAGCTCGCAAACTAAAACATATACCTTAATTCACTTCACTGTCATTTCTATCTACACATAGGAAAATTACCTTAACTTAGCAACTGTGCTTTCAAATCTGAGTCGAGTCCTGTATTAACACTGGTATTTATAAGGTAATAACACTTATCGTGTGTCTATCACAAATCTAAGCACTTTTATGATTCAGGGCTTATAACTACTATATAAAGGAGGTCTTGCTATTATGTCCATTTTACTGATAAGAAAAATGAAGCATAATGTGTTTAATTAGAACTGTCCACATAGCTAATAAATATGAACTTGGGATTTAAATCCACGCCACCTGGCTCTATAGTCAAAACTAGAAGTTGAAAATCACTAATTACTGTGCAACCCAGACAAAATAAATAAATAAGTTTCTACTTTGCTTGGAGCCATTATTGATTAGAACATGGTTCAACCCAGCCTGTGAATCACCTACTAGAACATAGAGTATAGATATAGTCATGTCTCCAACTTGAACATCTTAATAAATCAATTTGTGTAGGCGAACTTCTTTCAAACAATATCATTTAAAATCATTAAAACTACTTGTGCCAGTTTGAATCTGTGGTGGACCCCAGAAAAGCCATGTGCTTTAATCCTCATTCAATATTGCTGGGTGGGAGCATTTTGATTGTTTCCATGGAGATGTGACCCAACCAATTGTGGGTGGTAGCTTTTGATTAGATGATTTCCATGGAGGTGTATCTCCACCCACTGAAGGTGGAGCTGCTTACTAGAATCCTTTAAAAGAGGAAACATTTTGGAGTGAGTTCCTTTAGGTAGAGCCAAGAGAAAGCCAGCAGATGCCACCATGTTCACCATGTGCCCTTCCAGCTGAGAGAGAAGCGTTGAATGTCATCGGCCTTCTTGAACCAAGGTACCTTTCCCTGGATGCCTTAGACTGGACATTTTTATAGACTTGTTTTAGTTGGGACATTTTCTCAGCCTTAGAACTATAAACCTGCAACTTATTAAATTCCCCTTTTTAGAAGCCATTCCATTTCTGGTATATTGTATTCCAGCAGCTAGCAAACTAGAACACTACTTGACCCATCTAAAATTATCTTAAAACACATTTTTTAACCTTGATAACAATTTTGTGCGTTCGGGCCTCAGCATTGCTACCCCATCTCACGTGTTGTGAAACCACAGCAGGCCCCTGAGCCGCTGCCGGTGCTCCCAGGGGACATATGTAGAAGGAGGATAAGGACACAAATCTTCTGACATTTCCATCATAGCTTGAAACACACACTCTCTCCCATGCCAATCTGACATACTTCTATCACCGTAAGGCTGGCAGCCAGCAGACAGTTTATTGACCTGCCTTGTCTAATTTTAGCCCTGAAGTCATTTGCCATTCCACAGTTTTCTTTAGTCACCTGATTTGATTTTCTTCTTTCCTTTGTTTTAGAGCCTTACAAAATTCCTTCCTAACCAAAAAACCTTCTTTCATCCCACCCTAACTTCCCAGTAAGGCTTTCCTTTCCACTCTCTATTGTTGTTCCTTTGAAGGAGACTATCTTTGAGGACCTTTTCCCATTATGTTGACACGTCTCTAAAATGTCATGTATTAAATGTTTTAAGGAGTTATAGATTCCATTTTTGTTTCTGTAGAAAGCACATTGGGCAGTATCCTTATATTTTTATCATAAATAGAAAAATGCCAGCAACCTTGAACCTGCCTAAAAAATACTGAAAGTCCCACTTCTCACACTTCTCTTCCTTCTTTTCCCCTTTGCAGACACATGAGATAGAACTGAAAAAAGTCTCCTTAAAATTTTTACACAATTTCATCCCAAACTGGGACAGCTTTTCTGTGACATGGCATGCGAGCACTCATCAGTTTTCATTACAGATGCTGAGTCTCCACACACTCATCCATTCCATCATTTGGAACACTCAGCCAGCGCCCAACCAGCAATGGACCAGGCATGTGCTAGGAGCTGGGGACAAACGCTGCAAGGCCCCATTGGATCCTTCATCTCCTAACAGAGGCAGACAGGTAAGAAAATGATTGACATAACATTTAATATCATCTTCGTATGTAAAGAAAAGACACCAGGATGAGGACCGACAGCCTAAGGCGGCAGGGATGGTTCACAAAAGATTCCATGGGAGGTCAGGTGGACCAGGTCTGGCCCAGGCAGCTGGCATGGGCAAAGCTGCAGGGAGACTCCACATCCTATACCGGGGCAGTCGCTAGCAGGTTCAAGGCTAGGATGAAGTTTGAATAATGGAACAGCAGGCGCCAAGGGCAGGTCTTAGAGAGTCATCTGTTTGATGCAAACATTTGGACTCATTTATTGGAGGATATTGAGCAGGGATGTGGCATGATTACTCTGGAATCTTGAAAAACTGGAACAATTGTTTCCTTGGATTTGGGGGAATCCCTGAACATGCAGCATTCGGATTAGTTTCATGAAGTTTCCAGTCTCAGTTCATCCCATTAGACTACAATTTATAATCTCTAACAAAGGCTACATAAAACTGGAACCTCCAAAGGCTGAATGCCCAAAGATTATAGCACTATTTTTATTTTAGAAAAACAACTAAATGCAGTACACAAAAGAGACTCATAAAAAAGGATTCTTATGCATACCTAGAAACCTGCTTAATACCATAAAGAATCCCTGGGCTTTGGAGTCAGGGAAATCTCGCCTTGAATTCTGCCTCCCCAGTTTGTTAAGACTGTGACCTTGGCAGATGGCTTAGCCGATGGAGGTATAATTTATTCGCTAAGATTCAGAAAGAAAATAATTACATCAATGTGTCTTCTGGGCAGGTAAAATAATTGACATATGTGAATCACTAGCACCCTGGCGTGTGATAAAAGTGCACTTCATTTCATCTTCTTACAGAACCAGAATCATTTTCTTTTGTTTTAACTAGGAACATCGGAAATAAAATGTTACTGCGGAGAGAGTACTTCACTTAAATTTCACTCTCTTGATGAAAACTTTTCTTAGATTCTCCTTTGCATTGCTTATTTCTTGTGGCCTGACATCGTTAAAGCAAACCATTACAACTACTAAAGACGCAGCTCACTCGTAACCTACTCCAGAGAGTCACGCTTGGCTCCAAAGGCTAATGAGCATGTCCTCCTGTGACCCCATCACACCCTCTAAATCCCTCTCCCATTTCCTGCATCCCGCTGCAGCGAGGACACCGGTGGGTGAGTTAGACTTCTCTGCCATAAGTCTGTGTATTGGCATGGCAGTGTCTCTGTTCCCCACAAAATTCTCAAGGTACTTAGGCTAGCTTTGCCAATGCTTATTGAACATCATTGAATAAAAGAAAGCACCTGAATTCTTAAAAAGGGGGTATTTATAAAGAATGGATTAGGGATATATGTATATTTTGGTTGTGACTATTTAATATTACATTTTATTTTGTGGATGAAATTACAATTTTGTCAGTCCAAGGATAAAATTACTACTCATGGGGACGTCTGTGTCCAGCATTATGGAGAAAGGGTACCGGAAGCACTCTTTCCAATGGCAAACCCCTAAAATGAAGAAATGTGTGAATCTGTGCACATATACATCCGATTGGGAAGAAAGTAAGGAAAGCCCAAGAAACTCCCCAACGCCCCTCATTTTGCCTTTTTACAGAATTAGAATAATTTTCTTTTGATTATAAAAATATCTAATGCCTGTCCACGATGCACACAGCACTGAACCTTACAGCTGATCTAAATGACTCTGGGGTCGGCAACGGCTAAAGCTTCCATTTTATTGAGGTTAGGGGTAAACACCAGGCCTGAGTAAAAGGGGGAGTTGGGCCAGGAACCCCTGCTTAAGGCTAGGAACTAGGAAAGCAAACTGACAAACCCAGAGATGGATCGCTTTCCACCTACTATCCCAAACTTGACTCTGCCGATGTGTTGGGGGAGGGGTGGATCTCACCTGACACCCAACCCTGTTTCCCACGGGATGTTCTGATCTGCGTCTGCACTCCAAACACAAATCCTGTGCATTAGGTGGATTTGGAGACGTAGGCAAGGTCCTGGTTATGCAATGATTTGTAAAGTATGGGAAGGATATTATATTTACTTGAACCTGCATGAAAAGGTTTGCAAGCAGGGGTTTAACCTGCTCTCAGTTAAATTTCAAGTTGCTGCAGGAAAACTAGGTTAGGTTAGAACATGTGTGAAAGCTTTTGGAAGCACTAATGAGGCTCATTGTAAGGTGCTTCTATACGGTTTAATAGCAGAGAGATGGTGGTATTTCTAATTAGAGTCATAGAGGTAGAAAGAGGTATGGGGGAGAAACATATTGGGGCATACATGATAGTATTTGCTCACAGGCTGAATCTACAAATATTGAGGAAGAAAAAAAAGAAGTATAAGTCCCAAGTTTCTGGGTAGACCAAGTGGATGCAGAGTGGTTCCATTGTTTAAAATCCAGCTGGGGCCAGGGTTGGAGGTGGGGTGGGGGTGAGGGTTGTGGCCTCTGGAGCCTTTGGTGAGAAGATACATGAATGGAGGTTCGTAGTTGTTGATCCTAGGAAACGTTCTCTTGCAAGTTCATTACTGCATTTTAAACGCACTACTCCTTGTTGTCTTTTAGAGAAAATCATTTTCCTGACCACACAGAAAAAGCTGTCTATAGAGGCACACAGCATGCCTTCTGTAGAAAAGTGTTAATTCCTAGTCACAAAAGGCAGTGTGGAAATGCTCTAAGAAGAATCAATGAACTTACCATAACCACTGGGAAGCCAAGTTCAAGGCTTGCGTGGACCAGGAGAGCACAAACACAGTGAGTTCTCAATGAGGTATTACTGGATGAAGAGAGGAATATAATGTCACGCCATGTCTAGTTTGCCTTTGCACCAATACACACATTTACTGAAGCCCCAACAGTGACTTTGAAGAAGCAAATGGTAACTTTTATTCTTATGATTAAACTCGGTGGCAGCAGAGTAGGCTGCACTTCCAAGAAGTTCAGAATGATGAAGTCTTAATATACTTCAAGATCAGGAGGCTTGGACCTTTTCAATTTTGTAAGTGTTTCTTTTTTCCTTAAGAAACAGAAAGTAGAAGACCTCAAGCATCTTCTCATGCCAGGTTCCAACCAGCCAGTTGCATAGGTCCAGGGTGCTGTGCCACTCTACTGCTGACCGCTGGTGACCATGGGCCTGCAGCCTCTCCCGGGGGCAGGAGTGGGGAGCTGTTGAGCACGTCCTCACTGGTCTTGGGGCCAAGGTCTTGGCAGCACTGGAGCACTGGACCTGACTGAGCTGGACTTGCTCTATCTATGAAGATTTCAACCAGTACAGGTGGTGGTAGACCATTCCAGGTAGCGGCAACAAAGTGCAGAGACAGCACCGGATAGGAATAATGGAGGTCATTTAGTTTATTAAAAATTAAAGTTATAAGAAAATTCAGTGGTATTTAATGATTAAAAGATAGTTGAAGCCATGGTGGTACGACAGTGGCTCAGCAGACAGAGCTCTCGCCTGCCATGCCAGAGACCCAGATTTGATCCCCGGTGCCTGCCCATGCAAAAGAAAAAAGAAAAAGATAGTTGGAGTCAGTTTGTAGAAATGGTTGGATGTCTGACTCCAACATTCAACATTCAAATGTCAGCAATTTGAATTTTATTCTATAGAAAATTTGCACTTAATTGAAAACTTTAACAAAGAAATAATCACAATTGTGGTGATAAAAAATATTTATGCTTTCTAGCCTCCAGTGTTCTGAAGCAGCTAGAAGGAAAAATCTGAGAGGATCATATGGTAACCCATGACAGACTCTGGGATCTGTCCCATAACTACTTGTTGAAGTCATGCTTTGAAAATTATTGCTTTTTTATTTCTTTGCTTTGTATGTATGTTATACTATCCATTAAAATGTTTTTTTTAAAAAAAGAAATAATTAATCAAATGATGCTTCTGAAAAGTGACTCTGAAAGCAATGCTTTGAGGATGGAATAAGAAAGACTGCCAGAGGTGATAGATGAAGTCACAGAATTGGGTAAAAGCACTAGAAATGGAGCCTAAAAGAATAGAGAACCAGATGCAGGAGAAATGAAGTGGAGGAAAGATAAAGAAGGAGAAGCTTCAGCAGGGTAAAGAGCTGCCCCAGAGGCAGGTTACTTTCAAAGCAGAGAGAGTCCTAGAAATCGGAAATGCCCGAGCCCTTTTCCTGGTAGGCTGGTTTTCTTACTGGATCCTCCTAAGGATTCACCCAGTACTGAACCTCATGGAATGACATTAAATAGGCATCCTCTGTGAACACAAACAGTGGGGAAGCCTCAGGTGACTAGCTCGTCAATTCTGGATCTCCAATCATTCCGGTGTCTCTGCACAGCATATGTGAAAATGTCACATTGTAGTCCAGGTTGAAAGGCATCATGGCCTTGATGACTCATTGCAAAGACCCTCTCTAACTGCCTCCAGCAGCACTGTGGGTGGCCCAGCCAACCCAGAGCAGAGCCTGGCACTGGGGACTGGCAGCCAACCTCCCGAGACAAGATTCCTTAAGGACCTGTCATTTTCATTTTCCCTGCATGTATTCAGGAACTTAGAAGTGGGTGTGATATGCATATGAATGTGTACGTGTGCATGTATGAGTGAGATCATGGACAGAATACAAATTTTGCTGAACTCGTTTTCTGAATGCGTCAAGAAAGTTATATTTTTCAGAGTCTGGTATGAAGAAAAATGAGTCCTTTCACTTCCAGGTCAGTAGTTTGAATTCAACTCAGTTCAATATTAACTCTTAAGTGTGAAATATGTGCTGTTTAGGTTGGTTCCAGAATAAAAATAGAATGCTGCCCTATCCGAGGTGAAAGCCATCCACATCCGCCAAACCAGCAGGGCAAATGAAGCTTCCTTGACAAATGAAACTAAAGTGCGATATGATGCAGCAAGGCAGCTTAATATAGCGCCTTACTCAAGCAATATGTAAATATATACTCCACATATTTCCAAGACTATTTTCTATTCAAAATAAGAATTAAATAAACAGGTTTCACCTTAGCCACTCATCAATAGCAAGACACGTGTTTCTATGCCTTATTAAGACTATAGAACTTGGGGGCAAGACATCGTTTAGGCTCCAAACTGTGCTTCTAAGTGGGAAGCTTTCTTTGGTGATGGTGTTACCAGACAAAGGTCGTGGATTCTTTTGCCCGATGCACTCAATAACCAATTCCTGAGATACCAGGGTTTCAAACTGAAAAAGAGTTTATTACTACGCACATAGTAGGAGCCTAGTGGCCCAAAATCTATCTCCTGAGTTTAAGGGGTTCATGGTTTTTAAGGATTTTAGCAAGGGGAGATGAAGTCATTTAGAATAACAAATTTAAAGCAGAAAAAGAGACAGTGTTATCATTATCATTTCAATAGGAGAACATAAGCTGAAAGGAGGGGAGGCAAAGCTATTGCTTCAATAGGAGAGGCATAAGCCAAAAGGAAGGGAGGCAAGTTATCTCTCAATAGTGGAGTCTAGGTGATAGGATTTACAGGCTGACTTCTTCATTAGCATTAGGACTTTTGCCTGCAAGAAAGTGAACAGATAAAGGGAATAACAGATTTTACAGTCACAAAGGCATAAGATAAGGGTTTTTACATCATTTCAGATATCAGGGCAGCTGGATTATAGTTTAGAGATTTCAGGTACTCCCCTCTGCCTATTCCGGTATCCCAGAAAGCAAAAAGGAATATGATTAAGTAATCAAAAATCAAAAACATCCCTTAAATCCTAATTTCTCAGATGCAATTGGAAACAGACTCTGACTTCCAGTGTCAATTTTTCTTCATCTTCCTTTTCCATAATTATATTCCACTGCGGTACAATGCAGCTGTGTGGAGGGAGCTGCTACACGTGCCCCGGGGAAGGCAGGCTTGGGCAGGGCAAGGACTTTCAGCACATGACGGGGCACAAAGGGGCGAAAGCACCAGGGAAGAGATGCCTGATGGTCAGTTCTCTGGCAGGCCAAGTTCTCATGCCAGTGCAGTGGACAGCAGATCCACACACCTCACAGTTGAGTGGGCCATGAGACACAAACCTGTCCTGTTTGAGTATTTACCAACCCCAGGCAGGGCTGGGGGAAGGGGAGGGTCCTGGCGGTAGGAATTCCTGCCCTGAGAAGCACTGAGGACGGGGGACTAGGCCAGAGCTAGGCCAGAGCTGGGTGGTGGCCACGCAGGTGTGTCCATGACTTCCCAACAAGCTGCTCCATGGTAGTCTCTAATGGATGAATTAACTAATTAATGATACACATTTTTCATCCTTTTCTAAGTTAAAAATACAAATGAAATCTATTTCCAGTCTATTGACTTACTTAAATGTAGTTGGAAAATATGTCAGAAAAAAAGGCCTAACAAGAGCACGGTCATTGCAGATACAAGCTGGAAGAGAAAAGATAAATGGAAGAGGGTAGCATGGCATCCTTCACCTACCTCCTTCTTCTCAGATGTTATGCCCTCTTTTCTAATTTTTTTTTTGTATGCTGTATGGTGGGGGTCACATTTCATTCGTTTTCCACACAAATATTATTGCTGCATCGTTCGCTGAATTTTTTTGGGGGGGAAGTATGGGCCAGAAATCAAACCTGGGTCTCCTACATGGCAGGTGGGAATTCTGCCACTGAACTACCCTTGCACCCCCCCTCTTTTCTTCCATTTTTGTATTGAAGCTAGAAGCAATATATTTTGTCTAACCCAGAGTCAACATCTCCTTTCTTATTGCTTCATCTTTCTCACATTCATATGAATGTCTGATGCTCCCAGGACAGGCCACTCTGAGTGTTTTCATGTGCAGTAATGTGGTGTGGGTGCCTGATACATGTGTATTGAAATAAATTGAATACGCTCCAAAGATATTCATTTAAAAGTCAAGGATGTAATGATCACTGCTTTTGTAGTTAAAGATTCAGCATCGAGGGAAACAGACAAAAATTTCTATCTTATTGGTGGAGTTGACAGAGAATAAGCAGTATAAGTAAGGAAAATATGTAGTCTATTATATAGTGCAGTGGATAAGGAAAAAAAATAGAGACTGTATAGACATAGGAAGTGCCTGTGTTGTGCAGCGCATAGCAATTTTGGATTAAAAGGGCAGGAAGGGCCTTAAAATAAGTGCATTTGTGCCATCAGCATGGCACAGTGTTGGGACTGAAGGGAGGCAACAGGGAATTGAGAAAGAACACGAGAGACAGAGATATAGTTAAAGCTGGGACCAGGTGGGACTCTGAGCTCTGATGGAGACTCAAAGACCCCAAGAGGTTCAACATTGCCTATTTTATAGGGCTGTGAGGTAAAGAAAGTAACAAAAATGTAACTAAAGAAGGATGAAGGAGGAAGCAGGGGCTGAACCATCTGCTTCCCTGTGCCCTGATGAGTCAAAAGCTATAGTTTCCCAAGGCCTCCTTCTGCCCCAGACTCAAGCAGCTGTGCAACACTTTAGTCTTTGCAGGACATGAGGTGCCTATGCCCAGAGACAGCTTTGCTATATCTCTGCAGCGGGCAGGTGACCTCTATGTCGTCTGCACAAGACACATTTGAATTCAGACCAAAAGGAGGTTTGGGAGCAGGCAATGGGGTATTAAGAGGAGATTCCGAGGGTGTAGGCCTTGAGGCAGGAGTGCACTGGTGTGCATAAGCTGCAGCAAGAGGAATAGTGGAACCGGGGCAGTGGGGGGGGGGGGGGGTAGTTTGCTATGAGGTAGTATGGCCAAGAAAACTGGCTTTTACTTGGAGTGTGATAGGAAACCATTAAACTACATGATCTGTCTCATATTTTTACAGGAAGCTGCTGTGTTGAGAAGAGGCTTGAGGGGTAAACAGGACCAAGTAGAAGCAGGAAAAAAACATGGCTGAGCACTGCCACAATCCAAGGAAATCAGGTATTTTGGATCACATGCTAGCAGTGCAGGTGACAAAGTAGACTCGACCATGATATTCTGAATTTCTCATTGAGAGTTTAGCCAGGAATTTCAAAAAGAAAGAAATTTGATACAGGCAATTATGTACTTACAAACCGTTGGAGAAACCTGAAGGTCAGAGGAGGTCATCGCTACCTCTCCAGTTCCCTGTCACAGAATCAGGAAGAAGTTTTGATGCCTTCTTGTCTGGAGCTGCAATAAACCGCAGCTGGTGTGCAGAGCTGGCCAGCAGGCAACAGGGGGGTAAGAAATTTGCTCAGGAAGGCTTAGGCTACTGCAAAATCTTTCTTAAGTGGAGGATACATGATACGGCATTTTCCTCTCTCCCACCTTACAAATTTCACCCAAGGACGCTTCATCCTCAGAACACAGGATCTTTCTGGAACTCCTTCGGTGAGTTTTCTGGAACACACAGGGAGATCTCAGAAAGGAGCGTAGAGAATGCCAAGTGTATCCAGCCAACTGACCGATTAGATATGAGGTGAGAAAGAGGAGTCAGAGAACTCCAAGGTTTTCTGAGCTGAGCCAAATGGAATTCCCAATCACTGGGATGAGAGAGAGCAGCTGCAAGGTGGATTACATCAGATGTCCAGGGCTGGCTGTGCTCAGTTTCTGATGGTTTTCAGATATCCGCACAGAGATATCAAATAAATAGTTGGATATACAGCTCTGGATGGCACTCAGGAAGTAGGTCCAGGCTGGCGGTATAAACTTGAGAGTCAATAGCAAATGGCTAACATTTCAAGTTTGAGGGCTTTAAAGGGGTAAATGGATAAAAGATGTACATCTAGGACACACCAGCAACATCAGAGGGAGGAAAAAATAGGAAACTGGAGAGCCTGTAAGAAAGAGCAGCCGGAGTGATAGAAAGCAAGCCAGGGATGCATGGAGAACTGAAAGTCAAGTTAAGAAAATATTTTGAAGAGGAGAAGCATTACCATAAAAATGCCACCAGTGGGTCAAGCAGTAGAAATGAGAATTGATGCTAGGCTGGAGGTCCTTGGGGTGCTTGATGGTGGAATTATAGTAAAATGGTAGAGGCAAAAGCTAGATTGAAAAGAAGCTTTAAGAGTTCAAAAGTCTAAAACCATTCTCAATGGGCTAAAAATAAGGTGTGGGCAGGGTTGCCCTTTCCAGTTTTTAGAGATCACCTATATTCCTTGGCTCCATGACCCAGTCAAAGCCAGCTGTAAGGCTGAGTCTTTCTTATACTCCTTTCTCTCTCATCTTCTCTTCCGATTTCCTCTTCCACTTTTAAGGAACCTTGTGATTACATTGGGCCAACCTGGATAATCTCCTTATTTTAAGGCTGGCTGATCAACAAGCTTAATTTCGTCTGCAACTTCAAGTCCCCTTTGCCGTGTAACCTAAGTTGGTCTCAGGTTCTGGGGAGTAGGGTATGGATAACTTTGGGGGACCATTATCCAGCCTTCCACCCTTTAGTCCGGTCAGGATGGAGATGCTACTAAGTCCTGGTGTTGTCAAGGTGATGTCTATTATGCAGATGCCAGGCAGAAGCTCTGCAGGAGAAGAATGGACACATGACGAGCTTGAGGAACTTTGGAAAAGAGAATCAAAGATGATTGGAACTGGAGGCTTAGAGGAAATGCACAGGAAAAATAGGTCCAGTTGGTCGGAAGATGAGATGTTTGAAACTGGGATGAGGGAGGAGTACAGATATTGGAAATACCACTGGAGTCAGTCAGTGATGGAAGGGGTAATGGGCAGTGGAGGAGAGGAGGTCAAAACCTGAAAGGCCAGGTTGTGGAAAGGATCATCTATGTGGATACTGAAATAAAATTATGGCACAAACTGTGTGGGATTTCAGCAAAGAGATATGTGCTAGCAAAAACAATCATCTTTTTTTTTATCAGTATAGTTTGGGCATAGAGTATGACCTTTTAATAAATGTCTATAGAATTAATCTTTTTTAAAAAATTAATTTGTTTATTCAAAGCTAAATCAAATACAAAGGCTGGGGGAGGACATTTACCCAAAGAATCCGTGAATCAAAGCCACACCATATCAGATGGGGAAATTGGCCTCTGGTTTGTGTGTGTGTGTGTGTGTGTGTGTGTGTGTGTGTCTCACTAGCTGCTATTCGTTCATCACACACATGTTAGAAGCTTCAAACTAGCCATACCACAAGCTGGTTTTACATATACTCAGTATGTTTCTGATATGAAGGGTCTTTGGACGTGACATAATTCTAGTTCTCAGGCAGTGACACTTCCCAATTTCACTGCTTCTTAGACACACAACTATGATGATTTGCGTTGACACACATACACTTGAGGTATTAAGTTTCATCAAAGGAGAATATACTGATTCCTGCTCAATGATAAAATAGAGAAAATTTTTCAACCATGGTTTTATATAGTCATCCCTCACTTATTTTAAAATGCTTTTACTCAACTTTTGGTATTATATAAAAATGAGCAAAGTCTTAACTGAGAACCCTATTTTTTTGCTACTGACTTGCATTTAGCATAGCGTATAATATGTAATATTATAGAGTTATAACAGAACTTTCACAGATTTGTTCTGATGATTGAAATAGGCAAGATATTTAAAGCACTTAGAACTGTGCTACCCTTGAGTAATTCCTCAGTAGGTACTAAGCAAAAAATTGTAGACAATCTAATCAGCACATGTAAATCTAAAAATAAGCATCTTTTATGGTACAAGAAGTTGAATTTGCCAGCTGCTGCTTGATTATTTTGATTTAATCCAGTCGATAAACATCTTTGGCCCAAAAAGCCAAGATCAATTTCAGAAAAGTTTTACAAAGCATTAAAAGGAGCAATTCATGTCTTCACATGTGAAGTAAAAAAAAAAAAAAAATAGAGTGAAAGTCAGAAACATGGAGGATGGACAGCAATCATTGACTCTAATTTGGTCTTTCTGACAAGTGGGGTTTCACCATAAAGTAGCATGATGGCCACGTGGCAGAGACCTGCTCCCTTCTTTCATTCACTGTCTCACATCAGCGAAAGCACATGGGTCAGAGAAGACCCACCTCTGTTTTTATACATAAGTTGATAGGGGCATTGGCTGCTTTCCAAATTGAACAAGTAGTAGAAGGGAGCTAAAGAGTGCACTATGATGGGAGAGGAGGCAGAGGGACAAGGAGGGAAGACTACTTTTCAGAGCAATTATAGACCTTGCCTTTTAAAACCCCTTTTTTTCATCGTTACTTTTACGCACTTCTAACTAAAGTACATGCACATTTTTGACTTTTTCATTTCTATAAAGGAACCCTACTTGCACAGTAATGCAGGAAGCAGTGGAGGAATGAGAAGTTCATGTTGTTTCTGAAATCCTCTGCTGGCTTATATAGTGTGGTATTCCTTTTCTATTGCTGTCTTCACAAGTCGCCACCATGTTCTGGCTTCAAACCACTGGAAGTTATTATCTGACCTCTCTGGAGGTCCGAAGTCAGACACGGGTCTTCCCCGGGCTGAAATCGAGGTGTTGGCAGCACTGCATTCCTTTCTGGAGGCTCTAGTGGAGAATGCGTTTTCAGGTCTTTTCCGGCTTCTGAGACCACCTCCTCCTTGATCCCACAGCCTTTCCCCCACCTTCAAAGACAACATGGCCTGTCCAGTCTCTTTGCCAACACATCTCTTCGACCTTGATTTTTCTACCTCCCTTCCTTGCATCTAAGGCACCTGTGAGAACATTAGACCCTCCTACATAATCCAGAAGAATTACCACCAGCAGGATCTTAGCACACTATTTCTGTCTCCCACAGAGGCAGTTTACTCTAGCATATCTTTCCAAAGAACAGGTAAAATTTGACCTTGATATTGCTTGGGGAAAGAGGGCAATAACACCTCAAAGACAAATGATGAATAGGGATTACTCCAAAGAACCTCGCAACTTAAGTATTAGTGATGATATTGTCAAGTTGACACTGTGGTGGCTTTCAGAGATAAATCAAGGGAAATAGTGGGAACGTATCTACACGACATGGGAAGCTAGACTATTTTATAAACGTACCTTTTCTTAATGCAATTCATTTAACAATTTCCCTTAAAAGTTTAACTGAGATTCCATGGATGTTGATAAAATTATTTATTAAAATATTAATACTCCAGAAAACCTTAATGTTCTGAGTTCTATACTAAGATTATACTACTATCAAATTAGCTTTAAATAAATGGTAAATAAAATATAACAAATATTTTAAGTACTACATATATTACATGGAATCTCTGTTTAAGTAAACTTATGTTCATTTTCAAAAGGTATGCTATCCTGGGGGGGGGGGAACATTCATACAGAAATCAGAGTAAATGTATCCCACTTCTCACTATTCCAGCACATAGTTCTATTACAAATAACTTAATTGTAGAAACACTGGTATAGCAAGTGATAAAATGAAGTCAATGGTCTAGAATTCTGAGTTACATTTTAACCATAATCCAAAGCTATTGGGTAGGATTCTGCAAAGTATGACCACAGGTTATGTCAATTTTAGTAAAAATATTAAGGAAAAACTATCACTGTAGCTTTCTCAGAGAAATAATCATTAGCATATCAAACCCTCTGAAAAGTTCTTTATGAAGTCACTATTTAACACGTTTAACCCAACTAATTCTGCTATTTTCATCCTTTGAATTAACAATGGAGGATGCTGATTTATAACTATTTACTTATCTAATTTATTTAATTAGATAAGTAAATATATGCTCCATCTTTGTTTTTGTGAGATTATTATTATCCCTTTTTGTTCCTACTACTATTATTATTTCACCTCCCCCACAGCGTCTGCTCTAACTTGACTCATTTTGGTAGCCGTCCCCTGCCGCCCACCATGGATTCTGGCTGGGCATTTGGCCACCCAGCTAAAGAAGCACTCTACAGGAAGACATCATCTTTATTTAGCTGTTTGCTAAATGAACAGCCTTGAAAAGATCATCTGGAGGTAACTCAGTGCCTCACAAACATGAGGGACTCATGACGACCATCTCCGGACAGTTTCTGCCGCTAGGTGACAGAGACGTGTGACTATCTCTTGAACAGTAGAATATGAAGGAAATGATGTGTCTAGCATCCGCTTTGGGCTCTTAAAAGACACGAATGTTCTTCCCTGCTTGGCTTCATCTCTCTCTGGTTTGGACGGTGACGTGGTCGTGGTGGGCTTCCTGCTTTAGATGCAGAGACGGGACCAGGTGTAAAGGATGCCAGAGCTTCCCTGCCGGCAAGGGTTCTGGCATGAGCTGTAGACCCAGAGCCACCTTTCCTCCTTGAACTGCTCAGACAGAAAAACATGAGTGTCTGTATTTTGTGCTCTCTTTCATTTCAGCATCTTGGTCTTCAGCCCACCTCATATAAGCATAATCTTTCTTCAGGATATAATGTCCATTGGTTAAACTGAAAAAAAAATACAGATTTTAAAACAATATGTACAAGGCAGGTTAAACCAACATGTTCCCTTAAACATGAATTAATCAATGAATTAATGGACTTCATCCTATTATATGGTCAATTCAGTATATTTCAGAGGCTCCTGGGATATGTAAAAAAGAAATTGAAGAAGCAAAAGCAGAATGTATTTACAAACCTATATCTTAATGTCAGAAATCCCAGATTTTCTTACAAGTATCCCAGAAGGCAGAAGTTTTATGTGTCAGATAGCATGTTAAATGTTTCATATCATTTAGATAAGTGGGAAATAGCCAAGCCATAATTGAGTCATAATAACAAGGTCGCCCAAGCAACAGGCAAGCCAATTTGATGTGTGCGATAAAGCTCAAAAACTTTCTCGTCTACAGAGATTTAAGAATAATACACACAAATGTGATAATTGAAACTCCAGGAATAGAAAATTAAAATAAAGCAAATTACAGAGAGATTTCAGTTTAATCTGAGAAAGAATTAACGATGAGAAGTTAAGCCACCTAAGGAAATAAGCCGAGAGGGAAAACATGAAGTTGACTGGTTAGAAAAGGAGATGAGCATTCAGTCTTTTTATTATAAAAGGCAGGAAAAGTTTTATTTTCTAAGGCAATGGGCCTCAAAGTTGGCCCTCTAACCTGCAGCATCAGTACCCCTGGTGCTGAGAATGCTAATTCTCAGGTCTTACCCCAGACCTACTGAAGCACCAATCTCCGTGGGGGGGTGAAGGAACTGAAATCTGCATTGCCACAAAACTTTCCATGATCCTGACACATGATAGTTTAAGAGAGACTGGTCTAACCTTTATTTATTTGTTTGTTTGTTTGTTTGTTTATTTATTTATTTGTCATTTATTTATTTGGCATGGGCGGGCTCCAGGAACTGAACCCAGATCTGACATGGCAGGTGAGCATTCTGCCACTGAGCCACCGTTGCACCAGTGCACTGTCTTTCTTCTCTGATAAAACGTGTGGCCAGTGTTTTTCAAAATAAAGAATGGGGCCAATCTTGTCATTAGCACACCTCCAAGAAGACACTAGTTCCATTTCCACCGTGACTGTGTTGTTTGTATCAACTAAAGTATGAATGTGCCCAGTATATTCTCAAACGGTTTATTTTAATCATGATATTTTCCTTTTGTGGGAAATTTCAATTTCAAAAATAAATAAATAATAGAGTATGTAAGTATAGACGAATGTTGATTTTGCATCAACGATTTCTATACATATGTTATAGTTATAAATAAAATGAGTAACTGTAATGGATTAGCACCAATTAGTTTGCCTGTCTGAGGTATATTTTCACATATCCAATTCTCAGAAAATCATAAGAAATCAATGCTTTTTTTATCAAATTTACAGTCAGCAATTCCAACTTGACCTTTTTAATGACTCTATAAATTTGGTTTATTTGATTGTGTTATATTTATTGCAACAATTTGACTTTCAGTCTTGTCTGTAGCAAATTAATTTTTAAGAAGTTAATCTCAAACACAGTTGCTAGCAAGATTCTTCTCTTGGTTCAGTAGTTTGCTGGCACAAAATATTAACAATAAGCCTAGGGAATTCTTCTTAATCTAAAACAAAACAAATGAAAAAAAGTGGTCTGGGAAAAACAAACTGTTATGCTATGATAGTTGCTATGGATACTAAGCTCCTTCACAGATTTGGGTTGTGTATATGAGCATACTATATTAGCCATTTGATTATTTATGATTTATTGAAAATGAATGCTATTAATTCATATGGTTTTCTTTTAGGTTCTTCCATAGATTAGCATATTTTCATTCACAGATAAGGTAACTTTGAAAAGAGTCCATCTCTGATTTCCAATCTCTTGGAAGAATGATTAGAAATGCATAAAGAAATCTGAAACTTTAAGTAATAAATCACATCAATGAAAGCTTGCATAGCTGTTTTTGTTTGTTTTTTATTCTAAATTTGTTTTTACTATTTTGAAGAAAAAAGAACAAGATCAAAGATCCTTACAAAATACCTTAACAAAATAGTTTGGACAGAAAAGGTGTTCTAAGGATTATGAATAACAACATTCTCAGCAGAATTTTACATAATCCAGTATTTTACCGTACAGTGCACTTGTGTTTCATTGGTCTCAGTTTTTGTATTGCTAGTAAAATATTTGGGAATTTATTTTTTTCAATTTCAGTGTATTGTGCTTCTTTTTCCCTTCATTTTCTTTATAAGAAATACATGACATGTGCAGCAGAATTTAACAGAACACTACTCTGAGTTGCAAGCATTTTAAGTATTGAATGATAGCTAAACCAATATTAGTCGCAGGTTGTGTTGAAGTTGTATTGGTGTGTGTCTGGCAGCATTGTCATCTGGGCTCTCTTGCTGTCTTACACAGAAAGCATCGCGTGTCTCTGAAAAGAGATTTCTATGGCCTAGTAGATTTCACTCCTTAAAAGTATGAATGATAAAAATTTTAAATCAGCTCTTCTGTCTCCATCTCCATCCTATCTGTAGATTGCAGGTGCAACTGTTCAATTAAATATTTATTATGGCCCGTCTTGCCTAATCATCTCAGTAATTGCCTCCCTCATTTTCAAGCTTTTATTCTTCTTTAGCCTATTATTCTTTCACTCATTTTATGCCATTAGAGGTCAGAACACATTATCCACGTATCTTAGCAAATTATGATTTTTTTGTTCATCTCATTTTTAAAAAATTGCTAATGAAAAAACATTTTTCATTATTACGTTACTTTTTTATTTTTATTAACTTGTCCTTTAAAATATATTTTTAAATTTTTGAACCACATTTCTTGCAGATAGATCCCAGAATCCAGAAAACAAAATACATATCTTGGAATAAAAATAAATTAGGCTAACTTTGCTGCTTTTAATGTTAAATAATTTTGTTTCCGAAGAAGTTTTTTTCCTATTGAGACATTTTAGAGAAATATTGAAATATGTAAGAAATGTTGCATTGGGTCTGGTATAAAATTTAGATTATTTAAGACTAATTTTTCAAGGTTAAATTGAAGTACTGTTTCAAATAAGACAGAAAAGTGCTTAGGAAAATTATCTATTATTTTCCATCATATTAAAAAAATGTATTGTTTGAGCCTGTCCTCTATCAAAAGTGTGCTTGCTCTCTCCTACATTCAAGTTTCTTGAAATCCCAAAGATACTGTCCCAATTTCCTTAGCTGAGATAACATGACAAGACATTTTATCCCCAAGCATAGTATTATAATTCACTTCTGATAAGACCCAAAGCAGCTGATTTTAGTGTTGTACAGACCTGTGTATTTGCATGTGTGTGTGTGTGTGTGTGTATGTGAGTGAAATTTATGTTGAACCTAAATAATTAAAAGAATTTACAAAATTTACAAAAACTATTTATATATGCTTGCATGGATAGATGATGTATGCGGATGATTAGAGAGTCACTGAAGTTTGCCATTAAATACTTATTTTTTGCAAACATATATGATAGAAAATTAAAAATTGAGGAGCCACTACCAAACCTCCACAAAGGTTCATCTTCCCAGCCATGAGCCTCCAAGGACATTTTGATGAAGGACTGTCACATTTTCATATTTCTTCTGTCATCTGTTTCTTGTCCCTTGATTTTTCTTTCATATTTTTAAATTTTGAGGCACTGATATTATCAGACTCGTTGTTTGCTTTAATATTAAAAGGGAAACTGCAGATAAAGCTTTTAGAAAGGCACCTGGCACATAGTAAGTGATCAATGGAGGTTTTCATTATTGATGGCGCTATTATTGTTTTCCATTGTTTATTGTCCTCCATGATATTATCTGCAGAGGTCTTTGTGCATGACACCTTAGCAGCCCACTTCTTGCTGGTGTGTGGGTACTGCCCTATCGACCTGCTGGCCTTTGCTTCCTGAGGCCACACATCTTTAAACATTTAGTCAGGGCTTCTGAGCCTAATAATGGCAGATGACACAGTTTGTATGTACTGTTCCAGCATGATAACTAGGAGTATGAAGAAAATGCTTTCTACAGTTTTCTCAAAGGACTGAGAGACATCTTAAGGTGACGATAAATTATTAGGTCAGGATAAAACCCACGGAGGTTCACCTGATACCTGGAGGTACTTTTCCCATAAGTTGTCTGCCAGTTCTTGGAGAGAAAACTCAACACCTAAGTTATCAGCTAAACTGAAACCAGGAGACCTGAAGCAGTACTTTGGACAGTCTCCGAGGGCTCAGGGGATAAAGAGTGGATGGTGGCATCTGCAAGCCAGGGGCCTGGGCTCTTCAGCCCTCCATGGATCTCATGGGTTGGAGCACAGGAGAAAAGGGGCCTTATCCAGCCCAGCAGACCCTGGAGCCAGACTCTGAACTCTTCACCCTTGACATTGGAACAAAGGTGATTAATAAATTACCTATCAGAGGGAAACCTATAGTGAAATTATCAAACTCAGACATTACAAATCTAAGCTTAACATTTTTAGCAAAGATGAAGGACAATATTGAGACTTCTGGTAGAGAATGGGAAACTATAAAAGAGAACTAACTGGGAATTACAGAATGATATAATAACTGAAATTAAGAACTGAGCAGATAGACACAAAAGCAGAACAGTGCATCCGAAGGCAGAAATATTAAGTAGAAAAATAGTTCAGAAGGTGATATTCCCGAATGGAACATGAAGTGAACATAAATTGTAAAAATAGAGAAGAATGTATAAGTATGTATGCCATACATGGATAAGTCCTAATATACATCAATGTGTCTTTGAAAAGAAAAGAAGAGTACCAATAAGGGAGAAGACATTTCTTAAAAGATAATAGTTATTTTTTTTCAAAACTAATGAAAAACATCAAGTTCCACAGATTCAAGAAGATCCATAAATCCCAGGCAATAAAAATAAAAAAATAAAAACCAAATTTAGATTCATCACAGTAAAATTGCTATGGGGATGCCAGGCCAGCTTCCCACACTGTGGGACATCCTGTAGGATGATAGTTGGACGTGGTAAGAGACAGACACAGGTTCCAGGTTTTCTCAACAAGTTGCACTTGCTCTTATTGGTTCCAGTCTGCCCTCCATGTCAAGCTTTCCTTCCCTGTTGCTGTTCTGGTTAACGTATAGCAACCAGCATTTAATATCACATGCAGACCTGCAGCCTCCATAGATCCCTCCATCAGCTTCCATATACATTACATTTAATCCCTGTAGTAAATCTCTCATTTTATAGCATTCATAGCAATTCATGCTTGAACCTTACTGATATGATGTCAACTCCATTTTAAATTATTTATATAGGTTCAGAAATCTTAATAAAAAATCCAAGATAGCTTTTCATAAAGATATTGGCAAATTCATGTTATGCAATTGCAAGCAAGCAAGAATAGCTATGTTCTTGACTAAGAACTAGATGAAACGACTTGGTACAGAGATTAAGTATGATGTTATTGCGAAGGTAAATGAGTAGGTAAGTGGAGCAGAATAGAGACACCAGAGACTGTACTATACATATATGGACAAATATAATTTATTACAGATACAATGGTGTAGTGGGAAATTACTTTTGTTGCATGGTTCAAGTATAATTGGATATACATTTGGAGAAAAAAAATGAATCTTGATCATAACCTCATGCCATGCATGGAAATGCCTGAAGGTGGATTATCAATCTAAATGTTAAAGTAATAAATAAAGCTCCTAAAAGTAAGATAAGATAATGGTTTCATATCCCCACTATAGGGAGAGGTTTATAAACAGGACTAAAATAAAAATACTGATCATAAAATATGTGTAATAATTTGGACTCTGTTAAAGGTAAGAACTGCTTATCGAAAGAAACCATGATCCAAAGCATAAAATAAATATATATGAGTCCATATACATATAAATAAATGATGGAATCAACGAATAAATGGGTTAGAGCTGACACATATCGCATAAGAAGAATTACAAATAATTTAGTATGTACTACCCCTTCAAAGAAGTAGAACGTAATTTCCCACCCCACAAGTATGAGTAAAATGTGCCAGATGACTTCCTTCCAAAGAGTACAGTTTGGAAAAGGCGTTGGGTGGTGGAGCAATAAATTTACTGCAGAGACAGCTGTTGAAACAAACACCATCTCAGTCATGTGATCAGGTTTAGCACACTTAGTGAAAAGTCAGCTGACAGTGATGGGAAGGGTACTTTATCTCTGGGGTCTGCCTCCTGCAAATTCATAGTGCCATTATAACCCTGAGACCATCATAATGCAAACCCAAATTGAGGGGCTTTCTATGAAATATCTGACCAGTACTCCTCAAAGCTATCAATTTCGTAAAAATAAGGAAAGTCTGAGAAATTATCACTGCTTAGAAGAACCTATGAAAACAGAATAACTAAGTGTAATGTGGTATCTCGGTAGGATGCTAAAACAGAAGAAAAATGGATATTAGATTTAAAACTAAAGAAAACTGAATAAAGTATACATGTTGGCTAATAATAAAGTATCCAAATTAGTTCAATAGTTGTTTCAAATGTGTCACGGTAACGTTAGATAACCACAAGGGAAACCGGGCACAGAGCATCTGGGGACTTGCTGTATCAACATTGAAATTTTTACATTAAAAACCATTTTAAAGTTTTAAAAAGACTATTAAGAAAAGGAGATCATGAAGAGAATATACTCACAACACATATAACTGACAAAAGGGCTCATATCCAGAATATATCAATATATCCTCAAAATCATTTAAGTAAAGAGATGATAGAAAAATTAGTGAGAGAATTGAACAAACAGTTTTCAAGGAATAATCAAATCACAAATACACATAGAAAAAATTATTCTACATCTTACTCATCAAAAAATGCCAGTTAAAGCTTCAATGTGGTATCACTGTACAAATACGAGAATGGCAAAAGCACATATAGTCAAGGATGAACCAAGAGGACTCTCGCACACTGCTGTTGGGAGTATAAATTGCTTCGAGCTCATTGGGACATAACTGGCATTGTTTAATAAATTCCATCAATTATGCTACTACATATATACTTAACAAAACCTTGCAAACTTCCAAAAGCCAGACTTAATCCACTTGGGATTGCATTCTGCATGGGAAAAGGCCCTCCCTTAGCGAAACTATGATTTCTTAACATTCTGCCTTCAGATTTAAGTTTAGATTAAATTTCTGTCTAACGTTTACGAAGTAACCAATATTCAACAACTATTTGAGTTTCTCCTACTAATTACTTATAGCGCTGCAGTCTCAATAGGCTCAACTGGCCATTAAATATGCATTAACTAGCTGTTTCCCTACCATATAACAAGGAGTGATGCTCAAAATATTTAACAAACATTACATCAAGTTTTACTAACCAATCAGAACAGCAACCCTTCACTTAACTGAGCCTGTGTTCACCTGGTAAAATAAAGTCCAGCACTTTATAGAGTGGCCACCCTCCCAGCCTGAGAGAATTATCCTCACTGTCTTTCAACCCAAATCGTCTGTTGAGTCAATTTCATATTTTGTCATCAACTCCTTTGTCACTTCTTACTTCTGATAGGAACCAGTTGGGATTATTTTGTTTGCAAGTGATGAACACGCTAACTCAAGATGGTGCTGCAAGTATTTGTTGAGTCGTCTGACTGCAAAGTCCAGAAGTGATCATTTGGGCTTCACGCGGTGTTTGATTTAGGATCCAGCTTCACTTCTCTGTCATTCTCCAAGGTCCGTTCTTCGGGTGAAGGTGTCGTTCTCACCATGGTTTTCCACCTGCATCTGACTGTAAAAGGAACTCCTCTCGGAAGAACAGGCAGAGCTCACTGAACTACCACAAATGCCATGCTGCAGTCTTCCCCTAAATCACTGCTGCGGACAGGGGACCTATTAACTGGTCCAAGGCTGGGACTTGTGTTCATCCTCCAAATATGAGGTGACAAGGGAAGAATCGTCCCAATTGACTTAAACCTGCTTTGACAAATATGGTCACGATTAGCCATAAATGGCTACTAAGCATTTGAAATGTTGAATGTGAAATTAAATTTTTACATTTATAAAATTGTGATCAACTTAAATGTAAATAAAAACATTTCTTCACCTATCAAAGAATTTTTAAGTGTTTTGAAACAACCTGAGAATGTGAGTTTAGTTTTTCAATTGTAAATTTCATGAAATCTAAATAAAGGTCATGTATTTCGAATGAAAATTTAACATCTGAATTGAGATTACTGAGGCTATAAAACATGCATCAGGTTTGCAAAGACTTAGTTGAAAAATATAAAGTAACTATATCATTACTAATTTTATATTAATTGCATGCTAAATGACAATATTTTGAATATGAGTTAAATAAATATATTATTGAAAATTAACTTTGCCTCTATTCTTGTTTTTTAACATAACTGCTAGAAAATATGGAATCACAGATGTGCCTCACATTGCATTTCTGTTGAACAGAGCTGATTTACTCCAGTCGGCACTCATTTCTGTCTCTAGAATCAAGGTCAATTCCATGCCTTCCACACAATTGATAAGGGAGGGGATGGATGACCGGGAGGCAATTACTTGTCTCTGTTTGTGAGGTTAGCTAGAAAACATCTGATACATTCCACTGTATTTATAATGAGGATGCGGGTGGTCCTTATTTTAAATAAGGGAAGTTGTCACCTCAGGGGCCAGCTGCTTGGCTTGCCACTGCCTTTGGTTCCCATTGGTAGGACTGGTTCCCACTGGTAGGACTTGTTCTTAGCTCTCATCATCTGCTGCCTAAACAACAGTAATAATTTCCAAATCATTTTAGTAATTGCAATATGTTGGTTATCTTCCAACATTTTAGCTTTCTTCAAGTCATGCAATAAATTGCTGTTAGACGTAACTTCCTAGGTACCCTCTCTGCAAACTTCATATCATGTCCTCAGTCAATACAAATGAAAGAATCCATCCCTGTGCTCCTTTAAGCTTTATATTTATATATTCTACTAGACCTTTGCCTTAGTTTCTCTCTATTTATTTGTTTACATACAGAATTTCACCAGCTAATTCATGACCTCTAAAGTACATAGACATATTTTAGCATATGTTAAAAAAATACTAATTTTCTAAATACTAAATACTTAGCATTTGAAAGAAAATACTAATGAATCAAGTAATTTTATTTATTTACAAAAGGATAAATTGGTGTTAAAGAAGAAATCTTAGTGTTCTAAAGAAGCATTTGATAAAAAAAGAGGTCAGCAGTCACAACCCATCTAGTACTCCAAGGTCAAAAGTGGTTTATGAGCTTACTGGTCAAGATGAGATGACACGCTAATCTCTCCCTGCCCCTCCCTGCTAAGTGCAATTATAAACCCAGGGAAAATTGTAGGAGACAGCCAGAGAGGGTCTGTGGAAGGTGGGGAGGAGAAGGACGCAGGGACAACATAGTTGCAGGGGTACTGTGACCCACCAGTGGGCAGCTGAGAGTCCAGCGTGGCTCCCTGAGCAGAGGACACCTCAATAGCCTGTCACCACCAGTCAGGCCCATGGATGCGGAGCTCTGCTAGCAGTAGGCAGCCAGCGGAGGTGCTCTCCTCACCCTCACCAGTCTAGGGGCAGGCAGGGGATCAGCCACACAGCTTGGGAAACGCTCTGTGATCCTGCAGGCTGGGGAAACTCTCCCCCACCTAGAGATCCCAGGTCATCTTGCAGCACAGGAAAGGGAGGTTCCCTGCAGCTGTCACCTGGGCAGGAAGCACTCTCTGTCTTGGTTGAGCCTGATGCCTCCTTCTCCAGCTACATGCTAGGGGGGTTCCTGCCACAACAAAAAGCAAGTACTCATCCCTACAATCTTTAACTCCACTGGGGAGAACCCCTTTTCCCACTGGGGGACACCCCAAGGACACCTTTGGCGAGCAGCTTGCCTGGGCAGCATGCTGCAGCCATGCAGGTCAGAGAACCCCCTCCCCCGAGAAAGATACCAGGCTGATTGACGGACAGCTCCCAAGGAGCCCCCCCCCAACACAAGTAGTATCAGACCAACGTGGACAGATGAAAAGAGTTAACCAATATGAAGAACAGAGGGAAATTAAACTGAAAAAAAAAAAAAGGAGATTCAAGGACCTGCGGGACAATAATGAAATATCCAACACTTGGATGACTGACGTCCCAAAAAGAGAATGGGACTAGGTATGTGATGAGTATTTGAATAAATAATTGCTGATAATTTCTAAAATTTAGCAAGATATAAAACACAGGTGCAAGAAGCCCAAGTAAAAGAAATCCATGTCCACTCACACAATAATTAAATTTCTGAA